>NC_073624.1:105065000-105690000 GCF_029407905.1 Bubalus kerabau
TTACTTCTGCTTTATTGACTATGCCAAAGCCTTTGCCTGGGTGGATCACAGTAACCTGTGGAAAATTCTTCAAGAGATGAGAATACCAAATCACCTGACCTGCATTCTGAAACACCTGTATGCAGGTCAAGAAGCAACAGTTAGTACTGGACATGGAACAACAGACTGGTTCCAAATTGGGAAAGGAGTACGTCAAGGCTGTATATTGTCACCCTGCTTATTTAACTTACATGCAGAGTACATCATGAGAAATGCCAGGCTGGATGAAGCACAAGCTGGAATCGAGATTGCTGGGAGAAATATCAATAACCTCAGATATGCAGATGAAACTACCTTTATGGGAGAAACTGAAGATGAATTAAAGAGCCTCTTGATGAAAGTGAAAGAGGAGAGTGAAAAAGTTGGCTTAAAACTCAACATTCAGAAAACTAAGATCATGGCCTCCAGTCCCATTACTTCATGGTGAATAGACGGGGAAACAATGGAAACAGTGACATACTTTTATATTTTGGGGCTCTAAAATCACTGCAGATAGTGATTTTAGAAACTATCTAAAAGACACTAACTAAAAGAGAGAGACTGAAACTAAAAGACACTCACTCTTTGGAAGAGGAGCTATGACCAACTTAGACTGCATATAAAAAGCAGAGGCATTACTTTACCAACAAAGGTGTAGTCAAAGCTATGGTTTTTCCAGTAGTGATGTATGGATGTGCAAGTCAGACTATAAAGAAAGCTGAACACCAAAGAATTGATGCTTTTGGTATTGGAGAAAACTCTTGAGAGTCCCTAGGACTGCAAGGAGATCCAACCAGTCCATCCTAAAGGAAATCAGTCCTGAATATTCATTGGAAGGACTGATGCTGAAGCTGAAACTCCAATACTTTGGCCCCCTGATGTAAAGAACTCTTGGAAAAGACCCTGATGTTGGGAAAGATTGAAGGCAGGAAGAGAAGGGGATGGCAGAGGATGAGATGGTTGTATGGCATCACCGACTCTATGGACATGAGTTTGAGTAAGCTCCGGGAGTTGTGATGGACAGGGAGGCCTGGTGAGCTGCAGTCCATGGGGTCTCAAAGAGTCAGACACGACTGAAGTGAACCCATGCTCTGGCTCTGAAAAACTTTCTGGGAGTTGCCTTGTTCCTTTGTATGGAGAAAGGGTTCCATTGAGAAGGGTATTAAGGATCAGCCTTACAGATATATAAAAAAACAGTATTCATTTCAAAAAAAGATAGCTTCACAATATTCTGCAGTCTTCAGTTTATTTTGTTTTGTTTTCAATGAGAATGACAAACAATGGAGTAGAAAACAAATCTCTCCTTACCTACTCTTCAGAAACTAGAGAACGATAGTCTAGCATGGGAAGGCTTTCTGCTTTATTTCAGTGCAATTCTTTCAGGTTTTTCCTAGATAAAAGTCTTTCCCATGTCTGGCATTTGGCTGGCTGACAGTCATTTTTCTGTTAGTTTTTTGCACTGGGAATTTTCTAAAATTTCTGCCTTTTACATGTATATTAGCGGAAGTGGGAAGAGGATGCATAAGGGACCCCTCGTCTGATCTTATTTTAAACCTAACTTCTGCCTCATTGATTCTTTGTGACAGATGCAATCGTTTCATTTCCATTGTCTCTGTCTGAAATGCCCCACTGACCAAGGAGTAATTGAAAAAGAAAGGAACAGATCTGTGAATATTCTGTGTGTTTATGTAAATGTTGGTCACTCTAACAAATGCAGAATAAGATCTTACAGACTGTACTTTAGAGCCTCAGTTAAAAGAGGTCACAAATTACAATTGTTCTTGATACTCACCATCTAATAAGCTTACATTTTGCATTGTTGACTTACCCTATACTTGACGTTATTTCTTTTAAGGACATCAATTATTCCCTTTCATCACCTCACTGCAAGGCAGACGTGAAGATATTTATGTCCAGAGAAGCTTAATAACTTGTTCAGGTCTACACAGTGAACAGCTCCATGTATATTTTTAGCTCCCCAGAAAAAATTATTCCTTGGTATTTGAGAATAATTGAACCAAATACATATTGCATGGATAAAACATAATTTGATCACAATATGCATATATGTTTCTATTATTGAGTCTTAAAGGTAAAACTCAGTCAATGTTTAAGAGTATAGAATTTTGCAAATTAGTCTTGAAACTTGGGCAGAGTGATTCTGTCAAGATTTCTTGAGATTTTAGAATATCATTACAAAACGATTGTATCTTGCTTCTGTCTGCTTACATCTGATGTGTGTCATTGGGGAAAAGCAGATGACTGTAGGCTATAGATTGCAAACTTAAGGGTAAGTCAGTTTGACTACTGAATATCGAATACGAACAACAGTATTATTCCTTTGTCAAGGTGTTATTTATGCAGTTATATGTGCAGTTGTTCCTAGCCTATAATGTAGTTTCATGAATGCTTCCTGTAAAAAGAATAACAAATAATTCCTGTGTTAGTGCAGTCACTTAAAGCTCATGTCAAATAACAATCAATATTGATGAGTTTCACAGAAGAATTTTATTTATTATTGTCCATTCTGGCTAGCCACGTTTTATTTATTTTTTTTTTATTAATCTTTTTTTTTATTTTTTAAACTTTACATATTTGTATTAGTTTTGCCAAATATCAAAATGAATCCGCTTTAAAAAAAAATATATATATATATATATAAGATTTAAAAGATCTATGTTCGTCATACATTGTTGTTTAGTCACTAAATCATCTGACTCTTTCAGGACCCCGTGGACTGTAGCCAGTCAGACTCCTCTGTCCATAACATTTCCCAGGCAAGAATTCTGGAGTGAGTTGCCGTTTCCTTCTCCAGGAGATCTTCCTGACCCAGGGATCAAACCAGTATCTCCCACAGTGGCAGGCAGGTTCTTTATCACTGAGCCATCAGAGAAGACCATTCTTAATACATACTTTTCCCTTAATTCATTTTCTTGTCTTGGCCTGGCTTTTTCTTGCTTCCTTGTCCATAAAGTAGGGAGATGGAAGTTGAAGGTTAAAAAGAATCGTACACTGATATTCACACTCTATTCCCATGTAACTGTTAGCCTGTGACATGAACAGATTTTCTGTTGCTAAAATCAAAGGGTAGGAATTTTTTTTCCAGTTTATAGGAAGTAACGGATGAAATTTAAGGTTAGGATATTTTTCTTATTGTAAAGCTTTCTCTCATAAAATTTTTCTAAAACCAGAAACGCTTCTCAACAATGAATACTAGCAAGTGATAAAATTTATGAGCAAGTAGTAAATTTATATTAATTTGAACTGTAGAAAAGGGAAACACCTGAGAGCTCATGTCAACCTTCAGTTCAGTTCAGTTGCTCAGTCATGTCTGACTCTTTGCAACCCAATGAATCGCAGCACGCCAGGCTGTCCATCACCCTGTCCATCTCCCTGTCCGTCACCAACTCCTGGAGTTCACCCAGACTCATGTTTATTGAGTCGGTGATGCCATCCAGTCATCTCATCCTCTGTCGTCCCCTTCTCCTCCTGCCCCCAATCCCTCCCAGCATCAGGGTCTTTTCCAATGAGTCAACTCTTCGCATGAGGTGGCCAAAGTACTGGAGTTGCAGCTTTAGCATCATTCCTTCCAAAGAACACCCAGGACTGATCTCCTTTAGAACGGACTGGTTGGATCTCCTTGCTGTCCAAGGGACTCTCAAGAGTCTTCTCCAATACCACAGTTCAAAAGCATCAGTTCTTTGGGGCTCAGCTTTCTTCACAGTCCAACTCTCACATCCATACATGATTAATGGAGAAACCATAGGCTTGACTAGATGGACCTTGGTTGGCAAAGTAATGTCTCAGCTTTTGAGTATGTTATCTAGGTTGGTCATAACTTTTCTTCCAAGGAGTAAGTGTCTTTTAATTTCGTGGCTGCAGTCACCATATGCAGTGATTTTGGAGCCCCCCAAAATAAAATCTGACACTGTTTCCACTGTTTCCCCATCTATTTCCCATGAAGTGATGGGACCTTATACCATGATCTTAGTTTTCTGAATGTTGAGCTTTAAGCCAACTTTTTCACTCTCCTCTTTCACTTTCATCAAGAGGCTTTTTAGTTCCCTCTTCACTCTCTGCCATAAGGGTGGTTTCATCTGCATATCTGAGGTTATTGATATTTCTCCCGGCAATCTTGTTTCCAGCTTGTGCTTCTTCCAGCCCAGCGTTTCTCATGATGTACTCTGCATAGAGGTTAAATAAGCAGGGTGGCAATATACAGCCTTGACGTACTCCTTTTCCTATTTGGAACCAGTGTGTTGTTCCATGTCCAGTTCTAACTGTTGCTTCCTGGCCTGCATACAGGTTTCTTAAGAGGCAGGTCAGGTGGTCTGTATTCCCATCTCTTTCAGAATTTTCCACAGTTTATTGTGATCCACGCAGTATGCCGTAATTCCTAGATTGCTTTAAACTCCATGAGGAAATATGTGTGTGTTATTAACTCAATCATGTCTGAATTTGCAAGTCCATGGAATGTAGCCTGTCAGTGTCCTCTATCCATGGAATTCTTCAGGCAAGAATACTGGATTGGGTTGCCCTTTCCTTCTCCAGGGGATCTTCCCAAGCCAAGGACTGAACCTTGGTTTCCTGCATCACTGGCAGATCCTTTACCTTCTAAAGCACCAGGGCACCCCACGGAAAGATGATATTATATTAATAATGATATTAGACTCAATATATTAAATACTACACAATAAAGAATACTAGCATAAGTGGACTTTTTTTTTTTTTGCATAAAAGTAATATTGCTAAGTCCTGACTTCTGGTTCTGCATGTAAGGAGTTTGGAAGTCACCACTCTGTCTTAAAAATAAGCAAAAAGCTGAACTGACTAAAAAATTTGTAACTCTCCTTAGATTCATAAGATGAGAGATGACCAAGGGCAAACTACTGCCCCCAAACTGGAGGTTCAGACAAGTGAATACAGGGAGGCATAGTTTACTGGAGCAGATAATCACAAGCAGAATGGGAACCAGTGCCTGGGTAGGAAAATCTGAACTGTAATTGACAAATTGCTGGAGGCTGAGTGCAAACAACTGAGAGAGTTGAAAGTTCCTGGGGGACCTAGTCATCAAGAGGCTTACATAAGACCCAACTATATGTTGTCTCTTAAAAACCCACTTTAAGTATAAAGACACACAGTAATTAAAAGTGAATGGAAGGAGAGAAATACACTATACTAATGCTAATAAAAAGAAGTAGAAATAACTGCTGTAATCTAAATTTTGAGCAAATTTCAAAATAAAGTTTATTAGGGATTAAGAAGGGTATTCTATAACAATAAAGAAGTCAGTTCTTCAGGAAGATGTGTGTCCCCCTCTTCAAAAGGAGCACCAACAATATGAGATAAAAACCAATGAATTCTACAATTTTTGTTGAATTCCATCAGTTTTATATAAGAAATATATTAATCCATTATTATAGTTGAAGAATTTAACCCCCTCTATCAGAAATGGACAGATCCAGCAAACAGAGAATCTGAATGGAAATAGGTCAACTCAAGAGCATCATCAATCAACTGGATATAACTGACATCTATAAATTACATCATCCAACAGTAGCAAAATGCACATTCTTCTCAACCTCACATGAAACATTCAACAAGCTAGGCTACACTGTAAACCATAAAGCAAATTTTAGCAAGTTTAGAAACATAGAAATCATACAGTATCTGCTCTCAGACAACAATGGAATTGAACTAGAAATCTATAATGTAAATATAACTAGAAAATCGCCAATACAGACATAACTTGAAGATACTTTGTGTTCAGTTCCAGACAGCTATAATTTAGCAACATATCACAATTAAGTAAGTCACTTGAAACTTTTTGTTATGCTTACACTACACTGCAGTATATTAATTGTGCACCAGCATTATGTCTAAAAGAACAATGCATATACCTTAATTTAAAAATACTTTATTGCTAAAAAAGTGCTAACCATCATCTGAGCCTTCTACAGGTTGTAATGTTTTTGCTGGTGAAGGTTCTTGCCTTGAAGCTAATGACTGCTGACTGATCAGTGTGGTGTTTGCTCAAACTGGCTGTGGCAATTTTAAAATGAAGTTTGCTGAATAGACTGATTTTCCTTCGAAAAATATTTCTCTGTAGTGTGCAGTGTTGTTTGATAGCATTTTACACAAAGTAGACATTCTTACAGAATCAGAGTCACTCTTCTTACACCCTACAGCTGCTCTATTACCTAAGTCTGTGCAATATTCTAAATCTCCTATTATCATTTCAGCAGTCTTCCCATCATCTTTACCAGAGGCAGAGTCTATGTCAAGACACCACTTTGCTCATCCATAAGAAGCTAGAATTACCAAAATGTGAAACAGAAACAAGAAGTGAGCAGATATTGCTGAGAAAATTGCTCCAATAGATTTAGGGATTTAAGGTTTCCACAGACCTTCAATTTGATAAAAATTCAAGATCTGTGAAGCACAATGAAGTGCAATAAATTAAAGTTTGCCTGTATGTGGAGATTAAATAATATACTTCTAAATAACACATGGACCAAAGAAGAAAATTTTGGTGATGCAATGAAAACAGTGCTTGAAAGGATATTTATATTATTGAATGCATATATCAAAAAAGAATAAAGATGTAAAGTCAATGACCTAAATTTCTTACTTACAAAACTAGAATAAGAAGAAACAATAATATAAAATAAACAGAAATAAATAATAAGACTTAGGACATAAGTCAATGAAATTGAAAACAGGAAATTAGTATAAAAATCATTGAAAGCAGTATAAAAAATCTTTTTGAAGAGATAAGTAAAATTGATAAGCCTCTAACCAGGCTAACTAAAAATATAGAGAGTGGAAACAAATTGCTATTATCAGAAATGAAAGAGGGGACAGGGGACTGTAGATCCCCTGGATTCTTAAAGGACAGTAAAGGAATAGTATGAACAATTTTACTCCCACAAATGTGATAACCTGAATGAAATGGACCAACTCCTTGAGAGATATAGCTTGTCAAAGCTCACACAAGAAATAGATAATCCAATTAGCCTTTATCTGGTAAATAAATCAATAATTAATAATCTTCCAAACAGAAATTACAAGGTCCAAATGGGTTCACTGGTTAATTCTACCAAACATTTAAGGAAGAAATTATATGAATTATCTGCAATCACTTTCAGAATATACAAATAGAGGCAATATGTCCTAACTCATTCTTTAAGGCCACCATTACCCTAATAGGAAAACCAGATGAAGACATTGCAAGAAGAGAAATCTATAGACCAAGATTTCTCATAAATATAGATGTAAAAATCTTCAAAAAAATTTTAGTAAATCAAATTTAACAGTATATAAAAAGATTTACAAAGCATGAACAAGTAGAATTTATTCCAGGTATGCCAGGTCAGGTCAATACCATGATCCATCACATTAACAGGTTAAAAAAAGAAATATCACATGACTATATCAGTAGATATAGCATTTTACTTATAGTGAAAAAGTAGAAACCAAAAAGTTTATTGAGCAATAAAAATAATGAATGACTGATGCAAGGTAGAACATGGATGAATCTTGAAACATCAGCTGCAAAAAAAAAAAAAAAAAAATCACAGATATTCACATATTATATGATTTCATTTATATGAAATGTTCATGTTAGACCAGTTTATAGAGACCAGAATTAGATTAATAGTTACCTTAGAATGGGTGATTTGGCTGTGACTAGGGAAAGTGATTGCTAATGGATATAGAGTTTCTTTTGAGAGTTGATAAAAATGTCCTATAATTAGATTGTAGGGACAGTTACACAACTCTGAAATATACTAAAAACAAGTTACAATAGGTGAGTTATATAGTATGTGAATTATACATCAATAATGCTGTTGAGAAAAAAGAAGACATAAAGTCCTAGGTTGGTCCTGCCAAGTGATGAGTTAGAAAATGATTCCAAATTTATAAAAAGAATTGATTTCTACAGGTTCATCCAAACTGTGGAACATCAAATATTATTCAGTAATTTTTGCAACAATCTGGATTAAAAAGTAACATAAATTTCAAAGAAATGACAGTCGAATAGGCAGGATACCACTCATAAAAAGGAAAAGGTACAAGAAGGAAAACAATTCCTAGAATTTCAAACTAGCCAAGACATTCTTTAAAAATAAGGGCAAAATCAATATATTTTCAGGCATACAAAGACTTAAATGTTTCCTACTTATTAAATTTTCCCTGAAAAATTACAAAAGGATCTTGTATATCCTTAATATTAACTTCGAGGTGTTTGCTGATTCCAGGAAGAGGCAACCAAAGGCTAAGAAACTGAACGGCAAAAAAAGACAAAATTCAGAGTTGAGGATCTAAACACAATTCAGAGACACATGTTTTCTCTTTTAGATCCTCAATGGCTATAGTCTAGCAACAGAAGAGAAAAAAGAAATGGGAGATTCTCTGGAACTTTAGCAACTTGAGGATATACAGTCAAACAGTGCTATAAAAGAGACATTTGTTAAAAAGACAGAAAAGCTAAACTGTGAAGTTCCTATCTTAAGATACAGGATTCTATTTCAGGAAATATATTTTAGACTGCTGTTTTTCAATTTCTTAGACTACAACCAACAGTAAACATTGCCTTTTATATTTGGATACTGTAGGAAACACACACAAGAAACTTTAAATTGACTTATAATTCAGGAAACATTATTTGACTTATATGTGCCATGTGTGTTATAGTCTTATACCTTCATTTTACTTTCTTTTAATTTTTTAATGATGAGTGTGAATAACTAAATTCATTTTAGAACTTACTACTGACTCACAACTCACAAATGTAAAATTACTAAAACAAAGAATTTATCACTCATGGGAATTAGAAAAGAGGCATCAACAAAGATAATTACAGAAGAATGGTTACAAATTAGAAACAAATTGAATGACATCAATATAGGAAGGTACTACATACTTTAAATGCATACACTTAATTATACGTGTTATACTAAAAATCATTAAAATATGGAATAAAAATGACAAACCACTATTTAAGTAAAATATAATTTTGATTGCTAAAATATATTTTCTTGTAAGCCAAGATATTTGAAAATGTCAATGTAGTGGATGGATTCCAGAAATATATAAATAGTCAAAACTGGAACAAGTATTAGGAAAAATATTTTAATAAGCCCAATGTTCCTGAGATTTAAGTAAAAATATTAAAAATATTAATAACTTTATATGCATTTGTCCCCATTTATGAGGTTTCATCTATAAATCTATCAATCTAATCCCTTGAAAGTAGATTATGAAAGGGAGAGAGAAAGCATGTGCTATTCAACACTTTAGATGAATCTATAATATTGCTAATGAAGAAGGAAATGGCAACCACTCCAGTATTCCTGCCTAGAGAATCCCAAGGACAGAGGAGCCTGGTGGGCTGCCCTCTGTGGGGTCACACAGAGCCGAACATAACTGAAGCAACTTTGCAGCAGCAGCAGCAGCAGCATAATATTACTGATACCAAACAGCGCAGGAAATAAGTTTTAAAATACAGTTAAAATGCAATAAATTGACAATTGCTAGTGGAAACAGTGTCAGACTTTATTTTTGGGGGCTCCAAAATCACTGCAGATGGTGATTGCAGCCATGAAATTAAAAGATACTTACTCCTTGGAAGGAAAGTTATGACCAACCTAGACAGCATATTCAAAAGCAGAGACATTACTTTGCCAACAAAGGTCCATCTAGTCAAGGCTATGGTTTTTCCTGTGGTCATGTATGGATGTGAGAGTTGGACTGTGAAGAAAGCTGAGTGCCAAAGAATTGATGCTTCTAAACTGTGGTGTTGGAAAAGACTCCTGAGAGTCCTTTGGACTGCAAGGAGATCCAACCAGTCCATCCTAAAGGAGATCAGTCCTGGGTGTTCATTGGAAGGACTGATGCTGGGGCTGAAACTCCAATACTTTGGCCACCTCATGCGAACAGTTGACTCATTGGAAAAGACCTTGATGCTGGGAAGGATTGGGGGCAGGAGGAGAAGGGGACGACAGAGGATGATATGGCTGGATGGCATCACCGACTCGATGGACATGAGTTTGCGTAAACTCTGGGAGTTGGTGATGGACAGGGAGGCCTGGCGTGCTTCGATTCATGGGGTCGCAAAGAGTTGGACCTGACTGAGCGACTGAACTGAACTGAATGATCAAATTGGTAATCAAATTAACTGTATTTAAATGTATGATCAGGTCGATTTTATTCTATATATGATACAAAGATGGTTCAAAATAAGAAATTACTAATATAGTACAATTAGTAATTTCAAAATTGGTACTACTAATTAGTAATATGGTGTTCAAAAATAAACCCCAAATAGATAAAAGCCCAAAGTTAAGAATAATGAAAATTAAGAAAATACAGAATACCCCTATTACTTTGTAGCTGGCAAAACTCTCTTAAATAATATTCTAAAACCATATACACTAGTAAAAGATTTGAATAAGTAATAATTAAAAACCTAAAGGATCAAGATTGCCGGGAGAAATATCAATAACCTCAGATATGCAGATGACACCACCCTTATGGCAGAAAGTGAAGAGGAACTAAAAAGCCTCTTGATGAAAGTGAAAGTTGAGAGTGAAAAAGTTGGCTTAAAGCTCAACATTCAGAAAATGAAGATCATGGCATCTGGTCCCATCACTTCATGGGAAATAGATAGGGAAACAGTGTCAGACTTTATTTTTTTGGGCTCCAAAATCACTGCAGATGGTGACTGCAGCCATGAAATTAAAAGACGCTTACTCCTTGGAAGGAAAGTTATGACCAACCTAGATAGCATATTCAAAAGTAGAGACGTTACTTTGGCAACAAAGGTCCATCTAGTCAAGGCTATGGTTTTCCCAGTCATTATGTATGGATGTGAGAGTTGGACTATAAAGAAAGCTGAGTGCCAAAGAATTGCTGCTTTTGAACTGTGGTGTTGGAGAAGACTCGTGAGAGTCCCTTGGACTGCAAGGAGTTCCAACCAGTCCATTCTGAAGGAGATCAGCCCTGGGATTTCTTTGGAAGGAATGATGCTAAAGCTGAAACTCCAGTACTTTGGCCACCTCATGTGAAGAGTTGACTCATTGGAAAAGACTCTGATGCTGGGAGGGATTGGGGGCAGGAGGAGAAGGGGACAACAGAGGATGAGATGGCTGGATGGCATCACTGACTCGATGGATGTGAGTTTGAGTGAACTCTGGGAGTTGGTGATGGACAGGGAGGCCTGGTATGCTGTGATTCATGGGGATGCAAAGAGTCGAACACGACTGAGCGACTAAACTGAACTGAACTGAACTGATTTGAAGGGTTTCTAATAAAGTGATAAGGATGTTATTATTAGGTGGCAGATTGGGTAAACATAAATGATGCATCAATATCTAGATTTTCAAGGGAATGTCTGGATATCAGTGAGAAAGTAATGGACAGATATTATTGACAGGCAAGTCACAGAGTGTGAAACCTGAATAAAAAATTGTAGAAGAAATACTCAACCTCTCTGATTAAAAAAAAAAAAAAAAGGTGGTAAGCTAAAAAATGAGAAATATGTGTACTCCCATCAGACTTGGAGAAAAAATAAAATGGAAAATGACACCAAATGCTGGTGTGATTGTGGGAGAGTGAGAGCCCTTATTTATTTCTGGTGGGGAGTTTAGTGGCCAAACCATTCTGAAAGCATTTTGGCAGAACCTCCTGTCAGTGATTAGTGACAGTACTTTAATATCCAGAAATGTCACCCCTTTTAACACCTGATAGTAATTTGGGCAGGTGAATCAGAAGGTATATTTTAGAAAATTCATCATTCTAATGGCTAGGAATTGCAACAGATGTGATAGCTGTCTGTCTGTTTTCCTTCCCTCCCCAACCTCAGCGTGGCCTCCCTGGGGGCACCATTGATGTCTATGCACACTTGACTCTGCTTGAGCTCAGCAGGGGATGTAATTGCATATCCTTGGGCAGGAAATACATGTGTTGTAAACCACTGAGAATTTATTTTACTGCCTTATTGCAGAATAACCTGACTTAATACAATGAATAAATTGAGGGGTGTACATAGGATTGAATACAATGTAACAAGAATTTCATAATGACTTAAGTTTTCAAACTGCAAACAGGATAGTTCTTATAATACACTTTTGCATTAAAAGTAAGAAATTGTTTTTATAGCAAAATATATTTTATGTATTTTACATTTAAGTAAAATAGGGGAAAGGCTTGGCACAGAATGCTGGAGGTAATGTGTCATGAATTGTGCCTGATGTCCAAATTAGGCATAAGTATAATGAATATAGCAAAATACTGTTATTAATGGTGGGTCTTGGGAATATTGATAATTGAAATATTTTTATAATGTGCTTTTAAAGTCTTTATTAAAAATTACTTTTATTTTTGTCATTCTTAAATCACAAGGATGTTTTACGTTCTTTTCTTTGTTTCATCCCTTATATTCATTGCTTCAGTTTTTAAATTCATAATATTATAGTTCATTATATTGTTTTCTTGCTCCTAATATTTGTGATTCATCTAAGAGTGCTAAGAGCATAGAATCTGGCAGTATAACTTTCACAGAAAATAGCCTTGAATTGAGCTAAATCTCTTGCCCACGTATCCCTCTGATATATATATACATATCAAAGTTGTGCTCATTTTTTAGATTTAAAGGAAAAATAATTTTCTTGTCAATGTGAATTTAATAGGTTTTATTTAAAATTTCTATTTATCCTCCTCTGCCATGGAGAAGGCAATGGCAACCCACTCCAGTACTCTTGTCTGGAAAATCCCACGGGCGGAGGAGCCTGGTGGGCTGCAGTCCATGGGGTCGCTAAGAGTCAGACACGACTGAGCGACTTCACTTTGACTTTTCACTTTCATGCATTGGAGAAGGAAATGGCGACCCACTCCAGTGTTCTGCCTGGAGAATCCCAGGGACGGGGGAGCCTGGTGGGCTGCCGTCTATGGGGTCGCTCAGAGTCGGACACGACTGAAGTGATGTAGCAGCAGCCATACCATGGTTTGTCTGTGCTGTATGTGTATATCTCAGCATACAGCACAGATATACATATCAAAGTAGTGCTCATTTTTTAGATTTAAAGGAAAAATAATTTTCTTGTCAATGTGAATTTAGTAGGTTTTATTTAAAATTTCTATTTATCCTCCTCTGCCATGGAGAAGGCAATGGCACCCCACTCCAGTACTCTTGTCTGGAAAGAGTCATGTCACATTGTCACACTCAGTCATTGTCACACTCATGTCACATTAACTCTTTCCTCCAGTTGTCAACATAGGAGGTGCCTGTTCACTGTTGTACATCAGTATCTAAGTATTTGCCACATAGAGAGCAATGGATACATATTGGTTAAGTAAATAAAGGATTATAGTTGCTGATGGTGGCAAAAGTAACCAAGAGTAATAGAGTAGTTTACTGTAGAGAGAATTTTTAGTAATGTTGATTCTCATAATACAGTTGTGGTTCTGTTCAGTTCAGTTGCTCAGTCATGTCCGACTCTCCAACTCCATGGACTGTAGCATGCCAGGCTTCCCTGTTGATTACCAACTCCCAGAGCTCGCTCAAACTCATGTTCATCGAGTTGGTGATGCCATCCAAACATCTCATCCTCTGTTGTCCCCTTCTCCTCCCTTCAGTCTTTCCCAGCAGCAGGCTCTTTTCCAATGAATCAGTTCTTTGCATCAGGTGGCCAAAGTACTGGAGCTTCAGCATCAGTACTTTCAATGAATATTAAGACTGATTTTCTTTAAGATTGGCTGGTTTCATCTTCTTGCAGTCCAAGGGACTCTCAAGAGTCTTCTCCAACACCACAGTTCAAAAGCATGAATTCTTTGGCGCTCAGTTTTCTTTATAGTCCAACTCTCACATGTATACATGACCACTGGAAAAACCATAGCTTTCACTGTATGGACCTTTGTTGGTAAAGCAATGTCTCTGCTTTTTAATAAGCTGTCTAGGTTTCTCATATCTTTTCTTCCAAGGAGCTAGCATCTTTTAATTTCATGGCTGCAGTCACCATCTGCAGTGATTTTGGAGCCCAAGAACATAAAGTCTGTCACTGCTTCCATTGTTTCCCCATTTGTTTGCCATGATGTGATGGGACCAGATGCCATGATCTTTGTTTTTTGAATGTTGAGTTTTAAGTCAGCTTTTTCACTCTCCTCTTTCACTTTCATAGCGAGGCTCTTTTAGTTTCTGTTTGCTTTTGGCCATAAGGGTTGTGTCAGCTGCATTTCTGAGGTGATTGATATTTCTCCCTGTATTGTTTTATTTCTCCCTGCAATCTTGATTCCAGCTTGTGCTTCATCCAGCCTGGCATATCCTCATGATGTACTCTGCATATAAGTTAAATAAGCAGGATGATAATATACAGCCTTGACATACTCCTTTCCCATTGGGACCAGTGCAGATTATAGTGGTTAATGATGGTAAAAATAACTAACAGTATTAGAGTAGTTTACAGTAGAGATAATTTTCAGTAATGTTGATTCTTACAATACAGTTATGAGGTGATTTTTATTACTGCCATTTTGCAGCAAAGAAAACCACATGCTAGGAAGACCAAGAAACTTCCTCATGGTCATTAGGTTAGTACTTCAAAGATCCATCCTGTCATTTTATGTCTTCTGATAACCAAGAAATCCATAGATAAATATATTTTGAGTCCTAATATAGAAATCCTCAGAGCAATAAAACAATACAGTATTAGAGAAAACGTCACACAGCCATTCCTGTTGTTATCCTTTGGCTGTTTGTCTGTCCCTGAATATCATGTTCTGCTCTTATTCAGGCTATTAGAGAACAGGGGCAACAAATGGTTGTAAATTGATTGGTTATGTGATTGTTAAAGTTCTATGAGCCTCCATTACTTGTTAGACCCAGAGGGCTATTTCAGTTTTGAAAGATATATATACTTAGAAATATAATAAAACCTAAGTGGGACAGAGTGAAATTATATTCAAATAAGAGAGAGGCTACAAAAAATAACTTTTTGTAAACAAAACAGCTTTCTTAAGTTTTCAGTATAATGCAAAGTCAGTTGAGTTTTTCTTTTGTTAGGAATATTAGAATTATACCATAAATGTAAAGTTTTTCCTATCATATGTCATTTGTCATTTCCTATCATTTTCCTATCATAATATTTCTCCTATCATATGTAGGAGAAATAATATGATTATAATGTATACATATTATTTATTAATATTCTTGACTGCATTTGCTAAGCAATTGAGCATACCTAAAATATTTAAAATAATACTTTTAATGTTATAATCATATGAAAAATCATAAATATATGCAATATGATAAATAAACTGATTAAGAATAAACTAAAGACCTTCCTTCCTCTTGAAATAGAGTCCTCATTGAGTTGGCTCAATTCAGAGACTTTTAATATAAATGTTGACTATCCCTAAAGAGTTGATGGGCAGAATTTAGATAATCTGACAACTGGATGGAAAAAAATATTAATCTTTATTTTCACTAATCTCTAACTGAAATTTCATTTTTCTTCAATCATGAATTTTGATGACTTCACAGTTGTATCAGCAGTATCAGATATCTCATTACAGTTGTTACAGATAATCTTGAAATATCACTACTTAAACTTATGACAGTTATTAAACTCACTGCAAGATATTAATATTTAAGTATTATCAAGACATGCTTTATTATTTTACAATATTAGAGTTAAATATTTAAGTAGTCATTTGAATATAATTACTTTTTAAAAAATTTTATATATGTTATTTAATATAGTTACATGATTTTTCTGATTGAGATAGGTCCTTAAGCTTTAAAGATTATCAAAGAACTAAAACCCTTTTTACTTGATATTTAATGCAGAAATATTAATATTTATAAGTTTAAAAATAAATATTAGAAGAAGTAAATACATATTTATTAAAGTAAAACTATGTCTTATAGATGTGAATTATATCCTTTTTAATTTATCATGGCTAGTGTTATAACCTGCATCTGTGCTCACATGGTGGCTTTTAGGATGTTAGATAATATTTGACAAGTGTTGTTTAGAAAAATTTGCTTGAGGCCTTTTTGTTTTGTTTTGTTTTAGTTTTTGGTTTTTAACACTTGGCTTCTGGGTTTGGTGTAATGTTGGGAATGTCTGGCTCTTGAAGCTCTAGGGATGAAGACAGGCATATTTCATTTATATTCCCCCAAAAGGATACTAATTCTGGAACTTCCCAGCATTCACTGGGCAGGGACTAAAGATAGTTATTTGGTGAAAGTTGACAGGATTAATTAATGAGTTGGGGGCCATGGGTATATTTTAAAGTCTTTAAAATTTTTTCCCAGATCCTTGTGAAATCTGATTTATTTAGTAGAAAAGGATGTAACTATATTGAAGAGAACTAGAATTGTCAGAGAAACTAGTTACCTTTAGAACTGTTATTCTATCTTCCAAGAAATTTTTCTAAGGTCTCAATGAATCTCCCCTTTCCTAAAGTCTCAAACAGAGGGTGAGCAGGGCAATGCCACTGAAAGCCTCTTTGGGTATTTTCCTATTGATAATTCACTCTGAGTAGGAGCTCTGCATTCTTACTGTGTATTTCTTATCATGGCATAGCTTTGCACCTGCACTGAGGCATAGCTCTGTGTCTTCAGATAACCATTGGGAACCTGATTTCTCTTCAAGAGCTGAGTGCCTTATGTTTTAATACATATGGGAAATATCTGGGGGAAAAATATATTTAGCATCAGTGAATTCTTCACACTGAAACAAGGTACAGTACATATTTTCCTCTGCATTTTATTTTTGCAAATATGATCAGAATTTATTCATGGAAAAATAGCCAACAGTCATCTTCAGTAATAAAATAATACACACACATTCTTCCACAAAAAGCAAACAAAACTCATTTTCAGTTTCTCATACAGTGGTCATGATCAACTGTGATATTAATCCCTGGAGGAATTAGACAAACGAGGCCATACTACTGCTCTCGAAGGAACTTATTTTGATTATTTTACAGTAGACACTATAATATTGTCTTGCTTCCTCCCCTTAACAATTAGATATCTTTTAAGTCTGTAGTAGTCTAAAGGCTCACCTTTCATCTCTTTCTTTGATCAGCTGTTTGTGTGTCACTGATTTCATACTAATAGGTGCGGTTCAAGATATTAAAGAACCTGAACTGTTTAACCTATAGATTTCCCTCTAGTCTAAATGCTGTTTTTAACTCAATGAGCACCTAAGATGTAATTATGTTCACTGTTTGTTTGTTTCCTGTATATAGGCAGGTAGGTTCAGAGGCTTATTCAGATCCAAATTCCATCCTTTTTACAAAACTTAAGTAAGTGGTGTAGTCTATCTTCAGGAGGAATATGTCTCTTTCTCTCTCTTCTTATAGCATTTGTATCTGTAGATGGTCAATGCTTAGATCCTTTCATTCACAGGAGTTTCAAAGCAATGGTATTGTACTTTAATGATTAAAAAAGTATCAACTAGAAATACTTCTATAAAGTAGCCCTTCCTTTAAAGTATTATTTTGGTTTTCCAGTGGTACAGTTCATTAAGAACAGTAGGACATTCACGCTTGTTTTTCTCTCTTTATTTCCAAATGTCAAGATAATGAATGAGTTCCCTTTATTATTCTTCAACATAAAAATGCATTACTTTAAAAGTTTTTGATGAGTTTCAATCCATTGCAATGACTTTCCTTATTGCTGCTCAAATTCTTCCTTCTTTGATTAGTGTGTGTCTTTAAATGTTAGCCCTGAATTTTCTTTTGACATGACTCTAACAATCTTCGGTTGCTTTCCTGCTATCAAAAAATATGACAAGATATTTCATGACAATTCTGTATATTTACTACTCAATTCCTGGAAGCAACCATTTCTGTAATGAACACTGATTTCTTTCAGAAGGGAATGACATTTACAATATGGGTGTTAGAAATACTCTTTGCTATTGAGTCACTAATTTCATTTAGGCCTTTCAGATAGACAGCTTGTGTGTGTGTGTGTGTGTGTGTGTGTGTGTGTGTGTGTGTATGTATGGTAATAAAATACTATGTAAGTAAACAACAACATTACCAAATTAAATTCAGGATTACAGGGTTTACACTTAACCTCTTTCATGTCTATATCTCTTTTGTTGCACCCAGAGAATACTCATTCACTTGTGCACAGGAGACAAGGCAATTAGAAAGTTTCTTGATTATTCATTTACTTTAACCACAACACAGTCATTGTTATGGACTGAATGATATCCTCTCAAAATTCATATGTTGAAGTCCTACCCCTATATTTGGTGATAGGGCACATAAAGAGATGATAAGTGTTAAGCAAGATTATAAGTGTGGGATCTTAATTTGATAGGACTGTTATCCTAAATAAGAGGAAGACACACCAGAGATTTCTCTCTGCGTGCACACACAGAGGAAAAGTCATAGGCGGATATAGCAAGAAGGGACTTACTTTAAAGCCAGAAGGAGCATCACCAAAAAACATTCCTTGATCTTGAACCTGCAGTTTCCAGACTGTGAGAAAATAAATTTCTGTCATTTAAGCCAGCAAATCTGTGGTAATTTGTTATGGTTAGTTAGCCTTAGCTGACTAATTACAAACATCTTAAATTAGCCATATTAATATTACTGTTATTTGTATGACTTGGAAATCAGTTTTTTGCATAGGGTCTCCCTGTTCTCTTTCCATAGCTCACAGTTTATTATACCTTATCAGAATGTAAAGCTGTTAGTTGCTATTTCTCCCTTTTAATTTTCATTTGTTCTTAGTTCAACAAGTAACTATATATATTTAGTGCTCATTGCTAGTCTTTATATCAATATCCACTCAGTTATATTGGCTGTCTGTACCTTGTTCTCTATTATTCTTCAGGAAAGTCCTATGAAAATATAAATCCATACACTTTTGGCAATAAATGTTTAGGTCTACTCTTTGCACTTAAAAGTCAGTTTTTATGGATATGAAAGTCAGTGGCTCACATTTTCCCTATTCAGTTCAGTTCAGTCGCTCAGTCGTGTCCAACTCTTTGCGACCCCATGAATTGCAGCACACCAGGCCTTCCTGTCCATCACCAACTCCCGGAGTTCACCCAAACTCACATCCATCGAGTTGGTGATGCTATCAGCCATCTCATCCTCTGTCATCCCCTTTTCCTCCTGCCCCCAGTCCCTCCCAGCATCAGAGACTTTTCCAATGAGTCAACGCTTTGCATGAGGTGGCCAAAGTATTGGAGTTTCAAAGTATTGGATGCTTTAGCATCATTCTTTTCAAAGAACACCCAGGACTGATCTCCTTTAGAATGGACTGGTTGGATCTCCTTGCAGTCCAAGGAATTCTCAAGAGTCTTCTCCAACACCACAGTTCAAAAGCATCAATTCTTTGGCACTCAGCTTTCTTCACAGTCCAACTCTCACATCCATACATGACTACTGGAAAAACCTTAGCCTTGACTAGATGGAGCTTTGTTGGCAAAGTAATGTCTCTGCTTTTTAAGATGCTATTTTCCCCATTAGGTATCTTATAAATGTTACTCCATTTATTTTATGCATATCGCAGTGCTTTTATGAAATCTGATTATAATAAACTACCCTTTCCTTTCTAAGTCACTTACTCTTTTCCTATATCTTCAAAGGAATTTTTACTGTTAAGGTTGAGTGATTTTACAGAAACATGACTTGATTTGGATTATTCCAAGTTGATATTATTAGTTATGTAGGGTGCTCTTTCAATATGTATATATATTTTTTAAGTTCAGGAAAGCTTTTGAGTATTTAGTATCTGTTCTCATATTTGGTTTTCTTCTTCATGGGCAGCTTTTATAAATATCTCAGGTCTCCTTTGCTTAATGTAAATGTTGTTATTTTCTCCCAAATTATTCTTTGTTCCCTTCTTTTTGCTTTTAGGAAAATAAAGTCTTATTTTTCACTTTCTAGATTGTGACTGCAATATTTTCTTACAGACATTTAAAATGGTAAATTATATTCTGTAAATTTTAGAAGGGATTAGGATACACAATATTCTTTTAAATTTGAGTCCCCTTTGCTATGGTTTCCAGTCTTCATAAATATGGCAAATTACACTCTGAAATTCACCAGTCTTATTATTTTTCCTACTTTTATGTGTGCCTCCTCTCTCCTTCATCTCTATTATCCCTTTTTCTGTTCAGTTTTGAAACCAATCTTAGGAGATTTCCCTTAATGAGGAGGCTTTTGTGTAAAGAATCCCTGGTTGTTCAGTTTTAAGATTTTAGAGACTGTAATCAGACTCTTAATCCTTGGAAGGAAAGTTATGACCAACCTAGATAGCATATTAAAAAGCAGAGACATTGCCAACAAAGGTCCATCTAGTCAAGGCTATGGTTTTTCCAGTGGTCATGTATGGATGTGAGAGTTGGACTGTGAAGAAAGCTGAGCGCCGAAGAATTGATGGTTTTGAACTCTGGTGTTGGAGAAGACTCTTGAGAGTCCCTTGGACTGTAAGGAGATCCAACCAGTCCATCCTAAAGGAAATCAGTCCTGGGTGTTCACTGGAAGGACTGATGATAAAGCTGAAACTCCAATACTTTGGCCACCTCATGTAAAGAGTTGACTCATTGGAAAAGACCCTGGGAGGGATTGGGGGCAGGAGAAGAAGGGGACGGCAGAAGATGAGATGGTGGGATGGCATCACCGACTCGATGGACATGAGTTTGAGTGAACCCCGGGAGATGGTGATGGACAGGGAGGCCTGGCGTGCTGTGATTCATGGGTTTGCAGAGTCAGACACGACTGAGCGACTGAACTAACTAACTAACTAATCTACTTTAGCATCTTCAGACATGGCTGAGGGACTTTGTGGTTACCTTCTATTGAATTCAGTGTTTAAAAAACTAAGATCATGGCATCTGGTTCCATCACTTCATGGCAAATAGAAGGGGAAAAGATGGAAGCAGTAACAGATGTTCTTTTCTTGAGCTCTAAGATCTTTGCATATGGTGACTGCAGCCATGACATTAGAAGACTATTGCTTCTTAGAAGGAAAGCTACGACAAACCTAGACAGTTTATTAAAAAGCAAAGGTATCACTTTGCCAACAAAGTTGCCTATAGTCAAACTATGGCTTATCCAGTAGTCGTGCATGTACAGATATGAGAGTTGGACCATAAAGAAGTCTGAGTGTGGCAGAATTGATGCTTTTGATCTGTGGTGCTAGAGAAGACTCTTGAGAGTCCTTTGGACAAGGAGATCATACTGGTCAATTCTAAAGGAAATCAACCCTGAATATTCATTGGAAGAACTGATGCTGAAGCTGAAGCTCCAATACTTTGGTCACCTGATGTGAAGAGCTGAATCACTGGAAAAGACTGATGCTGGGAAAGATTGAAGGCAGAATAAGAGGGTGACAGAGGATGAGGTGGTTGGATGGCATCACCAATTCAATGGACATGACCTTGGGCAAACTCTGGGAGATGGTGAAGGACAGAGAAGCCCTGTGTGCTCTAGTCCATGGGGTTGTAAAGAATTAGACACAACTTGGCAACTGCACAACAATGACAATATTGAATTGGGCAGGACCTCTCCCAGTTCCATCTGCTATGAATTCACATTGAATATTTTCATGTTCTGCTGTTTGGGGGTCTTTCAGAGGCTTTCCTCTGCCTCCCCTGGCTCTGGTACCACATAGGTCTTATGAGTGATAGTAGTTTGTTTTCACCTGCATGTATGTGGGAGTTTCTGGTTATATCCTGCTGCCTAGATTTGTTATAACTATTGTCCATAAGTTTTTGGCTATGCTATTTATCTGTTTGGTTTACTGTGGGGATTTGGAGATAGTCAAACATTACATAGACACTACCACCAATTGCCACCCTCATGCCCCAGATTCTTGAAAACTTAGTAGCTCCTCAGTAAGCTTGTAAGAAGTACCTGCTTTGATGCTCTAGGTTGATTTATTTATGAAAGATTCCTTGACCTTTCCTCACTCATCTCTTGCAGGGTTTGGTGTAGGCCTCTAACTACTTGTATTAAAACCTTCAGTGTATTTGAATGAATTCTGATATAATTTGAAAAAAAAAGTTTATTACTATGAATTTGGAAGAAATATTTTCTTTCTAAAGAAAGTGCTTTAAGTGGTTGGCAGAAAAATTAATATCAGTTGTTTGATGCTATAATAAGAGGTACAACTGAAATTCTAGAGAACAATAATAAAATTTTTATTGATGAGACCTATGAGTTGAAGTTGAAGTGATGAGTGGAAGTACTAAATTCTCTATTTCCCTCCTTTGGAAAAAGTTAGAAGTACTGACTGCATTTAGAGTTGGTTATTTTTAAAAATTTATGTAAAAGTAGTCTCAGCGACTTTGAAAGAATCAAATAGCAGGGTTTATTTTGAAGATGGAATGTCTTATCTCATTTATTCATATGTATCCATAGAAATTTTAAACTATTTCAAGCTATGGTAGGTTACTTATTTAACATAAGTTTCTTGATGTCTTGTTTGATATTTAATTAATATAAGGTAAATATATATATACAAATTAGTAGAGTAGAATATTTCATAAAAATATATGGCCATTAAAACTCTCAATATTTATTTAAATGTTAGAAATAATAAGAGGTATTAAAGCGACATAATTGCACATATTGTCTATATGTGAAGTTCCAGTGCTTTATAACTTAAACTTTTAGCAAATAAAAACACAATTTGATCATTGAAATTTGAAGAGGGACCAAAAAAAAAAATCTTTTTCTTTTCTTTCCCCTCATGTGTTCTAAAACACTTAAAATAGAAGATAAAAAAGCCAGATAAAATATTTCTTTGTTACTGCAGCTGCTGATAACTGTGCTATGAAGGCATGTGACAGTAATGAGATGCCACATGCGTGCTTAATCATTTAATCCTATCCAACTCTTTGCAATGCTGTGGACTGTAGGTCTCTAGGCTCCTGTGTCCCTGGAATTTTCCAGGCAAGAATACTGGAACTGGGTTGCCATTTCCTACTCCAGGGACTCTTCCTGACCCAGGGATCAAACTGGCATCTGCTGCATTGGCAGGAAGATTCTTTACCACTGAGCCATGTGGGAAGCCCAAGATACCTAATACTTAGTGTCAAATTTATACAGATTTTCACATTGTTACACTTCTCTGTGGTCTGGTCTCTGCCTCTGGAAGATTTATAGTGGGGAGGAACAAAAGACAATGCATGTTTCCCATGGGTTGTTTATTGGGTCCCAAGATTAAGGAAGAGTTGGAGCCATAGCATACCAAGGTCATAATTTCAAACACATGAAGCACATGACTTGTTCTACCTTCAGAGGAGATTAACAGATGAACTGCTACTGCTGCTAAGTCACTTCAGTCATGTCCGACTCTGTGTGACCCCATAGACGGCAACCCACCAGGCTCCCCTGTCCCTGGGATTCTCCAGGCAAGAACACTGGAGTGGGGTGCCATTGCCTCCTCCGTAACACTTCTCTCTTATGAAGGAGAAGTGTTATACTAGAGATAAGTAACAGCTAGAAATCAGAGATAGCAGTTTTATTTTGACCACATTGTGATATTTTACTTTAAAACAGTACAGTATTCATTTTGATCATTGATAATTTAGTTTTGAAATTGAATTTATTAGTAGTTGAATTTAGAGGGATTGGGGAATTAACTGGATGGATGGTTTATTTTCTGCTTTGAGGAATTACATAGTTTTTCTTTTGAAAAGGTGTGAGAGGAAGTTTGAATGGATGTCTTTTTCTTAAGTATATTTTTTCTGTTGCCAACAAAAGTATTTCAAAACTATTTCATTGACCTTATATCAACTTACAGTGCTTGAAGAGGGAGCTTAGAGCTTGGGGTATGTTTGGGTTTCTGACAGTTTTGTTCTTTCTCCCACAGAAAAAGTATTTTTTAGAAAATATAGACTGATTCCCATATTTTTACCTTCACCCTCTGCTAACCCTTTCAGGTTTTTCAAAGTCAACAAGACTTCAGATCTTGTAGGGCCATAGAGAAACAATATGTGACAGATACCAGAGCTCTTTACACATAAATGGAAAAACACAATCACACAAAAACAATTACTATGTAGTTAAGGGGCTGTGAAAGACACCTTCATCACATTCCTAATTGAATTCCAGAAATAGGCATACTGCAGCATCTTTCTTAACTGTGTACTATTGCTGCTGCTGCTGCTAAGTCGCTTCAGTTGTGTCCGACTCTGTGCGACCCCATAGACGGCAGCCCATCAAGCTCCCCCGTCCCTGGGATTCTCCAGGCAAGAACACTGGAGTGGGTTGCCATTTCCTTCTCCAATGCATGCAAGTGAAAAGTGAAAGTGAAGTCACTCAGTCATGTCTGACTGTTCACAACCCCCTGGACTGCAGCCTACCAGGCTCTAGTCTGGTCCATGGGATTTTCCAGGCAAGAGTACTGGAGTGGGGTGCCATTGCCTTCTCCTATTATGTGGACCTAAATCAGAGAGTACAGATCTGTGACAATGAGAAGGAGCTTTCAAAAGGCAGAGAAAGCTAGTTTTTATACCATTACTATTTGTCCACAGAAAAATAAATGTTTCAGTTAATTTCTTAGTATGTTGATGGTATGAATTAAATTTTGAATCATGAAGGTATTTGTGTTGTTATCTAAACAGAATCCCAGAAAGATGAAACTGCTATAGACCTGCTCATTTCCATGCAGACAGACCTTTAGTCTAGTATGTGACTTGAACACAAAGTTCCAGGATACTACTGGACAGGGTATGGAAGACACATTATTACCTCCATGTGCATATATATGTGTGTGTGTCTGTGTGTGTATGTGGAAAATGACTTATTTCTATTAGCTAATATCAAAGCATTAGAACAAAAATATCGTGATGATTCTAATAACTATTTTATGCCTTCAACCTGAATTTTCTTTATGCAGTTCCCCTCCACTTCCAAATATTGTATACTTAATTTTATCAAAAAATACTTCTTTTACTGCCATATTTTAAAATCTATAGATCATATTTTCATGTTAACCAGAATGCTGGCTTATATTAAACTTAGTCAAAGGTACAATTACATGGAAATATTTGGGTCAGCTTATATGTTTTTCTTCACATTTATATGTAATTAAGAACCACACATGGATGAGTTCTTTGCAGATTCATTCATTCATTCAACTGATATTTATTGAGACCCTCCTATATGTCAAGCATTGTTTTGTCTCCAGAGATACAGTAGTGAACAAAGCTGTTAAAAATCTCCATCTTCTTGGACTGCCTAATTTATGGAATTAAATATACAGAAAAATTTAATCAGCAAAACATATACTATATTAAATGATGAGAAACATTTTGAAGAAAAATAAAATAAGTGAATAGGAGCAACGGGCAACCAGAAGCCTCACTGCTGCTGCTGCTGCTGCTGTTAAGTCGCTTCAGTCGTGTCCGACTCTGTGCGACCCCATAGACAGCAGCCCACCAGGCTCCCCCGTCCCTGGGATTCTCCAGGCAAGAACACTGGAGTGGGTTGCCATTTCCTTCTCCAATGCATGAAAGTGAAAAGTGAAAGTGAAGTTGCTCAGTCATGTCTGACTCTTAGCGATCCTATGGACTGCAGCCTACCAGGCTCCTCCGCCCATGGGATTCTCCAGGCAAGAGTACTGGAGTGCCTTTTCCGAGAAGCCTCACTAGAAAGGTGATATTTGGGCCAGGATTTAGGAAGGAAACTGTCAAGCCTCACAAATACCTTGGGAAAAAACATTTTAGGCAGAAAGAAGAGCAACTACAAAGGTGGGAACCTGCCTGAGAAGCTCAGAGAACAGCAAATGAAACGCTGAATGCTGTGACTATAGCAGATTGTATGAGCGTGCAAGTATTGCAAATTGAGTCCAGAAAAGATAAAGTGCAGGGAACTGCAGATGTTGTAAGGCCTAGTGGGCACACATGGACACTTAAGCCTTTATGCTATGGGAGATCAGGGTTGGATAGTGTGAGCATCACTGGAGGGTTTTCAGAAAAGAAGAGATGTGTTTTCACTAATGATTTTGAAGAATCATGTTATCCACTATGCTGACAAGAGATAAGAGAGCTACGGAGGAAGCCAAGAGTCCATTTCAAAGGCAATTTCAGTGACAACAGTTTTCTACATGTTATTTATAAATTAGGGCTTCCCAGGTGGCACTAGTGGTATGGAATCAGAGGAGATGGCAACCCAGTCCAGTATTCTTGCCTGGAGAATCCCATGAACAGAGGAGCCTGGAGGGCAACAGGCTATGAAGTCACCTAGATGACTGAGCATGCAGGCATGCATGCATACTTATAAATAAATTGTTTTGGATTATAAGAAAAAGCAACTATGATCCCTACATAATTATCTGTAGTGGGTGCATTGCATTCCCCCCAAAATTCCATTCACATTCTAATCCCTGGAACCTGTAATGATTGCTTTCCTTGGAAAGAGGGTCTTTCTAGAGTTAAATAAATTAAGGATCTTGAGATGAGGAGATAATCTTGTACTATCCAGTCAGGCCTTAAATTCAATGGCAAGTATCCTTACAAGACACAAAAATGATATATATAGACGTTTACAGAGCCACAAACCTAGGAATAGTGGCTGTCACCAGTGGAAGCTGGATGAGGCAGGAAACAGATGCTCCCCTAGAGCCTCTGCAGGAGGAGTGGCCTGGCCGATGCTGTGGTTTCATACTCTGGCCTTAAGACTGAAAAAGAATAAACTTCTGTTGTGTCAAGCTACTCAGTTGTGGTAATTTATTATGGCAGCCACAGAAAAGTAATAGAACATCAAAATGAAGTTCTTAATGGGTAATTTTTAAATTTTAAGAAATGCTCTCTATTTATATACATAGCACATATCTTTAACATTTCAAATACCCCCAGTCAGTAATGACTATTTCTGTTGGATGCACAGAAAATGGCCATGTTTCTATGAAATTTGCTTAGAAATCACCATTTTACTTCCCATTGGTGTGAATTTAATGATTCTAGTACTTCATGTAAATGGTATTATATAGCATTTGTCCTTTTGTGTCTGGCTTACTTCACATAGCATAAGATTTTCAAGGTTTATTTGTACATTAGCATGTATCAGAATTTCCGTCCTCTTTAATTACTGATGAATCTTGTAACAAGATGCTGAATGGGACTTTCTTTGTAACCTGGAAATTTGACTAAAGGCTTGTATCCAAATACAAAGGGCACAAAGTAGTTCATATCCTAAAAAGAGCCCCAATACCACACCAGCTGACACATCCCTCCAGGATTTAGTAAGAGACTACAAAATCGGCCTTTTTATTACTGTATCATCATTGCCATGGCTTTCCATTCTGGTATACATTTTCATATTCAGAGTTCTATATGTTTAATTACAGTGAGTTAGGATTCATTGGTTTACAAGGGAATTGTAACCAGTGTAACTTTTCCCTCTCTTCTGCATGCTTGCACTCTGCAAACCCAATCAATGCCAAGTAAGTAGGTTGCCAGGAAAATCTCTTGTGAATATCATAATAGCTGTGACATGGATCAGTTCAGTTCAGTCCCTCAGTTGTGTCTGACTCTTTGTGACCCCATGAACTGCGGCACACCAGGCTTCCCTGTCCTTCACCATTTCCTGGAGCTTGCTGAAACTCATGCCCATCGAGTCAGTGATGCCATCCATCCATCTCATCCTCTGTCATCCCCTTCTCCTCCTGCTTTCAGTCTTTCCTAGCATCAGGGTTTTTTCCAGTGAGTCAGTTCTTTGCATCAGGTGGTCAAAATATTGACCACTTCAGGTTCAGCATCAGTCCTTCCAATGAATATTCAGGACTGATTTCCTTTAGGATTGACTGATTTGAGGTCCTTGTTGTCCGAGGGACTCTCATGACATGGATATGGACTCTCATGACATGGATAGAACAGCAATATATTCTCAACTTGGATTTTGACAGCAAGCTTGTGATTTGCTCTGTGTATCCTTGAGTAGAAGAGGACTGCAGAAAAATGAGAGGTTGAGAGAGAGGATACAGTGTAAACCATTGTTCCTACCATCATGTGCTGAGTCAAGGATATATAAACTTAAGATGGCTGTTACAAAAATAAGGTTTGAAGCATCTTGCAAGACCTGACCTAAGAGGGAAGGCTCACAGGTAGGGAAAACCCAGAATCAAGAGGCCATGGGGCAGATTTTTGTTGAGGGTAGTTGAAGTTGTCCAGAGATGACAAACTAGATCACATTTTTGCTTCTGAGGAATATGTGGAAGGGAGATGTCTGCCATGTACCTCTTGCGTGCTCCATGCAATAACTGACTGTCTAGTCTGTCTCCATAAAAGATATCGATAACCTGTGAGTGTGAGTAAAATAAAACCACAACACCTAGTTGATTAAAAAGAAAAGTTTGATCTTTTCCCTGATTCAACAGTGGCCCCAATACATATTTAAGGGAATTGGCTATATAGGAGGTATATCTGTCTGACTATCACTAGAGAAACAGAACCAGTAGGAAATTTAGTGGAAGAGATTAGTCTCCATAATTGTGAGGTCTGGCCAGGCAGTTTGGAAATCTGAAGGTCAACTGTTGGGAAGAGTAGACTGAAACTCTCAGGCATAAATTGAAGCTGGATCCACAAGTCAAATTTCTTCTTAAAGGAAGCCCCAGTTTTTCTTGTAAGGCCTTTTAATTGATTGATTCAGGTCAATCCATATTATATAGGTTAAATTTGCTTACTTAACTGATTATGGACTTTAATCACATTTATAAAATACCTTCACAGCAATACCTAGTGTTTGATTAAATAACTGGTGACTATCGTTTAACCAAGCTGACACACAAAATGGACCATGATTGCATCAAAAGGATAAAATAACCAAGAATAAACAAACAAACAACAACAAACAAACAAAACTGGCCATCACAGGAGGAGCAAAAAGTATATCACCATGTTCTAAAAGTCCCTCAGGGTCATCCCAGTGCACCAGCCCTGAGCACCCTGTCTTATGCATCGAACCTGGACTGGTGATTATCATATATGATAATATACCTGTTTTGGATGGGGAGGGAGGTGGGAGGGGGGTTCAGGATGGGGAACACATGTACACCCATGGCTGATTCATGTCAATGTATGGCAAAAACCACTACAATATTGTAAAGTAATTAGCCTCCAATTAGAATAAATAATTAAAAAAAAAAAAACAGAAAAAAATTAAAATAAATAAATAAATAAATAAAAGTCCCTCAGACTGAAACATAGTAAATCTTGGACATAAATGAAAATATAAGGTTAAAATTTTGAATGGTACTAAGTTGGTTTGATATTTTCTTTTACCTGAAAATGATTTGAAGATTAAGGCATCTGCCAAACATAGCATTAAAAGACAAGGTACCTCATTTAAAGATGTTTTGAACATGCACTATCATATGGATTGTTCTCTGTGATTTAGATGGATCACGGAATGAAACAAAGACCATTGTAATCATGGATATTACACTACAATGGCAAAAGCTAAATAACAGATAATAAACACAAAAATAAGTAAATTGGGACTTCCCTGGTGATCCAGTTGTTGAAAATCTGTCTGCCAATGCAGAGGACATGGATTTGACTCCTGCTCTGGGAAGATTTGGGCTTCTATGATAGCTCAGTTGGTAAAGAATCTGTCTGCAATGCAGGAGACCCTGGTTTGATTTCTAGGTTGAGAAGATCTGCTGGAGAAGGGATAGCTACCCACTCCAGTATTCTTGGGCTTCCTTTGTGGCTCAGCTGGTAAAGAATTCGGCTGCAATGCAGGAGACCTGGGTTTGATCCCTGGGTTTGGAAGATCCCCTGGAGAAGGAAAGGCTACCCACTCCAGTTATTCTGGCCTAGAGAATTCCATGGACTGTATAGTCCATGGGGTCGCAAAGAGTGACATGACTGAGTGACTTTCACTCACTGGGAAGATCCTACTTCTGCTTCATTGACTACACTAAAGTCTTTGACTATCTAGATCAGGAAAAACTGGAAAAATTTTAAAGATGAGAATACCAGATCACCTTGCCATCTGAGAAACCTGTATGCAGGTTAAGAAGCAACAGTTAGAACCGGACATAGAACAACTGGTTCCAAATTGGGAAAGGAGTACATCAAGGCTGTATATTGTTACCCTGCTTATTTAACTTGTATGCAGAATACATCATGGGAATTTCTAGGCTGGATGAAGCACAAGCTGGAATCAAGATTGCTGGGAGAAATATCAATAACCTCAGATATGCAGATGACACCACCCTTATGGTAGAAAGTGAAGAAGAACTAAAGGGCCTCTTGATGAAGGTGAAATAGAAGAGTGAAAAAGCTGACTTAGCTCAACATTCAAAAAACACAGTCATGACATTCGACCCATCACTTCATGGCAAAAAGATGGGGAAACAATGGAAACAGTGACAGATTTTATTTTCTTGGGCTCCAAAATCACTGCAGATGGTGACTGCAGCCATGAAATTAAAAGACACTTGCTTCTTGGAAGAAAAGCAATGACAAACCTAGATAGCATATTAAAAAGCAGAGACATTACTTTGCCAGCAAAGATCTATATAGTCAAAGCTATGGTTTTTCCAGTAATCATGTATGGATGTGAGAGGGGAACAATAAATAAGGCTGAGCACCAAAGAATTGATGCCTTCAAATTGTGGTGCTGGAGAAGACTCTTGAGAGTCCCTTAGATAGCAAGGAGATCCAACTAGACCATACTAAAGGATATCAGTCCTGAATATTCATTTGAAGGATTCATGCTGAAGCTGGAGATCCAGTTTTTGGCTACCTGAAGTGCAGACTCATTGGAAAAGACCCTGATGCTGGAAACGATTGAGGGCAGGAGAAAGAGGGAGCACCAGAGGATAAGATGGTTGGATGACATCACCGACTCAATGGATGTGAGTTTGAGCAAACTCTGGGGGATGGTGAAGGACAGGGAACCCCGGTGTGCTACAGTCCATAGAGTCACAAAGAGTTGGACATGACTGAGTGACTGAACAACAGCAACCGGGAAGATTTCTCATGCCACAGGACAACTAAGCCCACAACTACTGAGCCTGATTGTGGCAACTGCTGAAGCCTGTGTGCCCTACAGCCCATGCTCTGCAAGAGACGGTTTTTCAATGAGAAGCCCATGCACTGAAAACTAGAAAGTAGCCCGGGGTTGCCACAACTAGAAGAAGTACGTGTACCACAATGAAGATCCAGCACCGCCAAAAATAAACAAATACATTAATTTAAAAATGAATCACAAATATGAATTGCAGTCATTTGAAAAAATAAGTAAGTTGCATTCTGTGTTAGAAGATGAAAAATGTTATGGCAAAAAAGAATATATATATATATATATACATACATATATATATATATATATATATCAAGATGAAGGAAATCAGGTATTTCATAGGGAGAACAGCTTCATTTTTAAATAGACTAATCAAAGTGGACCTTAATGAGAGGATGGGGTTTAAACAAAGACTTAGAGGTCAAAGACTTAGAGTCAAACAACATTTCAGAAAGAGAAAACAGCTATACAAAGTTCTATGAAAACAGCATGATTACCATGTTTGTGGGAGAACAAGGAAATCAGGAAGACAGGCGAGGGAGAAGAGAGCAGATGTGTAAGCAGGATGAGGATGGAAAGTTTGAGGTTATGTAGTCATTATAGACTCTTGTAAGTGTGTTGGCATTGTATCTATTATAGGGTTTTGAACAGAGTAATGACTTTAGCATTGTATGGTTGAAAGCTATGATTGGGAAACATATAAAATATTTTGTGTTTATATCCCCCTCTCACTCCTTTCCTTCAATCTGCCTATTCTGTAAAATGGTTGTATACACATACATATATACATACATAGTCAAAGAGGAAACCAGCATTTTTGCAGGAATTAAAGATCTTCTAGCTTCCAAATATTCCCAATTTAATTTTCTTACAAGATGAAACAATTGAGTATTTAAGAGACTTTAACTCTTTATCTGTACTAGATACCAATGTTCCTTATGTTAGCCACTAAATGGAGTCTGACTCTTTTGCGACCCCATGGACTATAGCCCACCAGGCTCCTCTGTCCATGGAATTTCCCAGGCAAGAATACTGAAGTGGGTTGCATTCCCTTCCCCAGGGGATCTCCCCAACCCAAGGATTGAACCCACATCTCCTTCACTGGCAGGTGGATTCTTTACCACTGAGCCACCACGTAATAACAACTCAGCTTGTAAACATGATTAGTAATTAAAAGGACACAACTGCCATGCAAAAAGCCATTAAAGCTTATAACAACTATAATTCTAGCTGGAAAGAGTGAAAGTTGCTGCTGAATTAAAGGATCCTGAGGAAAAGTGACGTTTTTGGATTTTTGATTTGTGTAAAGCCCCTGAATAGTTTAGTGGCAACAGGAGTTTCTCCCATCTACCCTTGGATTCATATTGCATCCCTAAATGTCAGCATGGTGGTGACAAGGCTGCTGCAGCCCAACTGACCTTGAGGATACTCAGCATAGAACCAAAGAAAAGTGAAAGTGAAGTCGCCCAGTCCTGTCCGATCTTAGCCTACCAGGCTCCTCCGTCTGTAGGATTCTTCAGGCAAGAATATTGGAGTGGGTTGTCATTTCCTTCTCCAGGGATTGAACCCGGGTCTCCTGCATTGCAGGCAGACACTTTACCATCTGAGCCACCAGCGAAGCTCATAGAACCAAAAAGTAGTATCAAAAGATGGAAGCAGGACTTGGTGCTTTCACCCCTTGGCTCTTGCTCTCAAGATGAACTCTGATTAAGATGTCAAGTTTGTATTTTCAATAAGAATCTCCAGTGTTGCAGTCAGAGCCTGGGGACACTTAATACATTATTTGTAGAGTCAATTGATGATGTGTACACACACAAGTAAATAGAAAAAGGATATAGCATCTGCCTGACTTATAAGATGGGTGGGTCAATTTCACACTAATAAAAATATTTTCTCAAATCATTTATGTCTCTGGAAATCAAGAACCTCCACATTAAATAGTTTAGAATTATGAACTAAATTAGAGTTTTTCCTGTGTCTTTAGAACTTAAAGACTGGGCAAACCTCTGTATAGGTGTTTATTTACCTGCTTCACAAAAACTCTTCTTCCCAACAAATCCAATAGAATACCTCAAACATCTAAAACTTTTGAAGAAGATCAACTTCTGAAAATACTAGCCAGGAGAAGACCTTTGTGAATTTTGTGTAAGGGATGGAAGGATCCAGCTAAATAATAAGAAAATGAAAAGCAAATCTTCACAATTGAGCCCAGGTCCTCAGTACAGTTTTTCTCTGTTGAAACTCAGCACAAAATTTAATGGCAGCAATGTTTGTGAACTAAAGATGCAGCCTATTTCACATGTGAGACCACTTGCTTAACTTGAAACTGTGAAACTCATATTATATAGAAACTGCTGTGGTACATGTATGTGAACTTACATTGGATTGCCCATTATCTCAAACAATAATTTAAGTTTTCAGAGAAATTACCTTTTCTCTTCTTAGGTGATATGTCAAAAATTTTAAGTAATTTTATTTTGGATTACTGAATAAATGTCAATCTTTAAAAAGACTGTTTTTAAGCATTGATTTCTCCTTGATCTGAGAAGGAATAAGGAACAAAGAGAATCATGAAACGCATACCAATATAGCATCCAGCAGTTAGGAAAAAAATATTTAAAATATCTGCTACCATTTTTTTTTTCAATATGGCTCAAATTACTAGGGGAGAAAAAGGAATCATTAATGCATTATTGCCTGAGCGATGGTCCATATATGGTGCCCTCTGCTCTAGCCCAGGCATGCATGGTTACATTGTGTTTGTTCTTTTAGCTGTATGGTACTTGAGAATGTCATAAACGTTATATAGATACTAAGCCTTCCATCCATTTTCACTGGCTTTTTCCCGTGCAAAATGACATGCTAAGTTCTGTCACCTGGGGGTAGTTATAATAATCACAGCTGCTGATATTGCCAAAGGCAGGAACAGAACTGGATCAAGGAAAATATGACCCCAAGTACATGACTTTAGCTTCAGTTGTGACAGCTAATGGAATCACTGCCGGAGAAAAATGAGTCCCCTGACCAAACTCACCCTGATTTGTTATCTGATTTAAAAATGTCTAGTGGAGGGAAAAGGCAACACTTGTGGGCATGGTTGGCTGTTGCACACAAATTTGATGACTGAGAATTGATAATGACCCTTGAGATGCTGAAGGCAGTGGGATCTCACATAAACCTTAGAATATGCTACATGTTGATAACATGACTGTTAGAGCTTATATTTTCACAGCAGAAATAAAGGCCAGAGATGCAGAATTGTAAAGACCCCCCAACACTTCACCATGATTAAGAAGCGCATTACAGGACAGAGGTAAATATGCAGTATCCACCACCGCATCCTCATTCTGTGACTCAGATTACAGCTTTTAAACTTAACCTTACCAAATACAAAATAGATAGCCAACTAGGAATTTTCTGTATGGCTCAGGACAGTCAAACAGGGGCTGTGTATCAACCTAGAGGGGTGGGATGGGGAGGGAGGTGGGAGGGAGGTTCAAAAGGGAGGGGATATACGTATACCTATGGCTGATTCATGTCGAGGTTTGACTGAAAACAACAAAATTCTGTAAAGCAATTATCCTTCAATAAAAAAATAAATTTAAAAGGAAAAAAAAAAAATTTATACTTGAATACACCCAGAGGGCTTTCCCAAGAGCCACCTTTTGATCAGTAGACAAGGCTTTGTGATCTCAGGCAGAGGAGACTGCTTGTGATACTCCTCAGATAAAGGGAAGTGAATCTTGAGTTAGTAAAGGTCAGAAAGACTGTTAGAAACTTAAACTTATAATATGCATGAAAACAGTTACATTGTTTAATCAAATGTGTAGGCTCAATTACTATATTGGGACTTTTTCTTTCCACTGACAACACCCATGTATTACAGAGGAATTGATTTCCTCATTAATGTGTTGATAATTTTTTTCTAAAACCCGAGTTTTCACATCAAAAGAGTGCATTTTTATTTAAGTCTGAACACTTCTTCAGTTATTACATTATTATAGAAATTGTGTTGAAACAGAAAATATTTATTTTTTGGCATTTAGAGTTAGTGGCTGTGACTGGTGAATGACCAGATGTATGAGAAAACCCATCTGACTTTGTTGTGAAGCCTGTAATCTTATTCAGGAGTGAGTTAGGTTTTTCTTTTCCAGTAACATTTGAGCAAGGGTTGAGTCTTTGGAGAAAGGAGATGAGTTGATTGCTTTGAAAATCAATATTAATTTGGTTGAATACAGTCAGAGAAGTTTCATGTCAATATTCAAAGTGTACTTGCTACCATCCTACGGGCTTAGAATACTAGATTCTGAGTCAATGGTAACAAATTATAGTCTTCATAATGTTGCTGCTGCTGCTAAGTCACTTCAGTCGTGTCCGACTCTGTGCGACCACATAGATGGCAGCCCGCCAAGCCCCACCATCCCTGGGATTCTCCAGGCAAGAACACTGGAGTGGGTTGCCATTTCCTCCTCCAATGCATGAAAGTGAAAAGTGAAAGTGAAGTCGTCCAGTCGTGCCCGACTCCTAGCGACCCCATGAACTGCAGCCCACCAGGCTCCTCCATCCATGGGACCCTCCAGTCAAGAGTACTGGAGTGAGCTGCCATTGCTACTTACTGTTAATTATCTTTATTAAAAAATGAGAAATTTACAATCTGTAATGTTGCAAAGTCTTTCCTGAGGGAAGTTACATATATATGCATTTCATTTATTCAACAAAGAGGTATTAAGAATAACTATTATGCAAGAAAATGTATAATTGGTAAGCAAGTACCAAGATAGGTGAAACGTTTCTTGTCCTCAGGAAGTTTATGATATAGAGATATATTCCTATTCCAGTGATACAGGTAGTAAAAAAATAAGGTTATAGACTTAAAATTTTAAATAGTACCTCATAATTTATTAAAATCAGCACATAAGAAGGATGAAGGGAACACTCACACACCTATCTGTTAATCATGTTTCAAGTTTTTCTATTATAAAAATAGAAAACCCATAAAATTCACACCTCAGGACTCTGTTTAAAAATTGTCTTGTGATATTTAGGGATGACTGGGGCAACAGGGGGAAGACTGATTAGATTTAGAAAAGGCTGATATTCCAGACATAAGATAAAATGTCAGCTTCAAAATGTTTTCCACAAATGTTCAAGCTGATTTTAGAAAAGGCAGAGGAACCAGAGATCAAATTGCCAACAGCCGCTGGATCATCAAAAAAGCAAGAGAATTCCATAAAAACATCTATTTCTGCTTTATTGACTATGCCAAAGCCTTTGACTGTGTGGATCACAATAAACTGTGGAAAATTCTGAAAGAGATGGGAATACCAGACCACCTGACCTGCCTCTTGAGAAATCTGTATGCAGGTCAGGAAGCAACAGTTAAAACTGGACATGGAACAACAGACTGGTTCCAAATAGGAAAAGGAGTACATCAAGGCTGTATATCGTCACCCTGCTTATTTAACATATGCAGAGTACATCACGAGAAACACTGGGCTGGAAGAAGCACAAGCTGGAAACAAGATTGCAGGGAGAAATATCAATAACCTCAGATATGCAGATGGCACCACCCTTATGGCAGAAAGTGAAGAGGGAACTAAAAAGCCTCTTGATGAAAGTGAAAGAGGAGAGTGAAAAAATCATGCGAAGAGTTGACTCATTGGAAAAGACTCTGATGCTGGGAGGGATTGGGGGCAGGAGGAAAAGGGGATGACAGAGGATGAGATGGCTGGATGGCATCACCGACTCAATGGACGTGAGTTTGGGTGAACTCCGGGAGTCGGTGATGGCCAGGGAGGCCTGGTGTGCTGCAATTCATGGGGTCGCAAAGAGTTGGACACGAATGAGTGACTGAACTGAACTGAACTGAATTGAAAGAGTACTCTTTACATACTAATATATTTCAAAGCTAACATAGTGTCATCCAATAAAGCATAAGTTATGTATAAGTTTCTTGAAGGTATAAATATTTATTTTTCTACTGAAGAGTTTATGACTTTCATTGTTACAGTGGCTGATTTCTTTATCAAGGGTAGTATATTGTGAGTAGGGAAAGTTGAACTATCTGGATCCTGCCAAAGCTCATTTCCACCAGATATTCTTGCTGTAACCTGTGCCTGGAATATTTTTTTCAAAAGTCCAATTGCACTTTTCCTTACTTCTTTCAGCTCTGAGCTTAAACAGGAAGCTGCTCCTGAAGTACTACTGAAAACATTCCCATCTGTCTCCCACCTCAACTCTGTTTACTCTACTTTGTTTCATTTTTTGTCTTAGAATTCCTTAGATTCCAAAATTATAGTCTTTACATGCTAAGTGAAGCAAGTCAGACAGAGAAAGAAAAATACTGTATGATTTCACTTTTATATGGAGTCTAAAAAATAAATAAATAAATAAAACAAACAAAACAGGAAGAGTTATAGACACAGAGAACAAATAGGTGGTTGCCAGAGGCGAAAGAAGTGATAGGAGGAGAGAAATATCTGAGGGAGAGTATAATGAGTATCAGTTCAGTTCAGTTCAGTTCAGTCACTCAATCTGGTCTGACTCTTTGCGACCCCATGGACAGCAGCGTGCCAGGCTTCCCTATCCATCACCAACTCCCAGAGCTTGCTTAAACTCATGTCCATCGAGTTGGTGATGCAGCTATGCATTCTTTAATTATAAAAGAAGAAATAATAAAGGTTTTAAGAAGACTTTCTTGAGTCTTTTGATAGAGCATGTATCCTAAATATTACAAATGGAAAGTTTGTAATATTACAAATAAAGTTTACTCAATATATTAGAAAGTACTATATATTAATGGGGGATTTATTTACCTGAGTTTGGAAACACTATTGAGGCCCTTTAGAAGGACATTAATAGCAAAAGATAAACAAGTGAATCTATAAATGCATTCCCTTACCAACACATGAACCTTTCGTTCAAACATGTAATGTGATAAATATTTTCTGTCAGACATGCAATATGTAGTGGAGGAGAATATAGATTTATTGGATATGGTGCTATGTGTTTACTTTTGATTTTGATGCAAACTTCTAAAATACCTTTCAACATGAAACTTTAACCTTGAACAAGTAGGCACATAAGTTATAGATTCATAATAAATGCACACTGTTGGCTTTGTGGATCACAACAAACTGTGGAAAATTCTTCAAGAGATGGGAATATCAGATCACCTTACTTGCCCCTTGAGAAATATATATGCAGGTCAAGAAGCAACAGTTGGAACTGGACATGGAACAAGAGACTGGTTCCAAATTGGGAAAGCAGTACGGCAAGGCTGTTTATTGTCACCCAGCTTATTTAGCTTAATGCAAAGTATATCATGTGAAATGCTGGGCTGAATGAAGTATAAGCTGGAATCAAGATTGCTGGGAGAAATATCTATAACCTCATATACACAGATGACACCACCCAATGGCAGAAGGCAAATAAGAGCCTAAAAGCCTCTGTGGTAGATGCATGTTGATGTATGGCAATCCCAATACAATATTGTAATGTAAAAAATAATAATAATAATTTAAAAATTAAAAAAAAATAAAAGCAGATGGGTAAAAAAAAAAAAAAACCTCTCTATGAAAGTGAAAGAGGAGAGTGAAAAAGTTGGCTTAAAACTCAATGTTCAGAAAACTAAGATCATGGAATCTGGTCCCATCACTTCATAGCAAATAGACAGGGAAACAATGGAAACAGTGAGAGACTTTATTTTGGGGGCTCAAAAATCAATGCAGATGGTGACTGCAGCCATGTCATTAAAAGACACTTGCTCCTTGGAAGAAAAGTTATGACCAAACTAGACTGCATATTAAAAAGCAGAGACATTACTTTACCAACAAAAGTCTATCTAGTCAAAGCATTGGTTTTTCCAGTTGTCATGTATGGATATGAGAGTTGGACTATAAAGAAAGCTGAGCAGTGAAGAATTGATGCTTTTGAACTGTGGTGTTGGAGAAGACTCTTGAAAGTCCCTTGGATTGCAAGGAGATCCAACCAGTCCATCCTAAAGAAATCAGTCCTGAATATTCATTGTAAGGTCTGATGCTGAAGCCGTAACTCCAATACTTTGGCTTCCTGATGGGAAGAACTGACTCGTGTGAAAAGATCCTGATGCTGGGAAAGGTTGAAGGTAGAAGGAGTAGGGGGATGACAGAGGATGAGATGGTTGGATGGCATCACCAATGCATTGGGCATAAGTTTGAGCAAGCTCTGGGAGTTGGTGATGGACAGGGAACCCTGGCGTTTTGCAATTCATGGGGCTGCAAAGAGTCAAACATGAATGAGTGACTGAACTGACTGAACGGATTGACAACTTCAGTTTTATTTTTCTTCATGAAATTAGAGGTGAATATGACACTTACTCCTTGGAAGGAAAGTTATAACCAACCTAGATAGCATATTCAAAAGCAGAGACATTACTTTGCCAACAAAGGTCCGTCTAGTCAAGGCTGTGGTTTTTCCAGTGGTCATGTATGGATTTGAGAGTTGGACTGTGAAGAAAGTTGAGTGCCGAAGAATTGATGCTTTTGAACTGTGGTGTTGGAGAAGACTCTTGAGAGTCCCTTGGACTGCAAGGAGATCCAACCAGTGCATTCTAAAGGAGATCAGTCCTAGATGCTCTTTGGAAGGACTGATGCTAACGCTGAAATTCCAATTCTTTGGCCACCTCATGCGGGGAGTTGACTCAGTGGAAAAGACTCTGATGCTGGGAGGGATTGGGGACAGGAGGAGAAGGGGACAACAGAGGATGAGATGGCTGGATGGCATCACTGACTCGATGGATGTGAGTTTAAGTGAACTCCAGGAGTTGGTGATGGACAGGGAGGCCTGGTGTGCTGCGATTCATGGGGTCGCAAAGAGTCGGACACGACTGAGCGACTGAACTGAACTGATGCTTTCTCCCATGGCATATTTCCACCTTAATTTGCAATCATATATATATGCTATTTCCAAATTTTACACTTAAAAAAAATCCTGAGACATGTAAAATTTTCTGATACAATTTTAAAATTTTCAGAGCCAAAAGAAATAGTTGTAAAGAGAGAACAAATCTATTTATCTGCTCCAAGTAGGATTAGCAGAAGATATTCAGATTTATTCTTGAGTAGAGTTTGTGAAAATCTATTGGAAAATCTATAGGATTATTGGGTATTAGACATTTGGCATTGGGCTAAAAAGAGGCTAATGGGGAAAATTGTTTAGTCATAGTAATGGCCAAGTTCTGTAATCAGTATTTTCAATATCTTATTCCTCATTTTCCTAGATATGCCTTGTGTTAGGCACTGAATGTTTGTACCCTTCCAAAATGGATGTGCTGAAGTTGTAACCTCTACTGTGGTGATGTTTGGAGGTGGGGACTTTGGAAGATGATTAGATTTGGATAAAGTGATGAGAATTAAACTCTCATGACAGCATTATTGTTGTTGTTCAGTCGCTTAGTTGTGTCCAGCTTTTTGTGACCCCATAGACTGCAACATACCAGGCTTCCCTGTCCATCACCAACTCCTAGAGCTTGCTCAAACTCATTTCCATAGAGTTTGATGATGCCATCCAACCATCTCGTTCTCTGTCATCCCCTTTTCCTTCTGCCTTCAATCCTTCCCAGCATCAGGGTCCTTTCTAATAAGTGAGCTCTTCTCATCAGGTGGCCAAAGTATTGGAGCTTCAACTTCGCATCAGTCCTTCCAATGAATATTCAGGACTGATTTCCTTTGGGTTGGACTGGTTGGATCTCCTTGCAGTCCAAGGGACTCTCAAGAGTCTTCTCCAACACCACAGTTCAAAAGGATCAATTCTTGGGCGCTCAGCTTTCTTCACAGTCCAACTCTCACATCCATACATGACTACTGGAAAAACCATAGCTTTTACTAGATGTACCTTTGTTGGCAAGTAATGTCTCTGCTTTTTAATATCTGTTGAGGTTTATCATTGCTTTTCTTCCAAGGAGGAAGCATCTTTTAATTTCATGGCTGCAGTCACCATCTGCAGTGGTTTTATAGCCTCCAAAAATAGTCTATCACTGTTTCCATTGTTTCCCTATCTATTTTCCATGAAGAGATGGGACCTGATGCCATGATATTAGTATTCTGAATGTTGAGTTTTAAGCCAACTTTTTGACTCTCCTCTTTCACTTTCATCAAGAGGCTCTTTGGTTCTTCTTCCCTTTCTGCCATAAGGGTGGTGTCATAGCATGTCTGATGTTATTGCTGTTTTTCCCAGCAATCTTGATTCCAGCTTTTGCTTCATCCAGCCTGGCATATCCTCATGATGTACTCTGTATATAAGTTAAATAAGCAGGTGACAAAATACAGCCTTGCCATATTCCTTTCCCAATTTGGAACCATTCTGTTGTTCCATGTCCGATTTTAACTATTGCTTCTTGACCCACATACAGATTTCTCAGGAGGCAAGTCAGGTGGTCTGGTATTCCCAACTTTTTAAGAATTTTCTTCAGTTGTTGTGATCCATGCAGCCAAAGGTTTTAGCATAGCATTAGTTTTCGGTGGTTTGCAAGCCAGGCAGAGGGTTCTCACACTGAACCTTATCTCCTGGCACCTTGATCTTGGACTTCAGGCTCCAATATTGTAAGAAATAAATTTGAATTGCTAGCATACATATTTTGTTTGGCCATCCCAAGCTTACTAGTACATCTTGAAACCAAAATTAACCTGTGGTTCAATTCTCTATGCCCTTCAGTTCTAGCATCTCCTTGACCTTGCTGTCTCCTTAGTAACTTAATTAAATCTTTACAAAAACCTTCCCTTGTGCTTTTTGGAATAAGACTGATTTCTTCAAAACAAAACCCCCCAAAAAAAAACAAACAAAAAATTTTAAGCCATGATATTAAGTTCTAGTTAAGGAGTTTTATTATAATCTAATGCCCTCCAGATATGTTAGATGTTGTCTAGAGACTCAATTAGCATGATTACAACCCAAACCCAAAATAAAACACAACTTAAGACTAAAACTTCCTTTTACATATGACACAATTTCCTTGCTCTAATTACCTAGACTATTGCTTCTAATTTGTAGTAGACAAAGCCTCTTGTGGGTGTGTGCTCAGTTGCTCAATCATGTCTGTCTCTTTTTGAGCCCATGGACTGTAGCCCACCAGGCTACAGTAAAATCCATGGGATTATACAGGCAAGAATACTGGAACAAATTGCCATTTCCTCCTCCAGGAATCTTCTTGACCTAGGGATTGAACCCTAGTCTTCTGAGTCACCTCAATGTCAGGCAGATTCTTTACCACTGTGTCACCTGGGAAGCCTAGACAAAGCCTTGCATGCATGCATGCTAAGTTGCTTCAGTCCTATCTAACTCTTTGTGACTCTATGGACTCTAGCCTGCCAGGCTCCTCTGTCCATGGGCTTCTCTAGGCAAGAATACTAGAGTGGGTTGCCATTTCCTCCCCCAAGGGTGCTTGCCAACCTGGGAATCAAACCTGCATCTCTTACATCTCCTGCATTGGCAGGCAGGTTCTTTTCCACTAGCACCACCTGGTAAGCCTAGTAATGCTGAAATGGTTTTACTAATTTTCACACACAAAAATAAATTATATTCTGGGTCAAATTAAAAAAAAAAAAAAGAAGGTCCAGGTGGCTTTAATTTTTTACCTTTATAAACATATCAGAATTAAAATATGCAGCTTGGTGAACTACTCACAGGTGTTTGGCAGAAGTGATAGCAGCTTACTTACCAAGGTGAAGTACAAAGTACAAAACCAGGGACAGCACGACCTGGCACACTTCCTGATATACCAGAGCACGTCAGAACAATGAGAATGCCCTAATAGTCATGAAGTTTTACAAAGTTTGTTTTTCAGAAACTTTAAAAATCTTTCTTAGCTCAGATTTAAAAATAAATGTCAAACAAATAGCATTTTAAAAACAAACTACATAAATGATAGGAAAAAAACCCAGAATTTGCTTATACTAGCAAAGTCCGACCCTCTTTGTTAGTGCACCTTAACATTTGCAAGTGCTTAAATGATGATAAGAAGGATGTGGCAATGATTTTCATCTTTGAAATATAAAACTCTTCTATGTGAGACAACATTTGACAGGTCAGAGTTATTGATGTCCTCCTTATCAGGCTCTACTAGGTTCATGCTGTCTCCTGTCTTCTCTGGAACTGCACTGATTCTCCCCAGCCCACTCTCTCTCTGATTTCTCTTGTAATGTTTAATGATACGGATTATCTCTTCTTTCCATTACCAGACAGCTCTCAAGTCAGCATCCATGTTGATTCCTACCTACAGTCTCCAGTAGCTCTTTAGGGTCTAGCTCACACTGCGGGCACTGTGAGTAGTAGCATATTATCTGATGAGTGTAATTTTCTGCTAGCTAAATTCTCTACTCAATCTCACTATAAGAATCATGAGTATGTTAAATATAGCTGATGGTATACAATCAGCTCAGATAACCTATATATAAAATTATTTTTTTGTGACCCTCAGTTTAAATGTATATAGACTATATCTTGTTACATAGCCCTAACAACTGGAACAGAACATGTTAGGGGACAAAGAAGGAAAATCACTAACTTCCTTATTAATTAAATGCTTGATTGAAATACCTTAGTATACGGATATTTAATGGGAATTTTCACAGTGTCAGAGATAGCTATTATTGTCAGTCTATTTTCTCTGAAGTAAGTGTTAGTCACTCAGTTGTGTCTGACTGTGACTCCATGGACTGTAGTCTATCAGGCTCCTCTGTCCATGGAATTCTCCAGGCAAGAATACTGGAGTGGGTTGCCATTTCCTTCTCCATTTTTTTTTTCCCCTGCTGCGTATACAATAAAATCCATTTCTTTTTGAGAGTGATGCAAAAATTCTTAAAACTAATTGCATAATTATGTATATCAACAATAGCTGTAAGACCTCTCAGTGATTAATATGTCAATGGACTGTTAACTTCACTGCTGTACCATTGATTAAAGTGAAGAAAGGGGATAGGCTACTACTGAAGAAGTTGGTATATAGATTGTTCGAAGGTAACACTTGGCGTTTTATACATACACACATACATATGTAGATGGTGTGTGTGTGTTTATGTATGTGTATTCCAGCTTGCTTAATGGCTTATGATTGTATTTGACTCAAGGTTACTTGGCAAAATGCAATCTCATTACAATGAGAGAGTTCAAGAGATGTAGAGAAAGCCCAGATCCTGTAAAATATAATGTGAAAATTCTTGAGCTTTGAGCTAATGTTAAATGACAAACGTCCTAGAATTTATGCATTCTTACAAGAGTACCAGTATAACATAATTCATCTTGACACATCATGAACCACTCAAAATGTACCAAACAGAGTTACAAGAAAAGTAATGTACAGCATAGTGCATATTGTGGTGGGCACTTATCCTGTCATTTAATGCAAAGAGGATCTTTGTAGTATATAAGAACTGCTGTGGCTATGTTTCCTCTGAACTCTGTACTTTATTAAATTGATTTCAAAATATAGTTCTTTTTACATAAAATTTGACTGATTTGTTATAAAACCATATGAAAATTAGACCATACTTATTTCATAGATTAGCTTCATATAAAATTTGTCTTCATAAACTTCATCTGCCACAAGGCATAAATGTTTATTTTAAAGTGTTTATAAAATAAAATATAGTATATCAATATTAAAACTCCATTAACATATTTAGAAGTTGTTAAATAATGTTGCAAAATGCATTAATATTTGTGCAAATTACTACAAAATTTTGGGTACAATTTAAAACTAATATTCTTTTTTATCCTTTTAAACTTCACATAATGGAATAAATTTGTTTTTCTCTTTCAAACAAAAGGGAAAAATCATTCTGCTTTTAGCTTTTCCAATTATTTCTTAAAGCCAAAGCTTCATCTTTATAGTATTTACCAAATCTTCTAGGTATTTTTCTAATTACTATTTTATAGGTAAGTAATTTTGGGCACTAATATTACTAATATTTTGATATCTTTGAAAATATAATATGACAGTGTAAGTTATATACAGTTCTTGATGTTAATTTAGTGATTTAATACAGTTGGATTGGTTATGTGAATCTTAAACGTCAGCTGAAGCTGCCCTGTTCCTTCACACAGGCACAGGTACACACATACATAAACTCTGGTGCACAGTTAGATTGTAGCATCCTACACTAAATTCCATGGACTTCCTTCATGGCTCAGTGGTAAAGTGCCTGCAGTGCAGGAAATGCAGGAGACATGGGTTTCATACCTGGGTTGGGATGATCCCCAGAGGAGGGCACAGCAACCCATTCCAGTATTCCTGCCTGGAGAATTTCACAGATAGAGGAACTTGGCAGGCTACAGTTCATGGGATCGCAAACATTCGGACATGACTGAAGTGACTGAGCATGCCTGCAAACCAAATCCCTGTCCAATGACCTTCAATAGATTTTAGTGAATTCTCTGGAGCTTAAAATTTCATGGCACATTTGGCTTCCAAGTTTTTGATGCTGCTGAAAATCCCGTGTGTCTCATCTCCTGGGGCTGTCCTTGTCTCTTTTCTCTGCCTTAACTTGAAACTCAGCCCTATTTCCCTTGTTTGCACAAAAGTAACATAAAACAAAAGCATTCTGGAGGCATTTATATTTTATGATGGTCTTAACCTAAGATTAACAAAGGAGTTTACTTCACAACAGTGCTAACATGTTAGAATTAAAGGCAGACGTTGCCATCTTTAAACATTTGCTTAATCCATCAACATGTATTGTGAGACACTTTTACCCATAGGCTCTTATCTGATGCCAGTTGGCCTGGTCTTTCTCTTCTCTCATCCCTCTCATCTTCTCTTTTCTCTGTATTACCCACATGCCTCCACTCAGCTCCTAAGTTCTTAGTTTTATTTTGTGTGTGTGCCATAAAACAATATGCACTTAATGCAAATCAATTCACTTCTTCCTCAAGTTCAGTCAGTCAGTTCAGTCACTCAGTCGTGTCCGACTCTTTGCAAACCCATGAATCGCAGCACACCAGGCCTCCCTGTCCATCACCAACTCCCAGAGTCCACTCAGACTCACGTCCATCGAGTCAGTGATGCCATCCAGCCATCTCATCCTCTGTCGTTCCTTTCTCCTCCTGCCCTCAATCCCTCCCAGCATCAGAATCTTTTCCAATGAGTCAACTCTTCGCATGAGGTGGCCAAAGGACTGGAGTTTCAGCATTAGCATCATTCCTTCCAAAGAAATCCCAGGGCTGATCTCCTTCAGAATGGACTGGTTGGATCTCCTTGCAGTTCAAGGGATTCTCAAGAGTCTTCTCCAACACCACAGTTCAAAAGCAACAATTCTTCAGGGCTCCAGAAAGAGCACTGAAAGAAAGTTGGACTTTCTTCACAGTCCATCTCTCACATCCATACATGACCACTGGAAAACATAGACCTAAATGCAGAAACCATCCATGCAATTATTGATGACTTTATTATAGTGTCAGAAGCTTCCAAATTCTTTTTCAAGAGTACCTTAGAGAAGATCAGTTGTATGAACACAGGCAATATAAGGATTTATTGCCCCTCATAAATCAACCCTAGTGTAACAGGGGTTGTGGGCAGTGTATATACTTCTTTTATATGTTTATTTAGCAAACAATTAATGGATTAATCCTTGTTCAGTCACAAAGATGGGTTCTGGTATTCAAAGTTGATTAGTTATAGCTTCTGTCTCCAAGGGCTTCCCAGGTGGCTCAGATGGTAAAGCATCTGCCCACAATGAGGAAGACCCGAGTTCGATCCCTGGGTCGGAAGGAAATGGATACCCACTCTAATACTCTTGCCTGGAAAATTCCATGACCAGGAAGATCCCCTGGAGAAGGAAATGGCAACCCCCTCCAGGACTCTTACCTGGAAAATTCCATGGACGGAGGAGCCTGGGACGGAGGAGCCTACAGTCCATGGGATCTTTAGAGTCGGACATGACTGAGTGACTTCACATTCTTTTCTTTCTTTTCTTTTCTGTCCCCAAAGAATTCAGGGATTCCTATGAGAAGATGGGAAAACAGAGTAAAGAGTAATTACAGTTAACATCCCATGGTGAAGAGGGATAGATTCAGAGCAATGCATAGCAGAAAGAGACAGGAACTTGGATAAACATATTGGGCAGAATATAACTACAAAGGATGCAGTAAGGTGAGTGAGAGTAAAGTGGCGAGAGGGTATCTTCAGGAAGACCATGCAGAAAAAAGTTATAACTAGATGATACATACAGAGAAGGCGATGGCACCCCACTCCAGTACTCTTGCCTGGCAAATCCCATGGATGGAGGAGCCTGGTAGGCTGCTGTCCATGGGGTCACACAGAGTCAGACACGACTGAAGTGACTTAGCAGCAGCTGCAGATGATACATAAAGAATAAGCTAAAGTCATTAAGGTGAAGAAATGGCAGGTAGAGGATTTCAGGCTTAGGAAGCAAAATGAACAAATTCATGGAGAAAATGCTTGAGTGTAGGATAGAGGAAAAGACTTGGAGAAAAAAAAAAAAAAAGGCTTGGCCAGAGAAGGGGGTAAAGGGCTAGGTGAGAGGCTGTCATAAAAACTGTGTTTTCTACTTGCAAGTATTTTATAGTAAAGTTAATAAAATTTATTGATAATTGTGAAGCAAGTTAATGATTCAGTAGTCATGTTTTCTCAATATTTGTTAGAATTTAATAAATCATTTTAAGAGAAAAGAAAAATAAAATACATGTTGTTTTTGAATCAAATGTGCTTCAAAACATGTTGCAAATATTATTTGAAGGAGAACATTTTTTAGTAATAAAATCTAGCTTTTATGGCCAAACATGACTGTACCTTATATATGAATATAGTGATTGCATTTAGAATTCCTCTTTGAAATAACTCAAGTCTCTGAATAAGCCAGGTGTCTTTGTGAGCTTCCTTTAGCTCATTCTGGAGTCAGTTTTTAAATGAGGAGTGATCTTGAGCTATGAAAACACAAAACTTAGGGAAAAAATCTACAAAGCCAACATGTGGATAAGAGGCAATTAAAAAAAAAAAAATCTATGCAGTAATTTTCTGCCTCAACACATTATTTCTAAATTTTTCTTATTTCTTTAAAAACACTTAATTCGGGGGGTTGATCCTAAGACGGTGGAGGAAAAGGACAGGGAGACCACTTTCTTCCCCACAAATTCATCAAAAGAACTTTTAAATGCTGAGTAAATTCCACAAAACAGCTTCTGAATGCCGGCAGAGGACATCAGGCACCCAGAAAAGCAGCCCATTGTCTTCAAAAGGAGGTAGGAAAAAATATAAAAGACAAAAAAAGAGACAAAAGAGGTAGGGACAGAGCTCCATCCTAGGAAGGGAGTCTTAAAAAGAGAGAAGTTTCCAAACACCAGGAAACACTCTCACTGCCAAGTCTGTGGTGAGCCTTGAAAGCACAGAGGACAACATAACAGGGAGGAAAAATAAATAAACAATTAAAACCCGCAGATTACAAGCCCAATGGTAACTCCCCCTGTGGAGAAGCAGCGCAGATGCCTGCACCCGCCACTAGCAAGCGGGGGCTGGGCAGGGAGGCGTGGGCTGCATTGCTTAGAGTTAGGATCTGGCCTGAATGCCCCGAGCACAATCTGAGTGAACTAACTTGGGCTAGCAAACCAGACTGTGGGATAACTACCACGCGAAAAGCCAGCCCTAACCTAAGACACCACCAGGCCCACACACAGAACAAAGGACTGAACAGAGATGGCCAGCTGCAGACAATTCCCCTATGGTGAGAGGCAGCCAGAGCCTGAAGGGGGCAATCGCAGCCCCAGAGAGACCTGATCTACAAAACTGTAAGCAGGCTTCTTTGCTAACTAAGACTTCTTGGGGTTCTGGACAGTTATCATTCGCCTGAGAAGGTGCGCTGGTTGTACACCCAGAAAACCGAGTGGCAGGGATGGGACATGCAATAAGTCGCAGCAACTGCACTGGCCAAACAGCTCGTCACCTGAGCTGCTCGGACCTGGGAAGGGCACAAAACGCAGGCCCAACCGAATCTGCACCTCTGAGGACTACCTGAGTGCCTGAACCTGAGCAGCTTAGACCTGGGAGGGGCATGCAGCCCAGGGCCAGCCTTGGACAGTTTCCGGTGGAGCAACCTAGAACCTGAGCAGTGTGGGCAGGGAAGGTACACGCGCCGTGAGTGGGGGCAGGCCCAGCATGGCTGAGGCACTGCAAGCAGACTCCAGTGTTATTTGTTTGCAGCGTCCCTCCCTCCCCACAGTGCGAATGAACAAGTGAGCCTAAAAAAAGTGTCCACCACAGCCCCCCTTGTGTCAGGGCGGAAATCAGACACTGAAGAGACCAGCAAATAGAAGAAGCTAAAACAGAGGAAACTGCCTTGGAAGTGACAGGTATAATATATTAAAACCCTGTTGTTAGTACTGACTACATAGGAAGGGGCCTATAGATCTTGAGAAATATAAACCAGACCAAGGAACTATCCAAAAATGAACTGACCCCACAATACCCACAACAACACCAGAGAAAGTCCTAGATATATTTTTACTATTTTTACGATCATTCTTTTTTTTTTTTTAATTTTTAAGTCCTCTATTACTCCTTTAATTTTCACTTTTATAACCTATTACTTTGCAAAAAAAAAAAAAACACCTATTTTTTAAAAGCAAACTTCATATATATATATATTTATTTATAATTTTTGTGACTTTTTTTTCCTCTTTCTTTTTTTTCTTCTTTTCTTTAATATTGTATGATTGAAATTCCAAACTCTACTCTAGATTTTTAATCTTTGCTTTTTGGTATTTGTTATCAATTTTGTACCTTTAAGAACCCAATCTTCAGTACCCAGTTTTACTTGGGAGTGAGATTACTGGCTTGACTGCTCTCTCCCCCTTTGGACTCTCTTTTTTCTCCACCAGGTCGCCTGTGTCTCCTCCCTACCCCTTCTCTTCTCTACCCAACTCTGTGAATTTCTGGGTGTTCCAGATGGTGGAGAACTGATTACTGGCGGGATCTGTCTCTCTCCTTTTGATTCCCTGCTTTTATCTTCCTGGCCACCTCTGTCTCCTTCCTCCCTCTTCTCTTCTCTGTATAACTCTGTGAACATCTCTGAGCGGTCCAGTTGTGGAGTGCACATAAGGAAGTGATAACTGGCTAGCTTGCTCTCTCCTCTTTTGATTCCACCTCATCTCATTCGGGTCACCTCTAACTCCCTCCTCCCTCTTCTCTTCTCCATGTAACTCTATGAACTTCTCTGGATGTCCCTCACTGTGGAGAAACTTTTCATCTTTAACCTAGATGTTTTATCAATGGTGCTGTATAGAAGGAGAGGTCTTGAGAGTACTGTAAAAATAAGACTGAAAACCAGAAGCAAGAAGCTTAAGTCCAAACCCTGAGACACCAGAGAACTCCTGACTCCAGGGAACATTAATTGACAGGAGCTCATCAAACACCTCCATACCTACACTGAAACCAAGCACCTCCCAAGGGCCAACAAGTTCCAGAGCAAGACATACCATACAAATTCTCCAGCAACACAGGAACACAGGCCTGAGCTCCAATATACAGGCTGCCCAAAGTTACTCCAAAACCATTAACATCTCATAACTCATTACTGGACACTTCATTGCACTCCAGAGAGAAGAAATCCAGGTCCACCCACCAGAACACCGATACAAGCTTCCCTAACCAGGAAACCTTGACAAGCCACCTGTACAACCCCAGCCACAGCAAGGAAACGCCACAATAAAGATAACTCCACAAACTGCCAGAATACAGAAAGGACACCCCAAACTCAGCAATATTAACAAGATGAAGAGACAGAGGAATACCCAGCAGGTAAAGGAACAGGATAAATGCCCACCAAACCAAACAAAAGAGAAAGAGATAGGCAATCTACCTGATAAAGAATTCTGAATAATGATAGTGAGAATGATCCAAAATCTTGAAATCAAAATGGAATCACAGTTAAATAGCCTAGAGACAAGGATTGAGAAGATGCAAGAAAGGTTTAACAAGGACCTAGAAGAAATAAAAAAGAGTCAATATATAATGAATAATGCAATAAATGAGATCAAAAACACTCTGGAGGCAACAAATAGTAGAATATCAGAGGATTTGTGAATTAGAAGATAGAATGGTAGAAATAAAGGAATCAGAGAGGAAAAAAGAAAAATGAATTAAAAGAAATGAGGACAATCTCAGAGACCTCCAGCACAGTGTTAAATGCCCCAACATTCGAATCATAGGAGTCCCAGAAGAAGAAGACAAAAAGAAAGACCATGAGAAAATACTTGAGGAGATAATAGTTGAAAACTTCCCTAAAATGGGGAAGGAAATAATCACCCAAGTGCAAGAAACCCAGAGAATCCCAAATAGGATATACCCAAGGTGAAACACCCCAAGACACATATTAATCAAGTGAACAAAGATCAAACACAAAGAACAAATATTAAAAGCAGCAAAGGAAAAACAACAAATAACACACAAGGGGATTCCTATAAGGATAACAGCTGATCTTTCAAGAGAAACTCTTCAAGCCAGGACGGAATGGCAAGACATATTTAAAGTGATGAAAGAAAATAATCTACAGCCCAGATTACTGTACCCAGCAAGGATCTCATTCAAATATGAAGAAGAAATCAAAAGCTTTACAGACAAGCAAAAGCTGAGAGAATTCAGCACCACCAAACCAGCTCTCCAACAAATGCTAAAGGATATTCTCTAGACAGGAAACACAAAAAAGGGTGTATAAACTTGAACACAAAACAATAAAGCAAATGGCAACAGGATAATACTTATCAATAATTACCTTAAACATAAATGGGTTGAATGCCCCAACCAAAAGACAAAGACTGGCTGAATGGATACAAAAACAAGACCCCTATATATGTTGTCTACAAGAAACCCACCTCAAAACAGGGGACACATACAGACTGAAAGTGAAGGGCTGGAAAAAGATATTCCATGCAAATAGAGACCAAAAGAAAGCAAGAGTAGCAATACACATATCAGATAAAGTAGACTTTAAAACAAAGGCTGTGAAAAGAGACAAAGAAGGACACTACATAATGATCAAAGGATCAATCCAAGAAGATATAACAATTATAAATATATATGCACCCAACATAGGAGCACCGCAATATGTAAGACAAATGCTAACAAGTATGAAAGGAGAAATTAACAATAACACAATAATAGTGGGAGACTTTAATACCCCACTCACACCTATGGATAGATCAACTAAACAGAAAATTAACAAGGAAACACAAACTTTAAATGATACAATAGACCAGTTAGACCTAATTTATATCTATAGGACATTTCACCCCAAAACAATGAATTTTACCTTGTTCTCAAGTCACGGAACCTTCTCCAGGATAGATCACATGCTGAGCCATAAATCTAGCCTTGGTAAATTCAAAAAAAATGAAATCATTCCAAGCATCTTTTCAGACCACAATGCAGTAAGATTAGATCTCAATTACAGGAGAAAAACTATTAAAAGTTCCAACATATGGAGGCTGAACAACACGCTGCTGAATAACCAACAAATCACAGAAGAAATTAAAAAAAATCAAAATATGCATAGAAATGAATAAAAATGAAAACATAACAACCTAAAACCTGTGGGACACTGTAAAAGCAGTCCTAAGGGGAAAGTTCATAGCAATACAGGCATACCTCAAGAAACAAGAAAAAAGTCATATAAATAACTTAACTCTACACCTAAAGCAACTAGAAAAGGAAGAAATGAAGAACCCCATGGTTGGTAGATGGAAAGAAATCTTAAAAATTAGGGCAGAAATAAATGCAAAAGAAACAAAAGAGACCATAGCAAAAATCAACAAAGACAAAAGCTGGTTCTTTGAGAGGATAAATAAAATTGACAAACCATTAGCCAGACTCATCAAGAAACAAAGGGAGAAAAATCAAATCAATAAAATTAGAAATGAAAATGGAGAAATCACAACAGACAACACAGAAATACAAAGGATCATACGAGACTACTATCAGCAATTATATGCCAATAAAATGGACAACGAGGAAAAAATGGACAAATTCTTAGAAAAGTACAACTTTCCAAAACTGAACCAGGAAGAAATAGAAAATCTTAACAGACCCATCACAAGCATGGAAATTGAAACTGTAATCAGAAATCTTGCAGCAAACAAAAGCCCAGGGCCAGATGGCTTCACAGCTGAATTCTACCAAAAATTTAGAGAAGAGCTAACACCTATCCTACTCAAACTCTTCCAGAAAATTGCAGAGGAAGGTAAACTTCCAAATTCATTCTATGAGGCCACCATCACCCTAATACCAAAACCTGGCAAAGATCCCACAAAAAAAGAAAACTACAGGCCAATATCACTGATGAACATAGATGCAAAAATCCTTAACAAAATTCTAGCAATCAGAATCCAACAACACATTAAAAAGATCATACACCATGCACCATACACCACCACCATAAAGTGGGCTTTATCCCAGGGATGCAAGGATTCTTCAATATCCGTAAATCAATCAATGTAATACACCACATTAACAAATTGAAAAATAAAAACCATATGATTATCTCAATAGATGCAGAGAAAGCCTTTGACAAAATTCAACATCCATTTATGATAAAAACTCTCCAGAAAGCAGGAATAGAAGGAATAGAGCTCAACATAATAAAAGCTATATATGACAAACCTACAGCAAACATTATCCTCAATAGTGAAAAATTGAAAGCATTTCCCCTAAAGTCAGGAACAAAACAAGGGTGCCCACTTTCACCATTACTATTCAACATAGTTTTGGAAGTTTGGGCCACAGCAATCAGAGCAGAAAAAGAAATAAAAGGAATCCAAATTGGAAAAGAAGAAGTAAAACTCTCACTATTTGCAGATGACGTGATCCTCTACATAGAAAACCCTAAAGACTCCACCAGAAAATTACTAGAGCTAATCAATTAATATAGTGAAGTTGCAGGATATAAAATCAACACACAGAAATCCCTTGCATTCCTATACATTAATAATGAGAAAATAGAAAGAGAAATCAAGGAAACAATTCCATTCACCATTGCAACGAAAAGAATAAAATACTTAGGAATATATCTAACTAAAGAAACTAAAGACCTATATATAGAAAACTATAAAACACTGGTGAAAGAAATCAAAGAGGACACGAATAGATGGAGAAATATACCATGTTCATGGATTGGAAGAATCAATATAGTGAAAATGAGTATACTACCCAAAGCAATCTATAGATTCAATGCAATCCCTATCAAGCTACCAACGGTATTTTTCACAGAGCTAGAACAAATAACTTCACAATTTGTATGGAAATACAAAAAAATCCTCGAATAGCCAAAGCAATCTTGAGAAAGAAGAATTGAACTGGAGGAATCAACCTGCCTGACTTCAGGCTCTCCTACAAAGCCACAGTCATCAAGACAGTATGGTACTGGCACAAAGACAGAAATATAGATCAAATGGAACAAAATAGAAAACCCAGAGATAAATCCATGCACCTATGGACACCTTATCTTTGACGAAGGAGGAAAGAATATTGAATGGATTAAAGACAATCTCTTTAACAAGTGGTGCTGGGAAAACTGGTCAACCACTTGTAAAAGAATGAAACTAGAACACTTTTTAACACCATACACAAAAATAAACTCAAAATTGGTTAAAGATCTAAACATAAGACCAGAAACTATAAAACTCCTAGAGGAGAACATAGGCAAAACACTCTCCAACATACATCACAGCAGGATCCTTATGACCCGCCTCTCAGAATATTGTAAATAAAAGCAAAAATAAACAAATGAGACCTAATTAAAATTAAAAGCTTCTGCACAACAAAGGAAACTATAAGCAAGGTGAAAAGACAGCCTTCAGAATGGGAGAAAATAATAGCAAATGAAGCAACTGACAAACAACTAATCTCAAAAATATACAAGCAACTCCTGCAGCTCAACTCCAGAAAAATAAATGACCCAATCAAAAAATGGGCCAAAGAACTAAATAGACATTTCTCCAAAGAAGACATACAGATGGCTAACAAATACATGAAAAGATGCTCAACATCACTGATTATCAGAGAAATGCAAATCAAAACCACAATGAGGTACCATTTCACGCCAGTCAGAATGGCTGCGATCCAAGCAAGCCATTTTAACGACAAGCATTCAAGTCTACAAGCCATTCAAGTCTACTAGCAATAAATGCTGGAGATGGTGTGGAGAAAAAGGAACCCTCTTACACTGTTGGTGGGAATGCAAACTAGTACAGCCACTATGGAGAACAGTGTGGAGATTCCTTAAAAAACTGGAACTAGAACTGCCTTATGACCCAGCAATCCCACTGCTGGGCATACACTCTGAGGAAACCAGAATTGAAAGAGACACGTGTACCCCAATGTTCATCACAGCACTGTTTATAATAGCCAGGACATGGAAGCAACCTAGATGTCCATCAGCAGATGAATGGATAAGAAAGCTGTGGTACACATACACAATGGAGTATTACTCAGCCATTAAAAAGAATACATTTGAATCAGTTCTAATGAGGTGGATGAAACTGGAGCCTATTATACAGAGTGAAGTCAGCCAGAAAGAAAAATACCAATACAGTACACTAATGCATATATATGGAATTTAGAAAGATGGTTAAGATGACCCTGTATGAGAGACAGCAAAAGAGACACAGATGTATAGAACAGTCTTTTGGACTCTGTGGGAGAGGGCGAGGGTGTAATGATTTGTAGAATGGCATTGAAACATGTATAATATCATATTAGAAACGAATCGCCTGTCCAGGTTCGATGCATGATACTGGATGCTTGGGGCTGGTACACTGGGATGACTCAGAGGGATGGTACAGGGAGGGAGGAAGGAGGGGGGTTCTGTATGGGGAACACGTGTATACCTGTGGCAGATTCATGTTGATGTATGGCAAAACCAATACAATATTGTAAAGTAATTAACCTCCAAAAAAAAAATTAAATTAAAAAATTTAAAAACAAACAGAACACCCCTAAAAAACTTCTTGATGTATGTTCCCTTCTAATATTTTGAAAGCATAGACTACACTTGTTCCCCTATTCCCTTACCTCTATTCTCTTGGTTTACCATGATCCCTTTCTGCCCTTATAATTCTTTCAGTGACCATTAAGTTCATCTGTGTCCTTTGGGTCACCAGATATTGCAGCCACTCTAGAGGCCTTGTTTTATGTGTCCTCTCTTGTCTCTTCACACATATTGTTCAATGCTTGCTTTTGAAAATAATTCATTGTTTAAATTCAAAAATAATGTTTATTTTAGAAAACTTAGAACCAAATAAAATAGATCACTGTTAAAAATAAAATAAAATAAAACACTTAATTCACCCAAATCATTATTTTCAACATTCTACCATAAATTCCTTTGAAACGATTTTATTTTGAACAAATCACCCATAAATTATTTTATGTGATTTTATTTTTAAATAAAGCTTTCAGTTAGCTTTAGAATTGGTAGAACCAATGCTGTTCTGATAGGATGGTCTTCATTCTCCATTTCATCGTCATAAAACTGAAACTAGTCTGCCTCTCAAGACCAACTACTGCAGCAACCAAGGATTCAAGTGCAGATTTATCAATCTATAGCTAAAAAATCATAAGTGCCAAGAGGCAAGTATATTCCAGTGGAAGAGGTTAGTTTTGTCTCAGAAGTCTTTTCTCTAGTCTTCTAGTGCTTCATCTCTCTTTGCAGCCTAGCACCTGTTAAAACAATGAGCCAAAGCACTAGTATTGGAGTACACAAAAATGTGTTTCATAGCCAAAAACTTGCATTGTATTGCAGCAGCTGGTGGTAGAATCAGTAATCGGAAAGTCATCTGGAGTCTTGAAATCTGCTTTTATAGAGAAAATGTTCAGTCAGGACAATGAACTGACTAAATGTTCTCTCATCAGGCCAAATTTCATGTTGGGACTGAATGAGATGGATTTATTGCCATTCCATTGGAATTAAGAGGATGAAATTTGGGGGAAAGTATTTTTTATTCCTTGCTTATACCTTTAAAAGTTTTATTCCTTTCTTTTATCTGAGTTTTATTCCCAGATAAAACCCAGATATTATTAGGAGCTCTAAGTTTCTCTTTTATATTATAAGCAATGTGACATAGCTAGTATTCTGATTTCAGTTTCATGGATGTTGTAATTAGAAGAATTTACTCCTGAGGTGTGACAACTGTCTATGTGTCTCTTACTCTTATATTTGGTGTGTGTGTGTGTTTTTCTTTGAAAGCTTAAACTATATATTAGTGGGTAATTAAAAGAAGCTTATTTAAAAGATCATTAGCTAGACATTTTAAATGGAAAATTATTTTATTCCTCTTTACATGACCAGCACATGAGGTGTGCGGAAAACTTTTCCCTCTTCCCCATTTCCTCAGTGGTTATTGAGTCTTGCTCTCAATTTAAAACTGGAGAAAACATAGCTAAGAACTGTCTCCTTTTTTTTTTTTTCTTATATCCAGCAAGTAGAGAAAGGAATTAAATGGATTGTCTCCTGTGCTATGTGGTTTCTAGCTCTGTAGATAATTGTATATGTGAATAATACATTGCAGTATGTAAAACATCTTTGACCAAGGACTGCTCAAGAAAAAATACAATCTTGCAAACACATTGTTCTCAGCATTCTTATGTCCTTCATCTTTTAATAAAGTGATTAAAGGACAGTAACTGCAAAGCAAAAGATAAAATGAATCACTTCCAATTTCCAATGATAGCTTACGATAGGGTTATGTCCCAATAACCCATCATCAATTGAAAATATTCTAAGTTGAAAGTGCGTTTAATACACTTAATCTACTGAACATTAGAACTTAGGCTGCTGCTGCTGCTGCTAAGTTGCTCAGTCGTGTCTGACTCTGTGTAACCCCATAAATGGCAGCCCACCAGGCTCCCCTGTCCCTGGGATTCTCCAGGCAAGAACATTGGAGTGGGTTGCCATTTCCTTCTCCAATGCATGAAAATGAAAAGTGAAAGTGAAGTTGCTCAGTCGTGTCTGACTCTTAGCAACCTCATGGACTGCAGCCTACCAGGCTCCTCTGTCCATGGGATTTTCCAGGCAAGAGTACTGGAGTTGGGTGGCTAGCTCACCCTAAAGATGCTCAGAACACTTAGCCTACAGTTGGACAAAGCTGTCTGACAGAAAACCTGCTTGATAATAAAGTGTTGAATATCTCATGTTATTCATTGAATATCTTTCTGAGAGTGAAAAACAATGTTTTTATGGGTACAGAATGATTATAACTATATTGGTTGTTTACCATCATGATCACATAGCTGACTGGGAGCTGTTGCTTGCTACTGTTGCCCAGAATCAGGGGAGAATACTTTTCGCATATTGCTAATGTGGGGAAAAAAATCAAAATTCAAAACACTCTTCTCACTAAATGCATACTGCTTTTGCTCTTTGTACCATCATAAAGTCAGAAAATCTTAAACCATAATAAGTCAGGGAGCTCTTTGTGTGTGTGTTTATGATATATTAACATATTATGATATATAATTACCATTTTATATATTTTATCTCTCTCTATATATGAGAGAATCAATTCCTACATAGGTTGACAAGAAGTCCAGGGTCCCCCAGGGGGTCGTTGGGAGAGGGATTTCTGGTTCTCAAGGAGAACAGGACAAACTTTTTTTTCTACATTGCTTTGTCTTAATCAATATAACCATGTATCTTGCTTGAGGGTATGTTTCTCCGTAACAATAACCTTCTGACTAATCCCATCATCTTAAATGTATATTATAGGAATGGGTCTGGTAAGATCTTTCTATTGTTCTAATCCTAAATCTAAATCCTAAATCCTTAAAATGTATATTGTGGGAGTGGGTGTGGTAAGACCTTTACAGCCTTGAAATTTTCTTTTGATTTACTGTAATAACCAATTCAAAAAGTATATACCTCCCTTGCTAAGACTAGTGAGGGGGTCACTCTCTGTCCCCTTCTGATGTCTATGTCAGAAGCTTTGAAAGATCAAGCCTGGTCCCTGGTCCCAAAGCTAAATCTTCTTCTTCAGTGATCACAAATCCGACATTGTTCACCAAAAGCTAAATATATCATGTATGTATATATGTATGTATTTATGTTTATATAAAGAATGAAACTATGACTCTGGCCCAAACAGAAGACAGTAGCCTAGAGTAGAATTGTGATTTATTTGCCTAACTGACATTCATCCTGTGTCTTCAAAATAAGCAGGATTATGATATAGCATCATTCTTTCTTCCTTAGGACTTAGGAAACTTCCCATGTTTGATCTCTATGTGTTATAAGCACAGATATACAAATTTACTGCTTAATAGTAGCAACTGACATAATTTAAACAGTTTTAATAGGGCAAAGATAATCACTGCACACACACACAAATGCACTTAAAGTAGTTAGCATATCTACCTGACTTTCCTAACAGTTATTTTGTTTTTTAAAAAAAGTACGTTCTATTGTTTCAAAGTGTTTGAGCATTGAGGTGTTCTCTTTAATTGAGAATGATGGTTAAAAAGAGCATGGACACCTAGATTGCCAATTTAAAAAATGAGCCATTGTATAATTCATACAGAATACATTAAACATAAACATATGTTTGCTGCAACCATAATGTTCATCATTATGATTCTTCCAAGTACTTTTAATGTAGTAATTTGAGTACATTTAAGTAATTCTATAACAAAGAGCCATGCTTATATGTGGACTTCAATATCCATGAACTGATGCATCTGGATCATTTCATGTATTTCTGAAAATCTGCTCGGACACCACCTGCATTGGAGTTATCTAAGAGGGCTGTTAAAATATAATTTCTAATATGTATCAGAGACTACAATTTTCACCAGCAACCAGACTTAGGATTCACTGAAATTGGGATGGCTTTATATCAGTTATTCATGTGAATCATAATCACTTGGGTTTCTCTCTTCTCATTTTAACTTTTGAATAATTGTAACATTTTCAACCATACACAAAAATAAACTCAAAATGGATTAAATATCTAAACGTAAGACCAACCAATAAGATTTTTTTTGTCATGTTTATGTATCTTAAAACATAGTGTGAAACAAACAGTTAAATGGTATTTTTAAGAAATGCTGTGTAGCTTTCTTAGTTAGGCTAGCATTCTTATACAGTAGTCTCTGATTCAGGGGATGAGTGGTATCAGATAAATTCTCAAGCATATGAAAATACCTTTTTTCACTATGACCTGCCCTCTACTCCTCAGGGATATGAGAGGCAACTTTTGACTTTTACTAGACCTCACCAACACTGTGTTCCATTTGCTAGCATAGAGATAACCAAGGAAGTGATTATCTAAGAATGTTTTTAGCTGGCTTTATCTGGTCTGTCTTGATTGCTTATTATAAACACACCTGGAGTTATGGACCCATAGAATGCAGTTGGTTGAAGAACAAAAGTTAGTCCTGTGGGCTCTCAATCTGAATAAGTAATAAAGTATAAATAACAAGAAGCCCAAATCTGAGAAGCCTTCTTGTCTTTAAATCATACTGCACACATCATTAGATCTCATCTGTTACTTTGAGATGACAGAAGTGTCTCAAGGCAGAAAAAGGGAACTTTTTATTTTAAGCTGAGTTTGATGGTTTAGATCCCTTCAAGAAACCAGTGCTTTGATGCCTCGTCTGGGCCTGCTGTTTGTTTGTATGCTCTTCTAATCATTAGTGAATTTTTGTTCTGGTTAAGACCATGCCTGTGTGCTTTGACCATTCTGTGCCTTCTGCATGCAGGTTTCCAGCATAAGTCAGAAAGGAGAACAAGCCTATCATCTGGGGAGAATTTATATGATTACTTTGCTATTTATGAGACAGAAACTTAAAAAACTGTAAGCCTCCTAATCTGACTCACACAGGAAAAAAGGCCTGTCAAAGCAAATGCTTGTCACAGTGTACCACTTTGAGCTCCCTGTGTTACACAGCAACTTCCCATTCGCTATCATTTTACATATGGTAATATATTTGTTTCAATGCTACTCTTTCAATTTGTCCCACCTTCTCTCTCTCCCCCTCCACCCCAGATGTGTCCAAAGTCTGTTCTCTATGTCAGAATCTCTATTACCACCCTACAAGCAGATCCATGTTGTTGTATGGCAGAAGCCAATACAGTGTTGTAAAGCAATTATCCTCCATTTAAAAGTAAATTTGTAAACAAAAAGCACATGCTTACACTAAAAATGGTTAAAATGGTAATTTTATGTGTCTTTTATCACAGTTAAAATAATACCCTCCAAAGCTAATAGGAAATGGTTAGTGGTATAGCTGGTGTTCTGACTGGCTAAGTGTGTTGTGTATGCATTCACATGGCCTCTTACTGAATGGATGTGTGTTTGTACTATAGAACTGTTGATGGTGGAAGGCTTGGCTTCTGGGTGGATGCTGTCTTCTTGTTTTGTTGTTCAATTGCTCAGTCCTGTCCAACTCTTTGTGATCCCATGAACTGCAGTGCACCAGGCTTTCCTATCCTTTAGCATCTCCTAGAGTTTGCTCAAACTCATGTCCATTGAGCTGATGATACCATACAACCATCTTATCCTCTGTTGCCCGCTTCTCCTGCCCTCAGTCTTTTCCATCATCAGGGTCTTTTACAATGAATTGGCTCTTCACATCAAGTGTCCAAAGTATTGGAGCTTCAGCATCAGTCCTTCCAATGAATATTCAGGGTTGATTTCCTTAGGACTGACTGGTTTGATCTCTTTGCGATCCAAGGGACTTTCAAGAGTCTTCTCCAACACCACAGTTCAAAAACATCAATTCTTCAGTGCTCAGTTTTCTTTATAGTCCAACTCTCCCATCCATACTTGACAACTGGAAAAACCATAGGTTTGATTATATTGACCTTTGTCGCAAAGTGATGTCTCTGGTTTATAATATGCTGTCTAGGTTTGTTATAGATTTTCTTTCAAAGAGCAGGTATCTTTTAATTTCATGGCTCCAGTCAACATCTGCAGTGATTTTGGAACTCAAGAAAATAAAATCTGTCACTGTTTCCATTGTTTCCCCATCTATTTGCCATGAAGTGATGGGATCTTCAGTTTTCTGAATGTTGAGGTTTAAGCCAGCTTTTTCACTCTCCTCTTTCATTTTCATCAAGAGGTCCTCTTCTCTTTCTGCCATTAGGGTGGTGTTATCTGCGTATCTGAGGTTACTGATATTTCTCCCGGCAATCTTGATTCTAGCTTGTGCTTCATCCAGCCCATCATTTCGCATGATGTACTCTGCATATAAATTAAATAAGCAGGGAGACGGTATATAGCCTAGATGTACTTTGCAAATTATGAATTAGTTCATTGTTCCATGTCTGGTTCTCACTGTTGCCTCTTGATCTGCATACAGGTTTTCTCAGGAGGTAGGTAAGATGGTCTGATATTCCCATCTCTTTAAGAAGTATCCACAGTTTGCTGTGATTCACAAAATCAAAGGATTTAGCATAGTCAATGAAGCAGAAGATGTTTTTTGTAATTCCCTTGTTTTTTCTGTGATTCAGTGGATGTTGACAATTTGATCTCTGCCTTTTCTTAATCCAGCTTGTACATCTGGAGGTTCTCAGTTCATGTACTGTTGAAAAGCCTAGCTTCTTTTTTATCTAGAAGCTAAACAAACAAGAGCCTTCAATCTGTTTACTCTTTACTTGAAGTGAGCTCACACACTCTCCTGTTTAACAGGTACACAAATATCTATCAGATCTTTAAGTTGCAATAAGAATAAAATGAAAGCAGTTTTGTGTTTTGCATGTTTTTTACTGTAATCAAGAGTTAATCTCCTACCTATATAAAAAAAACCTTGAAAATATACTTTCCAGATGGCTAAATTATTTTTCTCTCTGTCCCACAGTTAAGGATTCAAATATACATGTTAGGCTTCAGAACTTTGAGGTGAATTAAAAAACTTGATTTCCAGGTTATGTTTTTTTTTTTGTAACTAGGAACAAGGAACTTTTCCTTGGACTCATGTGTGTAGATAGATTTGTTGTTGTTCAGTCTCTCAGACATGTCTGACTTTTTGGGACCCCATAGACTGCAGCATACCAGGCTTCCCTGTCCTTCACCATCTCTAGGAGTTTGCTCAAACTCATGGCCATTGATTCAGTGATGCGATCCAACCCTCTTGTCCTCTGTCATTCCCTTCTCCTCCTGCCCTCAATCTTTCCCAGCATCAGGGTCTATTCCAGTGAATCAGCTCTTCGCATCAGGTGGCCAAATTATTAGAACTTCAGCACTAGTCCTCCCAATGAATTTTCAGGGTTGATTTCCTTTAGGATTGACTGGTTTGATCTCCTTGTAGACTGATAATAGAACTTATTTGTCTCTCACTGAGGTGAGAATGACAGTAATATCAACTGAAATTTGGTAGTAATAGCATAAGTAGTAAATATCATAAATAAAATGGTAAATATCAACTAAAGTTGGATCCTGGGAATAGGAGTGATGGTGAAACTGGAAATAAGAACATAAGAACCATTCAGTGCTGAAAATAAGGTGAAAGCAGGCCTAGACAACAGAGAGCTAAGTTTGAAGCAAAAACTTATTCAATTAGCTAGACTAAATAGCACATATTTAAGACCTACATTCAAATGATCTTTTGATAAATTTGTAGGGGAGAAAGTGGTCTCCCCATCCTATTCCTCTGACATCTTGAAAAAACAGAGGAACTAGAGATCAAATTGTCAACAACCGCTGGATCATCAAAAAAGCAAGAGAATTCCAGAAAAACATCTATTTTTGCTTTATTGACTATGCCAAAGCCTTTGACTGCGAGGATCACAACAAAGTGTGGAAAATTCTTAAAGAGATGGGAATGCCAGACCACCTAACATGCCTCCTGAAAAATCTGTATGCAGTCAAGAAGCAACAATTAGAACTAGACATGAACAACAGACTGGTTCTAAATTGGGAAAGGAGTACATCAAGGCTGTATATTGTCATCCAGCTTATTTAACTTATATGCAGAGTACATCATGAGAAATGCTGGACTGAATGAAGCTCAAGCTGGAATCAAGATTTCTGGGAGAAATATCAATAACCTCAGATACATAGAAGATACCACCCTTATGGCAGAAAGTGGAGAAGAACTAAAGAAGCTCTTGATAAAAGTGAAAGAGGAGAGTGAAAAAAATTGACTTTAAACTCAACATTCAGAAGACTAAGATTATGGCATCTGGTCCCATCTCTTCATGGCAAATCGATTGGACAACAATGGAAACAGTGGCAGCGTTTATTTTTGGGGGGGCCCCAAAACCACTGCTGATGGTAACTGCAGCCATGAAAGTAAAAGACGCTTGCTCCTTGGAAGAAAAGCAATGACAGAGCAAGACAGATATTAAAAAGCAGAGACATTACTTGCTGACAAAGGTCTGTCTAGCCAAAGCTATAGTTTTTACAGTAGTCATGTATGGATGTGAGAGTTGGATCATAAAGAAAGCTGAACACTGAAGAATTGATGCTTTTAAATTGTGGTGTTGGAGAAGACTCTTGAGAATCCCTTGGACTGCAAGGAGATCCAACCAGTTCATCCTAAATGAAATCAGTCCTGAATATTCATTGGAAGGACTGATGCTGAAACTCCAATACTTTGGCCACTTGATGTGAAAAACCGACTCATTGGAAATGACCCTGATGCTGGGAAATATTGAAGGCTGGATGAGAAGGGGACAACAGAGGATGAGATATTTGGATGGCATCACAGACTTGATGGACATGAGTTTGAGCAAGTTCCAGGAGTTGGTTATGGACAGGGAAGCCTGGCATGCTGCAGTCCATGGGGTCACAAAGAGTCAGACACAACTGAGTTAGTGAACTGAACTGAAGAACTGCATGAATATAACCCACCTACTCTTTCTAGATTTTATAATGGGTGGTCCAAATAAGAAAGTTCTGATATTCCACAGGAGAGAACATAAGCAAATTTTAAAAAACAAAGGGCTACTAGAGTGAGCTAATATGCATAATATAACTTAAAATGTATTATAATATTTCAGATGATCTTAGAATAAATTCCCTTTTACAATGTAAATGGAAAGGAAAAGCCTGATCACATATTTTTAAAATGAGAGCATCATCATTCTTAAATTCTTGGTATAGTATAACAGATTTCTATAGCTTTTGTATGTTGTTTTTGTGGTTCAGTTGCTCAGTCATGTCTGACTCTTTGTGGCCCCATGGACTGCAGAACATCAGATTTCCCTGTCCTTCACTGTCTCTTGGATTTTGCTCAAACTCATGTCCGTTGAGTCGGTGATGCCATATAAGCATCTCATCCTCTATCACCCTCTTCTCCTGCCCTCAGTTTTTGTCAGCACCAGGGTCTTTTCCAATGACTCAGTTCTTCACATCAGGTGGCTGAAGTATTGGAGCTTCAGCTTTAGCATCAGTCATCCAATGAATATTCAGAGTTGATTTCCTTTAGAATTGACTGGTTTGGTCTCCTTGCAGTCCAAGGGACTCTCAAGAGTCTTCTCCAGCACCACAGTTCAAAAGCATGAATTCTTTTGTGCTCAACTTTCTTTATGGTCCAACTCTTACACCCATACATAACTACTGGAAAAGCCGTAGATTTGACTATATGGACCTTTGTTACAGAGTGATGTCTCTGCTTTGTAATATGTTGTCTAAGTTTGTCATAGCTTTTCTGCCATGGAAAAGGTGTCTTTTAGTTTCATGGCTGCAGTCACAGTCTGAAATGATTTTGCATATGGAGGTTCAAAATGATATTGTATAAAATAGTTACAGTATTTTTCATAGCTAGAAACACTAGGTACTTTGCCTCTCTCAATTATCACAACTACTTTCAAAGCACAGTATTAGGTCCAGAAAAGTTTGTATTACCTTTCTTTGTATTACCTTGTATTTGTATTACTTACACATTCATTTCACTGTGGTTATTCCTCTGATACTTGATTATATGTACCTATATTACCTGCTTTTAGTGTGACTTATCGTCTCATGATAGCTGTGTCTGAGATGTATTATATCAGTGCTTTGATATGGCTTCTTTTACTTATGAGCATTTCTATTGCCCTAATATTGAGCAGGGTGGAAACACTGAGGCTATTTTAAATTGTACTCTAGAGTAACAATTATTTCTGTGAACAGATTCCTAAAGATATTATCTGGTAAGAGGAATATTGTAAAGCCAAAAATGTCAGGGGTTATAAAGCAAGAAGGTTAGTATATAATTCAGTTACAAAGTCAATCAACCATAAGCATAAATCCTTAATAAAACAAGCTTAATTAGTTTGGGTGCATGCCTTGTGAAACAACTTGTCAGGGAACTTAATCAATTATATTAAAAAAAAAACAAAACAAAAAACTAAAGCTTAGAGATAATAAAAATTCCCAGTGGCATTTTGCCATTAATATTCATTTTGTTGATATATATGACCTAGAATATTACATTTTAGGATTATGTATTACTAACCTATAGATAATATTGCAAAATCTCTTTGTCTTTCTTGTATTCAGCTATCTTATCACATGGTATGCAATTTTAACTCAGTGAGTAAAATTCTCCTTTGGAACTTATTCTTTCAAATACAGTTGATAATTTAAGAGCATAAACTACACTTTAACCAAGCTGTCTTGAGGGAATATATAATTTTGGAGTATATTTCTCTTTATTAAGTTGAAGTCAGGCTATAATTCTTTTCTATAATTTTGTCCATATTACTAATTTTGTGCTAATGTGCCTGTATTCTTCATAATTTATTCCACAATAGATTTTATTCTTGAGAAAATAAAAATTAGTTAAAGAGAAAGGACATATGAATACAAGTTTGAACATCTATGAACAGTTCTCTCATGTACCATTTTCATCTGAAATGGTCAATTTATATGACTATGATTTTTATATTACTCCATTTATTTTAGTAATTCTTATCCAATAACTAAAATTTAAACAGTATTTTTTAATAACCATTGAGATATGGGAGGAAGGTGTATTTATCACATTTTATAAGTGCCAATGAAGGCATAAATCTACAGATTCAGTGTAAGCTAAACCAAATCTAGAAATAGAAGTTCTCACAAAAGTATTTCTGTTCATCTCTTTTTGGGGGGATAAATACTATCCCACAAAATTGGGCAAAGACTTACCCAATTATAAATTGCATCCTACACTTAAATTCTTACATTTCTCACCAAAATTTAGTAATCATGCTCTCAAAGAGTAAACAAAGGAAGAACAGTCACTTAAATTCTGAAAAATTATTAACAGTTAACTATATAACTCAAGATAGTTATTACAAGGGCAGATACAAGGATTTGACGGTTAACCACGGTAAAGAATAATTGTCAGAATATTGGGGGAAAATGCTTAAAATCAGCAAAAGACTATATATATAAAAGCATCTCTGTTTTTTTAGTATTATAGAATAATTACTAAACATATGGAATTATATCTTTTTGCAACCCCAAATCTCTTGAATATTAGACATTTTCAGTGGTTTGATTTAAGAACTGGTACTGTAGTTTACTTATCAAGAGAGTCTGTTTAGCAATCATGTATTTATTTATCCACTTAAAATTTTTTTTTTTTGGCTGAAATTAGAAGATTCTTAATCTTTAGAGTTTTTCTTAGTTGAAATGAAGGAAAAATACATTCTCAACATGGGAGCCATGATGACTAATTGTAAATATTTCAGATCATGTTATTCTCCATTCAGACCCTCCTTTGGCTAGTCATTTTATTCAGATTTAAAGTTTAAATTCTTAAAATGATCTAGAAGACCCCTTATGACCTGTCCCCTGCACTCTTTTGGCCATTCAGACTTCATCTGCAACCACTCTTTCTTTTATTCACATTGCTCTCCACACTGTGTGTGTGTGTGTGTGTGTGTGTGTGTGTGTGTGTGCATGTATGCATGCTCATTTGTGTCTGACTCTTAGCAACACCATAGACTATAGCCGACAAGGCTCCACTGTCCATGTGATTTTCCAGACAAGACTATCTTGCTGTCTCTTTCTTTCTTTCACTCAGGGATTTTTCACTGTTTATTTTTTTCTACCTAGAATGTCCTTTCTTCATATATAAAGATAGATTACATCCTTAGTTCCCCTAGGACTCTGCTCATCATGCTGCTAAGTCACTTCAGTAGTGTCCGACTCTGTGCAACCCCATAGACGGCAGCCCACCAGGCTCCCCCATGCCTGGGATTCTCTAGGCAGGAATACTGGAGTGGGTTGCCATTTCCTTCTCCAATGGATGAAAGTGAAAAGTGAAAGTGAAGTCGCTCAGTCGTTTCCGGCTCTTAGCGACCCCATGGACTGCAGCCTACCAGGCTCCCCCATCCATGGGATTTTCCAGGCAAGAGTACTGGAGTGGGGTTCCATTGCCTGCTCATCATGGGGGCAAGTATTTCTCTCAATACTGAGAGATGGTGATATTGAGTAACAAATTCACAATCATTGAATTTATTACTTCTATTGCTATTTAGATTTTCTTCCTCTCTTACATCTATCTCCATGTAACATAATATATATTTACTCATTTATTTGGTAATTGGATGTCTTCTCCACTAGAATGTAAGCTCTAAAGGGGAGGCTTTGTTTTTATCCACTTCTATTATCAAAGATCCAAGCATGTAGTTGACAATAAGTAACTGAAGAAGTGGCTACTCTGAGTGATGGAAAGTCTCCTCTCTAGGGGAGATACAGGAGATCAAAATCTTGAACAAAGATGTAAGAATCTAGATGCTAAAGCTTTTTCCTAAAATCTTTCAAATTTTGTCACTAATTTATCTTGCTAATCCAAGCGAGTTGCTCTCAATAAAACATGAATTTGAGAAAATTAATATTAAGACTTTGCATCTTTAAATACTTAACTGACAACAGTTTGGCTTAGATTGGTAGTACCTGGGTTTGGAAAATGAACAATGATGGTATTTCATGGTATCTTAAAGGAAAAAAAAATTAAGAATATTGTGTTGAGAGGAAAGGACTGGCACCAATGCACAGTCAAGAAGGCCTAAAGAGAGTAAACAGAAATAATTAAAAAGTCAAAAGTGAAAGCATGCTATTCCCTCTAGAGGTACTTATTCACTCAACTAATATTTCAGTGCCTGTCTCCTGTCAGGCACAACTCTGTGTTATGCAGTTTTGGATAAATCAGAATTCTTGCTCAAAGTTCTAGTTGCAATAGAAAAATAAACTAGTGAATAAATTAAAAAAAATTTGGATTGTGATAGAAAGTAACTAACTAGTTATCTAGTTATTAAACTAGACTTCTATAGAATAGGTTGGATAGATCCCTGAATGCTTGAAATAAACAATCATGAAAAAAACCTGGGGGAATGATTGCCAGGCAGAGGAAACAAGATAAGCAAAGGCATCAGGACTAGAAATACCTTGGTGTGTACAAGAGCAAAATGCAGACTGACAGGGTTGAGTCACAGGCTGCTGGAGGTATAAAAAGGAGAAGAGACTAACCACGAGGAGACTGAATAGATAAGCAAGATGTGGCCTATATAAGTCCCTTGCTGGTCATAGGAGGAAAGTTTGCTTTATGTCAAGTGTCATTGGAAGATTTTAAACAGATACTGGCATGATGTCTTTTTTAAATGACATCTGAACTGCTGTGAGGGGATTGTCATATTTTAGCCAGATTTATTTAAATGATTTTTTCAGTAATAAAATATTTCATATATATTAATACTTTTGGATGATGCCTTTAGAATGGAAATAAATTCCTGAATTTTATATGCAATTTCATATTATACTTTCATAAATTACTTCATACAGTTTTGTTTTCCATCCGATTTTTGAATTGCTTGTTTTTACCTTTCAAAACTCTCTGCATTCACCTGTGTATCTCTCTGTTGTCCCTCACTCAATTATTCTAGTTACTTGAAAATTGGCTAAAGTAAAAAATGAAATAAACATAATTGGAAAGCCTTAATTGTTAAGACTGGTTAGAAAACTGAAATTTCTCTTGTATCACCACCAATCTCATATATCTATCTTAAAACAGATAAAGCTATTTTTTTCCTGACTTACCTAATTTGTCTATTTCATTCATCATTCTGTATGTACCGGTGTCCTGTAGCTGCTATAACAAATGGTGTCTTAAAAAAAAAACAAATTAATTTGGTCACAGTTCTAAAGGTCAGACATCCAAAATTTTATTACTGGGCTGGAATGAACGTGTCAGCAGGTACACATTCTCGCCAATGTTTCTAGGAAAGAATCCAACCTCATCTCTTCCAAATTTTGGTGGTTGCCAGCTTTCCTTGAATTCTAGCCACATTTTTCTAATCATCAAGGACAGCATCTTCAAGTCTCTCTCTGCTTCATCCTCATTTCACCTTCTTCTCTGAGTGTATTCAATATTCCTCTCTCATAAGGATATGTTTAATTGCATTTAGGACCCAACCAGAAAACCTAGGTTAATCTCCTCATCTCAAGATCTTTAATTTAACTATATTTGCAAAGTCCCTTTTTTTTTTGACATGTAATATCCACAGGTTCCCAGTTTTAAGACTTGGATATCTTTGAGAGATAATTTTTTTGGCTTATCAGACTGTATTTAGTAATTCACTATATATGTCTCTAATTCCTTGTCCTATATATGCATTTTGATTGTTTTCATTTAAAAATATTTTTCCTATAATTTTAACATCTCAAATATCATTGAAAGAAAATTTTGAAAGATGAATGGATTTTCAGAAAGTGTGATTTCATTTACATGAAAAAGTCTGAGACTGTGAAAGACAATTCATATTGATAAATTTGACACTCGTAAGAAATTAATTCTTTTTGTTAAAATTTGGTAAAATGTTTTCTTTTTTACCCTCTGGCATTGTGCCCTTTGATATCCCAAATGTCAGCAACTCCTAGTATATTCCAGATTCACAGTTCTTTCCTGAAAGTTGATTCTGATATTACTGCTAAATGATCTGGGGTTGGAAGTTAAAACACACCAACTGATGCAGAGCCCACTTAGCCTTCCCAGCCACCTCTCACTTCTAGTCCCCATACCTCCCTGGTGTGGACCACTGTTGGTGTTGATTCCATTCCTCTGCAGTAGTGGCCTTCTATGCATATCCTGGGCTGCAATTCCATTTTATCCCTTTAGGTAGGTATCATCTACTTGTTCTGTTTAGTTAGTCCAAAAATTAAATTCATTATGCATCAAGATTGTGATTGCATTTATCTTTTAACATGCAACTCTTCCTGATTTTCCTGATAAGAAAGGGAATATTTCCAGCCCACCATGTTTCACAAAAGTGAATTATAATCTTACCACATACCAAGTGCATTACAAGACTTTCTTTAGCATGATTTTACCACATATAACTTCACAACATCATTAATGTGATAGAAAAGGGAGGAAACTAAAATATTAGGGGTTTATAGAAGAGTTCATGCTGGAGGAAACATTTGGGATGGATCTTGAAACATGAGAAGGCAGAGAATGTGAGAAAAGGTTTTACAGAAATAGCTAAGAGCATGTGTCAGGACAAAATGAAATGTGTGAAATGGCTGTGTAGTCTGTGAAAGGTGAGATGTTTAATGTCATTGGAACACAGAGTGAGGTAAAGTGGCAGAAGTTGAAGTTGAGCAAATGAAATAGGATGATTTTTAAGCTTAACTTTTGTCTACAATTCGGTTAAAGAAATTTATCAAATGCATGTTATAAAGCAGACATTTTTTCACACTGCTTGCTGCCCTCACAGATCTATATCGGGATGTCAAGGACTTTGAAATTTACATTAAAAAGGGAGAGAACCAAAATATATTCTTAACAGAAATAAAAAAAAGATCAGATTCAGTTTTTAGCAAGCTGAATTTAATGACAGACTGAAAAGTTGTTTAAAGTAAGAAGAGGCTGGTGGTGTAAATAGGGAGAAGCAGGTGCAGTCTGACCAGAGTTGTTAGGGTCTGGACTGGCACTCTGTCAGTGGGGATAAAAGTAAAGATTATTCTCCAGAGGTTACTAAAACATTTTTCCAGTATGGCATGGTGTAGGGCTTGGACAAACCTGAACTATCCAACTTGGATATATGGATGAATTGGAACCTCATTTACTTGGAATATATATATATATAAGAATATGTTTATTTTAGGAGAAACTTTAGGTCTGTGGTAAGCAGAATCTAAGATGGCTTCCAAGATTTCCCATCCCTGTTATACACACCCTGCATATTTCAAGGCACAGTGAATAGGATGAATTTTATTCCTATAATTAGGTTACAATATATGGCACAGTTGACCTTGACACAGAGGGATTATCCAGGTGGGTCTAATCGAAGTATATGAGACCTTTAAAAACAGAGAGCTTTTTCTGGTTGGTCACAGCAGGGGAAGTGAGAGATTCAATGCAGGAGAAAGATTCAATGAGCCACTGTTGGCTTCTAGATAGAGACGCCTTGTGACAAAGTTCTAGATGGCCTCCAGAAGCTATAGGTGGCCCCTGTAAACAGCAAGGGAAAGGGGAATTCAGTCACATAACTGCAAGGAAGTGAAATTTCCTAACAATAAGAATGTGCTTGGAAACAAATTTTTTCCCCAGAGCCTTCAGAGAAATCAGCCCATCCAACATCTTAATACCAGCTTTGTGATACTCTTTGTGATATACTCTTAGTAGAGAACCTTGTTATATCATGCTAGACTTCTGACCTACAACAACTGAGTTAATAGATCAATGTGGTTTTAAACTGTAAAATTTGTGGCAGTTTGATGCACAATAATAGAAAATAAATAGAAAATTAAAACAGTACATATATAAATCAATATAAAAATGATAAAATACATAACGCAAAACTTTCAAAATAATAGAAAATGTGAAGCTATTATATAATAATTTAGAATTTTAATTAAGTTGAATAATTTTCCTCAAAAAATATGTAAAACAATATCATATGGAAAACATGAACAGACTAGTCCAGTAACTATAGAAGAAATTGATCACATTGCCAAAGTGCTATTACCAAATACAGAATGAGCCGATTTTAGATTAAATTTTAAAGCTTATAAAAGCTTTCTATCTTTGGTATATTGATTATCTATAAAGAAAAACAGTATTTCTCAATCCATTCCCTGAGGCATGTATGAAAGAGGTGATAAAATTTCTTAAAATCAATCACACAGATTATATATTTCCATTATTAAAAATATAATCATACATGTTTACATTTTACATGTGAACTACATATATTATTAATTACATTATTAATGTATTAAATAATACACATTACTATTTGAAATACATAAAAAATTGCATTAAACATTTGAAAACATCTTAAGCACAATTTTAAGAAATGTATAATAGACAATATATAAAGAATCAAGGAGACATAGAAGAGAGAAGCACAACAAGGAGACTATCAGATAAAACTCCAATTTACTCAGACCAAGTTGATGAGGTGAGGGTAGGTAGCAATGTGTTCTGAATATGAAGAGTGAGGTTGCAAGCACATTGAGTTTATATGCAATACCTAGAAGTTCAGGATTTATTCTTTGTCTTAGGTACAGAGTACAAGAGTTTTCTAATCTGCAGAGTGACATGATAAGATATATTTCTCAGAAAGATAAGTATGCTAACATTATGAAGAATGGACTATAGGTAGAAGACAGTATCAGGGTGAAGCATGTGTGCTCAGTTCAGTTCAGTTCAGTTGCTCAGTCGTATCCGACTCTTTGTGACCCCATGAGTCGCAGCACACCAGGCCTCCCTGTGGATCACCATTTCCCGGAGTTCACTCAGACCCATGTCCATTGAGTCAGTGATGCCATCCAGCCATCTCATCCTCTGTCGTCCCCTTCTCCTCCTGCCCCCAGTCCCTCCCAGCATCAGAGTCTTTTCCAATGAGTCAACTCTTCACATGAGGTGGCCAAAGGACTGGAGTTTCAGCTTTAGCATCAGTCCTTCCAAAGAAATCCCAGGGCTGATCTCCTTCAGAATGGACTGGTTGGATCTCCTTGCAGTCCAAGGGACTCTCAAGAGTCTTCTCCAACACCACAGTTCAAAAGCATCAATTCTTCGGCGCTCAGCCTTCTTCACAGTCCAACTCTCACATCCATACATGACCACTGGAAAAACCATAGCCTTGACTAGACTGATCTTTGTTGGCAAAGTAATGTCTCTGCTTTTCAATATGCCATCTAAGTTGGTTAGTTGGGTCGAACTCTTTGAGACCCCGTAGACTGTCGGGATCCTCTGTCCGTGGGATTTCCCAGACAAGAATACTGGAATGGGAGCCATTTCCTTCTCCAGGGGATCTTCCCAACCCAGGGATGGAACCCGTGCCTCCTGCAAGTCTTCAGCATTGCAGGTGGATAGTTTACCACTGAGCCACCAAGGAACTATCAGGATGAGTTAAGGTCCAAAAGAAAATAATAAGTATAGTTGTTGACATACTATGGCAGTGTATGGCAGTGGTAATGAGGATTTAAGGGTTGAAATCATATTTATGAGAAATTTCTGATCAGAATTGACTACACTTGGAAGGGAAATGGACATTTTGTTAGATAGTTGAATTTATTTAGAAGATTTTAATGTATGGGCATGGACAAATGGTCACTCCATTTGCTTACACAAAAGACCATGCTCATATAGGGTTTATCATAATTTGATTAGTTTTAGACTCATTGAACTTCAGATAACTTTGTCCAGGAAGAATAAAGACATTTGCGTCCACAGAATTATGGAGCAAGTTAATATATGTCAACTTATATCTGAAATAATCAGTGAAAAAAATTAGGCCATAAAATTCTACTAATATTTTTGATGACTCTAATGCAAAAACTATCATATTTGATTATATGAAAAGACAGATTAAAAACAATAAATATTTGTCATTTTCTGGTGACAAGATTTTAGATGTAAATTATAAAAAAGTTTTGAATGTCTTGTCGTTCAGTAATACCTAGTATTACTATATGTAAAATAGATAGCCAGTGAAATTTTTCTGTATGATTCAGGGAGCTCAACCCAGTGTTCTGTGACAATCTCAAGGGGTAATATTGAGTGTGAGGTGGGAGGAAGCTTTAAGAGGAAGGGGATATATGTATAACTATGGCTGATTCATGTTGATGTATGGCAGAAACAAGAAAAACATTGTAAAGCAATTATCCTCCAATTAAAAATAAATTTTTAAAAAAGGAAAAAATAGGATAACAGCAGATTCATTTTGATATATGGCAAAACCAATACAATATTGTAAAGTTAAATAAAATAAAATTAAAAAAATTATTGAAGAAATATATTTTTAAAGTTAGTTTTGGGATTCACCAAGAACATACATTTCTACTTTCATATATTTGGGTAAGATGGAGATGAACAAAATACATTTTGGATTAACTTATTGGACATATCAAACTATTTAGACTAATTAGAAAGAAAATTTGGTAAATCACATAGTAAGTTTAGGTATTTCGGTTCTTTTTTCTAACATATTTAAACTAACTGATTTTTAACTAGTTACTAAGACCTGCTATTTTTCCATGAGTATATTGTTAAATTTTGACAAATGTCAAGTTTAGACTATTAAATTGTATTAGAGGATAATACAACTCTAATAATTCACAATGTTCCCAGCCTAAGTGCTAATAATATTGGTAGTTCCTAAATATTATTTTATAGTTGACAATAAAGCATAAATAGTAATATTTGCATCACAAGCCCCAAATTTTTTCATGACCTACATAATGCTAAAACTTGAATTAGAGGAAATGGAAGTCAGCAATGCCAGGATTTAAGAAATTCTAAAAACTAGTGACTTAAATTCCCTTTAAAAAAAGTTATAGTGTGATGAAAGAAGAGCAAAATCACCCTTGTGATAGTGTTCACCCAAATCCACAACCCCAATCATATCATGAGAAAACATTAGACAGATCAAATTTGATGGACATTTTTTAAAACCCTGGCCATTATTATTTAGGTGTCAAGTTTATAAAAGAAAGGGAAGTCCGAAATGTTACAGATGAAAAAACCTAAACACAACATGTGACCTCCAAATGCAATGGATTTTGATCCTGGATTGGATCTTGGAACAGAAAAAGAATGCTGGTAGAAAAACTGGGGATCCTGAATAAAATCTATAGTTTAGGACTCTGCAGTCTATAGCCCATGGACCAGATAAGTCGAGTTGCTTGTTGTTAAATTTTTAGTGAGGTTCAACCATTATCTATTTCTTTATGTAATGTTTTCATAAAGCCTGCTTTCACTCTTTAAGGGCAGAATTGATAACTTGGGGCAAAGACCATAGCGCTTACAAGCCTAAAATAAAGACTAAGTGTCTGGTTACAGCAATGTTTACTTAACTTCTGGTTTAGTTAATAGTATTATATCAATATTAATTTATTTAATTTGTATAATGATTATATAAGATGTTACCATTTGAAGAATCTGGGTGAAGGGTATACAGGAATATTTGATATTGTTTGAAACTCTGGTATGAATCTAAAATATTTAAAAATAAATAGCTTTTAAAAAGATGAAATGGCTTAGAGTTCTAGCTTTGGGGTCAGACAGAACTAGATTTAAATCCCAGCCTTGCAACCTAATTGCTGTGTGATTTTCATCTCTAAAATTTGGGTAATAATAGTACCTATTTGCTTAAGGCACTTGCCAATATTAAATGTAATGATGTGCTTACGGCCACTGCATGTGATAAGCTCAATTCATGATAATTTACATGTAATAACAGTAGTTTTTCACAATATTATAAAGTATAATAATTACCTGGGAAAATATTACGTTTGCTCTAAAAAAAAAACAATTCTCGCAAGTAACTTATTTTCTATTTTTACTCTACAAAATGTATTGTCTCAAAACTACTGGGATTGGTAGATATTTATGGAGGAAGAAAGCCATAATTTTCTGATGGAATCAAGAGATAGTGTATCCATTTTCATTTTGATAAAAGTTTCTGAACAACTGTGCTGCCCAGAATTAATAAATCATTCACTGAGGTTTAAACTAATTCCAGGAAAATAAATAAAAGGAAGTAGATATTCAGAAATTTATATTTATCAGTGCTCAGAAGTGAATGATTTATTGGCCTTAATTATAAAATTCTTTAAGGTTCATATAAAACAAAATTAACTGCTTAAAATAATACAATTTTAGAGCCAGTCGGGGTCTTACAAATCAATTAATTTAACTACCTAAGTCTTCTCATTTTTCAATATATCACTTATTTAAAATCATGCAAATAGTGTCAATCTAGAATTTATCTCACTGCACCCAAGCATATATGACTATATTTTATAAATTACATCTCAATCCTATGATTATGTCCCAGCATTTAAAATAAAAATACGTGGAAATCTATCCTAAAATATTGTCATTTAGAGTATATTAATATTCTCATTGTCCCATTTTATTTAGAAGAATTTTGGAGAAGAATTTAACTTGTGTATATATTTAATGATAAACAACTGTCCCTCAGAAATATTGTTATAATTTGCTCTACCAAACATATTGAATGATTGAAAAAATAACCTTATGGACATTGTGGAGAACTCCTGTGACTTTTATGACTGATACAGAGTTGAATTAATTAAATGTCCTCTTTGAGATTTGTAAACCTCTAGTATTATTGCCTACAATCTTCAGCGTTACTATCTAAAGCAATAGTCACTTTTTGTGGCAGTTAGACTAAATCATTTCATGTCTCTTTAGATCTAAGAATAATCAAATGTGAAATATTGCTTTGGCATGAAAAGTGAAAGTGAAGTCTCTCAGTCGGGTCCAACTCTTTGTGACCCCATGGACTGTAGCCTACCAGGCTCCTCCCTCCATGGGATTCTCCAGGCAAAAGTACTGGAGTGGTTTGCATTTCCTTCTCCAGGGGATCTTCCTGACCCAGGGATCGAACCTGGGTCTCCCACATTCCAGGCCGATGCTTTAACCTCTGAGCCACCAGGGAAGCCCAATGATATTAAATATTAAAAGTTATAAGGAATTGTTCCCATATCTTTTTCACAGTGAATTTGAATCTACTCTGCTCTTTACAGCTTTATTTCTCATTTTTTCCAATTTCTTTATTCACTATGCTATTCACATATTTTGGAAGCTCAGATTCTAGATTGCCATGCTAAGACCTCTGAAAAAATTAAATCAGTGCTCTCCAAAAAGAAAGCCAATTAGAAGTTACACCATAAAAGGTCTACCTCAAAATGGCACTCTTCTGTGTTTTGGGAAAATACAAGTTCTTTAACATGCCATTCTTCCACAAAGCAGTCAAAATTAGCCTCAATACCTTCCCAACACAGAGACTCAGAAAACCATTGCTATTAAAGCTACCATAAGTTGTGATAATTTTGCTATTTCTGAATTTGAACTATTTTTCATATTATTATAATACAAATTCAGCTTCTCTGAGGGTGAGCCTGAAGACAGTGATATACTGTCTGCAGGATTTTGCAACTATAAACACCACTGCAACTTAACATATTAAAAAATAAATATTCTGAGTCCAGTGTTAAGTGAACACTAGGACTATAAGGATACACAGATGCCCCACCTCACTTACAGATCACAGCACTATATATGGATTTAACATGTCTTATTTTGTCCTTGAAAAACTTTTTTTCAGCTATAGACCATATCCCCATTTCACAGATGAGGACATTTAGACATTGGTTTAAGATCGCTATTTTAAGTCACTTAGCTAAGATTTGCAATGTCTGAATGAGTTTTAAGCCCATATTTAGAATTCACTCAAAACTTTTCTTGCAATTATGTAATAATCATCCTCTCAGTCCATGCAGTACTAACTCACCATACTCTCACTCCATGAAAAATGTAATATTCTGTGGTAACATAGGGGTCTTACTGTAATACTGTGAGATATAGCTAATATGCAGAGAAAGCAATGGCACCCCACTCCAGTACTTTTGACTGGAAAATCCCATGGACGGAGGAGCCTGGTGGGCTGCAGTCCATGGGGTCGCTAGTGTTGGACATGACTGAGCGACTTCACTTTCACTTTTTACTTTCATGTATTAAAGAAGGGAATGGCAACCCACTCCAGTGTTCTTGCCTGGAGAATCCCAGGGACAGGGAAGCCTGGTGGGCTACCGTCTGTGGGGTCACACAGAGTTGGACACGACTGAAGCAACTTAGCAGCAGTAGCAGCAGCATAGCTAATTTGGTTCCTAAAGAATGAGTGGAATTATTCCAAACCCTGGTAGAAAGTGATAAGTAAATCCACTCATACATTAATATATGTATTCATCTATCAAACATTATGTGTTGTCTACAATATGCCAGAGGATATTCTATACCCTAGGGATTCAAAGACAGCAGAACACATATCACCTATAAAGATATTTTATTTTTTAATGAAAGAAAGCTTAAAATATATATAGCTTAAGTCAGAGGGACTCTAACAATGGGATCAACCCTTTGATTGGTGGTCATATTTTTTAAAGGAATATGTGTGTGTGTTTGTGTTGGTATGCTGTATGTGTGTGTGTGTATACATGTATCAAGTTTGGACTTGATTCTAAAAGATAAAAAGCCAACTGAATATTTTAAGCAAGTCAGTGAAGAATTAGTTTATACAATATTCCAGTTTCATAACCATCACTGAAAAATTATGAGAAGCCACACAAACAGGTAAAAATGGTTATTCCATCATTTTATCATTTTAGTTAGATTGATAATTCTCAGTGCACTCCTGCTGTAAGAGGAAAGATTTATTGAAAATGATCTACAGTTTTAAGAAAGCACACTTTTTGAGACGTTATGAATTTTAGTCATATGTTTAAGCAATGGAATCTACGTATGTGTTAGTTTACTATTAAAGTTTAAATACAATTAAACATCCGCTCTGAATCTTTTATCCATATCAGCTCTGACCCTTTTCTCTTTATAGCTAGACTCTTTAAAAAATAAAATGTCTAATAATCACTGTCTATACATTCTCCCTTCCAAATCTTTACATGTTTATTGAGAAGACCTTTCAGCAGCATCTGATCCAGTGTTCCTTCTTGAAGATGCTACTGGAATTGTTTCTTCTTTCACTGTGCTCAGTGAAATGCAGTTTACTTCATGCCCTGTTTATTGTGCTCCTTCTTCATCTCCTTTGATGGTTTCTCCCCATCTTCATGATCTGGAGAGTGAAGGAATCCTTTGCCTCTTCTTTCTCAACCCCCTTCCTGTACTTTCATTGGTTCTCTTGTATTATCTGTTCTTTTTTCTTCATCCTTGAAGGCGATGGGGATAACACCTGCTCATCTGTTCATTCATTATTTCAACAAATGTACACTGAGCACTTTTTCTATGCAACAATATTGCTAAAAATGAACAAAGTCTGTGCTTCTTGAATTTATACCATGTATTAAAAATGTATTTAATAGATTATTAAATCAACAACTAAAACATATAGAATATCATATGAAGAATAGTGCTATGAAAAATTGAAGCTGGAGAGGAAATACTATGAAGGAGGTGTGGTAATTTTATTTGGGTAACAAAGGAAAGTTTCATGGAGACAAGTACATGTTAGCAAAGACCTGAAAAAAGAAATGAGAGAGACTTCAGGCAGAAGCAGCAGTAAGTTTGAACAATTTATGCTGGATAAAGAGGGCAATAAGGTAAGTGAGAGTGGGTTAGGATGGTGAAGGGATGGTAAGATGAATATATCATGTCTTGATTGGGTTAAAATTGTAGTGGTTGAGTCAATAGTATTGCGTAAAAAATATAGATTAGAGATAGAGATGGTTAAAATTGAGATACAGAAGTGTCAAAATGATCAACAATGATAAAGTCTAGAGTATGATAGAAATATATCATTATCATACTAGAGGATGATATTAGAAATGCAACTGAGTCAGAGTGGAGGAAAAGATCATTGGAGGAGAAAAGATGAAGACACTGAAATGCCAGAATAGTAAACAAATCACTTATGAAGATATATCTCTGAGGATTATGACAAAATTACTGTTGAAAGAAATGACCTGTCAGGTACTACATTCTTCAAAGACTGAGGAAAAGACTGATGCTGGGAAAGATTGAAGGCAAAAGGAGAAGGAGGCTACCAAGGATGAGATGGTGAGATAGCATCACTGACAAAATGGACATGAATATGAGCAAATTCCTGGAGATAGTCAAGGACAGAGGAGCCTGGTATGCTGCGGTCCATGGGGTCACAAAGAGTCCAACATGACTTAGTGACTGAAAAACAGCAATGATGTGGAAGTTTATAACAAAGAGAGTAAGATGGGCTGAACTAGGGTGAGACTGATGAGACACTCACCTCAAGCATCAAATTTAAAGGGGTATCAAAAGCCCAGTTAACAGGATGAATAATACTTTCATGCTATACAGTTGACCCTTGAACAACATGGGTTCGAACTGCAAGGGTCCCAGTTCAGTTCAGTTCAGTTCAGTGGCTCAGTCGTGTCCAACTCTTTGCGACCCCATGAATCACAGCACGCCAGGCCTCCCTGTCCATCCCCAACTCCCGGAGTTCACTCAGACTCACTTGCATTGAGTCAGTGATGCCATCCAGGCATCTCATCCTCTGTCGTCCCCTTCTCCTCCTGCCCCCAATCCCTCCCAGCATCAGAGTCTTTTCCAATGAGTTAACTCTTCGCATGAGGTAGCCAAAGGACTGGAGTTTCAGCTTTAGCATCATTCCTTCCAAAGAAATCCCAGGGCTGATCTCCTTCAGAATGGACTGGTTGCATCTCCTTGCAGTCCAAGGGACTCTCAAGAGTCTTCTCCAACACCGCAGTTCAAAAGCATCAATTCTTCGGTGCTCAGCTTTCTTCACAGTCCAACTCTCACATCCATACATGACCACTGGAAAAACCATAGCCTTGACTAGATGGACCTTTGTTGGCAAAGTAATGTCTCTGCTTTTCAATATGCTATCTTGGTTGGTCATAACTTTCCTTCCAAGGAGTAAGCGTCTTTTAATTTCATGGCTGCAGTCACCATCTGCAGTGATTTTCGAGACCCCAAAAATAAAGTCTGACACTGTTTCCACTGTTTCCCCATGTATTTCCCATGAAGTGATGGGACCGGATGCCATGATCTTCATTTTCTGAATATTGAGCTTTAAGTCAACTTTTTCACTCTCCACTTTCACTTTCATCAAGAGGCTTTTTAGTTCCTCTTCTCGGCCTTTTGGCTAAGATCAAGTGTAGTGCATGGGTCTACTTATGTTCAATTGTTTTCGGTAAATATGAACTTCAGTACTATGCATTCTGAGACTGGTTGTCTGTGGATGTGGAACTGCTGATATGGACCACAGATTGTGAAGTTATAAGTGGATTTTTGACTGTGAGAAGGGTTGGCATCTATAACCCCTAAGTTATTCAAGGGTCAGCAGCATTTTATTTTTTATTTTTTGCATTTTACAATGTCAAAATTAATGCAGAAAATTCCATGGCATAAAAAATTATATTAAAAATAATAATAAAAAATAAAATGGCAAAAAATGTCAAAATTTAAAATGAAGACAGGATCATAGTAGGTAAGATATTCTTCTCATTTTGAGATTCAAAGATCATGCCTCTAAAAATCACTTCTATTTGAGATATCTGTTTTAGACTTCCGTTAGAGATTTCGTCCCTGAATTACTCAAATGTGCATTCGCCTTTCCATTTACACATTGGCAAACTAAAGGAAATCAACCCTGAATATTCACTGGAAAGACTGATGCTGAAGCTGAAGCTCCAATACTTTGGCCACCTGCTGCTAACAGCTGACTCATTGGAAGAGACCCTGATTCTGGGAAAGATTGAGAGCAGGAAGAAAAGGGGGCAACGGTTAGAGAGAATGAGATGGTTTGATGGCATCACCAAATCAATTGATATGGGTTTGAGCAAACTCCAGGAGATAGTGAAGGACAGGGAAGCCTGGCATGCTGCAGTCCATGGAGTCACAAAAAATCAGACACTAAGTGACTGAACAACAACAAGCATCTCCAACTTTTAGTGAACAAAACATAGCTTTAGAGTACTCGTTCTCTCTTTCCTGATCCTTTTCCAGTCTTCCTCAACTTGATGACAGGACATTTTTTTTCCTATTGCTCAGAAAAGAAAAGTTGTGAGTTCATTATTAAACTCCTTTTCCCTCAGAACTTCCTCCCATCCATCAGCAAATTCTATAATCTCTTCCCGAAACATCTAGTTAGGCTTCTCACCACTTTGCACTATCACCCTAGATTATGCAAATAATACTTCTCAGTGGACTGTTGCAACAGCTTCCAACTGGCCTCGCTTCTTTCACTTGAGGCATCTTATCAGGTATTCTCTACACAAGGGTAGAGATATCATTTTGTTATGAAGTCATATCAGGTTATAGGTCTGCCAAGATCTTCTAAAGCACTTCCATATCTCTCAGAGTAAAAGCTAAAACTCCTACATAGTCCCAGGCATTCAGCCCAGCCCTCTGCAATATTGTCTCCTACAAAATTTTCCCCCAGTCAGTGTGCTACAATGGAACTGGCCTCTTTAGAATTTTTGTAACACATCATACGTACACCTTTTCCTATTTGGAACCAGTTTGTTCCATGTCCAGTTCTAACTGTTGCTTCCTGACCTGAATACAAATTTCTCAAGAGGCAGGTCAGGTGGTCTGGTATTCCCATCTCTTTCAGGATTTTCCACAGTTTATTGTGATCCACACAGTCAAAGGCTTTGGCATAGTCAATAAAGCAGAAATAGATGTTTTTCTGGAACTCTCTTGCTTTTTCCATGATCCAGTGGATGTTGGCAATTTGGTCTCTGGTTCCTCTGCCTTTTCTAAAACCAGCTTGAACATCTGGAAGTTCACAGCTCACGTATTGCTGAAGCCTGGCTTGGAGAATTTTGAGCATTACTTTACTAGTGTGTGAGATGAGTGCAATTGTGTGGTAGTTTGAGCATTCTTTGGCATTGCCTTTCTTTGGGATTGAGATAAAAACTGACCTTTCCCAGTCCTGTGGCCACTGCTGAGTTTTCCAAATTTGTTGGCATATTGACTGTAGCACTTGCACAGCATCATCTTTCAGGATTTGAAATAGCTCAACTGGAATTCCATCACCTCCACTAGCTTATGGCAGAAAGTGAAGAGGAACTAAAAAGCCTCTTGATGAAGGTGAAAGAGGAGAGTGAAAAAGTTGGCTTAAAACTCAACACTCAGAAAATGAAGATCATGGCATTGGGTTCCATCACTTCATGGGAAATAGATGGGGAAACAGTGGAAACAGTGTCAGACTTTAGTTTTTGGGGCTCCAAAATCACTGCAGATGGTGACTGCAGCCATGAAATTAAAAGACGCTTACTCCTTGGAAGAAAAGCTATGACCAACCTAGATAGCATTTTCAAAAGCAGAGACATTACTTTGCCAACGAAGGTCCGTCTAGTCAAGGCTATGGTTTTTCCTGTGGTCATGTATGGATGTGAGAGTTGGACTGTGAAGACGGCTGAGCGCCAAAGAATTGATGCTTTTGAACTGTGGTGTTGAAGAAGACTCTTGAGAGTCCCTTGGACTCCAAGGAGATGCAACCAGTCCATTCTGAAGGAGATCAGCCCTGGGATTTCTTTGGAAGGAATGATGCTAAAGCTGAAACTCCAGTCCTTTGGCCACCTCATGTGAAGAGTTGACTCAATGGAAAAGACTCTGATGCTGGGAGGGATTGGGGGCAGGAGGAGAAGGTGACGACAGAGGATGAGATGGCTGGATGGCATCACTGACTGGATGGACGTGAGTCTGAGTGAACTCCGAGTGTTGGTGATGGACAGGGAGGCCTGCCGTGAGATTCAAGGGGTCACAAAGAGTTGGACACGACTGAGTGGCTGAACTGAACTGAACACATCATACAGGGTCTTTGCACTTACTGTTCCTTCAACCTGTAATGTTCTTTCCTAAATATTCATATGGCTCCCTGCCTCACGTGCATTAGGTTTCTCCCTAAGTATGACTTTATTAGACCATAATCAGGCTTAACCAGTTCACCTAGATGGGTAAAAACCAGCATTGCCTCATCATTTCGTGCTCCCCATAAAAATCAAACATGTGCTCAGTCATTTGTGACTCTTTGCAACCCATATCCCTCTTTTTCATTTGTATTTTTCTTATAACCCAACAAAGTGTGTACATATTGGATTATTGTCTCATAAGTACATGAGAACATGTTGTATGTCTGTTTCACATACTGCTATACTCCTTTGACAAGAACAGTGTCTGGCAATAGTATTTGCTCAGTAAATATTGTGAATAAATTAGCATGCTAAAGGAATTAGTCAATCTTTAAATATTTACCAAATATAATTAGATTGAATTTTAAATATATTTGGAATCTAACTTTTAATAACATCAGGTTTTCCTACTTTCAAGTTTAAATCAGTTGACTAAATATTTTATTCTGAAAATTCTTTTACACCAGAATATTTATATCACTATTTAAGATAAAGAATAATAAAGTTAAAAGTTGTCTAAAAGTGGAGTTAAAATATTTTATTTATACATTTCTTTTATACATTTTTCTATTATGATTAGCATCTGATTTCTTTTTAAAAGTAACTTAAAATCAGTCAAGCAGATTATCCTGAAATGCTGTCCAGAATGGTCCAATTATTTTATAGCAAACTCTACATTATATTTCAAGTAAGTAAATTCAGTGTTGTCTCTGAAAACTTATCAGCTGAAATTACCATACCATACTGATCAGACATTTTTTACCTCAATCAAAAAGACTCCAAGGTTCATAATCAGAATAATTTATTTTCTTATTTATGTAACCTAGATTGCTTTATTCCACTTTATAAATGGAGAAAAACAGCCTTCCAAGACAAATGTCATAATGTTGTAATTTCAGAAAAAAATCATGATTTAGAAGACTTCTTCACTTTGTATACAGGTATAAGATGTTCCTACTGAATATTTCATTTAGCATTTTAAAAATGAATAGCTTTAATTTATTCTTTCTTTGACCTTTGTATTGAAATCTCTTTGTACTCTGAGGTTTCTATCTAATCTTAACATGGTGAGATTTTTATCATCAACAAGTCTTGTTAAGTTCGTAGACAGGAAGCACAAATAAGCAAAAAAGATAACCACTTGTGGAGAAATTTTAGCATATCTTTTGTCAAATAACAAACTGTAAAACTCTCTCAAATTCTTTGTGTAACATAGCAGGCTACAGTCAACTGATTTCTCTATAAATCAGAAACGAAGGAAAACAAAATAATGGTAGTTAAGGGGTAAAAAGTGACAAGAAAGAAAGAAAAAAGTGATATTTTTACAGGCCTATATAAACACAGTTATCTTGCATGAGAAAAGAAACTAAATTATAAAAATTTTTTAATCTGTACTTTCCTCTTTTCTTCTCATCCTCTTCCTCACTTTCCCCTTTCTTCTCCCCTTCCTTCTCCTCCTCCTTTTAACTTAGAATATACCTTACCTATTACACCTAGGACCGATAAATGGATTGAATGTATATACATCTCAGGAGAAAATGTTTGAGAAGCTGTGTACATTTGTCAAAACTCTCTATTTTAATATAGATGTATTTGTCTCACTTCAGAGATTCTGCTTAATTTTAAACGGGAGTAAATTAAGTATCAGCTTACCCAAAAGATTAAACATTTCTCTATCCAAATGGTAAAGCTGTTTTACTATTTATATATTATATGTTGACTTTTTTCTCTTCGATTTTATATGCATTAGTAACTAAGCGATTCTGTAGCCTGTGGTTTGGAGTTGCCATCACAAGCTCTCAGGTTTTGTGTTCTCTAAAGGGGTTTGATATCTGGAATGGTAGTGAATTCTGCTTTTCCTGTGGATAGCTTCTCTTCACCCCAAAACTGATTACAGTTTAGAATATTCTATGGAGCTTTCATCACTATTCTAAAATTTGACTGGTATATAGATCAGGTGTAATACTCTTCCTCATCACACAATGAACTTTTTGGAAAATAAATTATACTTTACCCACTTCTATATTTATCCCATACCTGTGTACATAAGGAAAATTCACAAAGATCTTTAGATGTTAGGTTAAGTAAACAGAGACCGAAAGCTGGTTTCTAGAGATCTATGTTCGGAGAGGGAAATAGCATAAATTGATGATGCATTCTGATAGGTACTATTCTAATTGTTTTACATATGTCATGGCACTGAATCAATAAGATACCTCTATGGTAAAGCAATTATTTTCTATTATCCCTATTATTGCTATTTGTTTGTACATGTGATCATATGATCAAGAAATTATTATTGTTTTTGTTATCATAATTGTTTTAAATGAAGAAATAAAATGTTAAAATGGGTTGAAACAAATTTTGTTGGAATAAATCCTGGCATATCACAGTATCAAGTTGATTGCCTTCAGAATACCTAGATCATTGCAATCATTTGGCCCTTTGCTCATCCAGCAAATACTTTACATCTTTCATTTCCAAAGTTATTGAGAATTCAGAGAGGAAGACTTCAAGGACACATTGAATTTAATCATGACAAGCATACAAAAACCATAATACAAAACAAAGGTATTTGGCACCCTAAAATAGGTATAAAAGTTGAGCCAAGATAAATGGACTTCTCATCAATCAGCGTTTTCCCTGCACAAATTCATACTGAATATGAGTCCTAAATTCTTTTTCTAAGCATGTCATGTTACTGCTCCAAAAAAGCTTTAGTAGTTCAACATTTCTTACTGTGCTATGCTTGGACTGCACTGAATTTTTCAGCTCTACTACTTATCAGTTTGTGACTTCCCTGGTGGCTCAGACGGTAAAGCGTCTGCCTACCATGCGGGAGACCCCAGTTTGCTCCCCGGGTCGGGAAGATCTCCTGGAGAAGGAAATGGCAACCCACTCCAGTATTCTCACCTGGAAAATCCCATGAACGGAGGAGCCTCTTAGGCTGCAATCCATGGGGTCACAAAGAGTTGGACACGACTGAGAGACTTCACTTTCACTTATCAGTTTAACAAATATTTTTAAATTATTTAAATTTATTTTACTGAAGTATAGTTGATTTACAATGTTGTGTTATTTTCTACTGTACAGCAAAGTGATTCATATTTTTTTCCATAATCATTTACATTATGGTTTAGCATAGGATATCTAATATAGTTCCCTGTGCTATACAGCAGGACCTTGTTGCTTATGCATTCTATATGTGACAGTTTGCATCTATTAATCTCAAACTCGCAGTCCCTGCCTCCCTCTCTCCCCCTCCCTCATGGCCACCACAGATCTGTCCTCTATGTCTGTGAGTCTGTTTCTGTCTCATATGTAAGTTCATTTATGTCATATTTAGATTGAAAATATAAGTGATATATGGTATTTGTCTTTCTCTTCCTGACTTACTTCACTTAACGTGATGATCTCTACATCCATCCATGTTGCTGCAAATGTCATTATTTTATTATTTTTCATACCTGAGTAATATTCCACTATGTATATATGTTCCACGTCTTCTTTATCCATTCATCTGTTGATGGTCATTTAGGTTGTTTCCATGTCTTGACTGTTGTAAATAGTGCTTCTATGAACATTGGGGTACATGTATCTTTTTTAATTAGAGTTTTCTATGAATATATGTGCAGGAGTGAGATTGAAGGATCATATGGCAGCTCTAGTTTTAGTTTTTTAGGAACCTCAATACTGTTTTCCATAGTGGCTGTACCACCTTACAACTTATATTCCTACAAAGTAGGAGGGTTCTCTTTTAGGATAAATGTCTGTTTAGGTCTTTTGCTCATTTTTCAATTGGATATTTTTTTTTTTTTTTTTTTTTTTTGCTATTAAGTTGTATGAGCTGTTTGTATATTTTGTAAATTAAGTTCTTGACTGTCATATCATTTGCAAATATATTCTCCAAGTTCATAGGTTGTCTTTTCATTAGTTTATGGTTTCCTTTGCTGTACAGAAACTTGTAAGTTTAATTAGGTCCTAACTGTTTCTTTTTTGCTTTTACCTCTATTGCTTTGAGAGACTGACCTAAGAAAATATTATACAATTTATGTCAGAGAATGTTTTGCTCATGTTCTCTTCAAAGAGTCTTATAACCTCAGATATGCATATGACACCACCCTTATGGCAGAAAGTGAAGAGGAACTCAAAAGCCTCTTGATGAAAGTGAAAGTGGAGAGTGAAAAAGTTGGCTTAAAGCTCAACATTCAGAAAACGAAGATCATGGCATCCGGTCCCACCACTTCATGGGAAATAGATGGGGAAACAGTGTCAGACTCTATTTTTCTGGGCTCCAAAATTACTACAGATGGTGACTGCAGCCATGAAATTAAAAGACGCTTACTCCTTGGAAGGAAAGTTATGACCAACCTAGATAGCATATTCAAAAGCAGAGACATTACTTTGCCAACAAAGCTCCATCTAGCCGAGGGTATGATTTTTCCTGTGGTCATGTATGGATGTGAGAGTTGGACTGTGAAGACGGCTGAGCGCCAAAGAACTGATGCTTTTGAACTGTGGTGTTGGAGAAGACTCTTGAGAGTCCCTTGGACTGCAAGGAGATCCAACCAGTCCATTCTAAAGGAGATCAGCCCTGGGATTTCTTTGGAAGGACTGATGCTAAAGCTGAAACTCCAGTCCTTTGGCCACCTCATGCGAAGAGTTGACTCATTGGAAAAGACTCTGATGCTGGGTGGGATTGGGGGCAGGAGGAGAAGGGGACACCAGAGGATAAGATGGCTGGATGGCATCACTGACTCGATGGACGTGAGTCTGGGTGAACTCCAGGAGTTGGTGATGGACAGGGAGGCCTGGCGTGCTGTGATTCATGGGGTCGCAAAGAGTCGGACACAACTGAACGACTGAACTGAACTGAACATAATCTGCATTCAAATAGTCATAGATAATTTTGATTATTTTGCTGTCAATTTTAAGCGTTGTAGAAGTTTTTAAAACATTTTTTTTATTTCACTTTTAAGTTTAGAAAGTTACCTGAACAATGACAGTATCTTATTTTATTTAAAAAACAAAGTAATGTAGAGGATAATCCTCTATTTATATATTGAACTTTATCTCATTTTGACCAATTAATTCTTCCCTTAGCAATAGAAAATAATTATCTGATTGCAACTGTTTTATACTTTGTAAGTTTATTCTGAAAACTCAATTCTTATAATAAGCTAGAAGAATTAGAAAAGAATGGAGTGATCTACAAAAAGAGCGATCTAAAAATATATATACAAGAATATATATATTATATATATAATCTATATTATAACATAATATAAGCTTATGTTCATTTTAGAGAAAAAAAAAGTGTGACAAAGCCATGAATAAAATGTTAAAGTAAAAGGAAAGGAACAAAACAGAGCTGTAGTAAAACCAGACAACAAGAAAAGAAAAAAAAAAAAGAATAGTATTAAAGTCTTCCCTTAGAAATCATTTGCATCCATTTAAGTTTTCTAAAGTCTGAGACATCTGAGACATCAGCTAGTCCAACATTTCTATTTTATGGTTGAGGAAATTTGTTTTCTTTGGGGGCAAATTATGCTCAGAGAATAAGATTATTTTGCCAGTATTTTATTTAAAACAGGTAATTATAATAATTTCATAAGACAATAGCATACAGAATAATGTCTCTTAATAAGCTAATGCAAAATAACATAATTCAAGCCAATTGATAGATAAGTTACACTGTTTTTCAAGGAAAGGGCAAATAAAATGAATAAAGTCCAAATGTAGTTGTGGTGTATGGCTTTATCAGTTGATTCTTGGGAAAGTCAGCTTAGCCAATCAAGAGCTGACAGTCGGATAGCTGGAGCAAAGGAGAAAGTTCCTTGTTGCTAGAGCATGTTGCTAGGAGACAAAGACACTAGTGTTGACCAATAAAATGATCTCTTTGGGGTTACTGCATGGTTTTTTACCACTGCATAGCAGGAACTATTGCCCCAGAGTCTTTGTAGAGCTATTTAGATTAGGAAAGAGTCACCTTGCTCAGATCCAGCACTCCAGGTTTGTCTTCACAAACTTGGATTTTATAGTCTAAATGTCTCCTCCCCGTAGTTGCTTCTCCATGTGTTCTTATTGACAAGCCCCCAGTGGCACCCCTCAGCCTCCTAGCTACTGAATGCTTATCCGCAATCACAGATGTCAGTGTGGACATCTTGATACACAATTTCACTTTATATCAAATACAACTTTACCTATAAAAACAAGTTTATTTGTGTTGTAACCAAGCAGATTTGGGATCATATTCAAATCACTACCCAACAAAATGCCAAATAAGTTGGATGCGTGCATTGTCCAAGGTCAGATTTCCCAAGTCAGGTATAGAAACCCAAATCTAGGTGTCTTGAAGACCATTTCCATGATCTCCACCACATCCACAGCCCTGCATTGCAGTGCAAAGCCCGAGAACAAAAAATTCAGGTAAGAGCACAAAGTAAAATAGGACAAAAGCCAAATAAATCAGGAAGCAGATAAGAATACAAATGGAAATGATGGTAAATCCTTGGTTCTCAACCAAGGGTGATTTTGCCCCCAGGGGATACTTGGTGATTCCTGGAGGCCTTATTTTGATAGTCACAATTTGAAGAGTAGGGATACGACTGGATTCTAGTGAGTAGATTTTAGGGGTGTTCCTAAATACCCTAAAATATCCAAGACAACCTTCACAGCAAAAAAAATTATCTGCAACAGAATGTCAGTAACATCAGTGAAGAGAATTTAAATGTTTAAAATCCTAATAATTACAGAGCGACTGAGATAATGAAAATGAGAGAGAGAGAGAGAGTAGGAATTAAAGCTAAGAATAACAGAGTGAGAACGACATGGAGGCACAAATATAAATGTCAGAAGTAGAAAAAGTAGAAAATGATGCATAACAAGATGCTACCCAATTTTAGTTATGTATATGAATAATTCCCTAGGGAAAACAAATGTCTTCACCTATTTCCAAGTAAACTCATTTTTCTGATACAGGATGAAGAATATTTTATCTAGATAAATAATGTTTTCTTCATTGGATAGCTGTGAGCAAAAATGCATTAAATGATTTTACTGGAGGAAAAGTGAAACTAAAACGATACCTTTCATGTCAGACTTTGCCTCATAGAGAGGATTTGCACAGAAATATGTGTGTTCTTCTGAACTCTAATTTATATAGGAAATGTCATGCCTCAACCATCAGGGTTCTTTGCTGTTCAGAGATAAGAAGTTTCTATTTTTCATTTTTTTGTGTGTGGTGTTTGTATCTATGTTTTGAATAATTTATTTTATTTCTTTGAGGAGAAGTAAACATGTTTTCAAGTTGAGCTTCACATCAACTATAACTGCATGCATTTCAAAAGAGTCCTTAAATTTTCCTGAAAACTCAAAAAATCAGAAGCAAAGAGATATATTTAAATACGTACAAATTATGTGGCACTTATTAAGGGATTATAAGTTCCAGCAGCCAGTCTGAGTATTTTGCATGATTTATTTTATATTTCTCATATGTGAGATAGATAACTTTAGTATTATGTCTATTGGATATATGAGAAAACAACAGCACTCTGAGGTTAAATAACTGGATCACAGTCTCTCTGAACTGTGATGCGGGTTAGAACTTGAATTCAAATTCAGTCATCTGGTCCCTGAGGTCCTATTCTTAATCACCATGATATATTTTCTGTGCAAAATTTTATATGGTTCCTGAGAAACATTTTTAATGTGAAGCTTCAGGATATTTCCATGCTTCTTTATAAAATATGTGGTAGGAATTCCCTATCAATTCACAAATGAAGAGTAGAGCTGGTAAACAGATGCTTGCAGATATAGTTGCCTAATACCTATCTTCCTGTTATTATTTAATGAAATAATACAAATTTAATATTAGTGACTCTTAAAAGAGGGGCAGTCAGCTGCCTGGAATGTCAGCTTTATATCTGGACAATAGGGTAACAATTACAAAGAATATCACTTACTAAAAATGACAAAGTACCAAAAAATGCCTGAACCCTGCTGATCACGGGTTAGCTATACCAACCCTACACTTTGTTTACATGAGAGAAAAATAAATTGCCTTCGTATTTAAATTATTACTATTGTGAGGTTCTGCTACTGACAGATGAATCGAGTCCTAATACAGATACTGTGCTCAGATGACTTTTATGCTTTATTTTCAACATTGATTATTTTTTTATTAAAGAGAAGAGAAAAGTATGATTTACTGAACATGTATGTTTAAAGATATATATATATATGTATATATATATATATATATACATATATATATATATATATGTAAAGAGAGAGAGAGAGAGAGAGAGAGAACTGTACTGAAAGCAAGAAAGAAAGTTATGAATGGACCAGACATTTGTATGGAATTTTAGGAAGAAACAAGTATTGAATATTATCAACTGAGAAATTGGACAAGTAAAATGACAACCGCAAACATTCAGGAGAAAGCTGTCGCAGAGATGGAAGTAGCTTTCCTCAGTGAGTCCCTAAAGGAACTGTGAACTCGAGATCAAATACAGAAAGGGAACATTGTGTAATCTTTAGGGCTATCAGAACCTTGATCCAGAGTTGTCACTTCAGTTCAGTTCAGTTGCTCAGTCACGTCTGACTCTTTGCAACCCCATGAACCGCAACACGCCAGACCTCCCTGTCCATCACCAACTCCCGTAGTCCACCGAAACCCATGTCCATAGAGTTGATGATGCCATCCAACCATCTCATCCTCTGTTGTCCCTTTCTCCTCCTGCCCTCAATCTTTCCCAGGACCAGGGTCTTTTCCAATGAGTCAGCTCTTCGCATCAGGTGGCCAAAGTATTGGAGTTTCAGCTTCAACATCAGTCCTTCCAATGAACACCCAGGACTGGTCTCCTTTAGGATAGACTGGTTGGATCTCATTGCAGTCCAAGGGACTCTCCAGAGTTTTCTCCAACACCACAGCTCAAAAGCATCAATTCTTCGGCACTCAGCTTTCTTCACAGTCCAACTCTCACATCCATACATGACTACTAGAAAAACCATAGCTTTGACTAGAGGGGCCTTTGTTGGCAAAGTAATGTCTCTGCTTTTTAATGTGCTGTTTAGGTTCGTCATAATTTTCCTTCCCAAGGAGTAAGTGTCTTTTAATTTCATGGTTGCAATCACCATCTGCAGTGATTTTGGAGCCCCCTAAAATAAAGTCAGCCACTGTTTCCACTGTTTCCCCATCTATTTGCCATGAAGTAATGGGACTGGATGCCATGATCTTAGTTTTCTGAATATTGAGCTTTAAGCCAACTTTTTCACTCTCCTCTTTCACTTTCATCAAGAGGCTCTTTAGTTCTTATTTGCTTTCTGTCATACAGGTGGTGTCATCTGCATATCTGAGGTTACTGATATTTCTCCCAGCAATCTTGATTCCAGCTTGTGCTTCCTCCAGCCCAGCATTTCTCATGATGTACTTTGCTGCTGCTGCTAAGTCACTTCAGTTGCATCCGACTCTGTGCAACCCCATAGACGGCAGCTCACCAGGCTCCCCCATCCCTGGGATTCTCCAGGCAAGAATACTGGAGTGGGTTGCCATTTCCTTCTCCAATGCATGAAAGTGAAAAGTGAAAGTGAAGTCGTGTCTGATACTCGCAACCCCATGGACTACAGCCTACCAGGCTCCTCTGTCCATGGGATTTTCCAGGCAAGATTACTGAAGTGGGGTGCCTTTGCCTTCTCTGATGTACTCTGCATGTAAGTTAAATAAACAGGGTGACAATATGCAGCCTTGAAGTACTCCTTTTCCTATTTGTCACTTACTACACATTTACTACACATCTAATCTTTCAGTAAAACTTGCTACTCTAGCTGCCAGTTATGTACAAGTTATAATCAACTGTCACCACATTTACTGCTGCTACCATCATCTCATCTGAGTGAGTACACAGACATACTTCTGAGAAATTGCAGGCTCCATTCTAGACCTGCAAAACCAATATTGCAATAAATCAAATCACAATTTTCTTTGGTTTCCCAGGGCATATAAAAGTTATTTTACACTATCCATAATCTATTAGCATGCAATAGCATTTTCAAACATTAATTTAAAAATATGTGAAAAAATGGGGTGGGGGGCTTCCCTGGTGGCTCAGAGGTAATGAACATGCTTGCCAATGCAGGAGATGTAGATTCAATCCCTGGGTTGAGAAGATCCCCTGAAGAAAGAAATGGTAACCCACTCCAGTATTCTTCCCTGGGAAATCCCGTTTGACAGTGGGGCCTGGCAGGCTACAGTCTATGGGGTTGCAAAAGAGTCAGACATGACTTAGCGACTAAACAACAACAACAATAATCTGAGCTTTCAGGGAGTTGTAATAGGAACACCAAAGATCACTAACCACCGATCACCATAACAAAGAAATAATAGTGAACAAGTCTGAAGTATTGGCAGAGTTACCAGTGTGACACAGAAATACCAAGTAAGCAAATGCTGTTGGAAAAATGGCACTGATAGATTTGTCTGATGCTGCGTTGCCCCAAACCTTCAATTTGTAAAAAATGCAGTATCTGCCAAGTGCAATAGAAGGAGATATGTCTGTCTGTCATTTGCTCAAAACACTTCCATGGCTTTGCATCTTATTTTCAGGATGAAAACCAATGCTCTCCCAGTGGCCCACCAGGCCCTAGTGATTTTAACTTTCCATTCTTCCTCTAACATTGTTTCCAACCACTTTCCCTGAGTCACTTCACTCCACCCACACAGCCTCCCAACTGTTACCTGAATATGCCATGACACTCCCAGGTTTAGCCTGTGCAATGACAGCCCTTCACATGCCTGGGATGCTTACCCTGCAGGAAGCCACATGATTTCTTCTCTCACTTCCTTCAAGTGTGTCCTAAAAGTCTCTTTCTCCGTAAGGCCTTTCTTCACTACTTTAACACTCTCCCCCAACTCTCCCTGTCCCCTTGCCGTGTTTATTTTCTTCACATTTAACGTGCTAGGTGTTGATCTTACTTGTCTTGTTTAGCGCCTGTGTCTTCTCACTAGAACTTACTAGTTCTATCCAACCCAGGGATAGAACTAGTTACTAGTTCTGAAGGGAGAAAATGTTACACTGAATTATATTTTTATATTTACTGATATATCATGATCCTTTGAAATAAAACCTGACTCATGGTAAAGAACCAGTAAGTTATTTTTATGAATGAAGAATTTATTTTTATGAATAAAGAATGAATACTTTAGGAGTTTGGGGTTAGCTGAAACCTTGCATCCCTTTGCTTATACTGAGTCATCAAAAGTAATATTTTGTCTGCAGAATAAACTTAAAAGATCCTTTTTAAAAGTGTGAATAATCTGCTCAGTAGGGATCTTGAATGGGCTTTGGGGCTCACACAAAACAAAAAAGAATTCCAGTTTTCAATAGTAGACATTCAGAAAAGTAGAAAATACAATTGTATTATAAGCTGAAGTAAAGTTCTTCATCCCAAGAGGGAATTCACTTTCACTTCAAACTTATATAAAAGGAGTGTTTTTAAAATAACAAAATCAGACTCCCAGCCTGATGACCCCAGAAGAAACAGAAATCCAATGCTAATTTCAGTGAAACTAGACAAGAACTAAACTCTTCCCTACAATCGTTCCCCATCCAATACAAATGTAAGACCCATTCTGGGAAGTGGAGACTGAGTCATAGTACAACAGAGAAAAAGTAAGAGAAAATGCTGTGGCTGCAAACATAAGAGAGAGCCAGCAAAGGACATTTCACATGTGAAAGGAGCTCATTCTGAGATTTAAAACCTTATTCCTTATAACTGAAATGGCAATAACCGCACTGGAACCAGGGGTTTTCTGGTTTGTTACTAAAATGCAGAAAGCATAGAGGTGAATGAGGAACTACACAGATATATAACCTATGCAGTGATGAAATGGATACCTCCCTAGTCAGTTTACCCAGAACCAATAATCTCAGAGTAGAAAAGTAAAACTCAAAAATTGCTCAAGTTCAGCAACCTTATATTCTTTCAATTTTTTTGTGATTTCTGTAAATTTGGAAAAGATCTTGTATTAGTTTTTATTTACCTATATATTTGAATAAGTTTAACATCTTGTGGAAAAATCCAAATGAACCTTTAGCCAATCCAATATCTAAATTTAGTCAGTGGTTCATAAAACATGCTAGTATTCCGCTGATACCCAAATGAAAATAACATCAGAAATAGCAAAGGTGAGAGGCAAAAGAGTGATTTGAACAATAGATGTGGAAGTGGAGGGACTGGTCAGAACCATCCAAGTGTGATGACAAAAGAACTTTTTATCTCAAGAACCAAGCTGATGTATAGGGCTTCCCCAGTAGCTCAGTGGTTAAAAAAAGAAGAAAAAAAAAAGTATCCACCTGAAATGCAGGAGATGCAGGAGACACGGGTTTGATCCCTTGGTCAGGAAGATCCCCTGAAAAAGGAAGTGGTAACCCACTCCAGTACTCTTGTTTGGCGAATCCCATGGACAGAGGAACCTGGGAGGCTATGGTCCATGGGGTTGCAAAGAGTCAGACACAACTAAAGCGACTGAGCAAGCACAAGTTGATGAAAGAAACAGATTTAACATCATGGTGTCAATAAGTGAGAATTCCCAAAAGTCAGAGTCTTTTTGGCCACTGATTGTCTGGAAAGTGGAGACTCTGCCAAGTCTTCACCCCTAACCCTGTATTCCATAGACCCTGCATGCATGCATGCTAAGTCACTTCAGTCATGTCTGACTCTGTGCGACCCCATAGATGGCAGCCCACCAGGCTCCTCTGTCCCTGGGATTCCCCAGGCAAGAATACTGGAGTGGGTTGCCATTTCCTTCTCCCCATAGACCCTGAGCCATGGTCTTTCTAATCTCCTTCTCCCAAATGGGAGGTGCTGGGTTTTATGTTGAAATGGTAACCTGACAGAAAGTCTTAATTCCTGCAATTCATCTTTAGGCTATAATTTTGTATAATTTAATGGCATGATTACTGTCACAGAACTGTACTTCAAAATTATTTTTAGGTTGCTTATATCCTACTTTTAGGGGATTTAACTAGATACCAGTTTCTGTCCTCCAGTGAGTCGCCAGGACCAGGGGTATTATTTGGAGAGACTGACCAAAGATACCTCTCAGCTGGAACAAGCCATTTCTAGGCTGTTTTCTTGAGAAACATATCTCATCATTCCCTACTTTCTCCTCATTCCTGGGGTAAATGGAATACGAACACATTTCTGATTTTGTTCTGCTTTTCTAAATTGTCAAATAATATATAATTTCTCTGGCATTAATATACAAATCTATGTGAGAAACCAAAGCACAGAATTGACCCTCTGAATGTAAAACTTTTCTTAAAAGTTCTAAACAATGTATGGTAGGTTTCAGTTAAAAGGTAGAAAGTTGCTGCTATGTTGGAGGAATAAGTCTAGAGAGCTAATGTACAGCATGGTGACTATAGTTATTTTTAACTATATTAATATAGTTATTAATATTAATGGTACTAAGTACTGGAGCTTTACAGAAAGAGCAGATTCTGGTGCTCTTATCACACACACACAATAAATAAATAAAGTGGTAACTATGTGAAGAGTTATGGTAATTAGCTTAACTACAGAAATAATTTCACTATGTATGTCTGTATCAAATCATCATGTTATACAGCTTAAATAGATACAATTTTTATGTTAAAAACATTTTAAAGCCCTAAACAATAGAATTGTGAAATACTTGGACACACATTTCTTGGTAAATGTACTCTAATTTAGGTGGAAATATGAATTTTAAGATTGTAACACAAGATGAAAATTAGTGAATTATTTTTATGGCACGGGAAGAGTGATCACTAGCATCATAGAAAACTACATCTTTAAAAGTGAAAATAATCACCTCAAGCATGGAGTACAGTATATAACCTTAAGATGTGGATTTATTCTCTGCTTATTTGAAAACAGCAGTTATATGTTAATATTCACATAGTTTCAAAAATTATATCTTATAAACCTTGGTATCATTAGTAATCAGCTTTTAATGCTAGAGACATATGAGAAATGAGGGCATTATTAAAACACAGATACCTGAGGAGAATATCTCAGCAGAAAGGAATCTAGGAAAGTGGAGGATTATAGTTTGTCAATTTTTTTAACCCCTTTGTAACTTCCTGAATATATACTTTGTATACAGTTGTATATGGACATATAAACATAAATGTTGATGAGAATTATTATTTTTTTTCCTTTAGCTTTTTGCATGAAACCAACCTCTGAAGACAGACCAGCCTCAAGCTTCTGTGCACCTTTGACCTTTTATTTTCAAACTTTTCTTTCCTAAGGAGATAACTTTCTACTCTGACAGTGTGTTTCTGCCCCTCTGTGATAGCTCTTGCTAGTTCTTGAGATTTGTTTTTTGGTTTTCTCTTTCAAAGTAAGGTGTTTACTTTTGGAAGGATTCTCAGTTTTTCCCCTTAGATTTTGCCTTTACCTCGAGGTTACACATTCGTAGCTGTCTTGGTTGACCGCTATGCCTTAGGTCAAGTCAACAACACTCACCCCGAAAAGCAAGGTCAGAACCAGAAGTCCAGAGAAGTCAACAGTATTTTCAGGGATATTATACTTAATTTATCGTAAGCAACCAGGTGAAAAATGTAGCTGAACACTTTGAAAGACCAGAAATTAGTAGCCATTTAAATGAAAGTAATGAAAATTCACTTTCTTTGTCCACAAATGACTTACAATAGGGATTTGTTTTTAAATGAAAAGAGTAAGTAGTTGATTTCAGGAAGTACTAGGATGTCAGGTAATTGGGAGGATGGAGACGAAGTGAGAAGGGCACACAGAAGGAATCCAGCTAGTAAGTAGTGCTCTGTGCAGAGAAAGACAATTTATAAATACAGAGTTACAATATTTGATAGGATTTTAGTTCTGCTTGATATGGAGCTAATACCCTCTATTGTTTCCACATTTTCAGAAATGATCTTTTACACAAAGTTGCCTTGCATTTGTACTGTTTAGGAAACCACTAAAGGGAGATGTTTTCCTTACCCGGGTGATGAGAGGCATGAAAACAAGATTTGTACAAGACTGAGAGTTGCCAGCAGTAGAACGATAGATGAAAGATTGAATAGTAAGAATATCAATAGTTTGGGAATGAAAAATTATTTCCAACTCTTTGTGCATGAATCACTATGTAAGGTTATTAGAGAGTAAACCATGAAGGTCCTGGGAACATTATGTTACCAAGTTTTTTTAGCATAATTCTTCTTTCAATACAATTTGTGCATCTGGAGTTTGGCAACAGGAATTAGTTTTGTTTTTAATAAGAAAAGAGAGTGTTGGAAAGTTGGACTCAAATTTGCAAACTATGCCCATGAATGTATTTTACCTAATTTCCTAAATACCTAGAAGTGATAGAAAGATAATAAAAATAAAGAAGGAAGAGAGAAGAAAACAAAGAGAAAAAAATTATATACTAAAATTTGTCCCCCAAAAGTGACATCAGGAGCACCATATCTGGGGATATCTTCCATGAAAGGAAGAAGTTTAAAATAAGGAAGAGAAGGTTGTAGAAGAGGAATTGCTGCTAAAGACTGGAGTGCTTTTGTGGTGACCAAAAATCAGAAAAAGGGAAACCAGAAGCAGTTAAGAGTCTCCATGTGAGTGACTGGTTGAGAAATTGCATTGGAAGTGGTGAGACTGGGTCTTACCTATTCCCATCCCCATTCTTTCTCTTCAATAGGTAGGAGAGTCATTTGTCCCATGAAGAAAGCAGTAAGGGTGATGTGAAATATGATGGCATCCTGAGAGTGATGTTAATCCCCTCCCTTCCTCAGTGAGAAGATGGACTAATGACACATAGGGAACAGACATCAAATTCTCAGCAAATTATTTTGAGGATATTGACAAGCTGATTCTAAAATTTATATAAAGAAGCAAAAGATCCAGAATGGCCAACAAAATGTTGAAGGAGACAGAGTTGCAAGGCTGACACTACCTGACTTCAAGGCTTTCTATAAACTACCATATAACAAGACAGCGTGGTATTGGCAAAATAAGAGACAAATAGATCAATGGAACAAAACAGAGGCCAGAAATAGATCCCCATAAATACAGTCAACTGATCTTTGACAAAGGAGCAAAGGCAATACAATGGAGCAAAGGTAGTCTTTTTTAATAAATAGTGTTAAAATAGACATCTACTTCCAAAGGGGAAAAAAGGAGAATCCAGACACACTTTAAACACTGGCACACAAAATAATGCAAAATGGATCATAACTCTAAAACACAAAACTGTTAAACTCCTAGAAAATAGTTTAGGGGAAGATAGTACACAGGAAATTTTTATCTTCCCCTCAATTTTACTGTGAGCCTAAAAGTGCTCTATAAAATTGTTTTAATTGAAGAAGAATAGAAAGGTTTTGGTCTCCTGTCAGATGAATGTATAAAGAGATAAGTTGGAAATAAGCATCAAATTCCTGCCCTGTATTTTTTAGAAAATTGGCCTATGAAATAGAGGGAAAAGAGAGTCAGAGAAATAGTGGATTTTGCTTAGAGGTAATGAATTCAGAATTCTATGAGTCATCCAGATGTGATTCCTACATCTATAAAGAGATATCTGGTTTGAGATTGTCTCATACATACAGATTTCGACTTTAGAATTTTAGATATCTTAATATAGCAGAATTTACCACAGAAAGTAGCCAAAGTGGGTAGAGGAAAAGGAATTCTTACTTGAGAGTTTTGATTTGAATGGTTTAACTCAACTATAATATTGATATATCATTACAATGAAAAATGCTAGCTTATGAATTAAGTTACTTAGAATTTGTTCTATCTCATTATTAAAATTGAGGTGGGATTTTTGAAAGTAAAGACTGCATTCCTATGAGAAACAATTCTTTTCCAAGAGCAGAGTTTCTCTATTTAGCAAAAGTTTGTATGGTTTAATATTTCAGTTGATCTTTTTTAAGTCTAAGGAATAAAAATGCATAGGTAGAGAGCTGGAAAACTTAAATCTGCTCTGTTTCTTAGAGTTTCCCTGCTACCAAGCTGACTGAGTGGAGCTGTGTGTTTATATTTGAGATGTGGATTATTCTTCACTAGAGGTTAGTGCTTAAATTCTGGACTTGAAAAGGTCAGAACTTTTATCTATTAAGCCATCAAGTTTTTTCTGTAATAAGAGTTGATGAAAGGCTTTAACTTGAATCACAAATGTAAAGTTCAGTGGAATGATCATATCTCAAATTTTAAGAACAAAGAAAAATAGCTTTGTCATTCTGTGCATTGGAATCCAGTGGTCTAAATGTCAGTACAGAATGACAGAGTATAAAATCTTGGATCATATCACCAAAAGACAGAAAATAGGGCAATTGTCAGGTTTCCAAGTCCAAATTATATTTATCAATAGAATGCATAGTTTTAGCCTATTTATTTATCTGCTACTTGCATGAGTTTAGAGTTTATAAGAGCAGGCTTATCTTTAACTACCTGCTAGTAACTTTGATTCTCCATGTAAAACACAACTATTGCTACAACAATGCTATAATATGTCACACACAAGAAGCTAAAGCAGGTATGAACCTATTACTTAAGCAGAGTATAGCTGCATATTTAGTATGATGAAACAAAGACAGATTAGGTTTCACTTTCTTATGATATATTATTGTATAGCATACTTGTAGTTTGCATTGACATATTTATATCTTTTATTAAATTGTAACATCCAAATATTTTGTAAAACATTACCAAGCTATTGTGTTTGTAATTTTCTTCCTCAGTGACAAACACTGCCATCCTTTTATTGTATTTTTTCTTTTTTAATACTTTTATTAAAGTTAATATATTTATACAAAAGGAGGAAAAATGACACTAGGAAGTTTTTCTGAAACACTATCTCCTATATTACAGAACAAAGGGAGGGCTTTCATTGTGTTCTGACTTGGGGAAATAGAGATTTATCATGAATCATAGCAAATAAAACAACAAAATTGAACAAAGAAAGTCTTATCATTCTTGTCTAATGAAAAGATCTGGGAAACAAAAGAGACATTTTCTGCCATTACATTGAGCATACTTGAAGGCATATTCAACGCTGTACATATGGTTTACCTTGGTGCTGATTTTTAAAAAGATGTATATGATAGTTTTGTGTTTCATCTGGGTTGGATTGTGTTCCACACAAAGGTATTTTCAAGCCCTAATGTGTGTACCTATGAATGTGACCTTATTTGGAAATAAGATCTTTGCATGTATAATCAAGATAAGATCAGTTAGTGTGTGTGTTTGTTAGTAGCTTTGTTTTTGTGTGAATCTTTGCAACCCCTGCCAGGTTCCTCAGGCAAGAATACAAGAGTGGGTAGCCATGCCCATCTCTAGTGGATCTTCCTGACCCAGGGATTGAATCCGGGTCTCCTGCAGTGCAGGCAGATTCTTTACTGTCTGAGCCACCAGGGAATTGGTCTTGTCTTAAGCTTCTAATCATAGTTACTTAGTAGAAAAACCAAACATGCACTTCTCCAAAACCTAGGCCAACAGTCTTGGTGTCAGACTTGTTTCTTTTCTCTCTCACGGTCTATGTATGATTTTATCAACTAGACTTCTGAGTTCTCAAAGTATAACCAAAATAAGCCACTTTTTATAACCCTCCTTGCCTATGGCCTCCCTGTCACCTAGTTGAAGTCTTAGAATATGTTACCTGAACACCTGTTTTCTAACTGATATCTTTGCTTCTACTTTGCCCTTTGAGAGCAGTCAGAGTGGTTTTTAACAACATAAATTATGACCCTTTCCTGTGCTAAAATTTGTGCATGCTTTTTATTCCATAGAGAATAAAATCCCAAATTCCTGCATGACTATGAAAATTAAAATGATCTGTTACATAACAACACTTTATGTAATTGTGTCACATATGAGCTATTATTTTTTTAGCTAAGTAAAGGAATCTTGCTTACTGTGTTTGAAGATATTATTAAACTCTATCACATACAACATATAGTCATATATTTCAAATATTCACATTCACAGAGATTATATTAAAAACAATTTTATATGTAAGTTCTTAGACTCCATGTCCAGAAATTCTGGGAAAAAAAAAAAAATCAGGTTTTAGCCAAGAATTCAACATATCCTAGTGATTCTGATACAAATGCTCCTCAAATACAGCCTGACTAGTACATATAGTATATGTCTAAGATATACTTTTGTATCCTGTCAACTAATTGTGTTCCTGAAATTTGCCATTAATTTTGAAAACACATAAAGCAGTGAGCATGTGCCCGTGCGTATGAATGTGTTAGTCGGTCAGTCGTGTCTGACTCTTTGTGAGTTGGACTGTAACTGGCCAGACTCCTCTGTCCATGGGATTCTCTGAGCAAGAATACTGGAGTAGGTTGTCATGCCTTCTTCCAGGGGATATTCCCAACCCAAGGATCGAACCCATGTCTCCTGCATTGTAAGCAGATTCTTTACCATTTGAGCCACCAAGGAAGCCTCGTCATATGCCTAATGGTTTGTAAAATGCATCTGAACTATTAATAGATCAATTTGATAGGAAATGATATTTTCTGGATTTTTCATCTTTAGTTGTGTTTTTTTCCTTGAAATTTTGAGTTTCTCTCATGTTACATAATGTTCTAGATTTGTGCTGTCCAATATGGTAGGTATTGGGCACTTAAAATGTAATTGATCCAAATAGAGATGTGCTATATGGGTAGATAGATATGTTTATTATATTTTAATGGCAATTTTTAAAAAAGTAAAATGTAAGTATTTTTAACATGGATTAAGTGGTCAAATACCATTTGGAATATCTTGGATAAAAAAATGTTTTATACATTTAATTGTGTCTGTTTCTTTTATAACTATTAGAAAACTTAATTATTAATAAATATGGACTTACAGCATATTTCACTGGATAGCAATAACTGTTTTTATTGCTTTAATATTTAGTTCAGGTAGTCAGCAATTTTTTCTTCAGCAAATATAAGGTGCTTTTGTGATCCTAAAAATCCTTAGATCTTTGGACAATCTTGAAATGTTAAATTATGATTCTCTGCAATTATTTTCACTGTAGATCTACCTTGGACATTGCTCTTTGAGTATCTGTGGAATGCCAGATTTTAAGGAACGAATGCATTATTAAACATAAAAATTTAGCATTCTCTTTCTCATTCCATTTTAATGTGCATGTTTTTCATGAATATTTCCCTTAATTGGGAAAAAATAATTTATATAAACAAACAAGCTTCCATAATAGCACTAATGATAACATACAGAAAAGTAAACAAAATGTTGAGGAAGAGAAAAGCTACATATATTTGAGGTACGTAAAGTCCTTGTGACCCTTCAATTATGAGAAACAAATTAGAATCATATATCAGAGCTGGTCCATGGACAATAAAAATGAGGGAAGTGAAAATACAGATAGATCAGTCACCAGATGCACTGGCTTGTCTTATGAGAGCAATTAACTTTGATGAAATAATATTGAGTGGGAGGAAAAGCTGTAAAATTATTTTATGAAATAAATACATACTCTTCAATTATTTAAAAATAATCCTTTGTATAGAAAAATAGAGTTGTATTTCTTATACTCTTTGAAAATTTAGATTCTTTTGTATGCAACTAATTTTCTTTTCACTTTTGTTTGTTTGCTATATTGCCTCATACAATGTGGAAATGTTCTTTTCCTTTAAATACATGCAAGTTTTTCAGTTTTATTTTCTTAAACCATTCACAATGTGATTTCAGCTGAATACCAAAAATGAGTCACTGTGCAATTATCTAATACTGAATTCCAATTTAGAGAATAAAGTGAAAAACAGAATAACTTATGATAAGAAATCTACATTCTGTGCCCATTTTTAAGTTAGATAAAACTCCTCATTTTAAGGAGGAGTCTAAAATTATTAAATTTTAAACTTAAAATTATTTTAAGGCAAATAATTAAAAATTGCCTTCCACCATTATAATAACTAAAGAAGAAACAGAAATATCACAAACATATCCTCCAAATATTAATGAAATTGATTTTCCAGAATTTTCAGAGAGAAAATCAAGCAAACATATTAGTTTGTGCTCAATTTACTCTGTGTCTTAATATGATTAGACATTAAGTCTAATCATAAAAAATCAGTATTGGCATAAAGTATAATGTGTCATTTAAATGAATTAGTCATTACTTCATCATGAAATTAATTTAGGCTAACTGTTTAATAGGATATTCCATAAAATTAAATAGAACTTATGATCTCCTTGTAATCATTATTTATTTGTCTCCCCCTCCCCTGCACCCCACCCCAACTAGGCTAGCATCTGGGCACAGTATATGATATGTAGTACAGTCTCAATATATGGTTCACAAATAAGTGAATAAATGAAAACATAAGTGGATAAATGAGTGTCCTTGATAGCTTAGAGATATTCATGTTTTAGAGTCAAAGTAGAAATGGTTTAGATGACTTCTTATTTGGGTATTTCTTGCTTATCCAAATGCTTCTAATAATTCACTCTTCTTGATTTTCCCTTAAATGGATATCTGATGTTTTGGCTTGCTGAGCAACTACTTCCTTCTGTTTTTAGAGACACTTTTTCTCCAATGAGAAACCCATTACATACATTTTAAATGAGCTTTAACCTACCCCAACCCTGGGTGGCTATTGTTGTTCAGTAGCTAAGTCATGTCCGACTCTTTGCAACCCCATGTCCTTCAGTGTCTCCTGGAGTTTGCTCAAACTCCTGTCCATCAAGTCAGTGATGCCATCTAACCGTCTCATCCTCTGTCACCCCTTCTCCTCCTGCCCTCAATCTTTCCCAGCATCAGGGTCTTTTTCAATAAGTCAGCTCCTCACATCAGATGGCCAAAGTATTGGAGCTTCAGCTTCAGCACCAGTCCCTCCAATACTCAGGGTTGATTTCCTTTAGGATTGACTGGCTTGATCTCCTTGCTGTGCAAGAGACTCTCAAGAGTCTTCTCCAACACCAAGGTTCAAAAGCATCAATTCTTCAGTGCTCAGCCTTGCTTATAGTCCAACTTTCACATCTGTGCATGACTACTGGAAAAACCATAGCTTTGACTATATGAACCTTTTTGTCAGCAAAGTGCTGTCTCTGGGTGGCTATAGAAGTAGATAAATATCCTTGGGAGGTTAATCAGAGGAAGATTAGGCTGATTATTTGAGTTCTGATTAGAATTTTTCATTCAGAGCTAAGAAAGTAATTTCTCATCTATTTGCTATGCTTTAAGTAAATTCTGCTTTGTCCTTGAACACCCCAGTTATATGAACTAACATATATCTTTCTGTTTAGGCTAACTTGAAATATGTTTCTGTCACTTTTAGCTATGACCCTTTTTCATTCTTTGACCACACATATTTTGTGGGCTTATGTAGTGCTTAATTCATTTATTCATTACACTTTTTTTTTGCTGAGAACTTAATGTCTGGTTTTTTATGAGGTGCTAAATATACTAAAACAAGTTGTATTGAATCCCTGTCTTTGAAGAGTGAATATTGGAGGCATGCAGGGAGAAGGTTAGGGCTAGAATGGAAGAAGGTGCTATGCAAAATGGGATGGGATCACAAAAAGAAAATAGGGACTAATTTGACCTGAGAGAAAGTCTCTAAGAGAAAATAGCATCTAAATTTCTTTTTTTTTTTTCAAGTGTGGCATTCATGAAAGTATAAAGCAGTTTTTTGCTGCTATCCTTTTAATAAAGTTGCATATATTTTAATAAGCATTCAGTGATGCAAGCTCATGTCAACCATGTTTATTGAACAATTATCCTTCTATTTTGTCTTCTCTATTATGGGATGATTAATTTATACTCACAAAACATTTCCCCAAAGCATAATGTCCAACATTAGAGACACAGTATATGACCTCAGTATATCTCAGTCATCCATAAAAGAAAGGCCAGCTATTCACAAGGACATTGCACATCCTGCAGCCAATATTTTTCCTCTTTAATCTCAGAAATAACTCAAAAAGCAGACATGTCACTGTTTGGTGGTTTAGAAGCCAATTTGATTTCAAAACCTGGAGAGAAAGCAGGTTATTGTGTTGCACAGCCAATAGTTTTAATTGCTTTGCATTGTATCTCACCCAAATGCATAGCAAAGCCATCTAGGCCTTTGTTCTATATATTGATCCCCTATATCTTAGCATGTCTGGAAAAAGGGCCTTCTCTGTGGAAGAGGGACAGCAGAAATAGAGTTGTTCTCCACTATCATGGCATAAGACAAGGTTTAGTTGAAATCAATTAAAGAAAAAAAAACATCCATTAGGAGAGCATCATTTAGGTGATGATAAATTTAAGCAACACTAAAATATTTTTTAAACTAAAGGAATGTTATTATTTTTGATGCTAAGTACATGTTCTCACTCTGGATTTTAGTACACATGCACACATGCATGCACATTCTTAAACACCCACATTCACTTAAACGTGGTCTCACATATCCCATATATGGTGCACAATATTAGTCACTAAAATTAACGTATTTAATTTTATGTGTCCACATATGCAATTTTAGTGCACAAATAGTTCTGTAAACAGTCAACATTTAGCATTATTTTGGAGGGGATGGAGTTTACATATTAAAGAATGGCATTTTATTTAATCAGATTCAAATGTTCTTTTGATAGGACATATTGGAAAATTTCTGAACCTCAGAAAATATAAGCACCACGGTCTCAATGCACACTGATTTTACATGATGCAGGTAGGAGTCATATCCTGCTTTGTCTGATGCTGTAGTCAACATTCTATTATGCTCCAGGAGAGGTAAGATAATGTAGTCTAATCCAAAGAATGATCAATGAATGTGATTCTTATTCAGAAGACTAATTTTAATGTATGGATGAAAATAATTTACAATCACCAAGCTAATTAGTGGTAGTTAGTGAATGGTAACTATCAAAGGTATTTAAATTATTGTCCTAAGTGTTTTATAACTGACAAGTCACACTAGCACAATTATTTTACACTTTGAGCTTTTTCAAGTGAAGTGTTTCAAATTTTAACTTTTGCCTTATAACTTAGTGAATTTTGTGAATTCACTAAGTGAATTTGCAGCTAAAAAACTTTGTGTTGTTTGAAAAGCCCAAAGTGGCAATAGTCATCTGGGTAGTGTATGAATTCTCAAGTAGTGATTTTAAAAAATAATAATAATTATTACTAAACTTTTATTCTCCAGGGATTTTGTATTATCAACATGTCACAAAATCTTAATATATCCAATTTTATTTTTTAAATTTTATCTTTATTTTTTCTGTATATATTTAACTTAAACAGGAAAGCTTTTTACAAATTAATATATTTATCATTAGAAACATTTGAAACTTCTTAAACTATATAAAATATAGCTGAATATTTAAGAATGCAAAGAATGTATTGACTTCTAGGTAACTGAAAATAACAGAGAGATATTTTAAAGTCTAAAAGTTGATGAGAATTGGCTTTTGAGTACTATATGATACCGAAACTGTTTACCTCAGTTTAGGACTTGAGCCCATGTGGCTGGGTCTCAAATCTGGTCAAAACCCAGTTTGGAACTCTAGACCATGTGGTTGAGACTCGAACCCAGCCAAAACTCATAGTAATTAGCTTCAGGACCTAATGAAGCTCAGGTTATTGATTTTTCATTACAGAAAGAATTCAGTGAGAAACAGAGTGATAAGTAAGAAGTGAATTTATTTAGGGAGAAACACACTCCACAGACAGAGTGTGGGTCATTGCAGTGGCCTTGAAATGAGGTGTGATTAGCTTTTATCAGTTCAATTCAGTCACTCAGTTGTGTCCAACTCTTTGTGACCCCATGGACTGCAGCATGCCAGGCTTCCCTGTCCATCACCTACTCCCCGAGCTTGCTCAAACTCATGTCCATTGAGTCGGTGATGCCATCCAACCATCTCATCCTCTGTCATCCCCTTCTCCCCATGCCTTCAATCTTACCCATCATCAGGGTCTTTTCCAATGAATCAGTTCTTCACATCAGACTGGGTAATTTCTTAGGCTAATGGGAGGGAGGATTATTCCAAGTATTTTGGGAAAGGGGTGGAGATTTCCAGGAAATGGTCTTTTGACAGTAGGCCTTGGAATTGTCATGGTGCCTCTGAGTGTATCATTCAGCTTGCTTATTGAGGATCAAGGTCTAGTCAAAGTTGACTTGTCTGCCATTTGATTCTAATCAGTTTATGTTGTTTCCTTGGACTGGACTATGTCATTCTTTCAAAAGTTGTGCCCTGTCCCCTTCCCTCCTGTTTCAGTATCTCTGGATGATTAATTGTTTAAAACCATGCTATATCCTTGTCTATAACTACAAAACTAAGATCTTGCATAACGTGGTAAATGCACATCAGATTTACTTAAAACTTTCATAGAACCCCATGATCTGCAGTCACTTTGTCATAGACTTCTAATTCTTCATATTTAATATTGTATTAGCTATTATTAGCCTTAGTAGATCTATCTGCATTTTTAATAAATTAAATGAATTAAACTGCTGTTAATTATTATGCCAGCATGCATTTAAATGACTACTTCAGGGCCTGAGGAGGTGGGAGTTTTACAGAGATAAGGAAACATCACCCAAGAAGGGGAGACAATCTTTTGATAAAATAATTAAAATATGGCAAGATTAGAATATGATAGATGCCTAAGACAGATTAGTGAGGTGATTAATGTCAGGCAAGCTTCACAGCAGATGTTTAAACTTGGGCTCTCACATAATAAATATGTGTTCATTGAGTTGAGAAAGTGAAGGTGGGCAATTGAGGTAAAGAGAATGGAATGTGAACGCACTGAGACTTCCCTGCATATATGGCATGTAAGAGATGACCTTCTGGATCTGTACTCTAGATGATAGGGAGAAGGGATGAAAGATATTATTAAGAGAATAAAATAATCATACTTTTATTTAGATGAATAACTGAAAGCACTCTAATGATGAATTGAAGAAATAAAAACTAGAGGCAAGAACACTGTATAAACAGTATGGAAGCAGGATGAGTAGTCTCTGAATTACAATGATGGTCTAGCAGATGGAGCAGAGAAAGCAATGGCACCCCACTCCAGTACTCTTGCCTGGAAAATCCCATGGATGGAGGAGCCTGGTAAGCTGCAGTCCATGAGGTCGCTAAGAGTTGGACACGACTGATCGACTTAACTTTGAATTTTCACGTTCATGCATTGGAGAAGGAAATGGCAACTCATTCCAGTGTTCTTGCCTGGAGAATCCCAGGGACGGGGTAGCCTGGTGGGCTGCCGTCTATGGGGTCACACAGAGTCGGGCATGACTGAAGCAACTTAGCAGCAGCAGATGGAGACAGCATATTAAAAAGCAGAGACATTATTTTGCCAACAAAGGTCTATATAGTCAAAGTTATGACTTCCAGTAGTCATGTATGGGTCTGAGAGTTGAACTATAAAGAAAGTTGAGTGCTGAAGAATTGATGCTTTTGAACTGTGGTGTTGGAGAAGACTCTTGAGAGTCCCTTGGACTGCAAGGAGATCAAAGCAGTCCATCCTAAAGGAGATCAGTCCTGGGTGTTCATTAGAAGGACTGATGTTGAAGCTGAAACTCCAATACTTTGGCCACCTGATGCGAAGAGCTGACTCATTGGAAAAGACCCTGATTTGGGGAAAGTTTGAAGGTGGGAGGAGAAGGGGACAACAGAGGATGAGATGGTTGGATGGCATCACCAACTCGATGGACATGGGTTTGGGTGGACTCTGGGAGTTGGTGATGGACAGGGAGGCCTGGCATGCTGCAGTCCATGGGGTTGCAAAGAGTCAGACACAACTGAGCAACTGAACTGAGCAGATGGATAAGGAAGATTGGAATTTACCAGATACATAGAAAGAAAAAACAGCAAACCTGAGTTACTGATTAGATGTTTGAGTTTTGGAAGATGAAGAAAGGCTAGCCTTGTGCTCTGGTGACTGACTAGCTTAATTTTCACATTCATTTGTTCACAAAATATTTGTTAAGTAATATCTTGGGAAAGAGCTACATAAAATTTAATTTCTTTATGCCTTGTAGAGAAGAATTGACACATAAACATTACAAGGAAGAGGGATGCTTAAAATTGTAACAGAATTCATACATAACTAACTATTCAGCATGTTTAAACTTAGAGATGATTTTAAACCCCGAAATAATGTCTCATTTTATCCCTTTGTAACTCTGCTTTTTCTTGGAAGGATGTTCTAATCCTCAGATTTTGTGTTTCTTCTTGGAACTTACAGTGACCACCGTCACCATCCTGGAGGTATCTTCATTTGCAGAGCACATTTACTCTATTAAATGACTAGGGCTGTGGTAACAGATTAACATTAACTAGGCAGCTTAAAACAATGGGGATGTATTCTCTTAGAGTTTGGGAGGCTAGAAATGTGATAACAAGATGTGGCAGGGAAGTTCATTTTGGAAGCCAACCAAGAGATTATCTTCCTGCCTTTTGGCCCCTAAGAGCTTCCCTGGTGGCTCAGACAGTAGAGTCTGCCTGCAATGCGGAAGACCTGGGTCCAATCCCTGGGTCAGGAAGATCCCCTAGAGAAGGAAATGGGAACCCACTCCAGTATTCTTGCCTGGGAAATCCCATGGATGGAGAAGCCTGGTGGGCTACAGTCCATGGGGTTGCAAAGTGTTGGAAACAACTAAGTAACACTTTTGGCCCATAGCTTCCTTTTTCTTGATAGTTCAGCTGGTAAAGAATCTGCCATCAATGTAGGAGACCCCAGTTCTATTCCTGGGTTGGGAAGACTTGCTGGAAAAGGGATAGGTTACCCACTCCAGTATTCCTGGGCTTCCCTTGTGGCTCAGCTGGTAAAGAATCCACCCGTGGTGCAGGAGACCTGGGTTCAATCACTGAGTCAGGAAGATCCCCTGGAGAAGGGAAAGGCTACCCACTCCAGTTTTCTAGCCTGTAGAATTTCATGGACTACAGTCCATGGGGTAACAAAGAGTTGGACACTACTTGAGTGACTTTCACTTTTTCTTTTTCTTATAGCATTCATTTTTAAGAACTTATGAATTCTTTCTTTACCTCTTTCATATACAGATTTTTTAAAAAGCTTCTTGTCAGTTTTATGACCCAGTAATATCTTTCTCAAGGACCACCCCTTCAAAATGTACTGATCAAGAAAGTTAGCACCCTTATCTCCCAGTTCCTGTGAGAGGGTAAGTACCTACTTCTAATCAGAATAACCATCTGTCATTCATTAGAAACTCACCCTAATTCAATTTGACCTCATTTTAAGTTGATCACATCTACAAGGCCCTATTTCCAAACAAGGTTATATTCATAGGGACCAGGAGATAGGACTTCAGCATATATTTTGGAAGGGACACAATTTAACCCACAAAATGTAAAAAGAATTTAAATATGTTCCTGGGGGAAAAAAATTTTTTTTCTTATAAATATGTTCCTGGGAACATTATCCATACTTAAACCTTCTTATTAGGATCTAGTTTAATAATTATACACACCTTCTTAAAATCCTTGGTGTGAGGGGCTGATACCAGTACATGTTTGAGATTATTTATGTGCAAAGATAGCAGCTACTCTTTTACCCCAGATTTTCAAAGTCAGTTCTCCCTTCTGACCCAGTGGATGCTCTCTAGGGTAAATTGTCCTGATAATCTTCTCCCTGTTCTCACTCCTTAACAGGGTAAGATTTGGTAGATGTTGGGTCATGCAGCCGTGGTCAGTCTTCTCTGTCTCTAGGAATGTTTTCAAGGTTCTTGGGCTGGCTCATGTCCCAGCTGATTCAGGAAGGGTCAGAAAGCAACAGACTTTGGCTCCTGTAGGCCTAAATTTTGCACAGAATTTGGCAGTTTAGAAAATCTGAGGCTGCCATTTCTGGTAAGCTCATTGAATACACTGTCCTTTTCTTTCCCTAAAATCTCCCCCTGACCCCTGACACATTTTTCAGGGATTCACATTTGCTGTTATTGAAACCATGCACTCAGAATGGGGCTTGAACCCACTATCTTTTAATTGAAATCACACGTCTGGTCTCAGGACTTAATGAAAATCAGGTTCTTAATATCTTGCTACAAAAAAAAAAAAAAATTCCATGAGAGATACAGTGATAGGTACAAAGTAGATTTATTTAGAGGAAAACATTCTCCATAGAATGTAGGCCATCTTGGAAGGCAACAGAAGCACCAGGCTATGAGTTGTCAGCTTTTATAGAGGTGGGTAATTTAATAGTCTAATGAATGGAAGGATTTTTCTCACTAATTTAAGGAAGGAATGGGAATTTCCAGAAATTTGGCCACTGCTGTTTTTGAACTATCAGCGTTGGCCTTATGACTGACATGGTGCCTGTGGGTATGTCATTTATTATGCTGACGTATTACAGTGAGCATATACTGACGCTCAAGGTCTAGTGGAAGTCAACTTGTCTGCCATCTTGGATCTGTTGTTGCTTAGTTGTTAAGTGGTGTCCGACTCTTTGCAACCCCATGAACTGCAGCATGTCAGGCTTCCTGGTCCATCACCATCTCCCAGAGTTTCCTCAAACTCATGTCCATTGAGTCAGTAATGTCATCCAACCATCTCATCTTCTGTCATCCCCTTCTCCTCTTGCCCTCAATCTTTCCCAGCATCAGAGTCTTTCCCAATCAGTTGGCTTTTCACATCAGGTGGCCAAAAATATTGACAATTCAGCTTCAGCATCGGTCCTTCCAGTGAATATTCAGTATTGATTTCCTTTAGGTTTGACTAGTTTGAGCTCCTTACTGTCAAAGGACTCTCAAGAGCCTTCTCCAGCACCACAATTCAAAATCTTGGACCTAGTTGGTTCTAATCATTTTATGTTGTGTCCTGAGGCTGTGTCATTCTTGTAAATGTTATGCTTTGTCCACTTCCTGTCTCATTATAGTAACTGAGTGTTAAAGGAACTTCCTCTATTTTTTTTTTTTCCCTGAAAGAGAAAACTGCATCAAGTAGTTCATATATTTTCTCAAACTCAGGGTTGGGGATGGTAGTATATTAATTTCTCCTCAAAATTACTTCTCAGTCACTTGAGATCCCCCCAACTTGTGCTTGACAGAGACAAAGGTGAAGAAATAAAAAAGGAACAATTCACCAACCCTACCTACTTGTGTTACCTGTACAATATCTGTCTTTTCCCTTTTTTATCTCCTTATATTTTTATTTTGAATCTTTTTGGGAGAAGTTCCTCAAATCCCAGATGAGCTCCAAATTTGTTACCAAAATCTTGCCATTCTGTGCACCAATGCCAACCAGAAATATGGAGACAGAGTTACAGAGGAGAAGAAGAGTGGCTTTATTACTTTGATAGGCAAATGGGAGTAGGGAGAGTTTATATAGTTGGCCAGTCTGGGTGAAGTGCAAGCTGGAATCAAGATTGCTGGGAGAAATATCAATAACCTCAGATATGCAGATAACACCACCTTACAGCAGAAAGCAAAGAAGAATTAGAGAGCCTCTTAATGAAAGTGAAAGAGGAGAGTGAAAAGGCTGGTTTAAACTAAGATCATTCAGAAAACTAAGATCATGGCATCTGGTCCCATCACTTCATGGCAAATAGATGGTGAAACAATGGAAATAGTGACAGACTATTTTGGGGGGTTCCAAAATCATTGCAGATGGTGACTGTAGCCATGAAATTAAAAGAGGCTTGCTCCTTGGAAGAAAAGCTATGAGCAACCTAGACAGCATGTTAATAGCAGAGACATTACTTTGCCAACAAAAGTCCGTCTAGTCAAAGCTCTGGTTTTCCCAGTGGTCATGTATGGATGTGAGAGTTGGACTATAAAGAAAGCTGAGCACTGAAGCATTTATGCTTTCCAACTGTGGTGTTGGAGAAAACTATTGAGAGTCCCTTGGACTGCAAAGAGATCCAACCAGTCCATCCAAAGGAAATCAGTCCTGGGTGTTGATTTGAAGGACTGATGCTGAAGCTGAAACTCCAATACTTTGGCCACCTGATGCAAAGAGCTGACTCATTGGAAAAGACCCTGATGCTGGGAAAGATTGAAGGCAGGAGGAGAAGGGGACAACAGAGGATGAGATGGTTGGATGGCATCAGTGACTCAATGGAAAGGAGTTTGAGTAAGCTCTGGGAGTTGGTGTTGGACAGGGAAGCCTGGCATGCTGCAGTCCATGGGGTCTGAAAGAGTTGGACAGAACTGAGTGACTGAACTAAACTGAACTACAGCACACCAAGCTTCCCTGTCTTTCACTATCTCCCACAGTTTGTTCAAACTCATGTCCATTGAGTTGATCCAACCATCACATCCTCTGTTGCCCACTACTCCTCCTGCCCTCAGTCTTTCCCAGCATCAGGGTCTTTGGACCATGGACTGTCTTTTATTTTTTCTCTGTTTAACATCCCCCTCTTTCTTTGTATTTGCTCCTTTCAGAACCTTTTAATATCCTTGAATTACTCATATTTTCAAAGGAAAATAGTCTCCTTGGAATAACTCCATCACACCTCTTTACACTCTTATAACCATCTCCTTTGAAAAATAGAACTCTTGACAGAATATGTTACTTTTACTTTCTTCATTTTTCACTTCACGTTCACTGCAATCTGTCACTTAACTCAATGTGCTAAATCACTTTTGCAATTGTAACTGGATGTTAAGTTTGAAGTATCTCAAAACACCAAGATATGATGCATATGATAGTCTTAAGTGAGGTACTAACCAAGTATTAACATTTGAAAATCAAGTGTTAAAGATGAGTTTAGACAACTCTTAAAAGTCCTCAAACACATGGAAATTATTAGAAGGTCTGGAGTTGAAGACTAGAGAGGATTTGAAGCCGAAGATTTATTTTAAGAGAGTTGCCAGATTTCTCTGATTTCTACTTCCTCAGTTCAGTTCAGTCGCTAAGTTGTGTCCAACTCTCTGCAACCCCATGGACTACAGCACACCAGGCTTCTCTGTCCATCACCAACTCCCAGTGCCTGTTCAAACTCATGTCCATTGAGTCGGGGTGCCATCCAACCATCTCATCTTTCTCCTTCCTTCCCCACCCAAAAGATACAGGTAAATTCCTTGCTTCTTTATCTCACAGTAATAAATAACAGCAAAAAAGACTGCTAAAGAATTCAATGGGAAACCCTAGTAGCTCGGATAGTAAAGAATCTGCCTGCAATGCAGGAGAGCTGGGTTCAATAGCTGGGTTGGGAAGTTCCCCTGGAGAAGGAAATGGGTACCACTCTAGTATTCTGGCCTGGGAAATCTCATTGCTGGGAGAAATAACAACAACCTCAGATATTCAAAAGATATAACCCTTATGGCAGAAAGCAAAGAGGAACTAAGGAGCCTCTTGATGAAGGTGAAAGAGGAGAGTGAAAAGTTGGCTTAAGACTCAACATTGAAGAAATGAAGATGGAGGCATCATGCCCCATCACTTCATGGCAAATACAAGGGGAAGCAATGGAAGCAATGACAGACTTTATTTTCTTTGGCTCCAAATTCACTGCAGATGGTGACTGTAGCCATGAAATTAAAAGAGGCTTGCTCCTTGGAAGAAAAGCTATGACCTACCTAGACAGCATATTAAAAAACAGAGACATTACTTGCCGACACAGGTCCATCAAGTCAAAGCTCTGGTTTTTCCAGTGGTCATGTATGGATGTGAGAGTTGGACCATTAAGAAAGCTGAGTGATGAAGAATTGATGCTTTTGAACTGGGGTGTTAGAGAAGACTCCTGAGAGTCCCTTGGACTGCAGGGAGATCAAACCTGCCAATCCTAAAGGAAATCAGTCCTGGGTGTTCATTGGAAGGACTGATGCTGAAGCTGAACCTCCAATACTTGGGGCTCCTGATGTGAAAATCCAACTTATTGGAAAATACCCTGATGGTGGGAAAGAATGAAGGCAGGAGGAGAAGGGGACTGCAGAGGACCAGATGGTTGGATGGCATCACCAATTCAATGGAAAAGAGTTTGAGCAAGCTCTGGGAGATGGTGAAGGACAGGGAAACCTGGTGTACTGCAGCCATGGGATCACCAATTGTCAGACATGACTGAGCGACTGAACAACAACAAAAAAAGAGTTCAGTATTTGTCCCAGTTCTTGAGGCACAGTGAGGTCAAACAAACCGAAATGTCAGAGTTTGTAGCAGAGACGATTTTATTGTAGGGCCAAGGAAGGAGAGCAGTGGATTATGCTCAAAACCCCTTAAATCCCAGTGGTTTTCAGGGAGAAGATTTTATAAGCAAAATTTGAGGTGAAGGCTGCAGGGTCTATGATTTTCATCTGATTGGTTGGTTGTGAAATAAAGAGACCATGTTCTAGGAATCTTATGCTCAGCCTGAAGTTACCATCTGTCTTCCACCTGGATAGGGTCTTAGTTCCTGCAGAAGAATGCAAAGATATTGTTATGTATATCCCTTGTTGTAGAACCAGAATCCTGCTTGAATGGCTGCAGTGTTGGTTTTGGGTTTTCTTTCTTTCTGCATCCATTGCTTTCTGGAATGCATCCCTGAACAGTTGCACTTTCAGTTCAGTTCAGTTCATTTCAGTCGCTCAGTCGTGTCTGATCTTTGCGACCCCATGAATCGCAGCATGCCAGGCCTCCCTGTCCATCACCAACTCCCGGAGTTCACTCAAACTCATGTCCATCGAGTTAGTGATGCCATCCAGCTATCTCAGTCATCGCCTTCTCCTCCTGACCCCAATCCCTCCCAACATCAGAGTCTTTTCCAATGAGTCAACTCTTCGCATGAGGTGGCCAAAGTACTGGAGTTTCAGCTTTAGCATCATTCCTTCCAAAGAAATACCAAGGCTGATCTTCTTCAGAATGCACTGGTTGGATCTCCTTGCAGTCCAAGGGACTCTCAAGAGTCTTCTCCAACACCACAGTTCAAAAGTATCAATTCTTCGGCGCTCAGCCTTCTTCACAGTCCAACTCTCACATTCATACATGACCACAGGAAAAACCATAGCCTTGACTAGACGAACTTTTGTTGGCAAAGTAATGTCTCTGCTTTTGAAAATGCTGTCTAGGTTGGTCATAACTTTCCTTCCAAGGAGTAAACGTCTTTTTTTTTTTTTTTTATTTTTTTTTTTTTTAATTTTATTTTATTTTTAAACTTTACATAACTGTATTAGATTTGCCAAATATCAAAATGAATCCGCCACAGGTAAGGAGTAAACGTCTTTTAATCTCATGGCTTGCAGTCACCATCTGCAGTGATTCTGGAGCCCAGAAAAATAAAGTCTGACACTGTTTCCACTGTTTTCCCATCTATTTCCCATGAAGTGATGGGACCGGATGCCATGATCTTCGTTTTCTGAATGTTGAGCTTTAACCAACTTTTTCACTCTCCACTTTCACTTTCATCAAGAGGCTTTTGAGTTCCTCTTCACTTTCTGCCATAAGCGTGGTGTCATCTGCATACCTGAGGTTATTGATATTTCTCCTGGCAATCTTGATTCCAGCTTGTGCTTCTTCCAGCCTAACGTTTCTCATGATGTACTCTGCATAGAAGTTAAATAAGCAGGGTGACAATATGCAGCCTAGACATACTCTTTTTAATATTTGGAACCAGTCTGTTGTTCCATTTCCAGTTCTAACTGTTGCTTCCTGACCTGCATACAGATTTCTCAAGAGGCAGGTCAGGTGGTCTGGTATTCCTATCTCTTGAAGAATTTTCCACAGTTTATTGTGATCCACACAGTCAAAGGCTTTGGCATAGTCAATAAAGCAGAAATACATGTTTTTCTGGAACTCTCTTGCTTTTTTGATGATCCAGCAGATGTTGGCAATTTGATCTCTGGTTCCTCTGCCTTTTCTAAAACCAGCTTGAACATCAGGAAGTTCACGGTTCACATATTGCTGAAGCCTAGCTTGGAGAATTTTGAGCATTACTTTACTAGCGTGTGAGATGAGTTTAATTGTGCGGTAGTTTGAGCATTCTTTGGCATTGCCTTTCTTTGGGATTGGAATGAAAACCGACCTTTTCCAGTCCTGTGGCCACTGCTGAGTTTTCCAAATTTGCTGGCATATGGAGTGTAGCACTTTCACAGCATCATCTTTCAGGATTTGAAATAGCTCAACTGGAATTCCATCACCTCCACTAGCTTTGTTCATAGTGATGCTTTCTAAGGCCCACTTGACTTCCCATTCCAGGATGTCTGGCTCTAGGTCAGTGATCACACCATCATGATTAGTAGTGTTCAACTCTTTGGGGCCGTATGGACTCTCGCCTGTCAGGTTCCTCTCTCCATGAGCTTCTCCAGGCAAGGATCCTGGAATGGATTGCCATTTCCTTCTCCAGAGAATCTTCCAGACCCAGGAATCAAACGCCAGTCACCTGCATTGCAGGTGAGTTCTTTACCACTAGCACCATTTAGGAACTAAAACCTTCTTGATTAACAACTATTAAAATATGCCCTTTGATACTCAAGGGAAGGTCTAGGAGGCTGAAGCCTTTTTTTCCCCCTAAAAACAGAAATGGGGTTACAGGAAGGATTCGCATCTGGGAAGGCCCCAAAGGGTCCTTCTGGGTTTCACATAGTGGTTAGAATGCATTTGATTTCCACCTAGTAAATCTAAAGAGGCAGAGAATGGCTTTAACTGATGGATCAGTCAAACAGTTCCTGCACTCTTAAAAGACTGTGAGAGGTAATGGACATATGTTTGTAATGAACCAGTAATACAATACACAAGAGCAGTGTAGGGGAGCAGAATTTGCCACCCCAAAATACATCTATTTGGCATCTTTTTAAAAGATGTTTATTTAAGAAATAGCAGACATGGGATGGCAGAAAGTGAAGAGGAACTAAAAAGCCTCTTGATGAAAGTGAAAGAGGAGAGTGAAAAAGTTGGCTTAAAGCTCAACATTCAGAAAACGAGGATCATGGCATCTGGTCCCATCACTTCATGGGAAATAGTGGACACAGTGTCAGACTTTATCTTTTTGGGCTCCAAAATCACTGCAGATGGTGACTGTGGCCATGAAATTAAAAGACGCTTACTCCTTGGAAGGCAAGTTATGACCAACCTAGATAGCACATTCAAAAGCAGAGACATTACTTTGCCAACAAAGGTCCGTTTAGTCAAGGTTATGGTTTTTCCAGTGGTCATGTATGGATGAGAGAGTTGGACTGTGAAGAAAGCTGAGAGCCGAAGAATTGATGCTTTTGAACTGTGGTGTTGGAGAAGACTCTTGAGAGTCCCTTGGACTGCAGGGAGATCCAACCAGTCCATTCTGAAGGAGATCAGCCCTGGGATGTCTTTGGAAGGAATGATGCTAAAGCTGAAACTCCAGTTCTTTGGCCACCTCATGTGAAGAGTTGACTCATTGGAAAAGACTCTGATGCTGGGAGGGATTGGGGGCAGGAGGAGAAGGTGACGACAGAGGATGAGATGGCTGGATGGCATCACTGACTCAATGGACGTGAGTTTGAGTGATCTCTGGGAGATGGTGATGGGCAGGGAGACCTGGCATGCTTCGATTCATGGGGTCTCAAAGAGTGGGACATGACTGAGTGATTGAACTGAACTGAACTGAGACATGGGAAAAATTCTGAAAACCATGTAGGAGTTACTCTTTTGTAAAATACATTTATATTTAAAAGTGAGATTTCTATTTGCATGTGTGTTTTCCTCCTGTACCTGGAAGAGGAAAATGATCAGATCTCTAGAAATTAGTATCAGTGGAGAAGATAGTGATTTAAATCTGGATAATGACCTTGTTTGATGTACTTTTCCTGGAGATACCATTGCTGACATTCCCCACTCTCAACAACCTCTTCTGCTTTTAGCTGAGGATGGAATTTAATGTGAGGGCTTCAGTTATTTCATTTTGCAAGTTACTTAGTTTTTCTCACTCTCATGTATATATGTTACTAGATTTTTGTTCAGTTTTCTCCTGTTAATCTGTCTCATGTCAGTAGAATTCTTATACCATCCAGAAAAACCTAGAAGGGTAGAGGAAAACCTTTTCCTCCCCAACAGCAAAAAGAGAGAAAAAGAGAAGAGAGGGAGACTTAGACTCTATCCAATAGAATCCAATAGAAGAGAAAACAGATATTAGTACAGAGAGCTAAGGATATTAAAAATATCACTGAATTTTTTGTAAACTGGAATGTCAAAAGATTAGATGAGCACAAATTAATTGAATTGGGGGCATTTATTTGAAATGTGGGCTTTAATATCCTGGCAAGTACTCCACAGGGTTGAGAAAATTTGGGGCTAGGGTACCATAGAGAAGAAGAGAGAAAGTGGAGCCTAACACTGAGTAAAGGTAAAATATCTGGGTTTCAGGATCAGACATTAGAGGAAAGCATAACATGATTTAAGAATATGGGCACGTTCAAATTAGATTCTACAAGAAGACACAAAGGACACAAAGTTTACCTTAAGGCCACCAAAAGTCTGTTGGTGAGAGGGTTACTAGTACAACTGAGTTCAGTGGTTGCTCTCATATGGAGGCTAGGGATTTCAGAAGAAGAAGCAGTCTCAGAATTAGAACTTGACTTATTAAATGGCACGATGGGGCTAATTGTACCTGAAAGCAATAGATGGCAAGTGGTGGTGCTTAATCACTAGAAGGCTGGGATCCACAGTTTTCACAATGACTTGTCAAGATATCTGGACCCACAGGTGATTATGGAAAGATCAATGGAACAAGGCATCTCTAGGGACAAATGAAAGGGAAGTCACTCAGGATTCTGTTTAATATATCTAATCAGAAATTCAAGAATGTGGAAGCAATAGGTTGAGGACAACTGCTCCAACAAAAAGTCACAATTCCCTCCCCAGTCTCCATGCTATTGCTGCTGCCACTAAGTCGCTTCAGTTGTGTCCAGCTCTGTGCAGCCCCATAGATGGCAGCCCACCAGGCTCTCCTGTCCCTAGGATTCTCCAGGCAAGAACACTGGAGTGGGTTGCCATTTCCTTCTCCAATGCATGAAAGTGAAAAGTGAAAGTGAAGTCACTCAGTCGTGTCTGACCCTTTGCGACCCCATGGATTGTAGCCTACCAAGGCTCCTCCATCCATGGGATTTTCCAGGTAAGAGTACTGGAGTGGGGTGCCATTGCCTTCTCTGCCCCAGTCTCCATACCCAACCCAATTATGCTGTTATACCACTGACAGAAGAGATGCCTTGGCTTATAAGAAGCATCCCCATAGACCATAGCAAGGACATATTATAGAAATTCCCTCAGTAGAACCTAAAGCAACCTACTTAGTTGATTGAACACTGGACAAAGAAGAATATTCCAACATTTAGAGACAATTAGATCCAGGGTCTTAGCTGACATGGATATATGAAGATATAGAGCATTACTGTAGCCTCCTACTAGACTGAGAATATATGGTAGCCAGGAAATAAATAAATGGATTTCTAGCTAAAATTAAGCTTAAACTAGATCTACCAACTGATCCATTAAAGAACCCACTTGACAAGGCAAGAGACATAAAAGATGCCGGTTCCATCCCTTTGTCGGGAAGATTCCCTGGAGGAGGGCATGGCAACCTACTCCAGTATTCTTGACTGGAGAATCCCATGGACAGAGGAGCCTGGCGGGCTAGAGTTCATGGGGTCACACAGAGTCAGACATGACTGAAGCAACTTGGCACACACACAGGATGAGTATATAATTGGGACAACATACTTTATAATAGAATAAGCCCCATATAGAATCTTGGCTTGGAGGTAGAAATTATCAAAATCTAGAAGACCAACTGCAAATCTCTGAAACTGCATTCAGATCTCTTTTCAAGAGAGATCCTGCTGTGAGAATTGACATTAGCTAATTGCATTCATCTGCCAGGATATGCACTCAGGATTCCAACAAGGGGACTCTCTCCCCAAACCACTGCTGACTGACTGTAGTGAGGTTACTAGACCTGGACCAGTCTTACCCAATGCAGAACTTCTCTAATGGGCAGTCCCTACTCCGGGGTTCTTTCTGCCTAGATAGGACTTTATTAGAGCTGCACTGCAATCTTTAACTTTTCCTATGAAATACTTATTTTCCCCAAGTGTCGGTTCACATTAAGGTCTGAAAGCTCTTCCGACTGCTCTAAATTCTTACAGGCATTTTTCTCCAGTACATCTCTTGAACTTCCAATTCTATCTTGGCATCGTCTGCTTCTTGGAAGACTTGAACTGAAACAAAATCTGTAACTTGACCTAAAAGCATTTAATTAATTGGACTTTTCCTTCATTATACTGACCTTGCCAAATGCAATTTTACTTTTTGATATCTAAGAATAAAAAGTTATTTTTATTTTTTATGAAGCCACATAATATAGCACTTTATGAACTTTGCATATTTTCTTTTCTGCCTGGTATTTCATTCCTCTTTACCTCCTCTTCTGTATTTAGTTACTGTGATTCTCAGGATGGGATAGATAATTTTCAGATATAAAAAATATCTTCCTGTACAGAAATATAAAGAATTCAAGAAAGTTACAGCAGAGAGTGAAGCCAGATGTACAGGTGTTAGCCCTGCTGAATTAATGTAATGTGCACAGGTCACATACCTTTGAAGCTGGCACTGCCTACTTATTTGTGTGACTGAGCTGAAATGTTTCATCAAAGAAGTCTTAGATGATCCTCTGTATACATGAAGTCTGCAGACTTCTGTTGATGACCTTTATTGTGGATTGATAACCAAGATTCACACTTTATCTTGGTAAATACTTTTTAAGATACCAGAGTAACCAAATCAAAGAAAATTCATATTTTTTGAATGAACTCATTCCTTGTGTTACAAAGACCACATTTTAAAAATTTATGCAAAATTTTGTTTTTTTAAAATAGCCCTAATACTATTTTCTACTCAAACTTTGTCATCCAGTATTGCCTACTAGCTGATTGCCCACTTATATTCATTCCTCCCATGTGTACTACTGCTGACTTTCTTTAGGAACACATACCCTTGTATTCTCAATATGTCCTTTCATTTCAAGGAGATGCACTGTAATGATTTAAACAGTAATCTTCACTGCTTGCAATGTACGGTTGATGACTGTCTGCCGAAATTTATTGTGCCCTTCACCTTTGCTTTGTCATTCTACCATTCTCAAAGGCTCTTATTGTTAATAAAATGCAAAGGAGTTGGTGGGATTCTTTTGATGATGTTACTTTGTCTCCTGACAAGGTAGAAAATAAAATCACCCTTGGGCTTTTATATGTGTTCATACATATTTTAAGATTATAGAATCACCAACTTTAGTCTCCAAAATGCTAATGATAATAGCAGACAATTTGGCATACATTTTTCTCCCCACATATTGAGTATATGTCTATATTTAGACATATTTTCAAAGCACATTAAATTTTAAAATGGTATGATTTTATGGTGATAAATATATAATATACAGAGGAGTAAAATAAAGGTAGTACAAATCAACCATAATCATACCCCATAGATTGTATTACAGCTAATCATGTTTACACATTTTTCCCTATGCCTATATATGTATAATCTAATTCAAAGATGGATTTCCCTGACTTGATGATGTAGGAAAGATTAGGTAGGATTGGTTCAAGTCCCCTCTTTCTTTATGCTCTGAAAATTCAGTCCTCCTCATGATTTCTGGGTATTTTTAGTCACTGATGATTCTAAGCTTCTCTTTCCACTGAATTGGTTCTATTTAGTGATGTTCCGGAGATGGCAATGGCACCCAACTCCAGTACTCTTGCCTGAAAATCCCATGGACAGAGGAGCCTGGTAGGCTGCAGTCCATGGGGTCGCGAAGAGTCCGACATGACTGCGCGACTTCACTTTCACTTTTCACTTTCATGCATTGGAGAAGGAAATGGCAACCCACTCCAGTGTTCTTGCCTGGAGACTCCCAGGGACGGGGGAGCCTGGTGGGCTGGCGTCTCGGGGGTCGCACAGAGTCGGACACGACTGAAGCGACTTAGCAGCAGCAGCAGCAGTGATGTTCCAGAAAATCTAACCATATTATTTCACACAGTAGTATAAGATTAATGACTATGAATGATATTTAGTATATTTTCATATGCTAATTTTCCATACATCTATCTTCTTTGATGAAGTGTCTGGAAAATGATTTAAGTTTGACTGCTGTTAATAACAGAAAATATATATATTTTTTTAATAATTAGGCTATTTTTAGGACAACAGATAGTTAAAATCTGTGAAACATTTAGAAAAATAGAATTATTTTTGGACTTACATAATTGTTCTTTATCTTAGAAAAAATGATTTTAGCTTTTCACTACTGAGTATGATGTTAGCTGTGAGCTTGTCATACATGCTGTTATGGTATGGAAATGTTCCCTCTATACCCACTTTTCTGAGAGTTTTTATTTATATAGATGATGAATTTTGTCAAAATGTTTTCTGCATCTATTGAGATGATCATATAATTTTTATTCTTCAATTTGTTGTAAAACATTGACTGATTTGAGGAGACTGAACCATTCTTCCATCCCTGGGATAAATATCACTTGATTACAATATATAATTCTTTTAATGTATTATTGAATTCAGTTTGCTAGTATTTTTGTTGAAGATGTTTCATTTTATACTCATCAGTGATATTTGCCTGTAATTTTCTTTTTGGGTGTGCGAGATACCATTGTCTGACTATGGTCTTAGTGTGGTACTGGTGTTGTAGAATGAGTTTGGGAACATTTCTTCTTCTGTAAATTTTGGACTAGTTTGAGAAGGATAGGTGTTAACTCTTCTCTAAATGTTGGTAGCATTCACCTATAAAGCCATCAGGTTGCAGACTTGTTTTCTTGGGAGGTTTTTTTTTTTTTTTTCTTTATTGCTGATAAAATTTCATTACTGTAGTTGGTCTATTATATTTATAGTTTTTATTTCTTCTTGTTTTAATCTTAGGAGAGATTGTACCTTTCCAGGAATTTGTCCATTTTTTTCTAGGCTGTCCATTTCATTGCATATAATTGCTTATAATAACATTTTACGATCTTTTGTATTTCTGTTGTGTCTTTGTAATATCTTCTTTTATATTTCTTATTGTTTGGGGCCTTCTACTTCTTTTCTTTTTGGATCTGGCTAATGGATTATCAGTTTTGCTTATCTTTTCAACAAATCGGATTTTAGTTTCATTGATATTGTCTTTATTTTTAAAGTTTCTATTTATTTCATCTCTGATCTTTATTATTTACTTCTTTCTATTAAATCTGGGATTTGTTTGCTCTTTTTCTAGTTCTTTTAGGTGTGAGGATAGGTTATTTATTTAAGATTTGGCTTGTACTCATGTAAACTTCCCTTACAGAAGTGCTTTTTTTTTGTCCCATAGATTTGGGATCATTGTGTCTTTGTTTTCAATGTCTCCGGGTATTTAAAAAATTTTCTTCTCTGATTTTTTTCTGTGACCATTGGCTGCTTAGTAGCATATTGGCTAGTTTCCATGTGTTTATATTTTTTGCAGGTTTTTCCTCATGCATATTGTCATAATGTTGTGGCAGGAAATGATGCTTAGTATTGAAGATCTTTTCTGCTAGGCTTCAGGTCTTTCTCATTAATAGTTACTCTATAAACAGTTGTAATTTTGTTGTTCCTATGGGAGGAGGTGAGCTCAGAGTCTTCCTGTACTGCCATCTTGGCCACCTCCTAATGGCCACTGGTTTATAAAGAGAATTCATGTGCCTTTTTACTTTTTAAGATAAAGTATTTTATTTCTGTACTAAATTTCCTGCTTTTCCCTGTTTCTTTTCAAGGTTCATTTAGGCTGAGTACAATATGGGGACTAAGGAGCGTCAACTAATTCAAATCTGTGATTCATATTATAAGTGATGTGTACTTTTCTTATATTGATAACCCAGATAGCATTTTTCTTTTCTAAATAAGGCAATTCTTTTTCATTTTCCCTGACATAGCAAGGGCATTGTGTGTCAGAACTCTGAGACTCCCAGTTGTAAACAGACTTTGCTAGAGTAAAAGCAGATGTACAGATCAGAAACACTGCCAAAGTGGAAATACCAGTAAGAATACAAAATATTTTTCTATGAGTTTGACAATGCCTAAACAATTTTGGGTTGTTTTCAGCACTTTAGATCCTAGGAATTAGTTTGATTAGGAAAGCATACCTGTGGCGGATTCATTTTGATATTTGGCAAAACTAATACAATTATGTAAAGTTTAAAAATAAAATAAAATTAAAAAAAAAAAAAAGAACTATAGTAATTTTCAGCTACCTATTAGTCTCAAGTTAGGTATAGCACAATTGGGTTTCCCTGGTGGCTCAGACAGTAAAGAATCTGCCTGCAATGCAAGAGATCTGGGTTTGATCCCTGGATCTGGAAGATCCCCTGGAGAAGGGAATGGCTAACCACACTAGTATTCTTGCCTGGAGAAACCCATGGACAGAGGAGCCTGGTGGGCTATAGTCCATAGGGTCACAAAGAGTTGGACACGACAGAGTGACTAACACTTTCAGTTTCACTTTCATAGCGTAATAGGCATACCACAAAACCAACTGACACTGAGATAAGGAAAAGTCTCACTGTCTGCATGAGTCAAGTTTATGGGATGGGAACAATTACCCCATTAAATTATTGCCCCTATCCCCAACACCACAGTTATATCTTGTTCAATAATGCTGGCCAAATTTTAGGTTGGAAAAAAAAAAAAATTACTGTCACACTGTGTAATTTCTCAGGTTCTGCCCAGTCATCTTGATTAAATGTTGACTCCCTTGATATCTTTCATTCTTCAGGTACATCACCTTCTTCTCACCTACTTAAGTCATTTGTTATGCAGGCTTGGAGCCCAATGTTTAACTGTGCTCCTGCTGATACCTTACATTTTCTCACCCTCCTGTCTGCCTTGCTTTTAGTCTTGTGGCCAAGGTGGCTAATAAGGCTCAACTATTTTCTCTCCTACATTTACATGTTGTCTTGAAGGGATTTATGTGTTCACCCAGATTGATGCTGTCTCTACCTGTTTCTACCTGTCTACCCTTGATGTTTTATTTTTATTTATAAGTTTCAACTGTGAAATTATTTTATTTTTTTAGTGAGCTCTTTTTCACCCAAAACTGTTTTCAACTTCTTTGATCCAGTCTGTTAACAACGTCTTTCCTTTCATACTCAGCAGAAGATTTCACGTCCTGAGTGGAATAAGTGCCCTCAGTAATCTTTTCCTCAAATTATAGCCCCACTGTCCTTTTTTCCTAATATTTTGTCGTGATGAATAGATTTCTTTTTTTAAGTTCAAGGCCATCTTGGATGTCACTCCTGTTTCTGTGTCTACTAAGTATATCCTTACTTCTACATATTATCTATATTTTCTTGTCTATTGTTTCCATTCAGTCTTTAATAGTCATGAATATATCCCATCACCAAATAACCTCCTTCCATCTGACGTTGCTTCCTATCTCACTCTTCCTCTTTGTGTCTAAATTACCTAAAATATGTGGTTTTCACATTTTTCCCCCTCACACTGCTAGACTTCTGAAATCTGCTCTCCTATTTACTCACTACAGTGACCTCTTTGTTACTAAAAAGAAGGAAAACATTTTCATACACAACTTCCTTTCACTTTCTGCATTTGACACTGCTGATCTGCTGACCACTCTCTTTAAATCCATTCATGTTTGATTTCCAGTCTTTTTTCCTCAGTCTCTTTTGTGGACTTCTTACTCATTCCCCATCCTCTGGGTGACTGTGTTCTCATGAATATTGTCTTCTGATCTCTTTTCGCCTTGCCCATTTTCTTTGGCATAGAATACCAGTTCCAACAACTGCAGCAACCAGTTCTTTTTTAATGATATTGGAATATATATTTCAAATGTGTATATATATATACTCTGATTTTCTCTCCCAAGACCCTGTCTTGTTTGACCTATTTCTGTGATGGGCTCTGGTATTACCCTGTATCACTCTATAGTCTTGTGTCATTGAACCTATACCAGTCATTATAATTTCTTATTTCTAGCTTGGTCTATTCTATTAAGAAGTATGGATAATGGGGGCTTGTAACTCAATTTTATTCTTTTCCATATCCTTATCTTATCATATACTATTTAAAGCATATTCATATGTGGTTATAATATTTTTGCTTGATGAACTCACAATGATGGAGTAATTGATGGATTCCACAGGCAGTCCTGTGTATTTTTTAATATCTTTATGTTAAAAAATATTCAGGATGGGAACACATGTATACCTGTGGCAGATTCATTTTTATATATGGCAAAACCAATACAATATTGTAAATTTAAAAAATAAAATAAAATAAAATTAAATTAAAAAATATTTCTCATACTAATATACTAATACATACTAAGTAATGTATAAGTATAAAAATAATAAACATTGGTTGACTACAAAGGCATCAACATTTAGAATCATTCATTATAAATTTGAATTTAATGTGTAATAATACATTATTATATTTATATTTAATTTTACTGTGTATGTTTTATTTCTATTTCAATAAATAATAATAAATTGCTATATCATTTCTTTGAGACATAGGCCTTTAGATACATTTTAAGGTAAAAGTTCAGGGTACAACAAAATGAAAGCGGGCATTGTGACTTATGTAGAAATATTGATATTGCAATGGAGGCTTCTCTGAGTGACAAATTTTTAAAAAGGAGATCGATTTTTGTTTGTTTGCTTTTCAAACATGAAGTCCCAAGACTATAACACTCTGAATTTTGAGTTATAGAACTAATTGTGCTTATTTAGTAGCCTAAGATTTAGAGATAACTTTTTTATTGCTTTTTCTCCAAACTATTTTACAAATCAGTTATTTTATTACTTACTATACTGATGCAATAAATATTTTTTGCTTCAGTTACTTGCAAAGCATAATGCTGTTCACAAGTCTCATGAACTCATGGTCAGCACAAAGACTTACTCAAAAGTAATAAAAGTATTATTCAAACAAACATTGCGTTCAGAATATCCCCAAGCTACAAACTGATTGTGCAGTGATTTCGAACAATATGTGAGGGAATATTTCCAGAACAAGTTATATACAAGCTTTTCCTTGGTGTTGTAAAGATTTTGATTTATAACACTTTATTGAAACAGTGAAAATCAGTATGTTTCCTGTTATCATTGTCCAAAAATTCACTGCAAAATCCTAGTGTTGTAATTAGCTCAGATGGAATTTACCTTAATAATGATGATAATAAATTTAATACTAATTACAGTAATAATAGTGTAGCATTGTTTTTCAATCACTATCATCAAATAAAGAATAAAAAAAATTCAATCAGATGGTGATAATTTTCAAGGGTCCTGATAAACATTAAGAAAAGTTTTCTTTAAGAATATTGTTCATTGAGTAAAAATAACTTTGTGGTGAAACTATTCTGTTTCATATAATGGTAGGTGGATTCATGACTTCATGCATTTGTTCAAACCTTTTTATGATACAAATCTTTTTTACAACAGGGAGAGGGAACTTTGATGTATATAAATTATAAATAAATAAGTAAATTCTTTGGAGTTTCTCATGAAAGAATGCAGACTATGATGAGCTAATTTTACTGCATGTAAATGTGTTTTAAAAATCTCCTGAAGGGAAAAGGGGGATAATGTTGACCTGTGTAACTTTGAAAATGACCAAAAGGATCAAGAAATTGTACATAAAGACTGTATTCTGTTTAAGTTGCTTTTGATGAGGGTATGAGTTAACTATTCTAATACTGCAATGCATACTTGTTTTAACTGAAAAATTACATAAATGAATGGCAGATTCATCCTATCTGTCTCCTATCTGGGATCCAGGTTTCTTACTGTTGGAGTAGAAATTTATAGATAATCAGGGAAAGAATCTAGAGTAAGCAGTGTGATAATGGATTGGAGTTGGAGGTATCAGTAAGTATTTCATTTAATATAAAGATGGTTACATGTACAAATATCATAGACATGTGGACATATATAGGTAAGTGTATATATCTATATTTCTTTATTCTGTCAACTGAGATAACCTAAAAGAATTGGCATCCCAGTATCAATGAGAGCACTATTGCCCAGAATTTGGATTCCCGTACCATTCTCCATTAAAAGAAATCAGGCAATCTTATAGAAATGGATAATTATAGGACTGGGGCTTCCCAGGTGGCGCTAGTGATAAAGAACTTGCCTACTAATGCAGGAGACCTAAGAGTTGCAGGTTTGATCCCTATGACAGGAAGATCCCCTGGAGGAGAACATGGTGATCCACTCCAGTATTCTTGCCTGGAGAAACCCATGGACAGAGGAGCCTGGTGGGCTACAGTCCATAGGGTTGCACAAAGTCAGACATGACTGAAGCAACCACGCATGCACAATTATAGGACCAAGGTAAGAAATGAAGCATCTTATAGTACCAGAAAGTAAGAAACTGTTTTACAAAACCAACCACATAAGCAAACAAGCCAAAAACCCACTGATGGAATATTGGAGCAAAATGAAAGAATGTTAGTGATCAAAGATGAAACAATTTGAGCAACAAAACAAATAAATAATATTGTATTAAAATCCCCAAATAAAGTAAATATCCATGAGTCCATACTGATATAAATAAATTACTAAATAAATAAATATGTGTAGAAGAAGAGAAACATATTTTGTAGAAAAGAATTTTAAGTAAATGTTGTAGATACCCCATCCTATAAAGAAAGTATAACTCCTGCTACTTAAATGCAAGCCCTGCTAGTGATTTCCTTGCAAAGACTAGAGTGTGAAGAAGGAGAAAAATGCATAAGTTTACAGTGGAGAAACCTGACAAACTCTATTTAGATTACTAAGGTGATCAAGGTCAACCTTAAAAATTGTAATGTTGATAGCATGCACCTTTGTTATGGTGTGATGAAAATGACATTTTGTCTCTGTTATCTTCCTCTCAAAACCTTCCTCTGAGAATTAAAAAAAAAAGTCAAACACGTTACAATAGAGAGGCATCTCATACAATGTACCTGACTAATGCTTCCCTTGAGGCTCAGCTGGTAAAGAATCTGCTTGCAATGTGGGAGACCTGGGTTCCATCTCTGGGTTGGGAAGATCCCCTGGAGAAGGGAAAGGCTACCCACTCCAGTATTCTGGCCCGGGGAATTCCATGGACTGTATAGTCCATGGGGTTGCAAAGAGTTGAACTCAACTGAGTGACTTTCACTTCACTTCAAGGCCACCTCAAAACCATTAAGGTCATCAAATATAAGGAAAGTGAGAAAATGTCACCGCAAACAGGAGACTGAGAAGACATGGCAGCTAAATGTTTAACAGTAACTTGCATGGAATCTTGGAGCAGAAAAAGACAGTTACATGCATCGAACCTGGACTGGCAACTCATTTCATACATGATATTTTACATGTTTCAATGCCATTCTCCCAAATCTTCCCACCCTTTCCCTCTCTCACAGAGTCCATAAGACTGTTCTATACATTAGTGTCTATTTTGCTGTCTTGTACACAGGGTTATTGTTACCATCTTTCTAAATTCCATATATATGCGTTAGTATACTGTATTGGTGTTTTTCTTTCTGGCTTACTTCACTCTGTATAATAGGCTCCAGTTTCATCCACCTCATTAGAACTGATTCAAATGTATTCTTTTTAATGGCTGAGTAATACTCCATTGTGTATATGTACCACAGCTTTCTTATCCATTCATCTGCTGATGGACATCTAGGTTGCTTCCATGTCCTGGCTATTATAAACAGTGCTGCGATGAACATTGGGGCACACGTGTCTCTTTCCCTTCTGGTTTCCTCAGTGTGTATGCCCAGCAGTGGGATTGCTGGATCATAAGGCAGTTCTATTTCCAGTTTTTTAAGGAATCTCCACACTGTTCTCCATAGTGGCTGTACTAGTTTGCATTCCCACCAACAGTGTAAGAGGGTTCCCTTTTCTCCACACCCTCTCCAGCATTTATTGCTTGTAGACTTTTGGATCGCAGCCATTCTGACTGGTGTGAAATGGCACCTCATAGTGGTTTTGATTTGCATTTCTCTGATAATGAGTGATGTTGAGCATCTTTTCATGTGTTTGTTAGCCATCTGTATGTCTTCTTTGGAGAAATGTCTATTTAGTTCTTTGGCCCATTTTTTGATTGGGTCATTTATTTCTCTGGAGTTGAGCTGTAGGAGTTGCTTGTATATTTTTGAGATTAGATTCATTTTGATATTTGGCAAAACTAATACAATTATGTAAAGTTTAAAAATAAAATAAAATTAAAAAAAAAAAAAGACATTAGTTAAAGAAGCTTGAATAAACTATGAGTGAGTGAGTGAAAGTCACTCAGTCCTGTCTAACCCTTTGAGACCCCATGGACCATACAGTGCACAGAATTCTCCAGGCCAGCACACTGGAGTAGGTAGCCTTTTCCTTCTCCAGGGGATCTTCCCAACCCAGGGATGAACCCAGGTCTTCCACATTGAAGGCAGATTCTTTATCAGCTGAGCCCACAAGAGAACTATAGGCTTAGGTAAATTATTTAGTTTCAATATCAGTTCATTAATTCTAACAAACATACTAATAGAAAACCTTTGTGTGGTTGTAATATGGGGGCTCTCTGTACTATATAGTCAATTTTTTTTGTAAATCTAAATGGGGAACACATGTATACCTGTGGTGGATTCATTTTGATATTTGGCAAAACTAATACAATTATGTAAAGTTTAAAAATAAAATAAAATTAAAAAAATAAAATAAAAAAATAAAAAACAAAGTATATTAATAAAAAATAGGTTTGTTAATATTAAGAATGTCCATTTTAATATCCTTAATTTGTATTTCAGTGTCCTGGTAGAGTTTATACAAATATAATACTTAAAGTTTCTTACTTACTTGTGAAAGTTTTCCCAAGATGAATTATGTCTTACTTCATATTTGTAAAAGATACAAATGACACTATTGTGTTTAACATCTACACAAGCTGCAGCTCCACAAATTTAGTTAGAAATCACTTTAGGAAGACATTTAACTATTTTAGTTGTTATTTTAATAATTTCATAATAAGAAACAGTTCAGAAAAAAATTATGTAGTATAATGAAAATCTTTTTTCAGTCTAGGATAAGAATTATGTGATACATTGTAATGCTTTTACCATTATACGGAGTGATCAGCTTCCCATATAAATATTATTAATGCCATTCTAAACACTGATAATGCTTTAAATGGATAAGAATAAAATAATATTAAAGTAATCCAGCTACTATTATGAACACTTTTGAGGGAACAGATTATCTATATTTTAGGAAATTATATTGAATTCATTTATATTATTAGCATATATAATCATCATGATGTTGAATAAACATGTCTGGAAACTACTGGGTAATTTGCCTTCTTTATTTGGAAGAATTCAACAAAGTAGAAGACTTTTTTTTGGCTGCACTGGGTCTTCATTGCTGTGCTCAGGCTTTTTCTAGTTGTGTCTCAGTGGTTGTGGCACAAGGGCTTAGACATTCTGCAGCATGTGGAATCTTCCCAGACTAGGAATCAAACCTGTGTCCCCTGCATTAGCAGGCAGATTCGTAACTTCTGGACCACTGAGGAAATCCAATGCTTGTGTTTTAATTGGATTATATTTAGCCCTGAAACTTCTTAATATATATGTAAATATAATTTTAGAAATTGAATGTACATATTAAATACATCTGATATTTCTCTCAGAGACCCCATGCTCTTATTCTTTCTCATAGTAATGACACTTGAATGCACAGGCTAATTATACCCAATGAAAGTCTGCATGGATTTTGAACTCTAAGAGAGCAGAGTTCAAATCCTGACTCTTATTATTAACTCTGTGAGTTTAAGTATATAACCTACCCTCTCTGTGCCTCAGTTTGGAAATTGATACTGATAGAACTATCTACCTGGTCATGTAATGAGTATGTCTCCACAAAGTATTATGTAAAGTTAGGACAATACTTAAACCTTCCAGTGTTAAGAGGAGATGTTATTTTTTCCTGAGAAAGTGAGTAGATGTGGTTGAGTTTAATCATGGAGATTACAGTGTGTAAAGATCAAGGAAGGAGCGAAAGCCTCTCAAGACCTTATAAACCTGTAGTGTCTGGTCTCTGCTTATGTTTCTCTACAGGGCTTCATTCTGCCAAGTCGTACTCCTGCACCCCAGGGCCTCATGATTGCTGAGCTCTCTCTTAAACCAGTCCTTCCCACCTACAATCTCCTCTCCTAAAATGCTAAGTGAACACACTTATGTGTGTGAGCACACAACATCACGTACACACATGCTCGCACATCTGCTTAATGAACTCCAGATCAGTCGTGTGTCACATCCTCAAAAGTGAGTTTTCTGAGTCTCTAAGTCAATTTTCTATTATATACTTTCATACTACTCTGTATTTTGCCTTTGTGGGTCATTTAACAAAACAACATCTCAGTTGCTTTGTGTGATTGATTAAATGTCCATCTCCCACACTACTTTGAAAACATCTTTAAGCCAGTAACTCTATCTTGTTTTGTGCATCACTTACCCCCTAGTGTCTCAGCACTGAAAGACATAATAAATCCAAGATAAGCAAGTGTTGTGATATGCATGAAAAGTCAACTTGCCTCATCAAATTGGAACAAACAAGAAACAGGTGGAAAAGGAAGAGTGTTTCTTTAAACTGTCTTGACCATTCTTTTCCAGAATGAACTGCTGAGTTCATTCATTGCTTCCTAAGAAAGAAAAATACAATGCACACCTTCACCCCTACAGATAGACTTCATGCTATCAATTCTTAGAGCAAGTTTTAGAAGATTGACTTTTCTGTTGACTTTTATAATTAACATGTAGATTAATCCAGATTTCATTCCAGAGCAAAATGATGCAACTAGTGATTCTAAGGCAGGTACTGTCTACTTCTGGGCACTACAAATTTTAAATGGAACCCATGACTGTAATGTGCGTGAAAAATATTCCAAACATAAAGCAGGAGTATTAACTCACACAAAAAAGAAGAATCAATTGAATGCATCCTAGCAGTTTGCATGATATTACTTTTTTCATTTTTCTTTAATATAATAGCTTTTTAAACGATCATCTGATATGCATATCAATAAACATCTTTGAAACCTTTTAATAACCAGCTCTGTCTGGAACAGCATTATGAGGTTTAGTCTTGGGAAATGCTATGGTAATTAAGGTTGCTTTCAGTCATATGAAGTTCAAAGGAGATTAATTTTAAGCTTTGAAAATCCCATGACACTTAGTATGGTGGCATGCATCCTAAAGCTAATCTAATTATTTGATGACAATTCCAGTGTTGAACATGATTTCACTTAATTGTTTTCACTTTGCCTTTTTGGGGATGCTGCTATCTGAAACAAAGTTAAAAGTGTCTTTCTTTTTACTCTCAAGGCAACTGCACCCCCTCTTTGAAGTGAGTCAGCTGACCAACTATGTCTCCTTTTTAGTTATAATTACTTTGAATGTTTTAAACTATTAGCGTTATTATTATTTTAGAATATTCACTTAATAAACATAATACAAACAGCCTGTATCAATTAACATACTGACACTTTATATTATGGAACAACAACAGCAGCACAACAAAAAAATAAAACAAATCTCAGAGGTTTAGTTCTTTCTCTGATGTTCAGTGTAAGCCTAAGTATCTCTCCAGAAGAACGGTTATCCATGTGATGGCTCATTGTATCCATCTACATCTACCACATGGAGTCAGGAAAGAGGAAATGGAAGTTGAACACATTATTCTACACATATATTCCACAAGTATCTAACATGAATTCTATTTGTATTTAGTTGCTCAGAGCCAGTCATGTAGCCCTGTCTTTCTTCCCAGGAGGGGAGGTACAGTTCTCTCATTTGCCTGGAAGTAGAAAGACATGTGATACCAGTGAGTTTTGGCAATATATGTTACATAGACCCAGGAATAGAAAATATAAATTTGATTCCTTTCTTCTCCTTCCCAGTTTAGGTGGGTTCCACAGAATGGCTATTGAAGTTATTTTCTTGATCACTTTTCCAGGCATAAGTTGATTAAAAGTATCTGGGAATAACATGTTCTCTACTCTTACAGTCATCACAGTTAGCAATTGGACAGATAGTGATTGTATCCTTCATATTTAGTCATCATTTTTGGCCAGTGTCTCTTTTTATGTTCAGCAGCATCCTCTTGAGAAGTACTCCTAGCAGTTGTTAATGTGGAGATCTAAATTGTGGTTTGGGGATTTGTATTTTAAATCACCCTTGGGGAGTCTAATCAAAGTTGTTCCTAAGTGGTACTTTGAGAAACATTGATCTAGTGTCATGAAATTCTCATATGCTTACCCAGTTGAAAGTTAAATTCAACTGTACTTTTTAACCTAATATGACAGTTGAAGATTTTAATAAAAAATGGTTGCATGGAGGCATCCATAATGGTGCCAGCTGCTTTTCCTCTAATAGCAGAACAGAAGTACAAAAAAACAAAAACAAAAAAACCAGAGACTGATAGATCTGGATATGAATCATGATTATTCTCACTGGACATGTGACACTGGGAAAGATGTTAGCCTTTCTACTTTAGTATCCCTCATGTTTAAAAGGAGAATACAGTGTCTACCAAATAGACTTGTGAAGAGAATCTAAAAATTAATAATTATAAAGTAATTAGCACATATTAGTCATCTGATTCAACACTTGTGTGCCTCTAAAGTTCTAGATATTGCATTAAATACATATGAAAATATATCTTATAAATAGAATTCAACAATTTAAAGCCCAATTAAAGGTAGTTACATAGAAAAGTGAGTTACATTATTAGATTATTACATACTGGGTGGCTGAAGTAGCTCATCTGAGGCCACAGAGTTAAGAAGTAAATTTGAGCCTGAATTTAAGCACTGCCATTTCACTTCACAATGCTAAAAAGAGAAGAAAGTCTGCATATGTACATTAGGAAAAGCTCTCGTTTCTTGAAGTATGCAGTGAACCACTGAAAGAATTTTAGAAAAGGAGTACTATTTTCAGATTTCACTTTTATGAAGAGCATTCTGGAGGCAGCAAGGTGGCTTTCATTTTATTCAGTTTTGTTTTGAGTGAAGAAAGTCTGAATTCATGAAGAATTAATGAAAAATTCATTAAAAGGCTATTGTAGCAATCCATAGTGGAGAGAGCTTCAGAACACTGTGCAGGAGGCCATGATCAAAACCATCCCCAAGACAAGGAAATGCAGAAAGGCAAAATGGTTGTCTGAGGAGGCCTAACAAATAGTTGAGAAAAAAAGAGAAGCAAAAGGCAAAGGAGAAAAGGAAAGATATACCCATTTGACTTCAGAGTTCCAGCTAATAGTAAGGAGAGATAAGATAGCGTTTCTAAGTAATCAATGCAAAGAAATAGAGGAAAACAATAGAATGGGAAAGACTAGAAATCTCTACAAGAAAATTAGGACTGAAAAATGTCCATTTTCATTCTAATTCCAGCCACAGGACTGGAAAAGGTCAGTTATCATTCCAATACCAAAGAAAGGCAATGCCAAAGAATGCTCACTACTGCACAATTGCACTCATCTCACATGCTAGCAAAGTAATGCTCAAAATTCTCCAAGCCAGGCTTAAACAATACATGAAGCATAAACTTCCATATGTTCAAGCTGGATTTAGAAAAGTCAGAGGAACCAGGGATCAAATTGCCAACATCCGTTGGATCATTGAAAAAGCAAGAGTTCCAGAAAAACATCTAATTCTGCTTTATTGACTATGCCAACGCCTTTGACTGTGTGGATCACAACAAACTTTGGAAAATTCTTCAAGAGATGGGAATACCAAATCACCTGACCTGACTTCTGAGAAATCTGTATGCAGGTCAGGAAGCAACAGTTAGAACTAGGCATGGAACAACAGACTGGTTCCAAATCAGGAAAGGAGTATGTCAAGGCTGTATATTGTCACCCTGCTTATTTAACTTATATGCAGAGTACATCATAAGAAATGCTGGGCTTGATGAAGCACAAGATGGAATCAAGATTAAGGAGAAGTATCAATAACCTCAGATATGCAGTTGATATCACCCTTATGGCAGAAAAAGTGAAGAAGAACTAAAAAGCCTCTTGATGAAAGTGAAAGAGGGGAGTGAAAAAGTTTGCTTAAAGCCCAGCATACAGAAAACTAAGATCATGGCATCTGGTCCCATCACTTCATGACAAATAGATGGGTAAGCAGTGACAGACTATCTTTTTGGGTTTCAAAATCATTGCAGATGGTGAGTGCAGCCATGAAACTAAAAGACACCTGCTCCTTGGAGGAAAAGTTATAATCAACCTAGACACATATTAAAGAGCAGAGACTACTTTGCTAACAAAGTTCCGTCTAGTCAAAGCTATATTTTTTCCCGTAGTCATGTATAGATGTGAGAGTTTGACTATAAAGAAAGCTGAGCACTGAAGAACTGATGCTTTTGAACTGTGGTATTGGAGAAGACTCTTGAGAGTCCCTTGGACTGCAAGGAGATCCAACCAGTCCATCTTAAAGGAAATCAGTCCTGAATATTCATTAGAAAGATTGATGCTGAAGCTGAAGCTCCAATATTTTGGTCATTTGATGCAAAGAACTGACTCATTGCCAAAGACCCTGATTCTGGGAAAGATTGATGGCAGGAGGAGAAGTGGACAACAGAGGATGAGATAGTTGGATGGCTTTACTGACTGGATGGTCATGAGTTTGAGCAAGTTTTGGGAGTTGGTGATGGACAGGGAAGCCTGGGATGTTGCAGTCCATGGGGTCACAAAAACTTGGACATGACCTTGCAACCTAACTGTCATAATCCACACGAGAAAAAGAAAATATTACACCAAGACAGTTATCTGAAAGAAAAAAAAATTGAAATGTATATACAATGTAGATCTGTAGAACTAAATGGTAATTACATATAGATATTTAGGAAGGATGTATTTTCAAATTAGGTTCCAATTGTTTCCTTAGCGGTTGGATTATTGTTTTTCACAATCAACGTTGTTGGGAAACCATTAAAAAATGCCAGAATGAAGGGGAGGTGATGATGCCTTCATACTGGATATCCTGAGGGTGAAATTTGTTGTAACATGCATATTATACCAGTGCAATGTGTGAAAACATATTCTATATCCCCATAATTACAATTTGGATTACAGATAGAAAAGGCTGTCATTAGTATTTGATAATGAAATTATATATTTGAATAACTATGTCCACAGATGGTGAATAGGGATGAATAGGCAAAGTGTTAACAATAAAATTAAACGTCCAACTTGTATATTAGAGTAACTGAAATGATAAAACATCATTGGTAAAGACAAATACTAAGACCAGGTAATTACACTGTGCACTTGTAGGGTAAAAGGCACTCTATTGAGTCCTTAATATGAAAAACTTCTTTTATATTTATTTGAGCTTTATCCAGGTAATATTTTATAACCATCTATTAGAAAAGAAATAATCTCAATAATGTGAAGAAACAGCCGCAAATGCCACGTATCTAAAACGTGAAGAAGTTGGAGTTTAAATTCAAGCATTGTTGACCTGTGTGCTGTCTTGTTAGCCACTACGTATCTTGCTTCCAGAGGATAACCACAGGTGGGAGAGAAGAGCAGGAACTACAAAGATTTAGAGCAAACAGGACCAAGTATCTGCAAATCTTAAAGAGATTAAAGAATAGTAGTGAGGCTTTGAAGTTTGGTGAAGGATAGACAGCTGTAGCTTGCAAGTAGAATACCGTATGTTTAAGATTTAAGAGACAGAACTGTTAAGGAAATGAGAAAGTTCAGGGTGTGATATTAGGGATGAGTGGCTGAAATGGAATAAACAAAAAGATCAATAGAATAGAGAATGAAAAAGAATTATAAGTCTATGTTATAAAGGCCACAATGCACAAAATTGAGGGCAGGGCAGATGCCGAGTTTCTTGGAGAGCAATACTGATATCATGTTAACATCTTCAAAGAATTGGAGGAAAGAATGGATCAATGATATGTAGGTATAGCAAAGGTATACAATGTATTTATTTAATTTTCAAACTTTTCCCTTATAACTCTCATTTAACTGCTCAAGCCTAGTATGACTAATTTTTAAAATTCTGACAGGTCAAGAAAAAATAAATGGAGCACTGCCAAAAAGTCTCATTGATTCTCCTTCTATGCATTTATATCTGCAGTTTTCTTTTCCAACATTCTCAGCCTTTGTTGATGTGCTTTTGAGAACCTTGAAAGTGAAAATGAAAGTTGCACAGTCCTGTCCGACTCTCTGAAATACCGTGGACTGTGGCCTGCCCGGTTCCTCTGTCCATGGAATTCTTCAGGCAAGAATACTGGAGTGGGTTTTCTTGTGTTATGAGAACATTATGAGACGCCTTTGTCTAACCTGACCTTGGGGTGTTTAACCCATAGACTTATTTAATATTCTCTGACTCAAGCCTAATCTTTACCCTCTCATTATAGATTTGCAGCTACCTTACTGACTCGGTTAACTATGTTCTGGCAACTTTCTGCTCCTTTAGTCTCTTAGGTCCTGACCTTGCATATCTTCCTGACACTTCCCATAGGACCCTTGCTTGCCTAAGCATGATGAGAATGAACATGCCATGTTTTTCTGATTAAAAGAAATTCATCTACCTGCTTTGGGTTAGAAAAAAATTCTATAAAGGCAGCCCCTACGATACTGTGAGACTAAAGCATTTTAATCATAAAGTACCAACTAAGTCATATGTGATCTAAGTCCTGTACCCTAAATTTTTTAATAGACTTAACTGATATTCTAGGAGATGGGGGGAGGGGCTGGTGGATAAACAGCTCTAATTTAGTATGAGAGAATTTTGGATTTGCAGCTCAGTGGGGCTTTAGCTTTTATAAGCTTCTTTCATTATGAAATTAATTATTTAAATAATTACAGAAATGTAAGTGAGCCATCCTCTCAAAATAGAACCCAATTTACTTCCTGCTAGTCCCCTAAGGGGCTTTTTTCTGTGGTTCAGTGTAACCATTTCATTGATTCAATCCACCAGTTTGTGATTCCTGCTTTATGGATTGAGCACTGCAGGGGCTGTAATGTTCTAACTACCTTTGTTTCTCCTTCTCTAGCACCATGTTAGTATTTTACCTACAACTGACAAGGTTTGGTGGGAGGTCGGAGGTGAGAACAGAATGTTTGCAGAGTAATTCAGGTTAAATATATGTACATTTAATTATTTACACTTAGATTTACATATTGCAATTTGGAGTTCTGAAAAGGCATTAGAATCTCAGTTTATTGCTAACAGCATGGCACTTGGGTTTTCAGAGAAGACTTGAAATGGGGCTAATGAGATTTAATATCAGATACTTGACTTTGCCTGAAATTGCCTTCTTCACTCTTTCAATAAGTACTAAGATTTCACTAAGTCCCTTATCTCAGGAATATTGCTTTAAACTGAGACCCTTAATGCTACTAAGTGATAAAAAAAAATGAAGTTTTAAAATGTACGACAAGCTTCTTTACTTATAAAAACCTTGGAAGAAGAAGAGTAAGGTAAGTACTTGATTTTATCTGTGTGTGTGTAGCTTAAAAGAAAAAAGCAGTATGATAGATACAAAAGTAAACATACTTTCAAAAGACTTATTTATATGGCATATAGATAAAAATGTAGCCACTTAGGAGTCAATCAATGGGACTTTCCTAGTAGCTCAGATGGTAAAGCATCTGCCTACAATGTAGGAGACCCAACTTCAATCCCTGGGTCAGGAAGATCCCCTGGAGAAGGAAATGGCAACCCACTCCAGTATTGCTGCTTGGAGAATCACATGGACAGAGGAGCCTGGTGGACAACAGTCCATGGGGTCACAAGGAGTCTGACATGACTGAGCAACTAATACACACAAGAGTCAATCAAAATACGTGATACTCATAACTACAGGGAAAGGTGACAGCTCATCAACTATTCTTCACTAACTCCTTAAAACAGTTTAGGTTGTCAAACTAATCAGGATCTAATATAAAACACTATGAGATTATGGATTAGATTTCATATGGGAAAGGAACCTGCTTGGATATGTTCATAGTTTTGCCAAGAAAACGATAGCTTTGTTGTGGTTCCACATTGGTGGAACACAGGAGGTCAGACTAGGAATCTTAAGAACTGAGATAGTTTAGCGGTGGAAACAGAGCCTGAAATGGTTGTGATCAAAGGCATGACAGTAAGCCTTACTTACTTTTCAACAGTTTTGCCCATATTTGTAGGGCAAATTGGTTTTTTTTTAATAGTTTTTCTCAGAGATGTTTCTTTATCACAAATAACATGAATTTGGATATTTGATTCTTACAGAAACACAAAAAGATGCCTTTTCATTCATGGGGTGACTTAGTTTCCTAGAAGCTAAGGCAGATGGTAAACCCATGAGGGACAAGAAAAGCACAAGAAGTAGGGCATTGGGAAAAAGATATAAAAAGTAATTTTATCACAAAATACCTTCTTAACCTCCATATGCCTTAACTGCCTTTCAAGTTTATTTTTGTGCCTCTCTGCAACATTTGTACGATGTCTCAATGTTGACTTCTGTTTCATTAATTCTCTCCCTGCCTGGGTCTACTTACAGGTGTGCATCATCTATTGTATCTTAAAAAATAATGAAGTCCCGATATTTAACATTTTCATTGGCTCATCACACTCAATTTTTTGCTCATTTTACTTCTATTTTAGTTCATATTTTTAGGTGAAAGTTAATTTAAATGTTTGAACATAGAAAATATACTATTTTAAAAACATTTGTTTAGCTGCTTTATACTTTATATTTCATGTTATGGATAGTCCACATTTCATTTTCTGTTCATCAATTGATTTCCACTTTTCTGCTATTATAAATAATACTGATATATATATTGTGTGTATATGTACATTATATATATATATATATGTACATTGTTTGTGTACTCTTTTCTGTATGGACATATATTTTCACTTCTTCTGGGTATTGAGAAGTAGAATGGCTGCGTCATATGGTATCTCTGTGTTTAGTTGTATGAGGAATTGCCAGGCTATTTTTCCAAGACAGCTACATTGTTTAAATTTGCACTGGCCAGTGCCTGTTCAGTTCAGTTCAGTCGCTCAGTCGAGTCCGACTCTATAACCCCATGAATCGCAGCACGCCAGGCCTCCCTGTCCATCACCAACTCCTGGAGTTCACTCAGGTTCACGTCCATTGAGTTAGTGATGCCATCCAGCCATCTCATCCTCTGTCATCTCCTTCTCCTTCTGCCCTCAATCCCTCCCAGCATCAGAGTCTTTTCCAATGAGTCAACTCTTTGCATGAAGTGGCCAAAGGACTGGCATTTCAGCTTTAGCATCATTCCTTCCAAAGAAATCCCAGGGCTGATCTCCTTCAGAATGGACTGATTGGATCTCCTTGCAGTCCAAGGGACTCTCAAGTGTCTTCTCCAACACCACAGTTCAAAAGCATCAATTCTTCGGCGCTCAGCCTTCTTCACAGTTCAACTATCACATCCATACATGACCTCTGGAAAAACCACAGCCTTGACTAGACGGACCTTTGTTGGCAAAGTAATGTCTCTGCTTTTGAATATGCTATCTAGGTTGGTCATAACTTGCCTTCCAAGGAGTAAGCGTCTTTTAATTTCATGGCTGCAGTCACCGTCTGCAGTGATTTTCGAGCCCCCAAAAATAAAGTCTGACACTGTTTCCACTGTTTCCCCATCTATTTCCCATGAAGTGATGGGACCAGATGCCATGATCTTCATTTTCTGAATGTTGAGCTTTAAGCCAACTTTTTCACTCTCCTCTTTCGCTTTCATCAAGAGGCTTTTTAGTTCCTCTTCACTTTCTGCCATAAGGGTGGTGTCATCAGCATACCTGAGGTTATTGATATTTCTCCCGGCAATCTTGATTCCAGCTTGTGTTTCTTCCAGTCCAGCATTTCTCATGATGTACTCTACATATAAGTTAAATAAGCAGGGTGACAATAAACAGCCTTGACGTACTCCTTTTCCTATTTGGAACCAGTCTGTTGGTCCATGTCCAGTTCTAACTGTTGCTTCCTGACCTGCATACACATTTCTCAAGAGGCAGGTCAGGTGGTCCAGTATTCCCATCTCTTTCAGAATTTTCCACAGTCTGTTGTGATCCACACAGTCAAAGGCTTTGGCATAGTCAATAAAGCAGAAATAGATGTTTTTCTGGAACTCTCCTGCTTTTTCGATGATCCAGCAGATGTTGGCAATTTGGTCTCTGGTTCCTCTGCCTTTTCTAAAACCAGCTTGAACATCAGGAAGTTCATGGTTCACGTATTGCTGAAGCTTGGCTTGGAGAATTTTGAGCACTACTTTACTAGCGTGTGAGATGAGTGCAATTGTGCGGTAGTTTGAGCATTCTTTGGCATTGCCTTTCTTTGGGATTGGAATGAAAACTGACCTTTTCCAGTCCTGTGGCCACTGTTGAGTTTTCCAAATGTGCTGGCATATTGAGTGCAGCACTTTAACAGCATCATCTTTCAGGATTTGAAATAGCTCAACTGGAATTCCATCACCTCCACTAGCTTTGTTTATAGTGATGCTTTCTAAGGCCCACTTGACTTCACATTCCAGAATGTCTGGCTGTAGATGAGTGATCACACCATCGTGATTATCTGGGTCATGAAGATCTTTTTTGTATAGTTCTTCTGTGTATTCTTGCCACCTCTTCTTGATATCTTCTGCTTGTTACTACCTGACTTTGATATGAGTCATTCTAATGGCCATGAAGTATATTTCATTGTTGTTTTGATTGAAATTTTTCTGACAACTGATTACGTTGAACATCTTTTCATGTGCTTGCTGGTTTTTTGTAAATTTTGGAGAAATATCTATTAGAATTGTTTGCCCATTTTGTTAGATTCTTGTCTTTTTATTACTGAGTTTTATGGGTCCTTTATATATTGTGAATACAAGCCCCTTATCAGATATATAAATTACAAATATTTGCTCTTAATTCAGTGAGTCATAGTTTCACTTTTTTAATTGTGTCCTTTGAAGCTAAAAGGTTTCTTACTTTGGTGAATCTAATATTTCTTTTTTTCCCTTTATCAGTCTTGCCTTTGGTATTATATCTAAAAATACTTTATCAGATCATGATGGTTTACCCCCATGTGTTCTTTTAATAGTTTTACAGTTTTAGTTCTTATGTTTAGGTCTTTGACCATTTTGAGTTAACTTTTATATGTGGCATGAGTTCAGAGTCTAACTTCATTCTTTTGCATGTTGTCTCAACACTGCTACCCTTGTCAAAAATCAGTTGGCCATATATGTATGAGTTTATTTCATGACTATCAATTCTATACCATTGGCCTATATGTCTATACTTGTGCCAGCACCACACTGTCCTGATTTTTGTTGCTTTGTCTTGGCTTTGAAATCAGGATATGTGAGTCCTCCTACTTTGTTCTTCTTTTTCAAGATTGTTTTGAGCATTCTGGGTCCCTTGCAATTCTGTATGAATTTTAGAATCAACATGTCAATTTCTACAAAGAAGTCAGCTGAGCCTTTGATAGAGATGGTATTGAGTATGTAGAACACATTGGGGAGCATCACGGTATTAGAAACATTAACTCTTCTGATCTGTGAACACAGAATATTTCTCCAATTATTAGGTCTTTAATTTCTTGTAAAAATGTTTGTATCTTGAATGGATTAAATATTGACTGGTACTGGGATAACTGAGGAAAGAAAAGAGAAGATCCACATAAGAGGAGGAATGTATTCTGAGGGAAAAAAAAAAATCATAGAGTCATTCACTTTATTTGTGTACCCTACACACAGGGTAAAAATGGAACAATTACAAAATTTTGTTTTCTTGAGCTTCAAATTCACCACCAATGGTTACTGCAGCCATGAAATTAAAAGACTGCTTGCTCCTTGGAAGAAAAGCTATGACAAACCTAGAAAGCATATTCAAAAGGGGAGGCATCACTTTGATGACAAAGATGTGTATAGTCAAAGCTATGGTTTTTCCAGTAGTCAGGTATAGATGTGAGAATTGGACCATAAAGAAGGCTGAGCACCAAAAAGTTGATTCTTTCAAACAGTGGCACTGGAGAAGACTGTTGAGAGTCCCTTGGACAACAAGGAGATCCAGCCAGTTAATCCTAAAGGAAATCAACCCTGAATATTCATTGGAAGGATTGATGCTGAGGCTAATGCCAAGAGTCAACTCATTGGAAAAGATCCTGATGCTGGCAAAGAATGAAGGCAGGAAAGGAAGGGGGCAACAGAGGATGAGATGGTTGGGTGGCATCATCAACTCAATGGACATGAGTTTGAGCATGCTCTGGGAGATAATTAAGGACAGGGAAGTCTGGCATGCTGCAGTCCATGGGGTTGCTCAGACACAACTGAGTGACTGAACAACAGCAACACAAAGGTATTAAAAGAAGGCGTTTTGTGAAATTAGAAAAGGCCACCAACCCTTGCCTTTTCCTAAAAGTTCAGGAAAACCAATTTATATTAAACATTAGTTCCAGAAAATTATCAAGTTTAAAACCCATTCAAAGTTAGTATAAGAAAAAGGAGAATAGGTTTCATATAGAGAATAAATGAAATAAAATGCTCCATGAACATATGCCTTAGATACTTTAGAGTGAGATGCTCATGGAGAAGGACTTCTATTTCAAAATTAACTTATATCTATAAAGAAAATGATACAAAAGAACAAGATACAAAAGAACAACACACATCAGAATTAGAAAATCCCAAAATTGAGATGATAGAACTTATTAAAGAATGATACAAATGAAAAAACTCATTTTCAGAAATTAAGTATAAGCTTGAAAAAATAGCAAATTAAGAAAACCAATACTGCTTTTAAAGAAGAATTATAAAAGAAGGAACATTTATAAAAGAAGAAATGAATTAAATACTGAATAAGCAAAGGATATCCAGTTTACAGATCAAAAAAACAAAACAAAACAAAAAACAACTCCCTAAAGAAGAAAAGCAGAGTAAGGAAAACAGAACAAATACTAAAAAATATAGCTGGAGGAAACATTTCTCAGATAAACATTACCAAAAAAAAAAAAAAAGAAAATCTTTTGAAACTACATAGTAAGAGTATGCTTAATATAAGAGTATTGAGCTAGAGTAACCTATTTCAATATCTATCTTAGTACAATTCCTGGCCTTTACAGATTAAAAAAAAAATTCTTTGGCTGTTTAGTCAAGAGAGGCAAGTGAATTATAAGCAAAATAAATTAGATTATCATTAGACTCTTTGACAGCAATGCTTCATTATAGATCAAAATGGAATGCCATATTTAAAGCTCAGTGAAAAAAAGTTCACTAAAGAGTTAATATAGAAATGACTTTCAAGCATAAAGGTCACAGAAGAACTCTTAATTTAGGAAATATTGTTACCATGAGACCTAAGACTCTTGTTACAGAATGAGTTTTAAACAACCAAATGACTAGAGACAGCATAAGGACTTGTGTGAACTTAAAATATATTATTACCTGTACAACTAAGATTAAATGGGGACTAAAAGGACAGAAAAGGATGCATACTGTACAGTTGCTATATATTCAAAGAATGTAGATGAAGTACAGGTATACAATAGAGGGAGTTTAGAAACGGCAAAAGTGAAAGAAAAAATTAACTATTTTGGTAAATATTTTGGTAGCAGTAGTATCATTACTGTTATTTTGTGTGTAATATAAGATAAAGTAAATGATTATGATAAAAACTAATTCACTCATCCTCTGCATCCTTGATAGCCAGGATTCTTGGTGTGGAAATAAAGATATATTACAGAAAATATTAAACAAATATTATGCATTTCTGAACTGTAGTTGGAAATATGGGAACTTCCATATAGAATGATTACATATTCTATATTCAGTATAGAATTAGAATTATCACCATTTTCCATATATAATCAATTAGTAGCTCTGGGCCTTAATATAAACAGTTATTAATATCACACACACACGCACACATAAAAACACAGCCAGACACTTTGTGCTTCCTAGTAAAAAACACACACCATTACCTGTAGGCTTGACTATTGGATTGAATGTAATTCTTATCAAAACTCTTGAGTTCAGCAGCCAATTTGTAGGTAATATAGGACAAAGATACACGTTGAATTGTATCATGACTATGAAATCAGCAAAACCTGTAATGTGGAATAATCTACAAATACCTTAAAGGCTAATTTATAAATAATAGAATAGGATAAAAGGGAAATGTGTAAATGAAAAGCTACTTAACAGACATTTTAAAGAATGGACCAAAGTCATAGTATCTAGGGAATATAAGAAATAGAAGAAAATGATTTCTACAAAAGTCAAGAGTAATGTTTTCTTTGTGGAGGGCAGAGATGGGTGGAAACTAGGTACATGGAAGAGTTCCTAAGGTAGCTGGCCAAGTTGTACATCTTAACATGGGTGGTGATTAAAAGTGCATTTGTCTCATATTATGTCATTAAACTATACATGTGTTTTCTGTGGTTTTCTGTATCACTTGTTTTACAAAAAAATTTTAAATTAATATTTTTAAATTATGAAGTAAACATTTTTAAATACAAATGTTAAAAAAAGGAATCACATATCATTGTTACACCAGCTCTAAAAGAAGTTCCCTGAGATGTAGATTTTAATAGTAATCAGATCAGATCAGATCAGTCGCTCAGTCGTGTCCGACTCTTTGCGACCCCATGAATCACAGCACGCCAGGCCTCTCTGTCCATCACCAACTCCCGGAGTTCACTGAGACTCACGTCCATCGAGTCAGTGATGCCATCCAGCCATCTCATCCTCTGTCGTCCCCTTCTCCTCCTGCCCCCAATCCCTCCCAGCATCAGAGTCTTTTCCAATGAGTCAACTCTTCGCGTGAGGTGGCCAAAGTACTGGAGTTTCAACTTTAGCATTATTCCCTCCAAATAAATCCCAGGGCTGATCTCCTTCAGAATGGACTGGTTGGATCTCCTTGCAGTCAAAGGGACTCTCGAGAGTCTTCTCCAACACCACAGTTCAAAAGCACCAATTCTTTGGCGCTCAGCCTTCTTCACAGTCCAACTCTCACATCCATACATGACCACAGGAAAAACCATAGCCTTGACTAGACGAACCTTTGTTGGCAAAGTAATGTCTCTGCTTTTGAATATGCTCTCTAGGTTGGTCATAACTTTCCTTCCAAGGAGTAAGCGTCTTTTAATAGTAATAACTAGTAATAATAATAATAATTTAAACACATTCCAAACTACAATTAAATATGGGAATTCTGTGGAAAATGTATCTAAACAGAAAAAGTTATATAAACTTGGGAGTATTAAGAGTATTGGGGTAATAACAAATATATATATATATATATATATATATATATATACAAGATTTTATTGTTAAGCAGATAGTCTTCGTCAGGAAAAAATAGAGAAAGAGAACATAAAATCTACTAAGAAGAGAACCTTACAGCTTTATTTTTCCTGAATGTACTATTATGTTCCCTTTTATTATTACATAAAATCTGTTGTTCTGTTGCTAAGTTTTGTCTGACTCTCTGCAACCCCATGGTCTGCAACACACCAGGCTTCCCTGTTCTTCACTATCTCCCAGAATTTGCTTAAACTCATATCCATTGAGTTGGTGATGCCATCCAACCATCTCATTCTCTGTCACTCCCTTCTCCTGCCCTCAATTTTTCCCAGCGTTTGGGGTCTGTTTCAATGAGTCAGCTCTTCACATCAGGTAGCCAAAGTATTGGAAGTTCAGCTTCAGTGTCAGTCCTTCCAATGAACATTCCGGGTTGGTTTCCTTTAGGATCGACTGGATGAACCTCTTTGGTGTCCAAGGGATTCTCAAGAGTCTTCTCCAGTGTCACAGTTCAAAAGCATCTACTCTTCAGCTTTTTTTATGATTCAACTCTCACATCTGTGCATGACTACTGGAGAAACCATAGCTTTGACTATAAGGATCTTTGTTGGCAAAGTGAAAATAGTCACCTTAATTAAGACAAGCTTTTAAATTTTTAATTCTAAATTATACTTAATTTGGGAAATAAACATGAATTGGTTGCTTAGCTTAGTCAAAACTGACCCAAGAAGGCAAAGTGTCTGTATTGGAGATATAGATAGGCAGACATTTGTATTTTACACTAGAAATTCATTTTGCTGTTTAATAAGGTATATGATGTATGCATTTAACTGAATTTAAGTTGTAGTAAGAAAACTTTTAATACATGAGTGCTCCTAATTTTTTCCTTTATTTGCAAAATAAATTTGATAATTCTTTTCTTTCTTTTATTTCCCCCTTCCTGACATCAGAGGGGAGTTCTAATTCGACAAACTTATAAAAATTATAAAACAGGATTTGTAAGAGTGAAAGATGAGGAGAAGTTTGTAGACTGGAGCTGGGTTGGAGTTTGAAGTGAACGGCCCTTCGTAGTACATGAGTTTGATGGGTAGGGGACAAAAGTAGCACTTTAAAAACATACTTATCTATAGATCCCCTGACTGGAAAAGGTCAGTTTTCATTCCAATCCCAAAGAAAGGCAATGCCAAAGAATGCTCAAACTACCGCACAATTAAACTCATCTCACACGCTAGTAAAGTAATGCTCAAAATTCTCAAAGCCAGGCTTCAGCAATATGTGAACCGTGAACTTCCTGATGTTCAAGCTGGTTTTAGAAAAGGCAGAGGAACCAGAGATCAAAATTGCCAACATCCGCTGGATCATGGAAAGAGCAAGAGAGTTCCAGAAAAACATCTATTTCTGTTTTATTGACTATGCCAAAACCTTTGACTGTGTGGATTACAATAAACTGTGGAAAATTCTGAAAGAGATGGAAATACCAGACCACCTGACCTGACTCTTGAGAAATTTGTATGCAGGTCAGGAAGCAACAGTTAGAACTGGACATGGAAAGGAGTATGTCAAGGCTGTATATTGTCACCCTGCTTATTTAACTTGTATGCAGAGTACATCATGAGAAAGGCTGGGCTGGAAGAAGCACAAGCTGGAATCAAGATTGCCAGGAGAAATATCAGTAACCTCAGATATGCAGATGACACCACCCTTATGGCAGAAAGTGAAGAGGAACTCAAAAGCCTCTTGATGAAAGTGAAAGTGGAGAGTGAAAAAGTTGGCTTCATTCAGAAAATGAAGATCATGGCATCCGGTCCCATCACTTCAAGAGAAATAGATGGGGCAACAGTGGAAACAGTGTCAGACTTTATTTTGGGGGGCTCCAAAATCACTGCAGATGGTGACTGCAGCCATGAAATTAAAAGACGCTTACTCCATGGAAGGAAAGTTATGACCAACCTAGATAGCATTTTCAAAATCAGAGACATTACTTTGCCAACAAAGGTCCGTCTAGTCAAGGTTATGTTTTTTCCTGTGGTCATGTATGGATGTGAGAGTTGGTCTGTGAAGAAAGCTGAGTGCCGAAGAATTGATGGTTTTGAACTGTGGTGTTGGAGAAGACTCTTGAGAGTCCCTTGGACTGCAAGGAGATCCAACCAGTCCATTCTGAAGGAGATCAGCCCTGGGATTTCTTTGGAAGGAATGATGCTAAAGCTGAAACTCCAGTCCTTTGGCCACCTCATGCGAAGAGTTGACTCATTGGAAAAGACTCTGATGCTGGGAGGGATTGGGGGCAGGAGGAGAAGGGGACGACAGAGGATGAGATGGCTGGATGGCATCACTGACTCGATGGGCATGAGTCTGAATGAACTCCAGGAGTTGGTGATGGACAGGGAGGCCTGGCGTGCTGCGATTCATGGGGTCGCAAAGAGTCGGACATGACTGAGCGACTGAACTGATAGATCCCCTTACATTATTATGATTACTTTGATGTTACTTTTAATTTTTGTGTGTAGCCTTTTGACTTAGGCTGTTCTGGGGGCAGACCACTGGAAAAGAAATTTACATGCAACAAACATACAAGAAGGGACCCTTACATTACTAGATTACCACTGGATAGTATAAGCCACTGGAAAACTTAATGACTTAAAACAATTAATTATTTCTCAGCAGCCTATTAGTTGACTAGGCAGTCTGATGTAGTCCAGGCTCTGCTGATCTTGCCTGGGCTTACTTATGTATTAGCTAATATTAGCTCTGTTTCTGGAATTTATATGCTGGGGTTTCAGCCTTCCTCCATATATTCTCTCATCTTCCTATGATCTACACAGACTTGGTTCTATGGGTGAGTCAGGAATCCAGTGGCAACACAGGGTCTTTGAAACCTGTGCTCAGAAGGGGCACATCTTCACTTCTCTTGCTTTCTATTAGCCAAAACAAGTAACAAGCCTGACTCAGATTCAAGTGATGGTAGGAAAAAATATAAACTAAACCTGCACCTCTTGAAGTTAAGAATTTATAAAGTCACATAGCATAGGGTATGGAGACAGGAAAGCCATTAACTGGTACTATAAATTAAATCAGTCTAGTATAATAGCTGATATCATTTAAGATTTAATTTTGTAAGTGGTATTCCAAAAGAATAAGAGTTTCTACTTTCTAAACTCTCATATTTCAAGTTTCCATGTTTCCTTTATAAATATAGAAGCATTTGATAGGTAGTCTTAACTTATTAGTTATTTGAGCATGTGGATGAGATTTAACAAAGTTAATTACAGAAATCTCTTGAATGTTAAAGAATGAAAGTAGGATTTAGTGGCTTATAAAAATAAGTGGTTAAAAACTAAAACACATTATATTTGCATAGCATTTTGCATAAATCATTTAATAACTTTTGTAATTTTCATACCTGTTTATGCATATGTGTTTGAGTTTGGCCTTGAATAATACAAGACCAAAGTAGCAGTAGTTTATACACATTATAAATTTATATACCTTATACAGAATTCAGTGTCTGGGTCAGGAGTATAAGGCATTCTATGGTGTTATATCTAGGCTTCTTTATGTTCTACCATATTTTAAAAATAAACTTTATACTTTAGAATAAGCTTAGATTTAGATAAAAGTTAAAAAGATAATAGATGTTTTTCTGAAACTCTCTTGCTTTTTCCATGATCCAGCGGATGTTGGCAAATTGATCTCTGGTTCCTCTGCCTTTTCTAAAACCAGCTTGAACATCAGGAAGTTCACAGTTCGCTGAAGCCTGGCTTGGAGATTTTTGAGCATTACTTTACTAGCATGTGAGATGAGTGCAATTGTGCGGTAGTTTGAGCATTCTTTGGCATTGCCTTTCTTTGGGATTGGAATGAAAACTGACCTTTTGCAGTCCTGTGGCCACTGCTGAGTTTTCCAAATTTGCTGGCATATTGAGTGCAGCACTTTCACAGCATCATCTTTCAGGATTTGGAATAGCTCAACTGGAATTCCATCACCTCCACTAGCTTTGTTCGTAGTGATGCTTCCTAAGGCCCACTTGACTTCACATTCCAGGATGTCTGGCTCTAGGTGTGATCACACCATCGTGATTATTTTGGTCATGAAGCTCTTTTTGTGTAGTTCTTCTGTGTATTCTTGCCACCACTTCTTAATATCTTCTGCTTCTGTTAGGTCCATACCATTTCTGTCCTTTATCGAGCCCATCTTTGCATGAAATGTTCCCTTGGTATCTCTAATTTTCTTGAAGAGATCTCTAGTCTTTCCCATTCTGTTGTTTTCCTCTATTTCTTTGTATTGATCACTGAGGAAGGCTTTTTTAATCTCTCCTTGCTACTTTTTGGAATTCTGCATTCAGATGCTTATATCTTTCCTTTTCTCCTTTGCTTTTCACTTCTCTTCTTTTCACAGCTATTTGTAAGGCCTCCCCAGACAGCCATTTTGCTTTTTTGCATTTCTTTACTATGGGAATGGTCTTGATCCCTGTCTCCTGTACAATGTCACGAACCTCATTCCATAGTTCATCAGGCACTCTATCTATCAGATCTAGGCCCTTAAATCTATTTCTCACTTCCACTGTATAATCATAAGGGATTTGATTTAGGTCATACCTGAATGGTCTAGTGGTTTTCCCTACTTTCTTCAACTTAAGTCTGAATTTGGCAATAAGCAGCTCATGATCTGAGCCACAGTCAGCTCCTGGTCTTGTTTTTGCTGCCTGTATAGAGTTTCTCCATCTTTGGCTGCAAAGAATATAATCAATCTGATTTTGGTGTTGACCATCTGGTGACGTCCATGTATAGAGTCTTCTCTTGTGTTGTTGGAAGAGGGTGTTTGCTATGACCAGTGAGTTCTCTTGGCAAAACTCTATTAGCCTTTGCCCTGCTTCATTCTGTATTCCAAGGCCAAATTTGCCTGCTACGCCAGGTGTTTCTTGACTTCCTACTTTTGCATTCCAGTCTCCTATAATGAAAAGGACATCTTTTTTGGGGTGTTAGTTCTAAAAGGTCTTGTAGGTCTTCATAGAACCATTCAACTTCAGCTCCTTCAGCATTATTGGTGGGGAAAGAGACTTGGATTATCATGACCTTGAATGGTTTGCCTTGGAAATGAACAGAGATCATTCTGTCGTTTTTGAGATTGCATCCAAGAACTGCATTTCTGACTCTTTTGTTGACCATTATGGCTATTCCATTTCTTTTAAGGGATTCCTGCCCACAGTAGCAGATAAAATGGTCATCTGAGTTAAATTCACCCATTCCAGTCCATTTTAGTTCGCTGATACCTAGAATGTGGACGTTCACTCTTGCCAACTACTGTTTGATCACTTCCAATTTGGCTTGATTCATGGACCTGATATTCCAAGTTCATAGAGAGTTTCAGAAAAACATCTGTTTCTGCTTTATTGACTATGCCAAAGCCTTTGACTGTGTGGATCACAATAAACTGTGGAAAATTCTGAAAGAGATGGGAATACCAGACCACCTGACCTACCTCTTGAGAAACCTGTATGCAAGTAGGGAAGCAACAGATAGAACTGGACATGGAACAACAGACTGGGTCCAAATAGGAAAAGGAGTACATCAAGGCTATATATTGTCACCCTGCTTATTTAACTTATATGCAGAGTACATCATGAGAAATGCTGGGCTGTAAGAAGCACAAGCTGGAATCAAGATTACCAGGAGAAATATGAATAACCTCAGATATGCAGATGACACCACCCTTATGGCAGAAAGTGAAGAGGAACTAAAGGGCCTCTTGATGAAAGTGAAAGAGGAGAGTGAAAAAGTTGTCTTAAAGCTCAACATTCAGAAAATGAATTCATGGCATCTGGTCCCATCACTTCATGGGAAATAGATAGGGAAACAGTGGAAACAGTGTCAGACTTTATATTTTTGGGCTCCAAAATCACTGCAGATGGTGACTGCAGCCATGAAATTAAAAGACGCTTACTCCTTGGAAGGAAAGTTATGACCAACCTAGATAGCATATTCAAAAGCAGAGACATTACTTGCCAACAAAAGTCCATCTACTCAAGGCTATGGTTTTTCCAGTCATCATGTATGGATGTGAGAGTTGGACTGTGAAGAAAGCTGAGCACTGAGGAATTGATGCTTTTGAACTGTGGTGTTGGAGAAGACTCTTGAGAGTCCCTTGGACTGAGAGGAAATCCAACCAGTCCATCCTAAAGGAGATGAGTCCTGAGTGTTCATTGGAAGGACTGATGCTAAAGCTGAAACTCCAATACTTTGGCCACCTCACGCAAGGAGTTGACTCATTGGAAAAGACTCTGATGCTGGGAGGGATTGGGGTCAGGAGGAGAAGGGGACGACAGAGGATGAGATGGCTGGATGGCATCCCCAACTCAATGGACATGAGTTTGAGTAAACTCTGGGAGTTGGTGATGGACAGGGAGGCCTGGATGCTGCGATTCATAGGGTTGCAAAGAGTCGGACACGACTGAGCAACTGAACTGAACTGAAGTGATGAATATAATATGAAAGCTAATGAATATCCACCATCAAGTTTCCCCCCTTGTTAACCTCTTACACTACTATGTAAAAGAAACCAGCATTGGTACATTACTATTAGCTAAAATACTGGTTTGTCTAAATTTACTAATTTTTCTATTGATGTTTTTTTCTGTTCCAGGATCCAGTCCAGGGCACCACATAGCATTTATCTGTCATGACTAGTCTGTGACACTTTATTAATCTTTCCTACTTTTTATGACCTTAATAGTCTTGAGGCATACTGGCCTAGTATCCTAGAGACTGCTTCTCAATTTTTGTTTATTATTTTTCATGGTTATACTGCAGTTGTTTATTTAGCAAGAATATTGCAAAGTCAAACTGCCCTTCTCAACAGATTATATGAGTAGGCAGATGGTATTATTGGTGATTAACCATCACTTATTTAAAGTAGTGCTTGTCAGATTTCTCTATAGTTACTTTGCTTTCCTTTCTATATTCTTGGTAATCACATTACTAGATCCAGTGTACCTTTAAGAGGAAAGAGATTGAACGCCACTTCCTGGAGTGGATAGACACTGCATATCTTAAACAGAAGTTTGTAAGTAAACAGGGAAGATTTATCTCTTTTCTTCCATTTAAGCACTTAATTCAATTGCTTATTTATATCATTATGGTTAGTTTATATTTATTTTATACTTTGGGTTATAATACAGTACTGTATTATTCATTTTGTGGATCAAATTATTCCAGTTTTGACCTTTGGAAACTGTTTAAGTTTGACTTCAATTTTTCTTTGACTTATCACCTCCTTCTGTTTTTTGTGGACACCCTTACATTCTGGTACTAAAAGGTGCTCCAGAGTCACCTTGGATTTTCCCTGTCCCCATCCTAGAATAAATCACTCTCCAATAAGCCCTAATTCCTTTTATAGAAATGATACTTAGAAACCAAAATCTGAATGCTAGGTTTGCTTGTTTCTTCTGAGCTGTTATTATTTCTAGGCTTTCTAAACAGATAGAACTAGATAATTTGAATGTATACATATTACACAGATGTTTATAATTATTTATTTACCTGTTTCCTCTCTGTGTGCATACACATGTATGCATATACATACATACATATATTGGAGAAGGCAATGGCACCCCACTCCAGTATTCTTGCCTGGAAAATCCCATGGACAGAGGAACCTGGCAGGCTACAGTCAATGGGTTGCAAGAGTTAGACATGACTTAGCAACTGAAACCACCACCACACACATATATTTGTACACACACACAAATTTATATATTAGATAAACATGAGTTTATTCTCAAGTCTCTGACCCCAGTCCAGTACTGTGTTGTTTATTATAACCTTCTTTCCTTACTTTTCTGCAGCTCCCCTCTATGAGAACAGGAAATCTGGCTTCTACCAGCTTCCATCCATTTATTTATCAGTACACACTATGCCTTTTGATCTTATTGTGTAAGATAAGAGCCTGCACATTGCAGGTATATATTGGCAGTAAGGACAGAGAATTACAGGGAGAGAAGACATATGAAACTTCTTTTAAGAAAAGGTTTCCAGAAGCTACTCTGCAACTTCTGCTGATATCCCATTAGAAAAAAAAAAAAATTAGTCACAAGGCCACACAAAGATGAAAGAGACTTTGGGAAATGTAATCTTTATCCTAGGAAGCAGAATGCCAAGCTTAAAAAAAAATCAGAAACATGAAAAAAAAATATCCAAACTTAAAAACAAAGGAAGAAAATATTCTTATGAAAGATGGAAAAATAAGGGAAGAAAAATTGGAAAATAGCTAAGAGTTTACCCTACATATTACCTGGATATTATTTTTCCTGAATACTACTATTATTGTAATGAATGAAGCAAGGAAAATGAAATGGTCAATTTTGTAATTTATTTCAGAATAATTAAAGGTCATATAAATAGATTGGCACAATGAACTTCTTCATTTTTTAAATTCATCTTTAATTTCCCTTCATCTTTGCCATTATCCATAGTCCAGCTGATTTAAGGAAAAGGAACAAGCAATTAACATATTTAAAGCCAAAAGGGGTCTGAGAATTAGGATGAAAAAGCCAATATCTGCTTTTATTAAGAAGTCTAGAGAGATTATTTCATCATGTTGTTTAAAAATTTTCTTTAAATACATAAAAGAAATAGTACTTTTATTTTTATATCACAGTTTCCCCTTTTTTTCTAACAAGGATTTTGAGCAGTGACATTAATCTGTTGACTGTTCCTGAATATATCAGATACGCTTCATAAATACACACCTGCTGTGCTGCTGAAAGAAGCTGGTGATTTCCGATGCTCCATTGAACACAGTGGACTGACAGCTTAAAAAGGCAGAATGAAAGATAGGTGGGAGGGAAGTCCAAGAGTAAATGGGTTAATGATACACCATAATACACTCTTCACTGAAACCAGTTATTACTGAAAAGAATGGAGGGACAACAAAGTCTTAAATAAAGGCTATCCTATGAATATAATAATATTAGAACTTGTGCTAAAATAGACATACTCCTCAGACTGAACCGATTACAAACTCATAAATGCATGGTTCTGTGACTTTCTTTAAGAAAGTCTGAGTTATTTAGAAGTGACAGCCTTGAGTGTGAGGTAACCAAGTTATGCATAATACTTATGCAATATTAAAATGCAAAGAAATTTTATCAGAAAAAAATTGGCATATTATATTCCCCTATGTAACATTACATGTTAAAAGTTTCAACAAAACGCCTATAAAACCTCTGTGTATAGCTGCATAATGGCTCCCAATTGTTCTAAGAAATAGCTCAGTCTGTGGAAGACATTATAAGGAAATTTCATTCAGCTATGAATATATCTATTCCTTTGACATAGTCATAGCAATTCAAGCATGAGAATGAATACAAAATAGGCCTTACTAAACCTGAAATGAGATTTTTCTGTATTTTAAAATTATATTCCCCTTCTAAGAAGTGAGGATATTTGGAGATCATTCAATTAAAGCTATTAGACACATGAAACTTTAGGGTGAATGTATTCCAGTAATTAGTCTTTTTTTTTTTTTTTTGTATTTATAGCTGTGGAAATGTACTTTCTTTTTTTTTTTCATAATTTTTGAATATCTCACTAAAATTTTCATACTAAAAATTTTATACTTTAAAAATAGTTGAAAGTTCCATATTTAAACAGAATACAAAGTGTCTATATACCTCCATGCTGTGCTGTGCTTAGTCATGTCTGACTCTTTGTGACTCCATGGACTGTAGCCCACTAGACTCTGTCTATGGGGATTCTCCAGCAAGAATAGTGGAGTGGGTTGCCATGCCCTCCTCCAGGGGTCTTCCCAATTCAGGGATTGAACCCAGGTCTCCCACATTGCAGATAGATCCTTTACCATTTGAGTCACCAGGGAAGCTCAAGAATGCTGGAGTGGGGAGCCTATCCCTTCTGCAGAGGTACTTCCCAACCCAGGATTTGAACCAGTGTCTCCTGCATTGCAGGTGGATTCTTTACCAGCTGAGATACCTGAGAAGCACCTACATCCCTTATTTAGTATCAATTTATTTCAGGATATTTTAGGTTTCCACTTACTATCATATCAATATGTGTTAACTAACGTGGATATAAATATTAAGTCTCCTTACAGAAAAATAATTTAGATTTTGTTAATTAAATCAGTAGCAATAATGATGGTCACAACACTAGAAGAATAGAAAAATAGTTTTTCTACCCATGTTTTTTTAACCTGGATTTTTACTGGATTAAAATAATTATTTTTTAACATGCAAACTTTTCTGAAATTTTAAATATCCATAGAAATTATTTCAACCATAGGCATTTAATAATCTTTTACATTGCAAAATATTTATCTTTTAGTAAGTTTTTCTGAATTACATTATAATCAATTATTTTAGTCCTTTTTTCCCTCCAGGAACCATGCAATAATCCTTACTTTCAATGATGCTTAACTTCTCCATATACTTAAAGATAATTGTTATATTTTCCTTTAAGTTTTATTTGGCCAAACTCACATATATTTTTCTCTTTTGGTCTTCCCTGATGGCTCAGCAGTAAATAATCCACCTGCAAGGCAGGAGATGCAGCAGACACAGACTTGATCCCTGGGTTGGGAAGATCTCCTGGAGGAGGAAATGGTAACCCACTCCAGTATTCTTGCCTGTAAAATCTCATGGACAGAGGAGCCTGGCGGGCTACAGTCCAAAGGGTCACAAAGAGTCCGACACGACTGAGCAGCTGAGCACACGTGCATATCTATTTATTTCTTTAATATTTGTTTCTTCTCCCAAGAAAATCTCTCTGGCTTGTTCAGAGCTTTAAGGATTGTTCTCTGAATTTCTTTCCATCTCATCTTTTGGTAGTGATTTTTGACATCTCAGGTGTGGTGGTGGTAGGGTAGAGCTGATTTTTATCATTTTCCTATTTCTGTTTTGTATATAGCCATGCCAGAGTTATTTCAAACTACAAGATACACATTTGGCTTTTGAGAACCCATGGAAGAAGGTTCTAGTTCACCAATGAATTTACCTATACCTCTTTTTCTTTGCTGTCAGTTATTTCATAATATACTAGAATGTGCTATCATTAATTAACAAAGGTTGAGCACCAATGAAATAATTTTCTAGGCCCAAAATGGAGCCATTTTTTGCCTGGGAGCCATGTCAACAAACAGACACTTAAGTAACTTTCTTGTAAATGCTCCACTTGACCACAAGCTCAGTATACCCAGTCAGCCAGTCCTGGACACTGGACATTCTTACTCTAGACAAGGTCTCCTCTGTAGCACCAACCAATTATATATTTTCTACTTTTTTCTCCCTTGTTCTTTACCCTGTAAAAACCTCCTGTCTTCTTCTCATTTTTACAGTTCTCTGAATGGAGACTGTTTGCTTTATGAAGGGTTAAAGTTTGTTTCCATCATCTAAATTGTCTTTAGTCATTTTTAATGCCACTATTAAGTTTCCTGAATTGCTCATGATATTTTCCTTTTATCCCCACAATATATATACATAATTTTCCACATTAGAGCCTGACTGGAAGTTGGACATTGTACCTCTGAATAGATGTTGTCTGCTTTCAATTCTGTTTCCTATTATTTCATCAGTATTTGACTTTTCATGAATTTAAGTATATCAAAACAAGACCATTTTTTTATTTATTTATAGTATCTTTGATTTCTTGATTCAACAAATGAAGTGAATCTCTTCTGAATTACTTCTAGTCTGTCAATCTTCTCATCACTTCTTTTAAGCTCCTCAGCATAGGCTCTTCCTTTTTTATCAAATTTATCAAAGAATTTCTTTGAGTAAAGAATAAATGGGCATTAAAATATTTTGATTAATTGACAGGTTTCTAGTTATTTTGAAATTTCCTCATAATTTTTTGTATGGAGCATCTTACAAATGGGGTAAAAATAAGTGCTGTCAAAATACGGTGGCCTGGTTTAAAAACTTGAATGAGTCTGCCATGACTAATTATGTGAGTTTAATAAATGCATTCAGCATTTTAACCTTTCTCATATATATTCTTGAAAGAGGCATGAAATTGTCTACATGTTCAGCCTATAGGTTCCTTACTAATCTAACTCAGGGCTCATTAACTCAGAACTTTAGGAACTCAATAAGAAAACAAGTTGCCTCACTAAATTGTCACTCATGCAAGGTCTTTATTTTTTGAGCTAAATTGGTGCACTCTTCCATTAACACCTGCTCCTACCCTGGAAGGCATTGCATTCTTACATCATAAGTCTTAGCCTCACACTCACTGCATACTCCCCAATAAACTGAACATCCCATTGAAATTCACGTGTATGAACCAAGTCCATTAATGTTTTGTGGTATATCTTGTTGTATTTTTAGTATTAGAATATACTCATTCAGTTATTTATTCATATTTTGATATTTTATGTTCAAATAATTTATTCATTTTGCAGTGCATGTTGTGCTAGATATGGAGTTTAAGTAAAATGAGACTTCTTTTCCAAATAGCCAATCAAATATTTTAACATAGTATTAAATAATTTTTATGTTCCTCATTAATTTAATACTTAATTAATTGTATGCTAGAGTATGAACTATATCTGTTTTTATTCAAGGATGACAATTTCTTCTATTAATTTTTACATCAATAAAACACTGATTTAATTAGTAGTTTTATTATCTGAGTCACTGTATCTCTCATTACTCTAAATTTACAATTTCACAATTTATTGCAGCCTTAAGTTTTTCAAAATCTTTTTAAAAATTAAAAAAAAAATCTGGGAAACTATATTGGAATTAGTTTTAATTTAGAAACTACTTTACAAAGAGCTTACAAATTCTTATCATTCAATGCTTCCTTGGTCTTGATATATAACAGTAGAAATTTTCAATTTAATCTAATAGCATATCTTGTGTAGGTGAGTGTAACAATCTATAATAATTGTTATAACCAAATAGATTAAATATAAGGCACGAGAGTCATGAAGTTGGACAGTCTGAGTAAACCTCATATAGGAGATGAGGGATAGTGACAGTTTCACAGCAGATATTAGGATGGAATAATAATAACCAGTGTAAACAAATATACAGAACCAGAACCAACCTCATCTTTCTTTCCACCCCAACTGTTACGCCATTTAACTCTAAGACTGCTAGAAATTGAGACTTAGAAAAATGAGAATAAGAGGAAAATATGGGACAAATACGAACTGATGAAGTTCACTTCCCCAGTGGCTCAGACAGTAAAGAGTCTGCCTGCAATGCAGGAGACCCCAGTTCAGTTCCTGGGTCAGGGAGACCCCCTGGAGGAGGTCATAGCAACCCACTCTGCTATTCTTGCCTGGAGAATTCCATGGACAGAGGAACCTGGAGGGCTACAGTCCACAGGGCCACAGAGAGTTGGATGTGAGTGAGCAGCTAAGACTTTAATTTTCACTTCTGTTCTCAATTTAGGAGGTTCTATTTTTTCAATTCATAGAATGTGGGATTGGGATAGAAATTATAGCATCAAGTTTTGGCATGTTACCAAATTCTAGATGAAGGCTCAAAAACTTAAGGTTTCTTTTGATAAAACAAAATCAAGTTTTGTATTAACATTCAGTCTAATTTTCAATAGCATTTCAGCTTTACTATGTTGGAATTCATCTTGGAATCAATTAATATTAAAACCTTTTTCTTTTGCAGACACATAATTATTCCTGGCAAGTTGCTGTCTCAACCTTCAACATAAAGTTTCAAAAAGACTTCTCCAACTCATTTATCAATGAAAGTTTTGTGTTGGAACTAATTATTTTTAATTGAATATATAGAAGGTGACTTTTCCACATAGACAATAATTTTTGAGACTCTGAACTTCAGAGCACTAATTTTAACTTAATTAGTTTGTACATTTGTTCAACTCACAGTTTCAAGGCCCCTGTCCTATTTCAGAAATTACACATCCTTATCTGTAAAAACAGAAAGATTATAACTCATACACATTAAACAGAGTTCCCCATGGTTGAAAGTGATAAGATGTGTGTGAGCATAGAATTTTAATTTTTATTGTGTTTAGTCTTCTTTGTATTAGCTATTCCTTTAGAGAAAGGAGGATTCTGGAGAGCCAGGACTTTTTTTTTCTCTCTTATTCATTCGTTTATTTTTAGCTCTATGCATTCCCCCCACCTCCAAGTAACCAATGTCTAAAATATTGGAATTTGTCCTTCTTTCTGAATCAGGACTGTTTATCATTTTAAAGGGAATAGGTGGATGTGTCTCTTGTTAACTGATGTTTGATCACAAGTCACCTCAGAATCATTAATTGTATGTCTCATTTACCTTCTCCATGCCAGTTCTGTCTTCTGTTACAAATGCAGAGAAATTATCTCTTACTCTCAGGTTTATTTGCTTCTGCATCATACTTAGATGATCCCCAGATACTAGAAGCAGCCTCACGAGGCTTTTCATTTTTTGTGAAGTCTCTGTAACAAAACTGAGGGGAAAGAGTACAATTCTAAGTTACTCTTCCCCACCATTGTGCTATCTCTTGCATCACAAGAGATATGAGTCTAAAAGAATGGAGGGATACCAAAATACCCAGACAGCCCTGTAAATATATCTAGGGTCCCATTATTCCTCCATGGGCAACCCCTTTGTTTCCCAAGCAAGAACACAGTGGGGTAATAAAGGAAGTGGTAGAGGAACAAGTTCTTAGATTCTTTTTATTTCTTCTTCTTCTTTTTTTTTTTTCTTTTTGTCTTCATTTTGAATGTACTGCCATGTAGCTTTTACAAATCTCAGGAATGTAAGCTGAGGAACTCAAGCCCATGAAGTCTGATGAGGTCCCCAATCTGTAACACCTTGTTCTGTACCCTTGTTCCATCTGATTGTTCAGGTGCATGTAAAAGTCAGAAGTAGGTTCTATTTAGGTCAGGTCTAGTTTCAGAGGCAGAAATTTTAGGATAAAATATAACTAGAGGTAAGACAAAATATTTTTTCTTATCACTCTTTATTTTCTCCTGAAAACACTATTCCATGATTTTCATATATTACCACATTGATTTCAGTGCTCTTCTTATTGCAGTGGACTCTTTCAGAAAAGTCCATTTTGCTAGCCAGGTTCTCCTCATTTTATGGGGTAGTAGACAGGGATGCCTGGCGTGTTGCTGTCCATGGGCACAACTGAGAGACTGAACTGAACTGAACTGTGAAAGAGGGTTTTGGCTGCAAGTGGGTTACTTTCTCAAAGAGAAGAAATGTTTTAGATATGTTACTATCTATTCCAGGGAGCATCCAATTATAATGCCATTACCTAATTAAAACATGTTTAATGGTGAGGTGCTCTCTTGTACTTCAGTTTGAGCAGTAAAAGCAAGCTGATGTGATTTTTTAACCAAGGTTTCTTGTTGGAACTTTGAAAGCACTGCATGCTTCATTTATAGTAATTATGTGAAATTTATCTTTGTGAGAAAAGCATACACACATTTTGGCAGAGCTTTCCTGAGAAAAGTAGGTACCAGTCACAATTTGTAATATCCATCCTTTCCCATGGCCCCACCTCCCTTTTACTCTCTCTCTATTTCTCTGCATGTATAGTCAAAACAAGATATCTCCATCAGCTTCCTCTACAGATAGGGTTATTTTTTTCTAATTTGCCTACTGAGGGTAATGGCTACCAGGAATTCTACTTTGTAAGGGGTTTTCATTGTTTTCCCCTTTCACTCGAGTTATTTGGCTTTGTCTTCTATCTCTTGCACAAAGCCAATTAATCTACCATCTTTAGGTCAGCAGGCATAGTCTGAAGTTACCAAGCAAACACTGCAAGCTTAATTCTTGGATTTTTATTATCCCTTCTTTTTTATCCACCAATCCAAGAAAATGACTGGGCCATTTGTGTTTCTATTCTCAATTTTCTGGTCAAAATCAGAAATAGAATGAAGGTTGCCTTCTTCTGTACCTGACTTTTTGAAAGTTATACTTTTCCTAAAGGCTCTGCTCACTGTTTTTGAAGGAAAAGATAAAGAAGCCAGCGCTCCTGAGGCAATTAGTGAGAGCTCAGTTCCCAGACTGAGCTGGAAAACAATGTAGTTAACTTTTATAGGAGACTATGCCTCCCTCCATCCTTGAAAGCATCACAGGAGCCCAAAAGTACACCTAACAACCCCGTTTCATGTGCAGTGAGATTTACAGGCTTGTTGAGGATTCCTAACCCCAAATGGGATACAGTGGCATAAAGTGTCTTGGATTTTTATCCATGAGAATCTAGGATTGGAAGACTCTATAATAACTGATATTTCTTATATCATTAGACATGGAAGCTGGGAAAGAGTGTTGGGAAAATTAAAAGGCTACGTAGATTTGGATTTATTTTATTATTATTATTTTGGCTGTGCAGGATCTTCATTACAGCATGCAGGCTTTCTCTAGTGGGAGTGTGAGGGCTCAGTCGTCGCGGCAAGGTTGCTCCAGAGCATGTAGGATCTTAGATCCTCAACCAGGGATTGAAACTGCATCCTCTGAATTGGGAGGCAGATTCTCAACCACTGGACCACCAGGAAAGTCGTTGAATTTTAAATAATTTATATAACACGACAAATGTTATTTGTTTCTGCATATCTCATTCATACCTGCAGTTGTTTTCACATGTTCACTCTCTAGCATGGCGATTCTCCTTGAAGAGAACTGTTTATTGTCTTGTTCATATTCTCTTACTTCTTCAGGAAGCAAAGTTCTTGTATGTCCTGAGATGTACATATGGGACTATTGTGTATGCTGACCTCACATTCAGATTTTTGTAGATATTGTGCTATGCTCCATGTTTTATAGTACTTATCTTAACTGCCCACTGAACAGTTAACCTACACAACTATTAGAACATATGTAAATTTTGTTTACAAATTGATTAGAATTTGGTGACAGAATTGTAAAATTCAGAAGCGGACAGTGCAGTACAGCGCAGGTCACAGCAATCATAGCTTCAGGCCGTGAATTGCTTCCGTTGTCTCTATTGTCTCTGAATTTTCCCACTTACCTAGAGTACAATACACAGACAGATTTTAAAACTGATCTGCATAATTTATTTTCATAATTTAAGAAAGCATTAATGATTCTGTGCAAATAGTGAGGAGAGATGAATTCTAGTTCAAAATCATAATTCCCTAGATATATTGTAGGTCTTTTCATTTGAAAAGGGGGGCATGTTAGTAACCTATTTCTTTCACAAAGTTATTGAATGATTCAAATGAGATGAAAATGGTGAATGTGAAAAATAAATGACCCAATCAAAAAATGGGCCAAAGAACTAAATAGACATTTCTCCAAAGAAGACATACAGATGGCTAACAAACACATGAAAAGATGCTCAACATCACTCATTATCAGAGAAATGCAAATCAAAACCACTATGAGGTACCATTTCATACCAGTCAGAATGGCTGCGATCCAAAAGTCTACAAGCAATAAATGCTGGAGAGGGTGTGGAGAAAAGGGAACCCTCTTACACTGTTGGTGGGAATGCAAACTAGTACAGCCACTATGGAGAACAGTGTGGAGATTCCTTAAAAAACTGGAAATAGAACTGCCTTATGATCCAGCAATCCCACTGCTGGGCATACACACTGAGGAAACCAGAAGGGAAAGAACACGTGTACCCCAGTGTTCATTGCAGCACTGTTTATAATAGCCAGGACATGGAAGCAACCTAGATGTCCATCAGCAGATGAATGGATAAGAAAGCTGAGGTACATATACACAATGGAGTATTACTCAGCCATTAAAAAGAATACATTTGAATCAGTTCTAATGAGGTGGATGAAACTGGAGCCTATTATACAGAGTGAAGTAAGCCAGAAAGAAAAACACCAATACAGTATACTAACGCATATATATGGAATTTAGAAAGATGGTAACAATAACCCTGTGTACGAGACAGCAAAAGAGACACTGATGTATAGAACAGTCTTATGGACTCTCTGAGAGAGGGAGAGGGTGGGAAGATTTGGGAGAATGGCATTGAAACATGTAAAATATCATGTATGAAACGAGTTGCCAGTCCAGGTTCGATGCACGATACTGGATGCTTGGGGCTGGTGCACTGGGACGACCCAGAGGGAAGGAATGGGGAGGGAGGAGGGAGGAGGGTTCAGGATGGGGAACACATGTATACCTGTGGCAGATTCATTTTGATATTTGGCAAAACTAATACAATTATATAAAATTTAAAAATAAAAAAAAAAAAGGTGAATGTGCCTTAACAGTAGTGAGTACTAAATAGAAACTATTATTATTATTCCCTTGTTCTTCCTATAGATAACCCAAATCACTTTTTGAACAAAGAGAACTAGATAAATTTATTGTACCATTTGTTAGACTATTCTGAGGTTTTGGTTGTATTTTATTTTCAGTTTTCAAAGTTTCTGACAGAATTTTCTGTAGAAACTAATGACACTTTTCAACAGCTTCTGAATTCCCTGGAGTATGATTGCTGTAATATTTTCTAAGAACTACTAAAATATGGCATGATTTTCTCTTCTCAATGTTGAAGTAACTGTGTTGTGTAGTAGTAAGCTTTGCCAGTATTTGCTCCCTTAGAGCTCAGTGATTTCCTGAAATGCACATCTTCAATTGATTGGGTATAATTTCTTGATTTATTTGTAACACCAAAAAAACAACAAAAAAGCAAAAAGGTCTGTTATTTTTCTCTCCTTAGGAGCATTTCTAAGCCAAATGAGACTTTTAAAAGGCCAGTTAAAAGTTTACTGATATCCTTTTTTTTTCCCCTTGATTTTCTTAATGCTGTGTATGCCATCTAAAATTGGTTTTATCAATTTCAAGGGTATATCAGTCTTTTTTATAATTACTCTTATTTCTCTCATTTTTCCTTGTTGCTTGCCTGAAAAACAAATCAAATATTTGAATTAATGTAATATCCTATTAATATAAAACAAATTTGAGATGTGATTTAATTTTCTACTCTGAAGAAAGATGAATTTGTGTGTTGCAGCACAAACTACAGATGAGATAATCAATCTCAGAATTATGCTTGTTACCTTCTTGAGCAACAATATGTGTGTGTGCTAAGTTGCTTCAGTCATGTCCAACCCTTTGTGACCCCATGGACTGTAGTCCGCTAGGTTCCTCTGTCCATGGGATTCTTCAGGCAAGAATACGGGGTGGGTTGCCTTGGCTTCCTCCAGGGGATTTTCCTGACCCAGGGATCAAACCAGTGTCTCTTGTATTTCCTGCATTGGTAGGTATCTTCTTTACCACTAGTGCCACCTGAGAAACTATAGAAAAGTATTCTAAAAATTGTCATACAATTCTAAATATTTAGATAAATTATCTTCCCATAAAATCATTAGGATTGCTTTCCTGGCACTGATGCAATGGTCTGATAATAATTTGAAGATTCTGGAAGCTTCATAAAGTTCCTTAGGCCATGATAATTTATTAAACAGTTGCCACAAAATAATAGTTAAAATTTGTAACATTTGACATTGAATGTGACAAGTAACATTGATATTGTAAATGTCAGAAAATATCCTTGTCCTTTTTTCTACAAGGTGAAAGATATTTTAATTGAACTTCACATGTGACATATGTGTGCCAAGTATGACTTCCAAGAGAGCTGCCATTTGGACAAAATGAATTTCTAGTACATATCTCTATTGAAAAAAAATATTCTCTTGTTTTTTCTGTTTGTCTGTTTATTTGTTTACTGGCTTATTGTTTATTAGATGCTTTTCTCAGGTATGTGCTATAAATGTATTAATACTATACTTAAAGTGAGAGGATATAAGTTGAGTGTTAGTGGCTCAGTAATGTCCAACTCTTACAATCCCAAGGACTATAGCCACCAGGATCCTCTGTCCATGGAATTCTCCAGGAAAGAATCTTAGAGTGGATAGCCATCCCCTTCTCCAGGGGATCATCCCAACCCAGGGATTGAATCCAAGTCTCCTGCACTGCAAGCAGATTCATGACCGTCTGAGCCACCAGAGAAGCATACCTAATAATTATCAAATACCTACCTTATGTTAGATACCTTTCACATATAATTGTAAGACTTTCTACAAAATAACTCAACAAATAAGATGTGTTTCCTATTTTATTTTGTAATAGAGCACACACTAAAGGCCTGTGAGTGTTACTAAGTATATTTCTCAGAAAAGGAAAGTGTAGTAGACTGCAGGGGTTCAGGCTAGGTCTTTCTGACTTATGTGAGCACAGATGCTTTTGAACTTCAGTGTTTTGAACTTTGGCCACCTGATGCCAAGAACTGACTCCTTGGAATAGACCCTGATGCTGGGAAAGATTGAAGGCAGGAGGAGAAGGGGATGACAGACCATGAGATGGTTGGATGGCATCACTGACCCGATGGACATGAGTTTGAGTAAACTCCGGGAGTTGGTAATGGACAAGGAAGCCTGGCGTGCTGCACTCCATGGGGTCACAAAGAGTCAGATATGACTGAGCAACTGAACTGAACTAAATGCAGTCTAAAATGAAGGGCATTCCTTATGTCTCAACTTATGGTGCATGAGAAAATTATCTTTCAAAACATATGGCATTCTCAAACAGAAAATGTAGATTGATCCCTTAGACTTCTCCCTTTATGAATGCATTTGGTTACATATAAAAGAAAACTAAGCTAAAAATGTGTCCAAAGAATACAAATGGAGGTCATTTTTAATGCATACCAAAAAGTTCAAGAATATGACTGGCATAGATATTCAATAATAATGTTGGGAACCATGCATCTTGTTATATTTTTTCCTTAAAAATAAGTTTCTTACAATTTGAGTTTTTGTTGTTGATATTGTTGTTGTTGATGTTCATTGTTGTAACCTCAGGGCTACAATATATCTGCTGTATCTTCAGGTATCATAAATCAGTCAGTTTAGTCAATCAGGTGAGTCTAACTCTTTGTGGCCCCATGGACTGCAAAATGCCAGGCTTTCCTGTCCATCACCAACTCCTGGAGCTTTCTCAAACTCATGTTGATTGAGTAGGTGAGGCCATCCAACCATTTCACCCTGTCATCCACTTCTTATACTGCCTTCAACCTATGCGAGCATGAGGGTATTTTCCAATGAGTCAACACTTCACGTCAGGTGGCCAAAGTATTGGAGTTTCAGCTTTAGCATCAGTCCTTCCAATGAATGTTCAGGGCTAATCTCCTTTAGGATGGACTGGTTGGATCTCATTCCTGTCCAAGGGACTCTCAAGAGTCTTCTCCAACACCATAGTTCAAAAGCATCAATCTTTGGTGCTCAGCTTTCTTTATAGTCCAACTCTCACATCCATACATGACTACTGGAAAGACCATAGCTTTGACTGGTCAGGTTTTGTCAGCAAAGTAATGTCTCTGCTTTTTAATGTGCTGCCTAGGTTGGTTATAGCTTTTATTCCAAGAGGAAAGCATCTTTTAATTTCATGGTTACAGTCACAATCTTCATTTTGGAGCCGGAAAAAATACAGTGTGTCACTCTTGCCATTGTTTCTTTGTCTATTTGCCATGAAGTGATGGGTCAGGATGCCATGATCTTCGTTTTCTGAATGTTGGGTTTTAAGCCAAATTTTTCACTCTCCTCTTTCACTTTCATCAAGAGGCTCTTTAGTTTTTCATCACTTGCTGCCATAATGTGGTGCCATCTGCATATCTGAGGTTATTGATATTTATCCCAGCAATCTTGATTCCAGCTTGTATTTCATTCAGCCCAGCATTTCGCATGATGATCTCTGGATGTAAGTTAAATAAGCAGGGGGACAATATACAGCTGTGATGTACTCCTTTCCTCATCTGGAACCAGTGTGTTGTTCCATGTCCAGTTCTAACTGTTGCTTCTTGACCTAAGAACAGATATCTCAGGAGGCAGGTCAGGTGGTCTGGTATTCCCATCTCTTTCAGAGTTTTCCACAGTTTGTTGTGATCCACACGGTCAAAGGATTTGGCATAGTCAATAAAGCAGAAGTAAATGTTTCTCTGGAACTCTCTTGCTTTTTTGATGAGCCAACAGATGTTGGCAATTTGGTCTCTGGTTCCTCTGCCTTTTCTAAATCCAGCTTGAACATCTGGAAGTTCATGATTCATGTACTGTAGAAACCTGGCTTGGAGAATTTTGAGCATTAGTTTGTTAGCCTGTGAGATGAAAGCAATCGTGTGGTAGTTTAAGCAATCTTTGACATTGCTTTTCTTTGGGATTGGAATGAAAACTGACCTTTTCCAGTCCTGTGCCCACTGCTGAGTTTTCCAAATGTGCTACATATTGAGTGCAGCACTTTCACAACATCATCTTTTAGGATTTGAAATAGCTCAACTGGAATTCCATCACTTCCACTAGCTTTGTTCATAGTGATGATTCCTGAGGCCCACTTGACTTCACATTCCAGGATGTCTGGCTCTAGATGAGAGATCACACCATTATGGTTATCTGGGTCGTGAAGGTTTTTTGTATAGTTCTTTGTATTTTTGCCACCTCTTCTTAATATCTTCTGCTTCTGTTAGGTCCATACCATTTCTGTCCTTTATTGTGCCCGTCTTTGCATGAAAAGTTCCCTTGATATCTCGAATTTTCTTGAAGAGATGTCTAGGCATTCCCATTCTTTGTTTTCCTCTATTCTTTGTATTGATCACTGAGGAAGGCTTCCTTATCTCTCCTTGCTGTTCTTTGGAACACTGCATTCAAAAGGATGCATCTTTCCTTTTCTCCTTTGCCTTTAGCCTCTCTTCTTTTCTCAGTTATTTGTAAGGCCTTTTTAGACAACCATTTTGCCTTTTTTCATTTCTCTTTCTTGGGGATGGTCTTGATCACTGCCTCCTGTACAGTGTCACGAACCTCCATCCATATTTCTTCAGGCACTCTGTCTATCAGATCTAATGCCTTGAATCTGTTTGTCACTTCTATAGTATAATTTTACAGGTTTTGATTTAGGTCATACCTGAATGGTCTAGTGGTTTTCCCTACTTTCTTCAATTTAAGTCAGAATTTGGCAATAAGGAGTTCATGATCTGAGTCATAGTCAGCTCCCGGTCTTGTTTTTGCTGACTGTATAGAGCTTCTCCATCTTTGGCTGCAAAGAATATAATCAATCTCATTTCTGTATTGACCATCTGGTTATGTTCATGTGTAGAGTCATCTCCTGTGTTGTTGGAAGAGGGTGTTTGCTATGACCAGTGCATTCTCTTTGGAAAACTCTGTTAGCCTTTGCCTTGCTGGCCTGTTACTCCAGGTATCTCTCGACTTCCTACTTTTGCATTCTAGTCCCCTATAATGAAAAAAGCATATTTTTTGGGTGTTAGTTCTAGAAGGTCTTGTAGGTCTTCATAGAACCATTCACCTTCAGCTTCTTCAGCATTACTGGTTGGAGCATAGATTTGGATTACTGTGATATTGAATGGTTTGCCTTGGAAATGAACAGAGATCATTCTGTCATTTTTGAGATTGCATCCAAGTACTTCACTTCAGACTCTTTTGTTCACTAAGAGGGCTACTCCATTTCTTCTAAGGGATTCTTACCAACAGTAGTGTATATAATGGTTATCTGAGTTAAATTCACCCATTCCAGTCCATTTTAGTGCACTGATTCCTAAAATGTCTATGTTCACTCTTGCCATTTCCTGTTGACTACTTCAATTTACCTTGATTCATGGACCTAACATCCCAGATTCCTATGCAGTGTTGCTCTTTACAGTGCCAGAATTTACTACCATCACCAGCCACATCCACAACTGGGTGTTTTTTTGCTTTGCCACTGTCTCTTCATTTTTTCTGGAGTTATTTCTCCACTGATCTCCCATATCTTATTGGGCACCTACCAACCTGGGGAGTTCATCATTCAGTGTCCTATCTTTTTGCCTTTTCATACTGTTAATGGGTTTCTCAAAGCAATAATGCTGAAGGGGTAGCCATTCCCTTCTCCAGTGTCAGGCATTGTACTGTGAACATATTACAGGACATTGGCAAGAGGAAAAGAAAGGGATATCTGTTGTTGACTTCTAGTGTCAATAGTGTTATTTGTTTAGTTTTGTCTGACTCTTTGCAGCTCTGTGTAATGTAGCCCACCAGGCTTCTCTGTCCATGGGGTTCTCCAGGCAAGAATACTGGAGTGGGTTGTCATTCCCTTCTCTACCTGGGACTCCTGCATTGCAGGCAGATTCTTTACCATTTAAGACCACCAAGGCAGCCAGTTGACTTCTTCTTATAACTTATTCACCTGAAAAAGGCTACAGCTGCAATGGAAGCTAAGCAATCAAGATTTAATGTATCAAAGAAGGGATAATGAAGTTGATAATGGAATTTTGAACAGCTAATTTACTATATCTGCTTTACACACATTACCCTATATACCTTACTTTTTTAGAGCTTTCCTAAACCCTGTTTTCACTTATTCATATTTTTCAGACATTCAAGGACTATTTATTAAATTTTATTGCTGTGTGCTGAGAATATATCTGTGATTTAAAAAGGCAATGCATATTTCAAAAAATACACAAAAATCAATTCCAAATGAATTTTAGGTCTGAATGTTGAAGACAAATGAGTAAAGCTTTTTTAAGAAAAGTTATATCATCTTTGTGTCCTCAGAGTATACAAAGGTTTCTTAAAGAAGATACACATGCACACAATCACTAACTATATATAGAGAGATTGACATATTGAACTAAATTAAGATTGACAACAAGTGGGCTGCAAAAATCTCCATTAACAAAGTGCAAAGCAATCCCACAAGGCTGAAAACTGTCACAATATGTATAGGTGACAAAAATTTCTTCAATCAACTGAAAAAAGACATGTAACCCAGTTAAAAATAGGTAATACATGCAAATAAACATTTATTTAAAAGAATATATTATTGTCTGTAAACATAAAAAGATCTTTAAACATGTTAATCATCAGGAAATTAAAATTAAGGCAACTACCACATACTCACAAAAACATATAAAATTAAAAATACTGAAAATCTCCACTGTTTGCTAGGAAATAAGTATTTGAAACAGCTGAAACTCTGTAGTGAGCATACAAATTGGTACAATTACTTTTTGAAACCTGTTTAGCAGTATTAACTATAGCTGAACATATGTGCTTTTTGCCCCACATTTACAAGTCTAGGTATATGCTCAAAAGAAATCCATATTTATCTTCACCAATAGGCCATCAACAGAAAATTGGATTCAAGTTTTACTGAGCATGGCCCCACCCATCAGAACAAGACCCAGTTTCCCCCTCAGTCAGTCTCTCCCATCAGGAAGCTCCCATAAGCCTCTTATCCTTCTCCATCAGAGGGTAGACAGACTGAAAACCACAATCACAGAAAACTAACCAATCTGGTTACATGGGACACAGCCTTGTCTAACTCAATGAAACTATGATCCATGCCCTGTGAAACCATCCAAGATGGACAGGTCAATGATGAGAGTTTTGACAAAATGTGGTCACTGGAGAAGCAAATGGCAAACCACTTCAGTATTCTTGCCTTAAGAACCCCATGAACAACCAGGAAAGGCAAAAAGATAGGACACTGAAAGATAAAATCCACAGGTCGGTAGGTACCCAATTGCTACTGCAGATCAGTGGAGAAATAACTCTGAAAAGAATGAAGAGATGGAGCCAAAGCAAAACAACACCCAGTTGTGGATGTGACTGGTGATGGAAGCAAGGTCCAATGCTGTAAAGAGTAATATTGCATAGGAACCTGGAATGTCAGGTCCATGAATCGAGGCAAATTGGAAGTGGTCAAACAGGAGATGGCAAGAGTGAACGTTGACATTTTAGGAATCAGCAAACTAAAATGAATTGGATTGGGTGAATTTAACTCAGATGATCATTATATCTACTACTGTGGGTCAGAATCCCTTGGAAGAACTAGAGTAGCCCTCATAGTCAACAAAAGAGTCTGAAATGCAGTACTTGAATGCAATCTCAAAAACGACAGAATGATCTCTGTTCGTTTCCAAGGCAAACCATTCAATATCACAGTAATCCAAATCTATGCTCCAACCAGTAATGCTGAAGAAGCTGAAGGTGAATGGCTCTATGAAGACCTACAAGAACTTTTAGAACTAACACCCATAAAAGATGTCCTTTTCATTATAGGGGAATAGAATGCAAATGTAGGAAGTCAAGAAACACCTAGAGTAACAGGCAAATTTTCCCTTGGAATACAGAATGAAGCAGGGCAAAGGCTAATAGAGTTTGGCAAAGAGAACACACAGGTCATAGCAAACACCCTCTTCCAAAAACACAAAAGAGAAGACTGCACGTAAACATTGCCAGATGGTCAACACCAAAATCAGATTGATTATATTCTTTGCAGCCAAAGATCGAGAAGCTCTATACAGTCAGCAAAAACAAGACTGGGAGCTGACTGTGGCTCAGATCATGAACTCCTTATGCCAAATTCAGACTTAAATTGAAGAAAGTGGGGACAACCACTAGACCATTCAGGTATAACCTAAAGGAAATCCCTTATGATTATACAGTGGAATTGAGAAATAGATTTAAGAGACTAGATCTGTTAGACAGAGTGCCTGATGAACTATGGATGAAGGATCATGACATTGTACAGGAGACAGAGATCAAGACCATTCCCAAGGAAAAGCAAAAAAATAAAATGGCTGTCTGAGGAGGCCTTCCAAATAGCTGTGAAAAGAAGGGAAGCAAAAGTAAAGGAGAAAAGGAAAGATATATATATCCATTTGAATGCAGAATTCCAAAGAATAGCAAAGAGAGACAAGAAAGCCTTCCTCAGTGATCAGTGCAAAGAAATAGAGGAAAACAATAGAATGGAAAATACTAGAGATCTGTTCAAGAAAATTAGAGATACCAAGAGAACATTTCATGCAAAGATGGGCTCGATAAAGGACAGAAATTGTATAGCCCTAACAGAAGCAGAAGATATTAAGAAGAGGTGGCAAGAATACATAGAAGAACTATACAAAAAAGACCTTCACAACCCAGATAATCACGATGGTGTGATCACTTACTTAGAGCCAGACATCCTGGAATGTGAAGTCAAGTGGGCCTTAGGAAGCATCACTAAAAAAAGCAAGTAGAGGTGATGGAATTCCAGTTGAGCTATTTCAAATCCTAAAAGATGATTCTGTTAAAGCGCTGCACTCAATATGTCAGTAAATTTGGAAAACTCAGCAGTGGCCACAGGACTTGAAAAGGTCAGTTTTCATTCCAATCTCAAAAAAAGACAATGCCAAAGAATGCTCAAACTACTGAACAATTGCACTCATTTTACATGCTATTAAAGTAATGCTCAAAGTTCTCCAAGCCAGGCTTCAACAGTACATGAACCATGAACTTCCAGATGTTCAAGCTGGATTTATAAAAGGGACAGGAACCATAGATCAGATTGCCAACATCCACTGGATCATCGAAAAAGCAAGCGAGTTCCAGAAAAACATCTATTTCTGCTTTATTGACTATGCCAAAGCCTTTGACTGTGTGGATCACAATAAACTGTGGAAAATTCTGAAAGAGTTGGGAATACCAGATCACCTGATCTGCCTCTTGAGAAATTTGTATGCAGGTCAGGAAGCAACAGTTAGAACTGGACATGGAACAACAGACTGGTTCCAAATAGGAAAAGGAGTACATCAAGGCTGTATATTGTCACCCTGTTTATTTAACTTATATGCAGAGTACATCATGAGAAACGCTGGGCTGGAAGAAACACAAGCTGGAATCAAGATTGCCTGGAGAAATATCAATCACCTCGGATATGCAGATGACACCACCCTTATGGCAGAAAGTGAAGAGGAACTAAAAAGTCTCTTGATGAAAGTGAAAGAGGAGAGTGAAAAAATTGGCTTAAAGCTCAACATTCAGAAAACGAAGATCATGGCATCCGGTCCCATCACTTCATGGGAAATAGATAGGGAAACAGTGTCAGATTTTCTTTTTCTGGCCTCCAAAATCACTGCAGATGGTGACTGCAGCCATGAAATTAAAAGACGCTTACTCCTTGGAAGGAAAGTTATGACCAACCTAGATAGCATATTCAAAAGCAGAGACATTACTTTGCCAACAAAGGTCCGTCTAGTCAAGGCTATGGGTTTTCCTGTGGTCATGTATGGATGTGAGAGTTGGACAGTGAAGAAGGCAGAGTGCCAAAGAATTGATGCTTTTGAACTGTGGTGTTGGAGAAGACTCTTGAGAGTCCCTTGGACTGCAAGGAGATCCAACCAGCCCATTCTGAAGGAGATCAGCCCTGGGATTTCTTTGGAAGGAATGATGCTAAAGCTGAAACTCCAGTACTTTGGCCATGTCATGCGAAGAGTTGACTCACTGGAAAAGACTCTGATGCTCGGAGGGATTGGGGGCAAGAGGAGAAGGGGACGACAGAGGATGAGATGGCTGGATGGCATCACTGACTCGATGGACGTGAGTCTGGGTGAACTGCAGGAGTTGGTGATGGACAGGGAGGCCTGGCGTGCTGCGATTCATGGGGTCGCAAAGAGTCGGACACGACTGAGTGACTGATCTGATCTGATCTGAGGGCTCATTCATGTTGAGGTTTGACATAAAACAACCAAATTATGTAAAAAAAAAAAAGTATCGTTCAATTAAAAAAAAATAAAAAAATTTGTTATTGCCCAGAATATATACAATGACATATAAAAATGTACTTTAGCACAAAGTTAGAAATTGAAATAATCATAATAATGGACAATTCTTTAATGTTAACATTTAAAATTATGAATCAACCAGAGAGTTGTCCTCATTTTACTGCTTCTTGATTACAGTGCCATCATACATGGCAATGGGAAGTATACTGACATTGGGGAAGCTCTTTAGTATATTATACACTTTTGCCATGGACCTTTCTATTTCCATTTGTCTTCTTCCACCCAGGATAGATTTTAACATGTCCTGGAAGTTGATACTCAGCAAAAGAGCCTAATTTACTCTTTGTGGAAGTGAGAACATGACCATTTCACCAGCTGACCTGCATTGTAGGGTACCTGGGCATGAAGCCAGCAGCCTTAGAGAATGAGACTAGGTTGAGATCCTGTTGAGTTCATATCCAAGAAGTTATTTTTCAGTGCCCTCAAGGATCAAAGGCGAGGATAAAGCTGTTTCTTTATAACTGCCTAACACAAATTGATAGTAGCTTAAATAAACAGCAGTATTTGAGGCTAAGATAAAATATGAGTAGCTCTTCAAAGGTACAGGTTCAATTTTAACTGGTTCTTTGATTACAGATTCAGTACTGATTCAGTTTTAGCACTTAATTATTTCTGATGACAGATAAAAGTACACATTTTCTTTGCATTTCCTCACATGTCACAAATGTTCCAAAGTAGAATGTAGAAGATGGCACCCATGAGTGTATACAGCTCCTTCCTTAAGTTGGGATTGGTGGTTTAGTTGCTAAATTGTGTTGGACTCTTGCAACCCATGGAGTGTAGTCTGCCAGGCTCCTCTGTCCATGGGATTCTCCAGGCAAGAACACTGAAGTGGGTTGCCATTTTCTTCTCCAGGGGATTTTCCCGACCCAGGAATCAAAACCAGGTCTCCCGCATTGTGTCCCAATAAACCTGTCACAGGTTGAAAATATTGTAAGTCAAAAATGCACTTAATATACCTAATTTGCCAAACATCATAGCTTAGCTTAGCCTGTATTAAATGCTCAGAACACTTACTTTAGCCTACAGTTAGGCAAACTTATCTAACACAAAGCCTGTTTTATAGTAAGGTAAGCTTTGAATACTGTACTGAAAGTGAAAAACAGAATGGTTCTAAGTGTATCCATTACTTCCACTCTTGATTACATGGTTGACTGAGAGAGCAACTCACTGCCAATGCCCAGCATCATGAGAGTGTCCTACTGAACATCACCAACGAGCCTGGGAAAAGATCAAAACTCAAAATTTAAAGTACGGTTTCAACTGGATGCCTATTGCTTTTGACCATCATAAAGTCAAAAAATCAAAAGTCAGAGGCCATCTACATTTGTATTCTCCCCAAGTAAAAAAGGCAGATTTACAATATTTCCTTTTTTAGTAGAAATAGGTTTACTTATGCCTGTATAGTCCATCAGTTGTATTTTATTACATTCATTTCATATTGATAATATCAGATTGCATATTCTGACTCATGAATTTCCTTTTCTGATCACCAGCAAAATTGCCAGCATACTTGAATATGTACCCCATTTCTCACCTTCAGAGAAGTGAAGTGAGGGTAAAGAATTGACCCTCCAGTCAAAGATGGATTCCTCCTTCTAGATTCTTCTAGATACCATCCAAACTTGCATTCTTAAGAATTTTTCTTCTGCGTGTCTCCCTTGTCATCTACTTCACTCTCTTCCTAATTATTCACTTAAGAGAGGATCTTCTATCTCGAAGCAAAACAATCAAAGCAAACAAACAAAAAACAACTAAACAACTCTTTCTTATCCCTACTGCTCCACTTTCTGTTCAGTTTCATACCGAAATTTCTTTTAAAGTTTTAAAGAGGCTTACCTGAAAAATCAAGCTTATGATGACATCAATGAGATAAAGGAAATAAGGAAGACAGGTAACAAATTTATTTTTAATTGAATGTTCTTTTAGATATGAGCATATGTACTGTGTTCTCTGTCTTTTTTAAATGAGTTATCTTTTGGTGCATATTCAGTTCAGTTAGTCACTCAGTCATGTCTGACTCTTTGCGACCCCATGAATCACAGCATGCCAGGCATCCCTACAATCACCAACTCCCAGAGTTCACCCAAAATCATGTCAATCGAGTCAGTGATGCTATCCAGCCATTTCATCCTCTGTTGTCCCCTTCTCCTCCTGCCCCCAGTGCCTCCCAGCATCAGGGTCTTTTCCAATGAGTCAACTCTTCGCATGAGGTGGCCAAAGTATTGGAGTTTCAGCTTTAGCATCAGTCCTTCCAATGAACACCCAGGTCTCATCTCCTTTAGGATGGACTAGTTGGATCTCCTTGCACTCCAAGGGACTCTCAAGAGTCTTCTCCGACACCACATTTCAAAAGCATCAGTTCTTCAGCGCTCAGCTTTCTTCATAGTCCAACTTTCACATCCATACATGACCACTGGAAAAACCATAGCCTTGACTAGATGGACCTTTGTTGGCAAAGTAATATCTCTGCTTTTGAGTATGCTATCTAGGTTGGTCATAACTTTCCTTCCAAGAAGTAAGCGTCTTTTAATTTCATGGCTGCAGTCACCATCTGCAGTGATTTTGGAGCCCAAAAAAATAAATTCTGACACAGTTTCCAGTGTTTCCCCATTTATTTCTCATTAAGTGAAGGGACCAGATGCCATAATCTTAGTTTTCTGAATGTTGAGCTTTAAGCCAACTTTTCACTCTCCTCTTTCACTTTCATCAAGAGGCTTTTTAGTTCCCTCTTCATTTCCTGCCATAAGGGTGGTGTCATCTGCATATCTGAGGTTATTGATATTTCTCCCGACAATCTTGATTCCAGCTTGTGCTTCTTCCAGCCCAGCATTTCTCATGATGTACTCTGCACATAAGTTAAATAAGCAGGGTGACAATATACAGCCTTGGTGTACTCCTTTTCCTATTTGGAACCAGTCTGTTGTTCCATGTCCAGTTCTAACTGTTGCTTCCTGACCTGCATACAGATTTCTCAAGAGGCAGGTCAGGTGGTCTGGTCTTACCATCTCTTTCAGAATTTTCCACAGTTTATTGTGATCCACACAGTCAAAGGCTTTGGTATAGTCTATAAAACAGAAATAGATGTTTTTCTAGAGGTCTCTTGCTTTTTCAATGATCAAGCAGATGTTGGCAATTTGATCTCTGGTTCCTCTGCCTTTTCTAAAACCAGCTTGAACATCCAGAAGTTCATGGTTCACGTGTTGCTGAAGCCTGCCTTGGAGAATTTTGAGTATTACTTTACTAGTGAGTAAGATGAGTGCAATTGTGGGGTAGTTTGAGCATTCTTTTGCATTGCCTTTCTTTGAGATTGAAATGAAAACTGACCTTTTCCAGTCCTGTGGCCACTGCTGAGTTTTCCAAATGTGCTGGCATATTGAGTGCAGCACTTTCACAACATCATCTTTCAGGATTTGAAATAGCTCAACTGGAATTCCATCACCTCCACTAGCTTTGTTCGTAGTGATGCTTTCTAAGGCCCACTTGACTGCACATTCCAGGATGTCAGGCTCTAGGTGAGTGATCACACCATCATAATTATCTTGGTCATAAAGATCTTTTTTGTATAGTTCTTCTGTGTATTCCTGCCACCTCTTCTTAATATCTTCTGCTTCTGTTATATCCATAGCATTTCTGTCCTTTATCGAATTCACTTTTGCATGAAATGTTCCCTTGGTATCTCTAATTTTCTTGAAGAGATCTCTAGTCTTTCCCATTCTGTTGTTTTCCTCTATTTCTTTGCATTGATCACTGAAGAAGGCTTTCCTATCTCTCCTTGCTATTATTTGGAACTCTGCATTCAGGTGCTTATATCTTTCCTTTTCTCCTTTGCTTCTCTTCTTTTCACAGCTATTTGTAAGGCCTCCCCAGACAGCCATTTTGCTTTTTTGCATTTCTTTTCCATGGGGATGGTCTTGATCCCTGTCTCCTGTACAATATCACCAACCTCCATCCATAGTTCATTAGGCACTCTGTCTATCAGATCTAGGCCCTTAAATCTATTTCTCACTTCCACTGTATAATCATAAGGGATTTGATTTAGGTCATACTTGAATGGTTTAGTGGTTTTCCCCACTTTCTTCAATTTAAGTCTGAATTTGGCAATAAGGAGTTCATGATCTGAGCCTGTCAGCTCCCGGTCTTGTTTTTGCTGTCTAGAGTTTCTCCTTCTTTGGCTGCAAGGAATATAATCAATCTGATTTCGGTGTTGACCATCTCGTGATGTCCATGTGTAGAGTCTTCTCTTGTGTTGGATGAGGGTGTTTGCTATGACCAGTGCTTTATCTTGGCAAAACTCTATTAGCCTTTGCCCTGCTTCATTCTGTATTCCAAGACCAAATTTACCTGTTACTCCAGGTGTTTCTTGACTTCCTACTTTTTGCATTCCAGTCTCCTACAATGAAAAGGACATCTTTTTGGGGGTGTTAGTTCTAAAAGGTCTTGTAAGTCTTCATAGAACCTTTCAGCTTCTTCAGTTACTAGTTGGGGCATAGGCTTTGATTACCATGATATTGAATGGTTTGCCTTGGAAATGAACAGAGATCTTTCTGTCATTTTTGAGATTGCATCCAAGTACTGCATTTCAGACTCTTTTGTTGACCATGATGTCTATTCCATTTTTTCTAAGGGATTCCTGCCCACAGTAGTAGATATAATGGTCATCTGAGTTAAATTCACCCATTCCAGTCCATTTTAGTTCGCTGATTCCTAGAATGTTGACGTTCACTCTTGGCTTATCCAGTTTGACCACTTCCAATTTGCCTTGATTCATGGAGCTGACATTCCAGGTTCCTATGCAATATTGCTCTTTACAGCATTGGACCTTGCTTCTATCACCAGTCACATTCACAACTGGGTGTTGTTTTTGCTTTGGCTCCATCCCTTCATACTTTCTGGAGTTAATTTCTCCACTGATTTCCAGTAGCATATTGGGCACCTACCAACCTGGGGAGTTCCCTTTCAGTATCCTATCATTTACTTTTTCATACTGTTAATGGGGTTCTCAAGGCAAGAATACTGAAGTGGTTTGCCATTCCCTTCTCCAGTGGACCACATTCTGTCAGACCTCTCCACCCTGACCCTCCGTCTTGGGTGGCCCCACATGGCATGGCTTTGTTTCATTGAGTTAGACAAGGCTGTGCTCCATGTGATTAGATTGGCCAGTTTTCTGTGATTATGGTTTCAGCATGTCTGCGCTCTGATGCCCTCTCGCAACATCTACCATCTTACTTGGGTTTCTCTTACCTTGGACGTGGGGTATCTCTTCAGGGCTGCTCCAGCGAAGCACAGCCACTGCTCCTTACTTGGAGGAGGGGTATCTCCTCACGGCCACCCCTCCTGACCTTGAACGTGGAGTAGCTCCTCTGGGCCCTCCTGTGCATATGACATTGTCAAAAAACTAGGCTTAAAACAGCATATAATTATTATATCACAGTTTGTGTTGAACAGAAATGTGGCCCTGCAGATTCAGACTCTCACAGACTGTAATCAAGGAATCCTCTGTCTTTAGTCATTTCGAAACTTGCCTGGGGAAGGATTCACTACTCCTATTTCCAAGAATCAAGCTCATGTGGTTCTTGATAATATTCAGTTCTTCATGGGTTGTTGGACTGAATGTCTCACTTCTTTGCTAGGCGTGGAAGTTTTCTCCATCAAATCCTATAAGCTGACAAAGTAGCTTGGGACCTCTGATAGCAAGATGTAAATCATAATCTTTTATAACCTAATCACAGATGTAACATCTCTTCACCTTTGGCACATTTTACAGGTTAGAAGCAAGTCACTAAACCTGTATCAAGAGGAAGGGTTACACAAAAGTATGAATATCAGGAGGTTAAGGATCACTGGGGGCTATGTTAGAAGTCTACACTCATTTCCCAAGTCCTAACCATTAAATGTCAAAAAGTTATTCTCCAGAAAAGAAAATATACAATGTAATAGCATTAATAATAATAACCTGGATGTGATATTAAAATATATAAAGAAAGTAAATTTATTAAGTGCATAAAAAGCACTTATAAATGACCAACTGCAATGCAATTCTAATTTTATTGAAATAAACAAATGGAAAACATCAGAATTGTATAATGAGCTAATGGCACAATTTCAGATTACAAGGGAAAAAAAAATGTGTATAATCTTCCATACTTTTCTCCCCCAATGTGCAAAGTAGAAAACACAAAGGCCAAGATAATGAACAAAAAAACATAATAGTATTTTGCCAGGTAATGTTCTAAGTATTTTGTTCATGTTATTATATCTGTAATTTAAGTATTGCATGTCTGTCAACTTATGAGGAAGCAGCTGCTATTATTAACTGCATATTACAGATGAGGAAACTAAGAGCCAAAGTATCATGGTTAATAAGTGATAAGGTTAGAATGTGAGCTTAGAGTTTCTGACTCCAGAATCCATGCTCTTAAATACCAGACAAAACTGCATTTTCAGTTGTTACCTACAATGAATTTTAACAAGCCTTTCTGGGATAAATAGGAACTTATGGACTATTGCTAGTTCCAAAGTGGTATACTCCCACTGATAAAGGGTTGTATTTTTTAACTTTGTCTCCTAAAATAGGACACTTTTGAGAGTGAAAGGAATTTATTCTTAATAATCATGCAGGAGCAACAAGTATAAGCAAGCCAGTATTCCAGCAAATTGGAATATTTGGTTACCTGATTTTTCTAGAATGTACTAGGATTGGCTTATTGAGAAAGCTTTCCAAGGGAATTTTTCAGAGAAGTGATAACTGATAACTTGTCTATCTTTGACTGTCTGGGAGCATTTTTTATGGGCCAAATGCCATTGCTTCATTCTTATTGGACAGCAACCTCTTCTCACACACCCACCAGAAGCTTCCTTACTTTACTTGAGTAAAAACAGTTGAGGAACTAATGGTACCAAGATTAAATTACCAATATCTAAGAGTGTGAACAAGGCTAAGACTGTAATAAAACATATCGATTAGTTAGCTAATATAGTCCATCCCTATTTCTGCCAGTTAACATAACCTACTAATATATAAGGGAAATCTTGATTATAGTTATATCATTGGTATTTAACTGGGGGTGATTTTGCCTTATGGGACATTTTGGCAATGTCTAGAAATATTATATTTTTGGCTGTCATGAATGGAGAGATTGCTAGCATCTAGTGGATAGAGGCCAGGGATGCTGCTAAATGTGCTGTCCTGTACTGGATACCGCTCTTCTTACTGCTGTCCAACCCTCCCCTCCCCCAACCCACTGCCTCAACAACAGAGAATTACGGAGATGATTGCCAGTGGTGCTGAGCTTGGGGAACCACACTTCAAAGAACTTTTGAGTTCTTTAATTATTTTTCCTGTATACTCTGCGAAAAACTAGTACTTTTATGCTTCAATAAAAGAAATCTTTATAAATGGTGAGAACAGTCATTAGGACCTTGAGTTAGTGAGTAGATTTTAATATGGAGTAAAAGAAGCTCTCACTTCAGCCCTCCAAACTCAGGCCAGTTTTTCATTAAGAATCCCACAAGTGTATCTTCAACAAATTAAAAAATATATATATATATGTCTTGATCTTTCACCCTCTATATCAGAAATAATACATTAAACCATATTCCCCTTCCAAAACTTCACAGTATTATTTTTATCAAAAACTGCTGTATGATTCTGAAAGGACAATATTAGAGAGAAAGAGAGGGAGAAAAGTCCTGCTTGGCCAACTCAGTGATAAGTAAAAAAAGATTAAAAAGTGTTGACTTTCATAATTTTTAAAAGTAGCATGTTGGGCTTAAATTAATAAATCAAATGTATTTGAAGCAACTGTAAAATATTGTCAAAACATATATTTAAATAAAGGAGGGATATTTCAAACATTCAGTCATTACAGTGACTTATTCCCATCAGTGTCCATGCATTTTCTCTGAATTACAGGGAAAATATGAATTGCTTTGTGCTATTTTTTAGTTTACATTTTTAGAAAAGCCATTAGAAAAATAATGTGGACATGTGACACCATAGTTATATACTCACAAATCATTTTGGAGAAAAAAGGAATTAGATAAAGTATTTTTTAATAGTTAAAACTTTGGATATAAAACTAGCTTCTGTTTTGTTTTTGTTTTTAAATCAGTAAATACTGAAATACACAAGTTGGCAACTAAAGATTATATGGCATATCAATACTCACAAGACATCACTACTGAAATTTTCATTCTTCCAGTTTCATCCACATGCTGATATAAAAATTGAGTCTTTCTGTGCTTACCATTTTATAATTTTTTTCTGTTATTTTAAAGATAATTTGAAGTTCAGTACAAACAATCATTTAATGCTAAATTTGGTCAAAGTCTAATTGCTGCTTTTCAAAGTATACCTTGAGTGTAATTAGCTATCTGATACTAGTTCTTTTCCTTCTTTTAGCATTACTATTTTAATTTTTGTAAGAAACACTTTCCATTCATAAGAAAGTCATCTAGAAAATCCCTCTAAGATACTTCAAATGTAGTCTTAGAGGGACTACAGTTTCCTTCATAAGTACATTTCTACATGATAGAAAATGCTTTGACTAGTCCTAACTCAATTTTCCTATACCTTTTTCTTTAAAAGTCCATCAGGATGGCTGAATGGTCTAAGGTGCTGTGTTTAGGTCACAGTCTCCCCTGGAGGCATAGGTTCATACCCCACTCCTGATAAGTCATCCTTGCTTGGGCTTCCCTGGTGGCTTAAGTGGTAAAGAATCTGCCTGCAGTGCAGGAGACCTAGGTTCAATCCCTGGGTCGAGAAGATCCCCGGAGAAGCGAATGGCTACCCACTCCAAAATTCTTGCTGGAGAATTCCATGGACAGAGGAACCTCACAGGCTACAGTTGTGAGGTTGAAAAAGAGTTGGACCACGACTGAGCTACTATCACTTTCCTACAAAATATACACATGCATGTGCACACAAAAGCATATCATTACATTAATTGATCACAAGATTGAACTAATATTTTAAATTACTTATGAGATAAGGAAACTTATATGGCCATCAGATACATATCACAAAGCTTCTTATACAAATCAAATGTTTTCCGTGATGGGATCTGAGACTTTATGCTACTTGGAAGTCAATAAGCTAGTTTACTGACATTTTATGGTTGCTGGCAGCAAACATGAGATTCTGGGCTTAGAGACAAAAGATAGTCTATTTCCAGTTGCAAAATTAGTAACCAATGTGTGACTTTTTTTTTTTTTTTTTGTAGTGGTTCCCTAAGCCTAAATTTCTATGGGATAATGCAGATAGACAAGATGTTGTCCTGACATGCAGTGAGTGTTTTAGGTGAGAAACCACAATCTCTGGAAACTCAAGCCTTTTATAATGGGCTGTAAGCAAGCCTGTCCCATTGCTTTGTAGAGAGACATTATCTTCATTATACTGGAAAATAAATAAGCCTCTCTTTGCTCCAGATGGAGACACTGTCTTTTTCTTCTAAATCTACCTGCTCTACAAATATCCTTGAAAAGAAAATCTAGAACATCTGACTCAGTGCTTCTGCTTACAAGACTGCAGAGATGTTAGAGATCTATGGAGAAGTATAGATGTGATGACCTAGTGATAAACAGTCATTGATCTGAACAATCTCAGGTGGATTGTCTAGTTTTATAATACACGTAGTTTAACATAGCACTAATGTGATCTGAAGCAGACATTAATAAAATGTTCTCTTAAAAAAGACACATTATAGATTTTTGAAATGGGTAATTGCCCATATGTAAATCTTAAAACAATTGGGAAGTCACCATTTCCACTCAGTTCCTTTCCCTTTTATTTTTCTGACATCTGTTGTTAACCACTTTTTCAGTTTCTTAGATATTCTTTCAACTTTTCTTTATGCAAATATGAGCAAATGTGGACAAATTCTTGTTTTCTCAGTTTCTTAAGCAAAAGTAGCATACTATTTCACAATTCCAATATTTTTACTTAGTGCATAGTGAATCATTTCCCCCATGTCTGTCTATATATGTATATGTGTGTATGTATATGGAGAGAGCTTCTTCATCTTTTTATACCAGCATAATAATTCATTATATTGATATACTTTGGCTTCAATTATGAAAGACTTAATCATGGAATAGATGGGGTTTTCTCAGTCTGTTGCTATTTCAGTCATTCAGATTTATGATATACTCATTTCTGTGGAGGAATAACTTCAGGATAAACCTCAGAAATAGCATTACTGAGTAAAAGGGAAAATGTAGTTGAATATTTTTGATAGATATTGCTAAACTAGGGCCCTTCCATAAGGGCTGTATCATTCTGCATTCTCTCCAGCAGTGTATAAGATTGCTTGTTTTCAGAGACCTTTATTTAAATTAATGATGCTCAAACTGGGTATTCTTCTGGAAATGATAAAACTGGCCCATAATACATACCATATATTAGTGTAAACTGCAATTGAATCAATGATTCAAATGCAAAAATATAATAATACAGCCATGAATACTAGAAAAAAACATAAGTGAATGGCTCACAAATGAATAAATAAAGGTGTTTCAAATACAAACACACATATACACATGCACACAGAGACATATTCTATATGACAGTTATAATAATAAAACAATAATGACAATGAATGGGGGAGAGGGAAAAATACTGAAAAGAAGAGCAATGAAGGAACAATAGCACTATAAGGTTTATTAAACCAGTGATAAAATAATGTGTTACTTGATTGTGAGTGGACAAGGAGACCATAAAAGCAAACAAAAAGCTAAAATGCATATGGCAATTTAAGGAGCCATTTCAATAAGAGCAGTTAAATATAGATTATTATACCTTGTTGGGCCTTTAACTTTTTCTCATTTCTCTAGAAGTTTTATTATACTTTGTGATCATTTCTCTTTGGAGTTCTGTCAGTTCTTTCAACTTTATGGTTTGTCTGGCCATATCTTGCTTGAATTCTTGTATTCTTGAGCTTTTCCTTCATTCTCTGCTCAGTTCATCATTACTGCATTTGTTTTTAATTCATGGTACAGGGCTTGTAATTTTGTTCAATGGCAACATTTACTTGAGGAATTACTTTGTAGAAAAATTTTAGGTAGCTCTCTGTCATTTATCTAATCTTTATTTGAATATTTTCCTTCTTCCTTTTGATTACCTATATTTGCTGCTGCTGCTGCCACTAAGTTGCTTCAGTCGTGTCCGACTCTGTGAGACCCCATAGACAGCAGCCCACCAGGCTTCCCCGTTGCTGGGATTCTCCAGGCAAGAACACTGGAGTATGTTGTCATTTCCTTCTCCAAAGCATGAAAGTGAAAAGTGAAAATTGAAAGTGAAGTCACTCAGTCATGTCCGACTCTAACGACCCATGGACTGCAGCCCACCAGGCTTCTCCGTCCATGGGATTTTCCAGGCAAAAGTACTGGAGTGGGGTGCCATTGCCTTCTCCGACCTATATTTATTTGGGCAAGTCGTGATTTCTGTACTAGTTCTTTGCAAGAATTTCATTCCTGACAAGGTGGGGCATAAACACGAGTGACTGGGTAAACTTCTCTAGCCTTTGCAAAGGGCTTCTTCCTCACTTGATAAGATAATCTGAGATTTCTTTCCAATATAGTCTTCTGTCCAGCCATGACTTTTCTGCATCTCCAAATTTAAGCAGGTGCTAGGGGCTTTTCCCAACCTGACCTATGCTCCCCGGGTTTCTTCATCAGATACTTCCTCCCATTAATGCATCCAACATGATTTTCCTATTACTTTTGGAAGGTGATTTTTTGCTGGTACTTTCAGAGCAGTACACTCTGCATTTTCCTCACCTTCTCTCTATTTCTTTACTACTACACCTGCAAAGAAATGGTCCTGTTCATACAAATTCTTACTAATGATAGGGACCTCACCTTTTGGGGATGATTTTTAACTGGATTTTTAACTGAGATTACCATTGATGCAGTCCTGCCCCTTGGCTCTCTGTGTAACTTTATAGAAATTCTTACTCTGGTCTACTGGTCTCAATTAATTTTGGTTATGCTTAAAGTTATCTTGTAATTTTCATGTGTTATGTCACATAGGTTTTTTGTTGTTGAAAATTTTCTTATAGATATTTCCCCATTTTACTTTGTCTCTGGAAGAACAAAGTGGTAAGATTCAGAATTAAGTTGCCAATATGTTAATACTAGTAATCTTTCGGAGTGTTCTATTTTTTATGAGGGGCTTGAAGCCCATTTTACAATTAAAAACACAACATTTAATCAACTATAAATGAAAGAGTTGGGAATACCAGACCACCTGACCTGCCTCTTGAGAAACCTGCATGCAGGTCAGGAAGCAACAGTTAGAACAAAGGAAGAACAGACCAAATAGGAAAAGGAATACGTCAAGGCTGTATATTGTCACTCTGCTTATTTAACTTCTATGCAGAGTACATCATGAGAAACGCTGGACTGGAAGAAGCACAAACTGAAATCAAGATTGTCGTGAGAAATATCAATATCCTCAGATATGCAGATGACATCACCCTTATGGCAGAAAGTGAAGAGGAACTAAAAAGCCTCTTGATGAAAGTGAAAGAGGAGAGTGAAAAAGTTGGCTTAAAGCTCAACATTCTGAAAACGAAGATTATGGCATCTGGTCCCATCACTTCATGGGAAATAGATGGGGAAACAGGGGAAACAGTGTCAGACTTTATTTTTTGGGGCTCCCAAATCACTGCAGATGGTGACTGCAGCCATGAAATTAAAAGACGTTTATTCCTTGGAAGGAAAGTTCTGACCAACCTAGACAGCATATTCAAAAGCAGAGACATTGCTTTGTCAACAAAGGTCCATCTAGTCAAGGCTATAGTTTTTCCCGCGGTCATGTATGGATGTGAGAGTTGGACTGTGAAGAAAGCTGAGCACTGAAGAATTGATGCTTTTGAACTGTGGTGTTGGAGAAGACTCTTGAGAGTCTCTTGGACTGCAAGGAGATCCAACTAGTCCATTCTAAAGGAGACCAGTCCTGGGTGTTCATTGGAAAGACTGATGCTGAATCTAAAACTCCAGTACTTTGGCCACCTCATGTGAAGAGTTGACTCATTGGAAGAGACTCTGATGCTCGGAGGGATTGGGGGCAGGAGGAGAAGGGGATGACAGAGGATGAGATGGCTGGATGGCATCACCAACTCGATGGACATGAGTCTGAGTGAACTCCGGGAGTTGGTGATGGACAGGGAGGCCTGGCGTGCTGCGATTCATGGGGTCGCAAAGAGTCGGACAGGACTGAGTGACTGAACTGAACTGAAGTGATAGAGTCATTCCATACAGATCCTGCTAATAGAAATATGATTTTATTAAACAGGGAAATGTAGCCTCATAAAATTGTTCTTTAAACATGATCTAGTTAGTGTAAAAAGTTATCTTCTTTATATTCTTGCCTAATCTTTATTGCAGCAGTTCAGAAAGTACAGGGACAGCTTTAGGAGGATTGCTACTCTCTTGGGGGATCTTGAGTTATATTTGAGAAGCTATTAAGTGAGACTTTGAGTAGCATGATATCATTGTGAGAAAATTATATCAAGAAATGACTCTCTGGCTTTTTCTTACTCATTGCAAATTTCCCTATAGCTAGCCTAAGCATTATATTTCAAGTTGTTATTCACTCTGCTGCTCTAGTAAGAAAAAAAAAAAAAACTTCCTATGTTTTTCATTTTCATCTCATCAACACTGCCTTCATTTTGGTTAGGTGAAATCACTCCGTCATTTAACTTTGCATACTTCGTATTATTAATACATTAATTTCTTACTTCATCTTGCTTTAAAGTGTAAAAAAAATAAGAAAAAAAGATTTAAAAAACTATGGCTTAATTGGTAGTCTATCGCAAAAGAACAATATTGTTTACATCTATTTTAATACTATTTATCACTTTATTTTAGCCACAAGATCTGTCCTTGTCTTATAATGATGAATTCTCTAATCTTTTACCGTCCACTTACAGGAATTGCATCTCTTAGGCAATAAGATGGTTCAATTTAATAGACATAAGAGAACATTCACTTTAAAGAATATTGTTTCTCATAATATCAATTATGGGAAATTATAAAATTATTCCACTAGATGTTGTTGTCATTTACCTAATCTTGTAGGCAAATATTTTATTTTCTTTTAGAGATAATTTGAATCAAAAATGGAAACCCACTTGTCATTTAATAGTAATTCAACACTTTTTGGGGGTTCAATATATATTTCTTTATCTAAAGTTGGTTTGGATGAGCTCAGTGGATAGATCTCACCTGAGTTCATTCATGCATATGTAGGAGATTGGAGGGCAAGGCAGCCTTATCTGGGACATGTCAGTATCTTCCCTAGGACAGATCACCACATGCCATTTCTCATTATCCATCAGTCTCACTAGTGCTTATGCCCATCATAGTTGGCAGCAATCAAGAAAGAAAGCAGAAACATTCTATTGACCAAGGCAAGTTGCAAAGCCATCCCAGATTCAAAGGGTAGTGAAACAGACTCCCCACTCCCCACCTTGATGGCAAAAGCTGCAAAGTCACATTGTATTGAAAAAGGTATGCAAACACTGAAATGTGAATAATTGAGACCATTTGTGTAACCAGTGTACCCAACGCTTTCAATAATGAACAATCCCATCCCTACCCCTAGTATATCTGTTACTTACAGCGATCTTCCTTTTGCTTCTTGACTAAGCACACATCCCAAGATCAGAGACAATCAGTGTATACAAAGCCTCTGATACAGTAATTGTTCAGGGCTGGGCACATGACCAAAAAGCTCTCTTTTTAGAATAGAACCTGATGATGTACTTGAAGAATAAACAGAGGTTGACAAAAAGAGATGTAAAAGATAAAGGGAAAACTAGAGCTCTGGTACATTATTTTAGCTCCCAGATCCAAATGTCTTGAGGTTATAATCAATCTAGACTTCTACAAGTCATATTTGCATTCCTAATAAATTCTTTTTCTTAACAAAGCCAATTTGAATTAGGTCAGTTCCTGCTTTAAAATGAAGCAGGCCTGAATAATATGTCACAGATTAAGTGATACATCTGCAAATTTAGTATGGACTAATATAAATTCAAAGCTAGTGGAGGTGATGGAATTCCAGTTGAGCTATTTCAAATCCTGAAAGATGATGCTGTGAAAGTGTTGCACTCAATATGCCAGCACATTTACAAAACTCAGCAGTGGCCACAGGACTGGAAAAGGTCAGTTTTCATTCCAATCTCAAAAAAAGGCAATGCCAAAGAATGCTCAAACTACCTCACAATTGCATTCATCTCATACGCTAATAAAGTAATGCTCAAAATTCTCCAAGCCAGGCTTCCACAGTACGTGAACCAAGAACTTCCAGATGTTCAAGCTGGATTTAGAAAAGGCAGAGGAACCAGAGATAAATTGTCAACATCCGTTGGATCATTGAAAAAGCAAGAGAGTTCCAGAAAAACATCTATTTCTGTTTTTTTGACTATGCCAAAGCCTTTGACTGTGTGGATCACAATAAACTGTGGAAAATTCTGAAAGAGATGGGAATACCAGACCACCTGACCTGCCTCCTGAGAGATCTGTATGCAGATCAAGAAGCAACAGTTAGAACTGGATATGGGACAACAAGCTGGTTCCAAAATCAGGAATGGGGTACGTCAAGGCTGTATATTGTCACCTTGCTTATTTAACTTATATGCAGAGTACATCATGAGAAATGCCAGACTGGATGAAGCACAGGCTGGAATCAAGATTGCTGAGAGAAATTTCAATAACCTCAGATATGCACATGACATCACCCTTATGACAGAAAGCAAAGGAGTAAAGAGCCTCTTGATGAAAGTGAAAGAGGAGAGTGAAAAAGCTGGCTTAAAACTCAATGTTCAGAAAACTAAGATCATGGCATCTGGTCCCATCACTTCATGGCAAATAGATGGGGAAACAATGGAAACAGTGAGAGACTTTATTTTTGGGGGCTCCAGAATCTCTGCAGCTGGTGACTTCAGCCATGAAATTAAAAGATGCTTGCTCCTTGGAAGAAAAGTTATGACCAACCTAGACAGCCTATTAAAAAGCAGAGACATTACTTTGCCAACAAAGGTCCATCTAGTCTATGGTTTTTCCAGTAGTCATGTATGGATGTGAGAGTTGGATTATAAAGAAAGCTAAGTGCCAAAGAATTGATGCTTTTGAATTGTGGTGTTGGAGAAGACTCTTGCAGGTTCCTTGGACAGCAAGGAGATCCAACTAGTCCTTCCTAAAAGAAATCAGTCCTGAATATTCATTGGAAAGACTGATATTGAAGCTGAAACTCCAATACTTTGGCCACCTGATGTAAAGAACTGACTCATTGGAAAAGACCCTGATGCTGGGAAAGATTGAAGAAAGGAGGAGAAGGTGATGACAGAGGATGAGATGATTGGATGGCATCACTGACTCAATGGACATGAGTTTGAGTATACTCCAGGAGTTGGTGATAGGGAAGCCTGGCATGCTGCAGTCCACGGGGTCGCAAAGAGTTGGACACAACTGAGCGACTGAACTGAACTGATATAAATTCACTCGAATGTTTCTTGCCTATTGTTGGTGTCATACATTAATGATGCTTATATAAACGAGACAGTGCTACAATGATTTTCATAAATCAATAACCTGAGAATTACCCAGCTGTGCATTTTGCTTTCATGCAGTGTTTATATTCCATAATGAAACTTTTAAAAAAATATTCATTAAATTGATCACTTAGTTTTAAAAAGTATTTATTAAGTGAAACACACCAGGTTAGGGTCTTTGTTTTATGACTTAAAGAAACAAAGTAATTATCCTCATGGAACTTATATTTTAATGACATTTAAAATGTTGAGGTATTTAGATTTTCAGAAATAACTGACTGTTGCAAATCTTAATGGTATCAGTGTTAAAATGGTGAAAGTTGAATGATGTACTCTTTGAAATTTAAGTTTCAAAAAAACCTTTCCAGCTGTTTTTGAGACATGACCAGCAGAGTGAGAAAATCTATTTTATTCGTTTTTCAAAAGTTGCCCTTTTCTAATGTCAAGCTACTACACAATGGATGAACTTTGGATGTGTCAGTCTTGGAGTGTTATGCAATTTGTTCTGAGTATGAATTAGTCAGGCTGAGTCTTTGAGTGAATTAGAAATAAGGAAGATGAGCTGAGCTGAACACTTCCCAAAAGGGCAAAAATACTTGTATGTTTGCTTAGCTCAGTGTGTGCATTTCAGTAGAGAGCTCCTGGTTTTACTCTACTGTTGTCTTATCTGCCAACATATCTTTAAAATATTATAATCAGTACATAATGGACAGAAGACTTGGAATAAAGTAATGACATGCTTTATTGGGTTGACTTACTACCCCAAAATGAATAACTCTGCTTCTGCAAAAGACAAAAGACATAAGGATGTTTTTTCTATAGTTGTTGTGGTTTAACTTTGTCTCAGTTTAAAATTAAATAGTCCATTTACTCAATCAGCATTTTATCTGAACATATGAAGCCATTTGTATGATTGTGTTTTAACTATATTCACACATTTTCTAGTTGAAGTGTAGTTAATGTCTTTAATATTGTAAAAGTACACAGTTATGTCCTAAAAAGTCCCTTGACAGTGAAAGGTCTAGGACAAATGTAGTAATACTCACATCTTAAAGCCAGAGTGTGATCCTAGGATGCTGGGAAGTAGAGAGTGTTATTGAGGCACCAAGGGGAGGGAAAAGAATACAATGGAGTAAAAGGGAGAAATAGTAGAAGCAGGTGAGTAGATGGACCTGGCTTGAAAAATGTTAACCCATGTTTTTCTTCCACTCCTTCTGCCTTCCCTAGACCCTGACAGCTTCTACCTGAATGCTGAAATATACCCTTGTTTTTAGGACAGTCTTAATGAAGACAGTTCACAGCTTTTTTTTTTTTTTCCCCTGTTCTGATTCTGAGAATTACCCTCCCCCATTTTCATGTGATTCTTGTGACGATATCAGAGTAGAAGGTCTGCACTTTCCACCCTGTGTATTGGCTGCGTCATCACTCGGGGCACAGAGGTTGGTTCACCGGTGACTGATTGCATTCCCCAGGCAGTCAGCCAGGAATATTCATTGGAAGGACTGATGCTGAAGCTGAAACTCCAATACTTTGGCCACCTGATGTGAAGAACTGACTCACTGGAAAAGATCCTGATGCTGGGAAAGATTGAAGAAAGGAGAAGGTGATGACAGAGGATGAGATGGTTGGATGGCATCACTGACTCGATGGACATGAGTTTGAGTAAACTCCTTACAGTATTCACAGTGTGAGAGAAATTGGTTACACTTGTATTTATTTTTTAGATAATTTGAATAAAATGCTTCTCATATGCCAAACACTATTCCAAGTGATTTATGCAGAAGAAATTTACTTCTCTCAGTAAGTTTCCTGGTGGCTCAGACGGTAAAGGCATCTGTCTACAATGGGGGAGACCCGGGTTCAAGCCCTGGGTTGGGAAGATCCCCTGGAGAAGGAAATGGCATCCACTCCAGTACTATTGCCTGGAAAATCCCATGGACAGAGGAGCTTGGTAGGCTACAGTCTATGGGGTCGCAAAGAGCTGGATACGTCTGAGCGACTTCACATTACTTCAGTCACTTTATGAGCTTTAAGACTATTATTATCCTCATTTTATAGAGAAACAGAAACTCAGAGAAGCAAAGTCACTTTTCTAGTAAATTTCAAGACTAGGATTCTAAGCAATACTGGCTAAAGCTGCTTTCTCTTAAAGAACTTATGATATTATTTTTCTTCTTAAATTGTAAATTATAAGCACTACATAAGTCTGAGCAGATGAGGGATCTGGCTTGAAAACCTAACCAACAGAATAGAAGCATAACTAGTAATAATAATAATATAATAATAGCAACAACAACAGCAGAGAAGGAGAAACAGATAATAACGCTATTTGAGCACATCTGTATTTAGTCTTAGAATGAACCACAACACTTCCTCCTTCCATTCTGTTCTCTTTGATAAGCTATTTCTTCATGTGATATGCAAGATCTTTTGCTGTCACATTCTGATATCCTAGTGACAAGATCAAAATGACTGTTTTGAGAATTGAACAAGATAAATGGCTATCTTTCCTAGTTATAGGCTTGAGTGTTTATTCACTTACCTTTCCTTCCTTCCTTCTTCCCTTTTAAGACCCTTATGATGACATAGACTTTAATTCACATCTGTGATTGAATTCAGGTAAATGTGAGGAAGGTGGTCACAACCGAATTACATATCAGAAAACATTACATAGAAAAGGAAATCATCTATGAGTGCTTTAATGCTTCATAGCATGAAAGCATTACTTGCATGCATGTAAAGTTACTTCAGTCATGGCTGACTCTTTGCAACCCTATGGACTGTAGCCTGCCAGGCTCCTCTGTCCATGGGACTCCCGCACAAGAATACTGGAATGGGTTGCCATTTCCTTCTCCAGGGAATCTTCCTTACCCAGGAGTCAAACTCTTGTGTCCTGGGTCTCCTGCATTAGCAGGCAGTTTCTTTACCATTAGTGCCACCTGGGAAGCCCATGAAAACATTACTTAGGCTTCTTCATAACACAAAGAGAACTCTGTCCTTTTCTGTTTAGAACACTAAGAGTTGGATTACAAATTGTAACTGAGAACTCAAACAGAAGATTCCCACAAGATTATCCTTGTACACATAGTCTGAACCCTCTTCTCTATGTTACTGAAGGCTATCATCATGTCCTCATTCTCAACCAGCTGTTTAAGTCTCTTGGGTAGTTTTGGGTAGTAATTATAGACAGATATTTCAGAGTTTTCAATAATGTGCTCCTTTACCAAAAAGGAAAAAAAAAAATATGTCACCGTTATTGCACCCTAAACAGCATATTAGAAAGCAGAGACATTACTTTGCTGACAAAGGTCCTTCTAGTCAAAGCTATGGTTTTTCCAGTAGTCATGTATGGATGTGAGAGTTGGACTATAAAGAAAGCTGAGCGCCGAAGAATTGATGCTTTTGAACTGTGATGTTGGAGAAGAATCTTGCAAGTCGTTTGGACAGCAAGGAGATCCAACTAGTCCATCCAAAGGAAATCAGTCCTGAATATTCATTGGAAGGACTGATGCTGAAGCTGAAACTCCAATACTTTGGCCACCTGATGTGAAGAACTGACTCACTGGAAAAGATCCTGATGCTGGGAAAGATTGAAGGCAGGAGAAGGTGATGACAGAGGATGAGATGGTTGGATGGCATCACCAACTCAGTGGATATGAGTTTGGGTAGACTCCAGGAGTTGGTGATGGCAGGGATGCCTGGTGTGCCGCGGTTCATGGGGTCGCAAAGAGTCGGACACGACTGAGCGACTGGACTGATTGCACCCTATATCTTGTAGCATATAAATAAAAGTATGTAAGTGGGACTAGAAAATGAAATAGTAACATTAAAAAAAAAAAAAAGCCAGAGTTGTTTTTGCTCTCAACATCCACTGACATACAGAACACTTTTCATCTAGCTGGTGAAATGTTTTAAACACAAAGCCAGCACGCAAATGTTATACTTCCTTTGTCTGGAAAGAGAGGCTGATGTTTATTCTTCAGCAGTTCCTTAAGGTCTGAACAAACCATAACTTTCTTTACATGTAAGTTGGTTGTCTCTTAAGCACCTGTAGCTGAATGTCTAACACCAAATACCTTTAGCCTTTCCATTTTATTTTAAAAATATTTTCTAGTTTGCTCTGATATAGCTGCTTTCTGCAAAGATCCAGATGAAACATGGACCCAGACAAAGCATATCTCCAGATTAAAAAAAAAAATTCTGTGGCTCTCTATTATCTGTATGCTTCTTTGGTCTGAAACATTGTGGTTTCTTTCTGAGGAAGAATTCTTTTAGTACTTTGTTATAGTGAACTGTATCACCATACACATTGTTTTAATTGGGACGTGTATTTATAAAGGAAGAAGTTCTTAATCTTTTATTGAAAGTTTATGCTTAAACAGATTTTTTTTTCCTTAATATCATTTCTGTAGACTTTGGTTTGAGCCTTTATTGATCTTTGAGACTTGAAATAACATTTTCTTTAATTACAGGAGTAATAAGTACAGCCAGATGCGTGTTTGTAATAAGTTCATTTAAACCTTTTTAAATAAAATATCAGTTTCTTCCTATTCCTTTAGCTTTTTGTGGAGGCAGCTGCCTTCCTCTTATAGAAATTAGTGCACTGACTCAATTTAGATGTATTTACTTTGGCCTCTCTTTTAAATTGCCTTGGAGAACCATTACACCTCTATCAACAGTTACCAGTAGTTGAAGTTTTCAAGTGAATGAGTCACACAATACATTCAAATTGCAATCTGTAACATCATTTCTGTTGACTGTATACCTAATTTGATCCCTTGTATGGAATTACCAATCTGGTCCATTATATCTGCAAAATATCATTTGAATCCTTCCCAGGAGACCTATTGCAGGCAGTTGTCATCTCTTATCTGAAGTTTTAATTTTCTACGTAATATGCATGTATCCATTCTCTTCTATCACCATTAAGTTCATTCTCAATGTTGCTGACCTAGTTTTTTTAATAAAGAAAGTATTTGCAGATAGTTCTCTTGCTGAAGAAACTTATGATACTCTGTTTCAAGATAAAAATCTGAAGTTCTTACCATAGTATGTTGGTAAGAACATACCATGTTTTTGAAATTTGTTTTTTGAAAACTATCTTTATCATAGTTTTCCAGCTTAATTTCCAGCCAATGAGCACCAAAAACACATTATACTGTATCAATACATGTGTGCTTGAGAATTTCCAAGTGCTTTCCCGTTGTTACCGAGTCTAAGCTCGCTCTGCTCACCACACAATAGGCCAGTGAATCCCAGTGAATCTGAGCAACAAGGTGTTGACACAAGAGATAGACTAATTGGGGAGCGGCACACTGAGAAGATGGCAGATAGTGCTTCAAAATAACCATCTTATGTCGTCTGGATGCCAGGTTCTTTTATAGATCAGAGATGAGGGGAGTTGAGGAAGCAAAGTTAAAAAGGTCATTAATCTTGCAAACATCTCCTAGAATGGCAAGCCTCAGGCAGGGGATGTGTTAATTTCTTCCTTCCTGCTATCCATAAGGGTCCATAAGTGGACAGGGTTCTGATCAAAGGCATTTTAGTTTACCAGTCAGGCAAAAGGGCAGGATTCTCTGAGGCAAGCCATTCTGTATGTTTATAATGACAAAAGCAACGAAAAGCTCGTCAAAGAAATAGGTCCAACATGGGGTCAGAATTAGCCCCCTCCCTGCAACACCATCTATGTAGACTTCAGTTCATGGTATTTACTAAGATTATACTTTGTGCAAGATAATTTTCTAAGAGTTGAAATATAGGAAAAGTAAAACAGAAAAGGTCTTCGTTGTTTTCAAAATTATAGTATAATGAGAGTGATCTGAACAAATGAGTAAACATATATATGGAAAGGAGCCTACAATAAATATGCATGTTTATATATGTGATAATTTTAGACAGTAATAAGTGCTATGAAGAAACTTAAAAAAATATAGTGTTAGTGCTTTTTCAACAATAAATTGAAAGCAATTTAAACAAAGCCATATTTATTATGTCATAATAATAATAGCTAAAATGTATGGTATGTTTACTATTGTATTACATGTACTATTAGTATTAATGCTATTAATATAGTATAAATACTGTTAGTATTTACATGTATTACTAGTACATGCATTATTCCAGACACTTTTTTGATGAGTTAAATTATATTACCAGGTTGTCATTACAGATTAAAAAAAATAATAATAAAGCTAGAAAAAGTTTAAATAAACTGCCTAAGCCATAAGAAAAGGAGGCTAAGTCTCCAGAATGTATATTCTTTATAACTGTGCTCTGCTGCCTCTTTCCACTTGTTGTTCAATCTCTAAGTCATATCTAACTCTTTGCAACTCCAGGGACTGTAGCATACTTGACCCATCCTGTCTCCACTTGGTACAGCAGTAATTTTTGTCCCATCCTGTCCTATCCTGTCTCCACTTGGTACAGCAGTAATTTTTTTCCCTACAATCCCTACCTCCTGATCCCAACCAACTGACTGTTAAGCTGCTTGTTGGAAGGGACCAGGCCCAGTTCATTTTCAATCATATGTGTCAGCATGTATTCAATGTTCACTAACTTGTTATTAAGTTATATTCTTAAAGAATGCGTGTTTTGAATATACTCAGTTCAGTTCAGACACTCAGTCATGTCTGACTCTTTGCGACCCCATGAATCACAGCACGCCAGGCCTCCCTGTCCATCACCAACTCCCGGAGTTCACTCAAACTCATGTCCATCAAGTCGGTGATGCCATCCAGCCATCTCATCCTCTGTCTTCTCCTCCTACTGCCACCAATCCCTCCCAGCATCAGAGTCTTTTCCAATGAGTCAACTATTCGCATGAGGTGGCCAAAGACCAGAGTTTCAGCTCCAGCATCAGTCCTTCCAATGAACACCCATGACTGATCTCCTTCAGGACGGACTGGTTGGATCTCCTTGCAGTCCAAGGGACTCTCAAGAGTCTTCTCCAAAACCACAGTTCAAAAGCATCATTTCTTTGGCACTTAGCTTTCTTCACAGTCCAACTCTCACATCCATACATGACCACTGAAAAAGCTATAGCCTTGACTAGACAGATCTTTGTCAGCAAAGTATTATCTCTGCTTTTCAATATGCTATCTAGGTTGGTCATAACTTTCCTTCCAAGGAGTAAGTGTATTTTAATTTCATGGCTGCAATTACCATCTACAGTGATTTTGGAGCCCCCAAAAATAGTCTGACAGTGTTTCCACTGTTTCCCTATCTATTTCCCATGAAGTGATGGGACCAGATGCCATCATCTTAGTTTTCTGAATGTTGAGCTTTAAGCCAACTTTTTCACTCTCCACTTTCACTTTCATCGAGAGGCTTTTTAGTTCCTCTTCACTTTCTGCCATAAGGGTGGTGTTATCTGCATATCTGAGGTTATTGATATTTTTCTTGGCAATCTTAATTCCAGCATGTACTTCTTCCAGCCCAGCATTTATCATGATGTACTCTGCATATAAGTTAAATAAGCAGGGTGAAAATAATACAGCCTTGATGTACTCCTTTTCCTATTTGGAACCAGTCTGTTGTTCCATGTCCAGTTCTAAATGTTGCTTCCTGACCTGCATACAGATTTCTCAAGAGGCAGGTCAGATGGTCTGGCATTCCCATCTCTTTCAGAATTTTCCACAGTTTATTGTGATCCACACAGTCAAAGGCTTTGGCATAGTCAATAAAGCAGAAATAGATGTTTTTTCTGGAACTCTCTTGCTTTTCCATGATCCAATGGATGTTGGCAATTTGTTCTCTGATTCCTCTGCCTTTTCTAAAACCAGTTTGAACCTCTGGAAGTTCACAGTTCATGTATTGCTGAAGCCTGGCTTGGAGAATTTTGAGCATTATTTTACTAGCGTGTTAGATGAGAGCAATCGTGTGGTAGTTTGAGCATTCTTTGGCATTGCCTTTCTTTGGGATTGGAATGAAAACTGACCTTTTCCATTCCTGTGGCCACTGCTGAGTTTTCCAAATTTGCTGACATATTGAGTGCAGCACTTTCACAGCATCATCTTTCAGGATTTGAAAAAGCTCAACTGCAATTCCATCATCTCCACTAGCTTTGTTTGTAGTGATGCTTCCTAAGGCCCACTTGACTTCACATTCCAGGATGTCTGGCTCTAGGTGAGTCATCACACCATTGTGATTATCTGGGTCATGAAGATCTTTTTTGTACAGTTCTACTGTGTATTCTTGCCACCTCTTCTTAATATCTACTGCTTCTGTTAGGTCCATACAATTTCTGTCCTTTATAGAGCCCATCTTTGCATGAAATGTTCCCTTGGTATCTCTAATTTTCTTGAAGAGATCTCTAGTCTTTCCCATTCTGTTGTTTTCCTCTATTTCTTTGCATTGATCACTGAGGAAGGCTTTCTTATCTCTCCTTGACATTCTTTGAATATACTAATCTTGTCCAATTATACTCTGTGCATGTTCAATGGGTAAAAGAGAGAGAAAGGATTCCTCATCATTTAAGGACAAATTTTCGAATTAGCTTTAGGTTGTTTGTACCTTTTAAGTAAAATACTATGTACAGAATAGAGGCAAGAGTTTGTCCACTTATTCCTATGTTAGTCCTCTGTAGAAGTATAATGAGGCCTTACCTTTGCTGGAAATTCATTATCTATGAATCTCTCATGTTACTTCATGTCTAGGCATTAATAATCAATTTTTCATATTTATTTATGTTCCAGTATAGTGAAAATAGAGATGCCTCACTCCCATCTCCAGAGAAGATTCACTTACATTCCAGGGTAATAAATTAGATGATGTCTCTCTCAAAAAATAAGACATTCAGGTTGTCATCAGCCCCTCTGTAAGACCAAGGGCTTCCTAATCTCTGGCCTTCCTCCTGTATAATACATCCTCACCGTGTAAGATTCACCATCCTTCCCTAATCATGTTTCTGTATGGGAACTGGGGCTCAGTTGAGCAGCACAAAGATAATACTCTGCCTACTGTCATTTTTGTGAGTAATAAACTTTGTCTTCCTGGCCCAGAGGTTTCATGTTTTTCAGCTAGCATATATTCAACTGTAGTCAGATAATTTATCTTACAAGTAGAGTAAAATCTCAATCTTTTTGTAATTCCAGACTTACAAACTCATTAAAATATCAGAAGAGGCCTGAGTTCTGTGGAGTTAAAATCTGAAATTGTCCATTACAGATGGAACAAAGTATCTATATCAGGAGCTATGTTTTTCTCACAGTTATTTACCTGATATCTAGGAGCACCTGGCTTTAAAAGATACTTGCCCTAGTGTTCTTTAACAAATGAATGAATAGTAATACAACCAGTAATATCCCAGTTCTTACCATATAGTGGTATGAGAAAAATCATTTTAAATAATATTTACCATTAGATTTCCTTCCAAGAAATTCTAAGTAACACACAAATCAAGGATTCCTCCTGCATATCTGTTTCACTGTTGCTGAATGGTTCATGAGAGTTAGAGATCATTTTTATTATGATGTCACTTAGATGAATGATATGTTGTTGGTAACCTAGATACACCATCCAAATAAAATCTCATCTCTAATCCACCAATTCAAGGCCACTATTTAAATAATTAATAAATATAAATCAATACAATTTTATGTTCTATGAGACAGATACCTAAAAGTAAAAAGATATATCTCAGCATAAACCAGCATATATACATATTTATATAGATAGATAGATACAGATATATTTTGCAACTTTGACTTATTGTGTACCTCATAAGAGCTCAGTACAGACATTCTGAAAATGTGTGCTTTTTCATATTTCTTCAAACTTCCACTCTTGACCAGCTAATCTTATAAAGTAATTTTCTTCTCATTTTTAATAAGTAAATTGTGTCATTTGTGAATAAAGATGATTCTCCTGTTTTCAATTATTATATCTTATTTGTTTAGCCTTGTTGGATAACCCAGGGTATTCAATACAATGGTGGATAACAATTCTGAGAATGAATATCTTTTACACAACTCCAGGGAAAGAAGGATCAGTTTTTATCATTCAGTTTGGTATTAGCTGCAGGTTTCCCATAGAGGTCCTTAACTGTCTTAAGGAAGTTCCCTTCTGTTAGTATTTCATCCTTCTTGAAGGTCAAGATTCTGAGCAACACTGTCTCTTCTGTCTTATTCTATTGACTGAAGCAAGTCATTTGAATGAGCCCAAGTTAAGTGACATAAAATATAGCCTGCTTTGTGGGAAAAACTTCAGTCATGTGCCTTTGGTTACAGGAAGGATGAATAATTGCAATAGGCAATACAATCTACTCAGTTTAGTTCAGTTCAGTCACTCAGTCGTGTCTGACTCTTTGTGACCCCATAGACTGCAACATGCCAGGCTTCCCTGTCCATCACCAACTCCCAGAGCTTGCTCAAACTCATGTCCTTCGAGTCGGTGATGCCACCCAAACATCCATCCTCTGTCATCCCCTTCTCCTCCTGCTTTCAATCTTTCCTAGCACCAGGGTCTTCAGCAAATATTGAAATGTGATGCTGCTGCTGCTGCTGCTAAGTGGCTTCAGTCATGTCCGACTCTGTGTGACCCCATAGATGGCAGCCCACCAGGCTCCCCTGTCCCTGGGATTCTCCAGGCAAGAATTCCTTCTCCAATGCATGAAAGTGAAAAGTGAAAGTGAAGTCGCTCAGTCGTGTCCAACTCTTCGTGACCCCATGGACTGCAGCCTACCAGGCTCCTCCGTCCATGAGATTTTCCAGGCAAGAGTACTGGAGTGGGGTGCCATTGCTTTCTCCTGAAATGTGCTAATAATTGTTAAAACTATAGACATTCACTATATTATTCTGTCTACTTTTATATACATGTGAACATTTTAGCTGTAAAATATTTAAAAATTGAAAACATGTTTTTCAATGTATATAATATATCAAAGCATTTTAGGAAATGGGAAAAATATTCAAAATTAAAATAACAATAGCTATGAATAGAAAATTTGAAATAACACATCTAAATTACCAAAAAACAATAATATCACAAGTAACTTGAAGCATAGAAATTAACCTAAAGATGAGCAACACAAATACATTTTTGAAAGATTAAATACTGTGAGTATGCTACAATAGAAATTAGTTTAAAAGAAAGATTAAATACTGCCAGAGCCAGTGATTTAAAAAAAAAAAAAAAAAACTTCCATACATTGCTGTTGGTTTTATAGATTATTACAGTCTTTCATTTGAAAACAATTTAAATTAAAAATTGACCCAGTCACTTCTGATAATCTATCCCATAAAAGTATAACATCAGTAAATGCTTACTAAAGCATTATAGTGAAAGAAGAAAGATAATGCCCTTCAACTGACAAATAGTTGAATATAGAATCATGCAGTCACTAAAGAAATAATTAATTCTGTACCAGCTGACTGGGAGAAAATTCCACAGTGTATTCTTGACTGCAAAACCCATATGAAGATAATCATAGATAATAAGACACATTTTTTAAAATGAGCATTTTAAAAGAACTCTCTAAAAACAGGAGCTGGACACATCCCCATGGGTCTAACAGTGGTTAAACTGCCCCAGTGATTGTCACCCCAATATGCTACATAACAGAAGTCTTTTTATTAGGAATGAGCCTTTAAGGAAGGGATTAGAAAGAGAAGGAGCACTTGGGAATGTCCCTGTCTTGCCCTGAACCATAATTAGGGAAATTGAGCCCCTAAGAGATTGTTTTGAGTGTCTGAAGTGTATCCTCTACTCATTGTTTGTTGAACAAGAGTTTAAAAAATTTCTTGAAACATGCCCTCAAAGTTGGAGGCTATCAGATCTCACTCTAGAGAGATTTGAAAGCGGTAAGAGGAAAGCCATGGGCTAAAACTTTTCCACTTGATGGTGGCACTATGATATAGGGAGCAGCTCTGGCTTTAGTACATGCTGAATTAAAGCTGTCTTAAAAGGACTTTACCTGAACAGGACTTCACTGAAAAACTCTGAAGCACATATCGCCTGCCAGAAGCTAGGTCTGAGGGGTCAGTATGAGAAGTCAGAGTCAGGAAAGTCTGGTGTCCATGCCAGTCAAATCTGCAGCAGGGCAGGAAATGCAGGTGAAGAATCCACAAATGCCCCTTCAGAGAAAGAGAAAGCAGGGGGGCAGAGAGAAATGGTGTTTGAACATTTACACAATCGTGGTGGAAGATATTGGCACCCAGTAAAGTTTAATAGATAGCTCCAGTGATTGAAAGACTTTTTTTTTTTGTAATTCTAATCATGGTTGAGGCAGGGCTTCCTTAATGGCTCAGATGGTAAAGAACTTGACTGCAATGCAAGAGACCCAGGTTTGATAGTTCAGTCCCTGGGTTGGGAAGATCCTCTGGAGAAGGAAATGGCTACCCACTCCAGTATTCTAGCCTGGAGAATTCCATGGACTGAGGAGCCTGCTGGGCTACAGTCCATGGGGTCACAAAGAGTCAGACATGATAGTGCCTAACACTTTCATTTTCATAATCATAATAGTTGAGGGAGAAGAAAGGCTGAAAGGAAAGACCACACTTACATACTTTGTTTTTACTGCTGTTCTCTGGTCTAGGGAAAGAAAAGAAACTTTACATCAAATATAAGATAAAAGTATTTATTTTGCTTAGACTAGACTTTTTCATTCCCTGAAAGTTACTATTAAACTTTGAGTTCTGACCACATTGCTGACAAGGGGCAGGGAAGTGAGAACCATCAGAGCTTTAAAAAAGTGAAAAATAAAACTGTTGCCTGATTTTACCCTAAAGATGAAAATCCAGCACATCTATATAAAACTGTTAGGTAGTTAGAATAGGAAAAAGGAGTCCAGAATGGCGGCAGCTAAAAGACAAGGAAGGGAAAAGCCTGTAGAAATAGAACAAAGGAAGGTCAGAGGACTGGTGTGAGAACTCAGGTTAAACAAACAGCCCTCCTGGCTAGCCCAATTTAGATAGGGCAGGCTCAGGGAGAGGAGAAAAAAAAAAAAAAAAAACAAAACATGAAAAAAGGGGCCAAAGTTGGGCCAGGGGCCTCTCTTCTCTTCACATCTTTTGTGTCAGCATGCCCTCATGCCTCAAGGATGTATTTTCCTTTACTTTCTAAATGAAACTGAGCTGTAACACAAAGCTGTAACACTGGTCCATCCAAGGGTTGCAATGCTGGTCTGTCCGTCGCTTCAAATTTTTGTTGTGAGACAGAACCGAGGAAATTACACAGTCCCACAACAAAACCAAGGAATTTGAGAGTTTATCCTTTGTGCCTCACATATATACATACATACAGAGATGTATAGAAGATTGGCCACTAAAATATTAATGTTATATCAAAGAAATGGGATTCTAAGTATTTTTCTTTTTACATGAAAGCACAATTCCATTCAGTTGTAACCTGAACTAGAAATTGGTGCTCATCTTTTTTTTTTTTTTTTTTTTTTAAAGCAAATGCATTTTCTTTAGTCTTATGTCTCTGAAACTTCTCAGCCACCAGCAAAACCTCTCTCCCAACACACACACATACATGAGCAAACATGCGATGATGCAAGGGAAAAAGTCTCCCAAATACTTCAACTCTAAGTTTCTGACAAACCTTCTCTGCAAAGATGCAATTTGTGTGGCTTATTAGAGTATGAGCCTCAATCAAAAAATATATAAAATCTTAAGTATTCAAATACACAGCACAATCAAGGAAGCATACCAGCTGATTGTTAAAATATGCATCCTGTTGAGTAAATCCTATTAAAGACAATTTTGGAGACCAAGCTATGTTTGAAAATTAGTAAAATATGCGATTTCAGTTGTCAAGTATATTCAAATATTTCAAAAGAAACAGGAAGTTGTGAGGAAAGATAGAAAACATTCAAAACTGCAGATGAAAGCCTGGACTAAGTCTATGGGAATGGTTTCCAGGAGTGAAAGATATGGTTCCCAGCATCATAGCTCTGCTTTTGAAAATCTCAGAAAACCAGAGCTTGGAATGGTGAATAGCAAATGGTAAAATTACTTCTTCCTTCATTCCCTAGAGGAATAGCATCTCCTTAGTCTACTTGAAAAGATATAAAATGCCCAGGGGATAGTAACTAAGGCAGAGAAATGGAGGTCTTTTTGCAAAATTGGCAGAAATTGCCTTCTTATCTTCCAACAAAATATTGTGAGGCAAAGCTGCCAATTTAGGATAGTTTTGCTTTAAAACCATCTCCTTATTTTGTACATTAATTTTTAAAACTCTTTTTCTCCCACAAAGAATGAAACTAAAATATTGTGGTTAACCCTTATATTATGCAGCTTGATTACATTACATTAGCCATCTTATGTATCTTTATTTAATAAGAGAAACAACATTTAAAAATATTTTTACAGCCTCTTCTTTCAGTGAATTCAATTTGTAAAGGGGAAGGATATGTGTGGTTTCACATAAGCAGGCGCTATGCTGCCTTTCCATAAACATTCAGATGGTTAGTTGGTAATATCAAGTCATTTTTTGCACAGATGGGGGAATAAAAATGATTAGTGGAAATTACACAGGGAGATTCATTCAGGTCATGGCAAATGTAACTGTATAGGAGTTATGGTTTATATTTGCAAGCTGAAATAGGGCAAAAAGAGATTGCGCTACCGAAAAGCTATAATCAATTTAGCAATCAGTACCCAGAAGTCCAATAATATATTAAATGTAAGGTCATTTTAGAAATACTCAGGAAGCTATAGTTCAGCATTCTTCTTACTCAGGCTCTTCACTCAACTGATTGTGAACACATTTATTAGAAATCATATTCACTCAGCAACAATTGTTTGACTTAGAAACACCTTTGGGAAACTTTATAGGTCTTAAGCTTGCTAGTTCTGTCCTTAATGGTAAGCTATGCAGCTTATGACTATGTAAAGATTAGCATGGCATTTATGTAAAACAAGCAAGCAAACAAAACTTTTACAGCTACATTTGTGAGAATTCTTGGTTTTTCTCAGGTCAAATCATCCCTGAGTTCTTTCACATTGCAGTCTAGAAAGTGAGCATGTTGATTGTGTGTGTTTATTTCTCATCTACTACTGGAATTTTAATTCTAGGTTATTTAAATATGTTAAGAAAAAAAGAACATTTCTTTCATAGAGAGAGAATCACCATCTTGGAAAACAATTTGGAAAAATGACTCAACTACACTTCTAAAATATTTGTTTTAAATATAAAGGACTGTGGGCTTCATTTATAAAATTATGAATATATTGTTATCAGTACCATTTTTAAGAAAAATAAGGTCGATTTTTAAACTCCATGTAAATATAAGTTGATTTTGTCCATTTTAAGCTATTAATTCATATTTTATTAAAACAATTTTTATATGTAAAGTTTCAGTTCATTTTCAGTATGCTTTCTGGCATTATAATGTATGTAGAGTTTCTGAGAATTTCTAATGCAAGGTCTTTCAAAAAGTAATTTAAACATCAGTTAAAGTGTAGTCACAATGACACACACAATGATGACAAAAGTGTAGCATATCTAAATGTAGACTTTTAAGAATTGTTCAGTCTATATGTGAAGAAAACTATAACATCCCCTACAGGCACACACATGAAATTTTATGTGTTTTGAAATGAAGTTTTATAATTATAAACATGCATTGTCTTAGGATGACAATAAAAACGTCAAACTTCTTTAAATATTTTTTCAGAGTCAGTGCAATTCCAATTATAGTTTAAACAGATTTATGTGAAACTTGATTAAGTGGTTCAAAAGATCATCTACAAGAATATAAAGGCAAGAGATTATTAGTAACATCCAAAGAACAAAATAGAGCTGGTTATGTCCTTTCATAGAGAAGGAAATGGCAACCCACTCCAGTATTCTTGCCTAGAGATCCTGTGGACAGAGGAGCCTGATGGGCTGCTGTCCATAGGGTCACACCGAGTCAGACACAACTGAAGTGACTCAGCATGCATGCAAGCATTGGAGAAGGAAATGGCAACCTGCTCCAGTATTCTTCCCTGGAGGATCCCAGGGACAGAGGAGCCTGGTAGGCTGCCGTCTATGGGGTCACACAGGGTCGTACACGACTGAAGCAACTTAGCAGCAGCAGCAGCAGCATGTCCCTTCAGAATTAAATGTATTAGGGAAATATAGTAAAAATAAGTGTCTAATATTGATTTTAAACATAGACATATTAACCTATGGACTACAGCAAAGAATCAAAACATAAATATGAATAAATATGAGAATTTATATATGATAAAGTTTGAAAAGAGGCCATTAAGCATAAATAAAAGATTTATAAAGTAAAAACATATGATTTTTAAAACTTCATTCAACATTTTAAAATATCTGCTACATGCCAAAATCTACTCCAGTTGCTAGAGATACAAAACTAAAGAGACAATGTCTACACCCTCATAGAGTATAAATTCTAGTAGAGGAAGACAGACAGTAAATACTAAATAATATGTGGTATGTCAGGTAGTGAGATGCCATGAAAAAAGAATAAGGGAGGCAAAGTGTGATTATTGAATAGAATTGTGCTATTGTATAGAAGGGGACCAGGGAAGTTTTTCTTCCAAGTACCATTTGTGCAAACTAATGTGATACTTTTTATAAAAGATTGGCAAAGATAAAGAAAAGAGACAATATTAGCACAAGGGTATAGGGAAGGCAGTTGTTTTATGTGCAGTTGGTGGATATAGAGATTGATAACAGCTTTTGTTGCTGTGTATCCTGGCAAGATGTATAAAATTGTTTTCATTAAGGAGATAATCCAATAGCAAAGATTCATATTGAAGCACCATTTATATTGACATAAAAAGGAAATAACCTCAAATTTATTAAATGGTAGTGGTAAAGGAAAATTATGGTTTATCCAAACAAGCAGAGAATATGCCCCCTTGGAAAGACAGATAAAATACTTTGTTTAATAAAACCATTATCAAATTGGAAGTACAGTGTAACTCCATGAATATAAAATTATTTTACCAATTTGCATTTCTCTCTCTCTCTCCGTCTCTCTCTTTCTCACGCACACACACCTCAAATGTCATTCATTAAAATATTAACATAGATTTTTCTAAGAGAGATGGAGTTTTGAGTGTTTTTTTTTTCCTTATTTACTTTTGTATTGTCTGAATTATTTAGAATAACCATGTATTACTTTTATAATGCTTCTACAATAAAGTTATTTTTCTGTTTTCAAACACTCTATAAATATCGGTTACGTAGTAGTTGCAAAGGAGAAGACAATGGCAACCCACTCCAGTACGCTTGCCTGGAAAATCCCAGGGACAGGAGAGCCTGGTGGGCTGCCATCTATGGGGTCGCACAGAGTCGGACACGACTGAAGCAACTTAGCAGCAGCAGCAGCAGTTGCAAAGAAGCTAACATAATGGTAATGCAGGTTAACTAGTGTAATTTTTTAAATAAATTTCCAGCAAACACTTAAAGTGAAATAGAGATATGAACTGAGAGTAATGCTATGTTTTGTGAATGGAACAAAAATGGTCGTTGTAAAGTCAATGATATAGGAGACAGACTGTTTTGTTCTCCAGATTACCTTAAGTCAGATAGGAAGAAAGGAAGATATTTCAAGGAAATGGGGCTGAAGACATCTGTGTCACTATTTAAGTAGTTTATATAAAGAAGGACAAAAACGTGAATAAATCCTAAAGCAGGGCAGGTCTTATGTTGACACGACAAAGGAAGAGATTCCCTTTCTTCTCAATGCCGTCTTCTGCCCTGGTGTTATCTTTCTACTTGAATTGTCAGGCACTGAATGATTAAATAGTAATCTCTTTGAAAAATGCTTCATTGAGTTCTTCTTGAATCACACAGTGATATTAAATGTTTATATCAATGAAATTATCAAAGATAAAGAAGGAAAATGACAATGATTTATAACATTGAAGTTTAGTGTGATTAAGTGCAGTTTGCATATTCTAGTTAAAAATTCTGTAATGTTTTAATCTTAAATGCTATTAAGCAATACTAGTTCATTGTTTAATAGCAACTAATTTATCCTTGTAGAGGATTGTGTTCTCTTTTAATCATTATCAAATAAAAAATATGTTTATTTTTTAAAATGAGCATTAAAACAGTAAGTATTCCGGCTATTTGGAACACAAAATATCATGACACCAATCCCAGATCTGTTTCTCTCTCTTTTATTTCTTTCCAGATAGATATTTTCACAATCTTCAAAACGTGTCAAGCCACAGACTCAAGTGTCATCTTTAATTCTTTCCCATCTCTTAACACAATGCAATATCTGTCACTGAAACATTGATTTCCTTTAATGTCTTTAAAATATATCCTTTTTTATTTATTTTTTTTATCCTCACTGTTAGTTCCTTAGCTCAGGCTTTTATGATTTCTCACCTGGCTTGCTGCACAATCTCAAAACTCTTTGCTTTAGTTTCCTCTTTCTTGTTTTCTGCAATCCATCCAAGCTTTTGCTGTCAATAGTGTTTCTTAAGCATAAATTGAATCTATTTCACTTTGATGCTTAAAAGCATTGAACAGCATCCTCAAATCTATGAACAGTTATAGATGATTTATCCACTATACATCCTCCCACTCTCTTCTCCCTAAGAACCCAATATAATCACACTTAAGTCATACTGAAATATATGTACTTTCTTGAGTGTGTTTCTGCGTCTGTTTTTACACAAGATATTCTCTGTCAAACACAGCCTTACTTCTTTCAAACATCTCACCAACCCTGCTGTCATTTATTTGTTTTAATTAAAGTTGATGTTTTACTAGCTCTTTAAAATTCAACTCAGATATGATTGTATCTGAGAAGCTTTCTCTGGGTAATCCATTACGAGATACGTGACCTCAGCACCTGTCCTTAGTATATCACAGTCCATATTACATCGCATTGCAGCTATGTGCTCACTTGTCAAATTCCTCAATTTATAGCTCTTGATGGGAGGACATTTTTTCTAATTTTTGTATTTTCATAATCTTACAGAGTAACTGTGGTTAGTAAATATATTTTGAATATGGAAATTGGAGATAACATATCTAATCTGACTCTATCAAACCCTACTGAATAGTCTCTGGTATTTTTAAAAAAATTTTTGTGTAAGAATTCATAGCATACTCTATGTTATATTTCTAACAAGACATAACATCATTTTCCTAAAATTATACATTAACAACTGCTTTTCAGATGAAGCTTGATTGTAATATTATAAGCATGATCCTTATACTATAACTCCAATATAAATTTTTATATAAGTGAACAATTATTGATTCTCCAGATACGAATTGCCTTCTCCTCTGTGTCAGGTACTGGACTAGAGTAAACTCTAAAGTGGAAGAAAAATAGCACATAGATTTTCTATCCTTATGAGTCTATTTATCTTCATCTTCGATATTGGCTAAAAAACAATGTAGTAAACCTAAATAGAAATATCTTCCCTGCATAGAAATATAAGAATCCTGTAAAAAAGAAACAAGCTATAAGGTTAGACAAAGAATAAGTGAAAATGGTATAAAAAAAATAAGGATTGTCATAATAAAACCACTTATTGAGGTGACCAGCCTCCTTTCATGTATACTTTAAGAAAAAGTGGCTAACTGTCAAACTTTTGTTCTTTTGTAACATTGAACTACTTATGATTGTGACTTACAGATGTTTATACCAGCAAGATTATTGTAATATAGAAAGTAGGGTGAGATTTGGCATGGGCCTTGATGGAGAATATTATTTGGGGCAGGCAAAAAGAAGGAGGAATAACTGTCTTAGTGAAAGTGCAAATGTGGCAAAGTGAGACAGTGAAAACATTTATCTAGCTTGAGGAGGGATTTGAAGTAAGGGAAGAACAGGCTTAGCTCTAGAAAGGCAAGGGAGTTAGATTAACCAGACCCTCCTACAACCCTTAAGTTGTAGCTTAAGGAGCTTGGAATTTATCCTGTAGGGAGATGAGTAAGGAGTCTTACTTTTTATTCTGCAAATGATACTGTTAAAATAGCATTCTAGAAAGATTGATCTGGCTAGGGATTACATGAGGCATTGAAAGGAGAAACACCTTCTGTGGTGAGGGAGGGATTCATAAAAGACATGCTCAGGGAAATAGAAAGAATAAAAGTATAGAAATTTACATTTAACCATTTTGCTGAATAGAATATATTATAACATGTGTTTCATGTCTGTTTAGCCTGTCTCTCTTTTACTGTTACCTAACGTTGCAATCAACAAATTCAGATAAGCTGATGGTTTCAAACATTTGGATGTTTCGGGAGGCACCTAGTTGATTAACATGAATGCTGTTTGCATAAAGTTGATTTGTAATTTGGAAGACAGCTTACATCCATGTCTTTTCTTTGTCATCTCCTGGAAGGTAGTCAAGAAAAATGAAAGTGACCTGGACAAAGAAAAATAACTGATTCCAGGAAAATGAGGAAAGTGAAAAATAGAAAAGTCTAGTTTGGGATTAAGAACCCTACTTTAGTACAGTCGATACAACTGAAGACGTTTTTTTCAAGTACATTAGCATCAGCACTTTATCACTCAGTGCAATTGATGGAATTAATGTGGAATTGGAACTGGCATCGAAGCCAATGAATGCAAGTATGAAAGTCTATAGCCTTCAAAATAAATGAAATAATAAAGAAATGAGTCTTTTGGAAATTGTAGAGAGGTGGAAAATAGGGGACTGTGGAAAGCAAGCTGTCATTTTCAATTCAGACTATATTTACGTGAGAAGAAGTTCTGTCAGGTTACATAAAGATGGTTTTTTAGATAGGTATGTCATCCAGGTGTGAGAAGCAGATCCTGCTGTGTTATTAGGAATGGTTTTCCGGTAGGGAATACCTCCTACTGTCAGACATAATGATCAATCTGCTTTATGGTAACAGTATAATTCTAATTTAGTCCTTGGGCCAAATTTCAGTTAGGCACTTAGGAACTTGTTGTAATGTTAGTTTGTATGTAGTATATGAAATGTCTCCTTTGCCATACATGCTGCCGGAACAGAAGGAAACACAATCCCTAACTCTTATTTCATTGCAAAATCTCATTTTTTCTTGCCTTTGCCTATGGTTTTGTTGTTGTTGTTGCTGTTGTTTCTACTGATTATTTAATCCTCTGGCTTTCACATAGCTATCCTCTTCAGAAATTCAACAATCTCACTAATGCTCAAGTTTTCATCATTGCAGAATGAAAAAGAAAAGATCATTTAACATAGACTGAGGAAAAAGATAACTGTCCTAGTTCATTTGGACAGTTATAGCAAAAGTATAAACTGGAAGGCTTATAAATAATATAAATGTATGTCTCATGGTTCTAAAGGCTAGGAAGTCCAAGATCAAAGTGCTAGCAAATTTGATGTCTGGTAAAAGCCGGCTTCCTCATAGTGGGGAATCGTCTTGCTGTGTCATCAGATGATGGAAGGAACAAGGCTCTCTAGAACGTCTTTTATAAGGTGCTAATCTCTTCCTAAGGATTATGACTTAATCACAGCCCCAAATCCCTACCTTCAGATGCCACCCCGATTGGGGATAACGGTTTTTACAAATGCATTTTGAAGGGACACAAACATTGAGACTATAGCAATAACTCAGAGGTCTTTGAAACAGAGTTTTTTTTGCCCACTTGAGAAAGTAAGATAAAATACCATTTCTTCCCTCCTCCTTTTCTGATGATCCTACATACTGGAGAGAGAAAAAAAGAAAAAAAAATGGATTGATTTTTCAATCAGGATAGTTCTTGCTGTTCAAGAGCTCTTCTATAGATTGAATGGATACTGACCTTACTATAACTTTAATCCTGATTCTTAATTCTGCTTCTGGAAATCACAACATGATAATAAATAACAGAATAAAAAAGGACAATTTTATAATTACTTATAATTTGCTAACATTCTATTTTTAAGACCATATAATTTAACCATTTCTTTGTAAGTACTGTTTAAACACACTTTAATCTAGGCCTTTGACTGTGTGGATCACAATAAACTGTGGAAAATTCTTCAAGAGATGGGAATACAAGACCACCTGACCTGCCTCTTGACCTGTATGCAGGTCACGAAGCAACAGTTAGAACTGGACAGAGAACAACAGACTGGTTCCAAATAGGAAAAGGAGTACCTCAAGGCTGTATATTGTCACCCTGTTTATTTAACTTATATGCAGAGTACATCATGAGAAACACTGGACTGGAAGAAACACAAACTGGAATCAAGATTGCTGGGAGAAATATCAATAACCTCAGATATGCAGATGACACCACCCCTATGGCAGAAAGTGAAGAGGGAACTAAAAAGCCTCTTGATGAAAGTGAAAGAGGAGAGTGAAAAAGTTGGCTTAAAGCTTAACATTCAGAAAACTAAGATCATGGCATCCAGTCCCATCATTTCATGGCAAATACATGGGGAAACAGTGGATGACTTTATTTTTCTGGGCTCCAAAATCACTGCAGATGGTGATTGCAACCATGAAATTAAAAGACGCTTACTCCTTGGAAGAAAAGTTATGACCAACCTAGATAGCATATTCAAAAGCAGAGACATTACTTTGCCAACAAATGTCCGTCTAGACAAGGCTTTGGTTTTTCCAGTAGTCATTTATAGATGTGAGAGTTGGACTATAAAGAAAGCTGAGTGCAGAAGAATTGATGCTTTTGAACTGTGGTGTTGGAGAAGACTCTTGAGAGTCCCTTTGACTGCAAGGAGATCCAACCAGTCCATTCTGAAGGAGATCAGTCCTGGGTGTTTATTGGAGGGACTGATGTTGAAACTGAAACTCCAATACTTTGGCCACCTAATGCAGAGAGCTGACTCATTTGAAAAGACCCTGATGCTGGGAAAGATTGAGGGCAGAAAGAGAAGGGGACAACAAAGGATGAGATGGTTGGATGGCATCACTGACACAGTGGACAGGGGTTTGGGTGGACTCCGGGAGTTGGTGACGGACAGGGAGGCCTGGCGTGCTGCAGTTCATGGGGTCGCAAAGAGTCGGTCACAACTGAGCGACTGAACTGAACTGAATCTGTATACTTATCCTTTGAGGTAGATGTCATTATTGCTATTAAGAGCTGAAGAAGTTGTAACCTAAAAAGTTTAAACTGCCTTCATCCAACTAGTAAATGACTAATGCAAGTAAAGAGTATGATTCAGTTCAAGGATAACTTTGTTAAGAATAGCACAGGGCTACCTTGTGTAGGTCTATAGTACTGTGGGAAAGGTTCTTTAGAAGCAAAGGTCAACTTTGAGGTTAAGAATGGACAGAGTATTGTAGAACTCTTTTACTAAGAGCTGTTCAAATGATTTCTCCTTTAAAAATCCTCAACTTAATTCAAGTTCATACTATGAGGTTGCACTACTTATTTCCCTCTGAGATTCCCAGGACTACCTTGTATCATTTCATTTACTTATCCAAATACTTTTAATCTCACAATTTTTTGGGCTGCAGGATAAATGCAGGCTCTGTATTGTTTCAGCCATATTTCAAAGTTCATCCCATATTCACAGTTCCTTCACATCTCTCAAACTTCAGTTTAGATACAAGACTATTTTCCTTATCAGATCAGATCAGATCAGATCAGTCGCTCAGTCGTGTCCGACTCTTTGCAACCCCATGAATCGCAGCATGCCAGGCCTCCCTGTCCATCACCAACTCCTGGAGTTCACTCAGACTCACGTCCATCGAGTCAGTGATGCCATCCAGCCATCTCATCCTCTGTTGTCCCCTTCTCCTCCTGACCCCAATCCCTCCCAGCATCAGAGTCTCTTCCAATGAGTCAACTCTTCGCATGAGGTGGCCAAAGTACTGGAGTTTCAGCTTTAGCATCATTCCTTCCAAAGAAATCCCAGGGCTGATCTCCTTCAGAATGGACTGGTTGGATCTCCTTGCAGTCCAAGGGACTCTCAAGAGTCTTCTCCAACACCACAGTTCAAAAGCATCAATTCTTCGGCGCTCAGCCTTCTTCACAGTCCAACTCTCACATCCATACATGACCACAGGAAAAACCATAGCCTTGAACAGACGAGCCTTTGTTGGCAAAGTAATGTCTCTGCTTTTGAATATGCTATCTAGGTTGGTCATAACTTTCCTTCCAAGGAGTAAGCGTCTTTTAATTTCATGGCTGCAGTCACCATCTGCAGTGATTTTGGAGCCCCCAAAAATAAAGTCTGACACTGTTTCCACTGTTTCCCCATCTATTTCCCATGAAGTGGTGGGACCAGATGCCATGATCTTCGTTTTCTGAATGTTGAGCTTTAAGCCAACTTTTTCACTCTCCTCTTTCACTTTCATCAAGAGGCTTTTTAGTTCCTCTTCACTTTCTGCCATAACATAATCTTTAATTCCTTGTCCCTCTGTCTTTTAGTCAGAGTCATCTGATTAATCTCTTTCGCTGGGTAAACCCAACTGAGCAACTAGATAGTACTAGGGCAATTCTCTAAGATTTATGAATTGCAAATTGATGTTTAACACTGTCAGATAATTTTAATTTACTTTCTTATTTTGTTAAGATGACTATCATATTTTTTCATTCATATTATTCAACTCTCCTGTCCTCCCACTCTTTGTTGGGTGTTTGTTCCATAATTTCTAGAGAAAATAGAAACAGTCAGCTAAGAGTTATCTATATCTTTGATCACCTAAAGCTAATAATTTTACTTTACTTTTATATACATTACAGTCCTTTCTTCTCATATTTATAGAGTGTTTTTGTTCTATGTAGGCCCATTCCCTCCACTTGTGCTATAGAACTTTCCACTCAAATAGTATTGCATTGGCTGTATTTCATTTATACTAATTCAGAATACTAAAAAATCTATTGTTGTTTAGTTGCTAAGTCGTGTCCGACTCTTTGCGACCCCATGGACTGCAGCACACCAGGCTTCCTTGTGTTTCACAATCTCCTAGAGTTTGCTCAAACTCAGGTCCATTGAGTTGATGATTCCATCCAATCATCTTATCTTCTGCTGCCCCCTTCTCCTCCTGCCCTCAATCTTTTCCAGCATAAGAGTCTTTTACAAGGAGTTAGCTCCTCACATTAGGTGGCCAAAGTATTGGAGCTTCAGCTTTAGCATCAGTCCTTCTAATGAATGTTCAGGTTTGATTTCCTTTAGGATTGATTGGTTTAGTTTCCTTGTATATCCCAAAGTGCATAACACCACCACACAATAAAAAAGTCCCTCACACAGTAGTTCAAGACCAGAAATGTCCCATCTACAAGTGACTTTTCTCTATTTGATGATTCAGAGACTAAGGTTTCTTTTGTTCTATTAATTCAGATGCCTTGGGATTTATTATTAAAAGGGAAAGATGAAAATGGAGAATGATAGGCATATCCGTTACTTAAAAGTGACACATATCACTGTCTCTCACATTCTGTGGGTAAAAACTGTAATTTACACAGCCATACCAGGAAGTGAAGTAGACAATATAGTTTTTCATAACAGTCAACTACTTATGAAAGAGACCTCTATGTTTTAGAACAATGATCAGAAAATATGGTGCACAATTAAGTACCTTTTCCATAAGGACTCAAAAAAGAGATAAGTAAAAATCTAATCTACAGAAAATATATTGATTTTTTTCCCCTTTAAAGCATAGAAGAAAAAAATTCAAAAAGAATGTACCAATAAAAGATAGACATCCATACTAAACCATTGTATTATACAGTGAAACTAATATAGGTAAATTACACCTCAATGCAAAAATTAAAAACAAAAGCAAAAATAAGTCTCTTGCATGTTGTCTACAAGAAACCAGCTTTAAATATAAAGGGACATGTAGGTTAAAATAAATGAATGGAAAAAAATATAGCATACTAACACTTCTTTTGATTAAAAGACAATAGAAGTGGCTTCCCTAGTGGCTCAGACAATAAAGAATCTGCCTACAATGCAGGGAACTCAGGTTTGGTCCCTGGGCTGGGAAGATCCCCTGGAGAAGAGCATGGCAACTCATTCCAGTATTCTTGCCTAGAGAGTGCATGGACAGAGGTGACTGGTGGGCTATAGTCTGTAGGTGGCAATGGGTCAGACATGACTAAGCAACTAATGAGTTCATATTAATTTTAGACAGAGCAGACTTCAAAACGACAAAAGTTACCAGCAATAAGGGCTTTACATAATCATAAAGGAGTCAATTCTCCAAAATGATGTAACCATATTTAATGTGTGTGTGCTAAAAACAGAATGTTAAACTACATGAGGCCAAAAACTGAAAGAAATTCAAAAAGAAAATAATTGAAACTACTATCATAGTTAGAGACCTCAACACTCCTCTATCAGAAATGGACAGATACTTTCACAATGTATACATATATCAAATCACCATCATGTATACTCTCAATATCTTATAATTTTACATGTCAATTACATCTCGATAAAGCTGAATTAAAAAAGAAATGGACACATCCAGCAGGAAGAAAATCAGTAAGGACACAGTGTAACTTAACAACATTATCAACCAACTGGATATAAAGAATACCCACGGACTGCTTCATTCAAAAACAGCAGAATATGCATTCTTCTCAAGATCACATAGAACATTCGCTAACATAGACCACATTTGGGGCTGTAAAACACATGTAAAAAAATTATAAGAATAGAAATCATACAATGTCTTCAGACTAAAATGGAATTAAGCTAGAACTCAGTAGCAGAAAGATAATGAGAAAATCCCCAAAGGTATAGAGTTTAAACAAAACTTTTAAATAACACATGAATAAAAAAGACATATCAAAAGAAATTTTAAAACATTTTGAACTGATATATATATAAATATAAAATGCAAGCTATTGGAGTTCTTCAGACAGGAATAATGGATTGAATCCATTCCCTTCTCCAGGGGACCTTCCCCACTCAGGGATTGAACCTTGGTCTCCTGCATGACAGACAGATTATTTACCATCTAAGTGGCCAGAGAAGCCCTATAAAACTACTAGAAGATAAAACAGAAGAAAATCTAGATGACCTTGGGTTTGGTGATGACTGTTCAGATAGATTAGAGATCTTGTGTACTTAATTAAAGAAATAATTGATAGGTTTGGGCTTCAATAAAATTAAAAATTCCACTCGGGGAAAGCTAATGCAAGAGAATGAGAAGACAAGCCATAGGCTACAGTGTTTGCAAAAGACATATTTGATAGAGGATTGTTTTTCAAAATACACAAAGCACTCTTAAAACTTAGCAATAAAACTGTAAACAGCTCACTTAAAAGAGGACTAAAACCTTAACAGACACCTCATCAAAGAGGATACATAGAAATGTGTGAGAAGATGCTCTACAAAATGTTTCTTCAGTAAAATGTAAATTAAAGCCATAATGAGATACTACTACTACTACTATAGTTGCTCGAATGATCAAAATCCGAAACACTGACAACCAATTGCTGACAAGGATATAGAGCAACCAGAATTTCATTTACTGCTGGTGGGGATGCAAAAGGGTTCCACCACTTTGAAAGACAATTCAGTGGCTTTTCTTTTGCAGATTAAATCTATTCTACCTGTACAGTCCAGCAATAGTGCTCCTTAGTATTTATCCAAATGAGTTAAAAACTCATATCACACAAAAACCTGCATGAAAATATTTATAGCAGCTTTAGTCATAATTCTCCACATTTGGGAGCGACCTAATTTTCTTTTAGCCGGTAAATAAATAAACTATGGTACCTCCTAGAAATGGAGTATTTTAATGCTAAAAAGAAATGAGCTATTACATTATAAAATACATAGAAGACTTTCAAATTCATTTTACTGAGTGAAATAAACCAATTTGATGATTCCAGCTATGTGACATTCTGAAACAGTCAAAATTCCAGAGACAGTGAATGGGTCAGAGCTTACCAGGAATGAGAACATGGTGGGTAGAGGTAGGGATGGATAGGTGGTGCACAGAGGATTTTTAGGGCAGTGGAAATACTCTGTATGGTACTGTGATGATAGGTATATGGCATTATACATTTGTTCAAACCCTGAGAAGGTACAAAACCAAGAGTGAAAAGAAAATGAAAGGTAAGTCACTCCGTCGTGTCCGACTCTTTGTGACCCCATGGACTATACCATCCATGGAATTCTCCAGGCCAGAATACTGGCGTGGGTAGCCTTTCCCTTCTGCAGGGGATCTTCGCAACCCATTGATCGAATCCAGGTCTACCTGCATTGCAGGCAGATTCTTTACCAGCTGAGCCACAAGGGAAGCCCAACTCTAATGTAAATTAAGACCTTTGAGTGATTGTGATGTGTAAATATAGGTTCATCAGTTGTAACAAATGTATCAGTTTGGTGGAAGATGTTTATAATGGGGGAGGCTGTGTAGGGGTAGGGGTATATGGGAAATCTTTGTAACTTCTCAATTTTTCTGTTTTTCTCAGTTTTGCCTAAAACTGCTCTAAAAAATTATCTTTAAAAAAAGAAGGCAAATGTAGTCAAGTATTTTGAATGCCATTGAGAAATTGGATAAAATGAGAAGGCGTTAGGAACTATAAAAATTAGGATGTTCTAAGTTATTTTTTGGAGAAGGCAATGGCACCCCACTCCAGTACTCTTGCCTGGAAAATCACATGGATGGAGGAGCCTGGTGGGCTGCAGTCCATGGGATCGCTAAGAGTTGGACACGACTGAGAGACTTCCCTTTCACTTTTCACTTTCATGCATTGGAGAAGGAAATGGCAACCCACTCCAGTGTTCTTGCCTGGAGAATCCCAGGGACGTGGGAGCCTGGTGGGCTGCCATCTATGGGGTCGCACAGAGTCAGACACGACTGAAGCGACTTAGCAGCAGCAGCAGCAAGTTATTTTTAACTTAAGTAAAAGTAATTCTAGTAGGCATTTGGGAAACAAGTGTGGCTGTGCTGAAGGGAAAAGCAACTTATGGAATTGCTGATTGTATGTAAACACTTCTGAAAACCTTTCCTGTGATGATTAGTTCAGAAATGATGCAGTAAATTGAAGGATGGCAAGGTTATTTTCAGTAAGTGTATGGATATGTGAGTAAATGAGTAAAAGAAGGTATAAACACAATGCAGATATTTCTGAAATTCTTTGAAATTGCTATTTGCATACAAATGTCAGGTAAAACAACACATTTATTCATAATGTTGCATCTTTATCTCACTGAAATATAGATTTATGGCTTTTTTGGCTGTTGTTACTTTTTCATAAACACTCAGATTTTCTGGATTGGAATGCTGTCAAGCCTTCAGAAACCTGCCTTTGCAGTGTGTGCCACTGCCTTCTTCTCACTTACTACCTCTTCCTTTTAAATAAACAGATCCCACACAGATAGGCTTCCACAACAAGAGTTCTAATTACTTGACTTTTAAAAATCTAAACCAGATGTTTATCATTATATTTCACTACCTGAATCCAGGAAATTTAATTCAGAGGGATCACCACCATCTTTAAGGCCCTCCACAAAAGAAGGGAAACATAATCTAAAAATAATTGTATATACTTTTATGTCTTTTTTTAGACAAAAGATTTACCTATTTTAAAGGACCAGTTCTTAACAAGTATTCACACATTGTTTAACTCTTAGACAGAGTCACATAAAAATCTGTTTTTTTTTTAAATTACTAACCTCTCCCAGATAGCACATTCTCCAACTCAACTTCTTTTCTGAGCTCAGGAAAAGATATTTCTAAATAGCTCGAGATCAAATGTCATCTTCTATCGATTGTCAAATTATTCCCTTTTGCCTGATGGTGTGGATTCTGAGCAAGAAGCCTTGAAGGTGAGAGAGTGATGTGAATGTACACTGGGGGCTGTTACCACCACGGCCTCTGTATCAAGCTGCACAAGTTGTTCATTTCACAGTGACACCTGTCCTGGGAGTGAGAGGCTGAAATCTAGTTTACAATTTGCTTGTTAAAGGGCTGTATCACGAGAAGCAAAAGGTGTCTTTTCCTAATTCATTCACACATTGTATTTATAGCTTCTTTTTTTAAATAAAAAACCAAGCATATACTTCCTGTATAATTCAGCAATAGTGCTCCTTGATATTTATCCACGTGAGTTCTACTTACAGCTCATACAAGAATGCTACATTGACTGGTGGGAGCCCTAATGCCCACTTTTTAGAAAAAAGTCAAGACAACACAAATATGTAGCACCTATGTACAGAGTTGTCTGTTATCTCTTCCACTGCTTCTTTCCCTCTCTTTTTTTAACTCCTTATTTCACAATTCAAGAATTTACACATTTATTAGCATTCTACCACATTCACTTCCTAGGAATCTTGTATACTTTTTCCTTTAAAATTCTCTGTAACAATCCTTTAATGTAGGTACAGTTACTTTCACTTAGAAGAAGAGGCTATTGAGATTCAGTGACTTTAATTAACTTGGCAAACTCCTAATAAATAGCTGAAACTGTTTTTAAGTCCGTGAGACAGAAACCAAAATTTATTTTCTTCTCAATATGTATTTTAATATTTCCATGATCACTTTTCTTACCATGAAAATGCCTCTTGTTGGTAAACTACTTGCAATATTCCTTTTAACATACATAAACCATGCCATGCCATTGAATCCTCACAATAACAGTATACAGCAGAAAGGTCAGATAATAATATCTTAATTCCAAAGATCAGAACACTAAGTCTAGAAAGACTAAATGACCTGTCCTTGGCTGCAACCTCTAATTTATAAAAATAGAGTAAGACCACATCTTCAGATTCCTTTTTTCTTGCTCCATCCTTCTTTACTACACATACCCTGTTGAATCCATTTAATTTTTATATCTGAATCAAAAAGACTTTGATATTTTCATTTGCAGCTAAAATGATGTAAATGGAACCAGATGTAACCTCTTTGAAACAGTAAAAAAATAAGAAAAAAATTTGGCCAAATAGATATTAATAATAATTTTCAAGCTATCAGGCTACAAAGGATGATGAACCCTAGGATGGGAAACAGATAATATGAGTCTTTTAATTTCTCTGTCTTGAGAGACATTCCACAGTGCTGCCCAAGGAGAGACATAGCTTGGTGTTGAGAGAGTCAATTTCTAGGTAGGCTGATAAGAAGTCTGGGGTCCCTGAGGAGGAAAGAAGGGTCTGAGGCTTTCAAAGAGGAGATAGGGGTCTGGAGTTCTCAAGGAGGAGAAAAGGACAAGCTTTTTTTCCTATATTCCTTAGTCGTAGTCAAATAAAGCGTGTTTTTTCTTTAAGCACAGAGCTGATGCTTACACAACAAAACAACCCAGCTTAAACTCTGTACTAAGGATTATATAAGGACTTCCCTGTAGCTCAAATGATAAAGAATCTGCCTACAATGCAGGAGACCATGGTTCGATCCCTGGGTTGGGAAGATCCTCTGGAGAAGGGAATGGCAATCCACTCCAGTATTCTTGCCTTGAGAATTCCATGGACAGAGAAGCCTTGTGGGCTACAGTTCATGGGATCAACAAAAAGTTGTTAGACTAAGAGATTAACACACACACACACACACACACACACACACACACAGGGATTATATAACAATGTATCCTGCTTAAGGACAGTTTCTCTTTCTTGAGAATCTACTGACTAATCCTGTTATCTTAAAATGTATATTATGGCAGTGAATCTGGTAAAATCTTTCTATTGTTAGTTCTAATCCTGTCACCTTAAAATGTCAATTGTGGGAGTGGGTCTAGTAAGATATTTACAACCTTGAGACATTCTTTTGATTTATTGTAATAACCAATTAAAAAAGTATATAGCTCCCTTGCTAAGACTAGTGAGGGGGCACTCTCCATCCCCTTTCTGATGTCTATGTCAGAAGCCTTCTCTGTGCCTTTCTATACTTTAATAAAACTCTGCTACACAAGAGCTCTTGAGTGATCAAGCCTCATCCCTGGTCCCGAAGCTAAATCTTCTTTGGAGATCATGAATCCCACATTGTTCACTGTAAGCTATCCTTGTCCTCTCTGAATTCAAGAGATGGAACCAGGCATCTGAAGAGCCAAGGTGACAAGCTTGTAGGGACAAAGGAGAGCTTCAGCTGTTTCTTTCCAGTCTCTGGTGGAGTAATGATCAATGAATACATATGACAAAGTTACACTAGGCTGGGGAAGAACCAACAAAAAAGATTAGAAGAAACAATCTCTAAAATTTACCCATGACCAAAAGTAATTCCTTTTACCTTCAGTCAGAATGGAAAACCTTAAAATGCATAAGATGTTGGATAGAGTTCAAGAAGGGTTTGGCTCAGTAGGAGTGTGAGTGGTGAAAGAGTAATTAACACTTGACTAAATGTGACCTGGCCTCTCCTCAGTTCAGATCAGTTGCTCGGATATGTTGACTCTTTGCGACCCCATGGACTGTGGCACGCCAGGTCTCCTTGTCCATCACCAACTCTCAGAGCTTGCTCGAACTCATGTCCGTTGAGTCGGTGATGCCATCCAACCATCTCAATCTCTGTTGTCCCCTTGTCTTCGTGCCTTCAATCTTTCCCAGCATCAGGGTCTTTTCCAGTGAGTCATTTCTTCCCATCAGGTGGCCAAAGTATTGGAGTTTCAGCTTCAGCATCAGTCCTTCCAATGAATATTCAGGACTGATTTCCTTTAGGATGGACAGGTTGGATCTCTTTGCAGTCCAAAGGACTCTCAAGAGTCTTCTTCAACACACTACAGTTCAAAAGCATCAGTTATTTGGCAGTCAGCTTTCTTTATAGTCGACCTCTCACATCCATACATGACTACTGAAAAAACCATAGCTTTGACTGGACGGACTTTTGTTGGCAAAGTAATGTCTCTGCTTTCAATATGCTGTCTATGTTGGTCATAACTTTTCTTCCAAGGAGCAAGCATCTTTTAATTTCATGGCTGCAATCACCATCTGCAGTGATTTTGGAGCCCCCCAAAATAAAATCTCTCACTGTTTCCATTGTTTCCCCATCTATTTGCCATGAAGTGATGGGACCAGATGCCATGATCTTAGTTTTCTGAATATTGAGTTTTAATTCAGCTTTTTCAGTCTCGTCTTTCACTTTCATCCAGAGGTTCCTTAGTTCTTCTTCACTTTCTGCTGATCAGGATAGTGTCATCTGCCTATCTGAGGTTATTGATATTTCTCCCAGCAATCTTGATTCCAGCTTGTGCTTCTTCCAGCTCAGCGTTTCTCATGATGTACTCTGCATATAAGTTAAATAAGCAGGGTGACAATATACAGCCTTGACGTACTCCTCTCCTGATTTGGAACCAGTCTGTTGTTCCATGTCCAGTTCTAACTGTTGCAGCTTGACCTGTATACAGATTTATCAGGAGGTAGGTCAGGTGGTCTGGTATTCCCATTTCTTGAAGAATTTCCCACAGTTTGTTGTGATCCACACAGTCAAAGGCTTTGACATAGTCAATAAAGCAGATGTTTTTCTGGAACTCTCTTATTTTTTCTATGATCCAAGGGATGTTGGCAATTTGATCTCTGATTCCTCTGCCTCTCCTAAGATAGCTTAATACCAGGAATTGAAAGGATAAAGCTGTTTACAGTTAATCTAAGTTCTATCCAGACTAATAGTTATTAAAACATAAATATATCTAGCACATAAGATATAAAATTCTATAATTTATTTTCAGTTATTTTTTGTGTATAGGTTAGGTATAAATTTGAAAAAGTGTTTCAGCATCCTTTGTTAAAAGAAAAATCAAGACTATCTTTTCTCCAACTATCTCCTTTTTAACTTTCTTGAAAATAAGTTGTATACATATGTGTCAGTTATTTCCAGACTCTCTATTCTGCTTCTTTTATCTATTTTTCTAACTGTGTCAGTGCCACACTATCTTGATTATTGTGTCTTTGTGATAAGTCTTAGAATTGTGTAGTGTTTATTCCCTGAATTTCTTTTTTTTTTTAATGTATTCTGTTTCAGAGTTATTTTGGCTATTTTAGGTCCTTTGCATGTTCATATGAGTTTAAGATTGTTGCTTTCCACACACGTCATACACATACCCACACAGAGTCTGCTGGGTTTTGATAAAGATTGCATTTAACTTATCTATAGATCAGCTTCAGGGGAGTTGTCATTTAAATATATTGTCTTCCACCATGAATATGGTTGGTCTGTTTATAGTCCTTAAATTTCTTCTAGCCATACTTTGTAGTTTTCATTTATAGGTTTAATAGATCTTTGGTCTGATGTATCCCTAAATACTTCATATTTCCGTATTATTGTTTCTCATAGCTTAATATCAACTCCATTTGTTTGTTGTTTATATATAAGACCAAAACAAAACAATTTTTAATAGTGATCTTGTATGATGAAAATAGGGTAAACCCACACTGGTTTTAGTATTTTTCTGTTGTTGTTGACTCCTTTAGATTTCTACAAGACAGATCATTTGTGAGTAAGAACAATTTCACTTTTCCTCATCTCATATGGTAGCTTTTTATTTCTCTTTCTTACCTCTTTGCACTAGTTATAATACACAGTAATATGCTGGGTAGAAGTTCTGAGAATAGAACTTGTACTGTTGCGAATCTTAGGGTAAAACATTCAATCTTTCATCATTATGTATGATTTTAGCAGTAGTTTTGTTTGTTTGTTTGTTTTCATGAATACTCTCTTCTGCTTTAACTAGACAGATTGATTTCTGTTACCTAGGAAATCTGACTGATACAGCTATTATATAAAGGCAGGTACACTTTTTGTGAAATTAAAAGTACTTCTCATCATACCAATGCACAGGTGAATCCATCCTTTCTCTTAGTATGTTATGTAAAGATCCTTACACTGGGGATAGGGCTAGGGCTAGGGCTGCCATAATAAGATACCATAAGACTAGATAACTTAAACAGCAGACTTTTACTTCTCACATTTCTGGAATCTTGAAGTGCTAGATTGAGGTGTTGACTGGTTTGGTTTCCCTTGATGTGCCTTCCTTGGCTTGAAGATAGCTATCTTCTTGCTTCTTATCCTGTCCTTAGGACACTTTCTCTGTGTGTATGCACATTCTCTTCCTCACTGTATAATAACCCCAGTTATAACTGTGTTTGAGTCCCACCTTTAAAGTTAATTCATTCTTTATTTCCTCTTTAAAGGGCCTATTTCCAAATACAGTCACATTGGGAGAGCCAGGTTTCAACAGAAATTTGGGGAAAGGGGGAGATGCAATTAAGTCCAGAATGATCATATTATTAATTTCTAGTTATGTGTCTTTTTTTGTTGTTTGGTTGTTTTTTTTTTTTTTTTTTTTTTTTTTTGTGTGTGTGTTTTAGTAGAGGATAAATATCCAACTTTATTTTTTTACTGTTTTTTTGTCTGTTCCGCACAGCTTGTGGGCTCTCAGTTCCCTGATCATGCCACTGTGCTTCTTCAGTGGAAGCACAGAGTCTTAACTACTTGCCTGCCAAGAAGTCCCTAATTTCTAGTTATATATCTTATTGCAGTTATTTTTTATTGAAATTTAGCTGACTCTCGTGTATTCCAACAATTTTAAACATATTTATGTAATTTTACAGCTCCATTACAGTGTATCAATATATTGCTATATTATCTGTCTTTATCTTAAGCAATTAACTTGAGGGAAATAACTCCAAGTTTTGTACCACAAAAGTGATAAAGATGTCAATGGCATAGGCTTTGCAATTAAACATATGAAAATTTTATTTCTGGTTTCATTTTTAAAAGCCTCAACCTCTAACATCAGAAATAATGGGGTTTGAATCTTGACTCTACTACTTAGCAGTTTTAATTCTTGTTCAAGTTGCTTTAACTTGCTCACTCTTATATCCTAATATGTAAAAGAGAAACAGCTTGCGACTATTAAGTGCATGTAGATGTAACCACTTTATGAAGTGTTGTTGGAACATAGTTAATGCCAGACACATTGTTGTTGTTACTATGATTACTTCTTTTCCTAAATTATGGGGACAACACTATCTAAGCACGCTGGATTGTCTGTTGCTTGCTCAACATCAACACTTTTCCATTCTAACTAAAGCTGGGAATTGCCTCCCTCAGAATTCTCTTTGGGGTGCAGTTCCAAGTTAGAGTTTGCCAAGAAGAACTCACGTAAGATTAAGAAGTAGGTGTAAGTCAGACACCATGGCTTTATTCAGTGGGATGGTTAGAATAGTAAGACAACTCTGCAGATCTTTCTTTGAACTTTCACTTGTGATCCTCCTTCTGAGGCATGGATTTTTCCATCTGTGCTTGTGCTTCACACTGAAGAGGTTAGTGACTGTCCTGTTTCCTAGCCATAACCTTCCTGACCTTCATCGTTAAGGGTTTCCATCATTAAGCATTTTTAGTCATTATATTAGCTCCCGTCTTACCTGTCATATGTGAAGGAGATATGCTTTCCAGCAGGAACTCAACTGATAAACTAGTAGAGGGTCATAAGGCGGCTGCTGCTGCTGAGTCACTTCAGTCGTGTCCGACTCTGTGCGACCCCACAGACGGCAGCCCACCAGGCGCTCCCGTCCCTGGGATTCTCCAGGCAAGAACACAGGAGTGGGTTGCCATTTTCCTCTCCAATGCATGAAAGTGAAAAGTGAAAGTGAAGTCGCTCAGTCGTGTCCGACTCTTAGCGACCCCATGGACTGTAGCCCACCAGGCTCCTCTATCCATGGGATTTTCCAGGCAAGAGTGCTGGAGTGGGGTGCCATTGCCTTCTCCGAGTAGAGGGTCATAGGGGTTATTAAAAAAATTAGGAGGCATTGTGCTCAATCATATCCAACTCTTTGCAACTCCATGGACTGTAGCCCACCAGGCCAGAATTCTGGAGTGGGTGCTATTTCCTATTCCAGGGTATTAGATATATTAACACTCATCTTAAAAGATACTTATAGTGCCTGACACATGGGACATGCTCAGTAAATTAATTCCTTTCCTCTTTCTATACTGTATTTCATGAGCATAGAAGTATGTAACTATAGCATATAACTGTATATTATATATGTATACATTAAATTTTATAATTATTCTTTAATGTTGCTAAAGTTATTATTCCCATTTTATAGACTAGTTACCTGAATTTAACTTGCCCATTAGCTTAAAGAGAAAAAAAATATATTGGACCTGGGATTTAAACCTAGGTCTGACTAATTCTAAGCCCCATGTACTTTTTGTGAATCCATTTTGTCTACACAGATCAAACTTAATGAAAGATTCATGTTTCACAGAATATGAATTCTGCTTCGGATGTCACTTACAGATCAGCTTCTGATTATCCTTAAGAAATGATAGTGGAAAAGATCCAGTCATGAGCTAGATAAGCCCCATAGAGAAATTAAGTTTTAATGTCTAGAAAAAGAGATAAGAAATTTCAGTCCTTGTATTGAGAGCAATTAGTTTCTAAATACCTGATATAACAAGCTTTGTCAGACTAGAGATAATTTGAGTATTTGTTCTGACTTTGAAATTTTGAACATGTATATAAGATTTTCCCACCATGAACAATATTTTAGTTAGGGTAATAAAAGCTGATGTAATAGTTACGTCCCACACTATCAGAGGCTAAATGCAACTGAAGTTTATTTTTCAATCATGTAAGTCCAAGCAAGTTCATCTGATAGGTAGTGGATCTGATAAGTCCTCTTTTAAGGCATGATGTAGAGACCCTAACCTCTTCCATCTTGTGCTCTTTCTATATTTTAAAATGTGGATTCTAGTGTTGCCTTGCTCTTCTGAATGAAGAAAATAGAGTGGGAAAAACCTAGAGGATTATGGTGAGAGGGCTTTAGGGGCCTGGCCTAAATGTGATATGTGTTGTTTCTGCTCCATAAACTTTAAGTCAGCCACATTGTCAAACCTGCCTGCTAAGGATACTGAAAAATACAATACAGCCACGTGTACAGAAAAGAGAAATGAGATTGAAAAATCAGAAAGGAGACTGCCACAAAATGTAATACCATTTTCCTGAAATCAAATATATTCTAAATCTAGAAATTTAGGAGGCAACGATAGCTTGAAAAAATGTTATGTGTAGAAACTTAGATTGGTTCCTGCACTACAGTTCAATAAAGAGTGAAGTCTATTGGACATTCATAGAAATAATACTGGTAACAGTGTTTCTGGTTACACTGATAAGACTAAAATATAATAATAAGATTAAAATAATGACAGATGCCAGATCATTTCCTAATACCTTTACAAAATTTTTAAGTGAATCCTCTCAATAACTCATGAGATAGATTCTAATGACTTCAGTGTTCCATTGAAGAAACTGAGATTTACATAAATTGTTCAAAATTATACAGCAACATGGTAGACACAGATTTGAGCACAAATATTTTGGACTCCAATGTCATGCTCTACACTGTAGGTAATCCGTTTTATAACTTCACATTCTAAATTAAAGTACTTTTGATCAATTAATATTTTTAAATATCAGCACTAATAAAATTAGAATGGTTTATTTCTTGTTGGCAACATATATTTAAAACAAGAAGTCTTGTGTATTTTTTTTGTAGCAGATTAAAGAAGCAAAGCATGAAACTAGGTATTTTTTCAGCTTCCCGCTATTCTCAGGTGTATGTAATTTCAAAACATACTTTAAAGCAAGAAGCAGCTGCTGCTGCTGTTGCTGCTGCTAAGTCGCTTCAGTTGTGACCGACTCTGTGCAACCCCATAGACTGCAGCCCACCAGGCTCCCCCGTCCCTGGGATTCTCCAGGCAAGAACACTGGAGTGGGTTGCCATTTCCTTTTCCAAGGCATGAAAGTGAAAAGTGAAAGTGAAGTCGCTCAGTCGTGTCCGACTCTTCGTGACCCCAAGTAGCTGCATGCAACTACAATGATTTCTTTCCTAAGAAACAAGAGCTTTCAAGGAAATCTTTTGAGAAGGTGCCTTGGGCCAGGGTGTGAAATAGAGGAAGTGATAATGCATGCCTGATGGCAAATTATTCTTTGTTGTTGTGTGATCACTCAAGCAATTGTTGGCTGAAGAGCTGTGCTACCAGTTCCTTTGGCTCAGCTCACCCAGGCCATATTTCCTTTTAATGGATATTTTCAGATGTTGTTTTCACTTTTCAACAACCTTCAGAAGACCGTAGCATCATGATTCATATTTGCATAGTAGTCCCAACTCCTCTATTACATACTATGTTTGGTCTTTTTTTTTTCCCCCCAAGAGTTGGAAAGATGTGAGTTTACTTTGCAAAAAGAATTTCATTTTCTTAGAATGGCTTCTTCATATCTGGATATACAGAATTGGATAAGGCCAATCTCAGTTTGATAATATTCTTCTATTAAATCATCATAATTGATAATGTTCCTTTCATTTTTACTTCAAGTCAACATTGTTTTTCTGCTTAACATATTGCATAAATAAAAGTCAGGAACTCAAGTCAATCCACGGATTATTTAAATACATTCTTTGAAAATAATCATATATTTTTGATGGCAAGAGAGCTAATTGGGATCAGTGGCTGGGTTTACATTCAAATTTTTTTAAAAGGAATGTGCAGGGTGCCTATAAAGGAAGTGTGAGGTTAAAGTTATTTGTCTTTAAAATTAACAAGTACATATTGATAGGGTGATTTTTTTTTCCCTTTCATTTACTGTAATAAGACCCATGTGAAGATAAAACTCAGGAGGAAATATACTCAAGAGTGAATAGCTCTTATCTTTTGCTTCAACATAGAAGACCTATTAAAAAAATCAATTTGGACATCTTAAGGCAGTAGCATGGCACTCTCCCTAGGGATTGTGAGACCTGGTGTGACATTGCTAAGAGAAGAGAGAATAAGCTTTTTTCAACTAAGGCATTTGGTTGTTAGAACAAATATTAATATAAGTTAAGCAATACTACATCAAGTAAAATGAGATGTTATCCTTCTAATTACCTCAAATAAGAAAAAAAAATGTATTGATTAACTGCAACATAGAGCCATACAAAATATTCTGAAATGGGAGTCTAGAATACATTCTAATGATGTTCACACTGACACTTTGCAGAATTCCATTTTCTGTGAAATGTCATGAAAATTATAATGAAAATTGTAATCTTATTACCATGCAAAAGTACATTGACTTAACTTTTCAAATACATTTCTTTAAGATTAAATGTTATAAAAAATTCTTCCTTTAAAACTCACACATAGAAGTTATTATAATAGTACAATGGGTATGTACTGATTTGGAATGCTGTAGAACAATTAAGTTGGAACTTGTTTAAATTCTATATTTTAATTAGCATAGAATATGATTTGAGTATTTATGCTAAAATTTGATAATAACTTGGGTATTGAATTTTATTTTCTGAAGGTTTTGCTAGAGAAAATGTCCTTGGTCATCACATGGTTAACTATTTAAAGCTTAAGTGTTATGACATCTGAAACACTCTGAAAATGTTCAGTAAAATTTAGGTAGATGGTAGAAAATAGATAAATATAGCAAATATGGCAAAGTATTGATAATTGTTGAACCTAGGCTGTGAGTATGGAATAGTAAAACTTCCTTTAACTCTTGTATTTTTGAAAATATTAACAATAAAAATGTTGAAAACTAAAATAATTATAAATCAGAAGAAAAAATATCTTGCACAATTATGTATGCAATGCAAAATTTTACAGTTTGAAGGTAAATATTTTCTTATGTTCTCCTGCAAAAAATAGCATAGTAAAATAGCTAAGGATGATTCTGTTTACTTGTTATCAGCAGGATCTGTGTTTGCAATATTTATTTTTTTGATGTTATACTCCTTCCTATACTTCTATTTCTGTATACTTGCAAGTGTCATATTTACTATAAATAATTTTAAATACTCAGTGATATCAATAGATGTATGTGTGAATGAACTTTAATTATACTCGTAGGGTAATCGTTCAAATGAGTAATTGACATTAGGAATTTACTCAGCCTTTCAAGGAATTTAAATACTTAATCGTTGTTGGCTAGTCACAAACTCCTCTCTGATTCTTTGCAACCCCGTGGACTGTAGCCTGCCAGGCTTCTCTGTCCATAGGATTTTCCAGACAAGAATACTGGAGTGGGTTGCCATTTCCTTCTTCAAGGGATCTTCCTGACCCAGGGATCGAAACTTATATCTGGCAGACAGGTTCTTTACCACTAGCACCACCTGGGAAAGCCTCCAACAATCTGTATACCTCAGCAAGTATCTTGCTTATCAAACCACAATTTACTTGTCATGACTTGCTTGAAGATCTTCCCTTCTCTGTTGTCTACCAATCCTCAGTTATGAGGTCAACAACTACTTTGCTCAAAACCAGTCAATTTTATACCATTAAAAATCTGCTTCAAAAAACTTGAACCCAGATGATAAAACCCTATATCCTGTCACTTCTGACTTCTTACTTTAGAGACCTTTCTAAGATCCATCAAGGTGGTGTTTTTGTTCCCTAAAATGTTTTCTAATCAACCTGATTTATAGATTGTCTAGCAATATTTGGGGATATTCAACAACCTCAAAATAAACTCTCATTTGAAGAATCAGACTGACTAACAGATCAAAGTGCAAGGACTTTACTAATTTGACCAAAAATATTATATGACCACTTTTTATGCCTGCTTGCAAATTTATGTTTGATGTGGTAGAACTTGATCTGAAACTAGCTCTTATCAGAATATAACACCTATTGGTTAAGCTTGTGTGGGGGAAATATATAGCCATTCACTTGTCTCTGGTGTTGTATATTTACTAAAACTAAATTGGGAATGGTCAAATTGGCTTATATCAGTTTGCAAAGGCTAGGTAAATGGCATAAGCATTGCATCATAAATAGCAATTGCTATTACTGAAATGTGTATTCCTGATGTGAAATCATGACAAGGAATAATATTGCTTATATATATCTTCTAGTATTTTATCCTCTGTAGGAAAAGGCAAGTATCTTAGTAAACCAAGGAAAATATGTTAATAAAATGAACTAAAATCAGTATCCAGGAAACAAGATTAAAATAATAGCTTTAAGGTCCCATTGTCAGAATGTTGCTATGCCATCAGATAACCTTAAACACATATATATTTCCGTGTGCTTGCTAGCTGAGTCACTTCAGTCAGGTCCAATTCTTTGCGACCCTGTAGACTGTAGCCCACTAGGTTCCTTTGTCCATGGGATTCTCCAGGCAAGAATACTGGAGTGGGTTGCCATAGCCTCCTCCAGGGGATCTTTTCCACCCAGGGATTGAACCCAGGTCTCCTGTAGCTTCTGCATTGCAGGAGGATTCCTTATAGCTGAGCCACCGAGGAAGCCCATATTTTCTTATATAGACATTCAAATTTGACTATATGACTTAAAGTGAATAGAATGTTGTCTTAAACTAAAATTTTAAATATTCTTTATCTTTGAAAATCACAAACCCTCCAGAGTCTAGCATAAGGTAAGATTTTAATAATAATACATATCTGTGTAATACTTGCAAAATACTGACATATTGCTGTGACCTTTGGAAGAAAATTGTATAGTAATTGAAGCTTGATTATAGAATTATCCTCCTCTCTTCTTGATTTCCCCAAGATCTTAGTCTATGTAGAAATGGAGTTTTGAGTATTTATTCATACTAAAGTATGCGTGATGGAAAGCAGTCACAACTTGATTATTCATTTCAAGTATTTAACTGAAAAAGCTCTATGTGTGAAACAGTATGATGGGCTTGAGTGGATTTCTGTGGGTGGGATATATCAATAAACTTTAAGTTCTTGAAGTCTTTGGAGACAGATTTGGGTATCAACTGTGGCTCAGCCTTTTATTATCTGTATCACAATGGAAAACATTTTCCCAAGTTTTATTGAGAAATAACTGACATATATCACTATATAAGTTGAAGCAATACAGCATAATGGTTTGATTTACATGCATTGAGGATGGGGATTGAGGGATGTACCACGGGCTGAGAACAGTTGGATAGAACTACTGGCTTGGTTTTCTGTCCCAGTGAGACTATAGGGTGGCCTCTGTAGCTGCCTGTTTTTCCTGATGAAGCTTATGACATGGTTGGGACTGGACCCTGGATTCAGTAGTGAAAGGGCCATGAATTATCTTATCTGCTCTGATAGGGCAGCAGGATGGAACCTGGGACCTATATAGCTCTTTGTTTGGGGACCTGGATCAGGCCAGAGAGTGCACTAAATTCCCTGGTCAGATGAGGACACAGGTTTTGCTCTGCAGATGGGGGAAGCCATGGGCTTTGTTCTCCCTGTGAGTGCCACTGTACCTGGGGCCATGTGCTGGCCCCCGCTGTGCTGGGCTGTGCTGCCTCCCGCCATGCTCTGGCGAGGTCCTCTGGTAGAACAGGCTGACGCCTGTATTCAGTTATGAGTGGGACTAGGCTTCAGGTTTTCAGCTCTGGGGCAGTGGGAGAAGCAGCTCTAAAGCCAATAAAGATTTTTGCTTGTTGTCTTAACTCTAACTCAAGCCAACCCACACTCCAAGTCTCTGGACTGAACAGGGCCACTGTCTTTGCTCAGCAAACTATCAGCTCTGCCCATCCAGCTCTTGGCTCAAGTGCTGCCGATTGCAGACACTGTCTTCAGCCCTTCTGGTTAGAGGGGGCCAGAAGACACTCTCCTCCGCAGGTGGGGCTGTAATTTAGCTCCCTGCCCAGGAATAGGGAACCTGGGCTCTAAAGCCAGCAAAACTCCTCCTTTGAGGATCCAAATCAGGCAGATCTGTACCCCTCTGAGTCCTCCGGTCAGAGTGCACCCCCAAGTTGCTTCTACAGATGAACAGAGCTGTTTGTTGGGAAAACTATTTGGGAACTGCAGGTATAAACTCAGTCTGCCAAGATCTGCCAAGATCCCTGTGATGGTTGTTGCAAGCCCCTCCTCTCTTCATCATCACAGATCCCAGGGGTTGAGCCCTACAGACTTCCCTGTAACCTCACGGTGCAAGACCAGAGTAGAGGCCCCCAGCAAGCAGCCTACAGTTCTGAGGGGTGCTGCTTGTCCCCTCTATGTTTTCTTTTCCCACTGGGGAAACTGGATGCTCAGAAGAGATCTCTCCATGTGTTGCTGCACTGGCCTGGGGGGAGCAACAGCGTGGTCAACATGTGGCTACTTCTCCTCCCCTTCTAATGTGGTCTGTTTCTGTCCTGTGGCATGGTGGGAGGGGTGCTTCAGCCTCACCCCTACGATCTGAGAGTCTCTCAGTGATATCCTGTTCTTTAACAGTGGTTATTTTTCTTGTGAGAGGCTGCAAAGTAAGAAACAAGCTACATCACCATTTTGATGATATCAGAATGGGCAAATCTTTTAATCTCTCTGAGCTTTAGTTTTCTTGTCTTAGAAAATTGAGTTACTGATCCTAAAGCTCTTATAATTGTACGAGGATTAAATAAAATAATTTATAGGAAGCACCTTGTATTCTGTTTCCTACTTTAAAAATACCATGATCTATCTGGAGAGAGAGAGAGAGAGAGAGATAAACTTATAACTATGCAGTAACCAGACTCAATGTAGAGGTATAACCCATTAATTACAATTACACACAGTGGGTTGAAATTATTCTTTCTGTAGTTTATGGGATTATGTCTTTTTGTCACAAAATGATTTCAGTGCTTATGAGTACTTGACATCATACCAATAACTTGTCGCTTTTGCTGCCTCTGTTTTCCACGGCATCACACAATTGTGAAAATCATCTTGTTTTTCACTTACCAAGGAATAATTTTTTTTTTTTTTTGGATCATGGAATTAGATTGCCCACTGAAATATAAAGAAGGTAATACACCATGGGTGAGAAGATGTAATTATCATAACTGCCTTTCTCTTTACCTTGTCCCTTGAAGTGTAAATTGTAATGAGATAAAGACTTGAAGTAGAAAGTAGCTCTGTGGGTTTTTTTTTCATATAAAGAGAGGCTGAGTTAGGTTGAGCACACTGGCTTCATTCTCAGTTGAGGAATAGGTGTCTTAAATATGCTCTCACTCTGAAACACCTTGAGCAGCCCCATGATTACATAAATTAATCTTGTAACTCCTGCTGCTGATTTTAATGATGTCAATATGCCATTTATTATCTACTTTTACATTCTTTATTCTAAATATATAGAGGAAAGTGATTTCTCTTTTGGTATTTTCATAGACTACATTATTTCTGGAGGAAAAAAAATACAGAATACTCCTCCCTTTGGAAAAAAAAATTCTTTTGAAATAGAAATTTAGCAAATGAAACTTTGGTAACTCAAGAGAGCAGTATTCTGTTCTTAAATTATATATACATATTTACTCCTTTGATTCCTCAGTTAAAGTAGAATCCTATTATGATAGGAATTCTTAGCAGAGTCCAATCATACCCCTTACAAGTCTTTGTTCTTGCAATTAACTCCTCCCACTGGAAATGACTTCTCTCTTTTTTTCACTTATAAATATTATTCACATTCTTCTGCAGGAACTCTTCCTGATCTCTCAATTTTATATTTAATCTACTCTTTAATTCCCTTGGCACATTTTTAGATTCCAAATTGGTCGAGACTGGCAGAGGAGACATGGGTTTGATCTCTGGGTTGAGAAGATCTCCTGAAGGAGGAAATGGCAACCCACTCCTGTATTCTTGCCTGGAGAATTCCATGGACAGAGGGGCCTGGCAGGTTACAGTCCATGGAATCATAAAAAGTTAGACGTGACTGAGCAACTAAGTATGTGTGCCAATTGCCCAAGACTATGCACCAAGTTACACATTTTCTGAAATATTAAAAAAAAAAGACTGTTTCTTGACTTTAATTTCCAAGTATATCCATCAGAACTCTAAATGTTATGGCTTTATCACCTTTAAAATGAAAATGGTAATAGTATATACATATAAGTTTGTTGAATATTTAGGTAACACATACCTAGGATTTAACCAAGCACATAATGAACACTTAAGAAAGTTAAGCTATTATGATAATGATTGATGTCTATAATTGCTATATTGGAATGCATGCCTCTAATAAGTATTTGCTACTTAAGTAATATATAGTTCTGTATCATTATGTAGACGACAGTCTTAAATCTATATTGGACCCCTAATAAAATTATGAATCTCAAGGTTCTAATAATGTCATTAGTTTCTTTCATGTCAGCCCACTCTATCCAAGTGCTAAGTGTTCAGTCATGTCTGACTCTGCGATAACCTAGACTATAGCCCACCAGGCTCCTCTGTCCATGGAATTTTCTAGGCAAGAATACTGGAGCAGGTTGCTGTTTCCTACTCCAGGGGAACTTCACAACCAAGGGAACCTGTGTCTCTTGCATTTCCCTCATTGGCAGATGGATTCTTTAGTACTGCGCCCCCAGGCAAGCCCAACTTTATCCAAAGCTGTACTTTATTCAGAATTATACATATAATAGGAACTTGCTATATACAATATCAAATTGTTTGGGATAGTTATTAATTTAATAAACATTTATTAAATTCCTACTATGTGGAAAAAAATCTGTGACAGAAAGAAAAAAGTCTTATTTCCAGGAAATCACCTTTTAACAATGATAAATCACAGTAGCAAAGAGGAATCCCAATAGAAAAGGACTCTGCTTATGAAGTAAATGCAGCCCAATAAATTCAAGACATTCAAAATACACACATTTTCTTAGCATGTATTTTTGGCTTTATAGGCCATAGAGTTTCTGTTGCACCTATTTAACTCTATCATTGTAGCATGAAAACAGCCATAGAAAGTACCAAAATAAATTCTTGCCTGGAGAATCCCAGGGACGGGGGAACCTGGTGGGCTGCCGTCTCAGGGGTCACACAGAGTTGGACATGACTGAAGCGACTTAGCAGAGCAGCAGCAATGTCCTAATTCAATTTTATTTATGGATATAAAGTTTGAATTTTATATAATTTTTATGTCACAAATACGGTTCTTCTTTTGATATATTTTTTCTAATCATTTAATAATGCAAAAACTATTCTTAGCTCATAGACTGTATAAAAACAGGTATTTGGGCAGATAGGGCCCACAATCCACATTGTGCTGATCTCTGAGGGATGTAGTTGCATCTTGTTAGGCAGAACTGCTGTGTTTCTTTTTGTGCTATGCTAAAAAGCCTACAGTGTTAAGTGCCAAAAGTAGATTAAGATAAGGTGCTCTGGAAAGTTCAAGGAAGGCCGTACAAAGAGTGAAGATTTTGAACTGACTCCAAGTTTACTATCAACAGGGAGCAATTAGCTTCATTCTCTTCCTGACTGGAAGCTGTAGACATAAATCAGGTTAGCCAGCTGATGAGGGACACATTATTTGGTATACCAAAAAACAAATGAAAATTTCCCAGACTGTTGTGCTTGTGTTCGTTAATTTTGCTCAGTCATTATCATGTTCATATTTCCACAAACTTTTTCTAGTCAGTCTTGGCGATGTATGTTGAATTTCTTAGAGTATTTAACTACGTTTCACAAGTTAGGTGATCTCTTTTCTCTCTCTCTAGCCTCCCATCATTTTCATCTTGAAAATGACCGAGATTTTCAGTGGATCTAGCTTATAGTTCTTTGTTGCCTAAGGCATGTCTCTGGCTTTTAGTCATTGTGACCCCAATTTGAAATTTTTGCTATCCTTAAATCTGACGCCTTCTTGTCTTGCCCTCAAGCCTTGGCCCCACACAAAAGACAGAATGACCCTTTTATCATATCTAGGCTGTAGTCTCCTTTCAACAGATAACATGGCAGTGCCTTTGGAAAATATTTCCTGGAGTCTGTTTATAAAAACTTCTGTACGATGTAATACCTTTTTTCAGTAATTGGAATATGTCTGTAGTCACAGCTAATATCTGAAATCTGGAAATGTGTGACCCTTACTTGTTAACCTGTGATTTTCTTCTCCCGAGTGTTTTGTGGTTATGGCCACATTCATTTCATAAGCAATATCCTTTTTTCATTAGGATTCTTTTCACTCACTGGGTTTAAAGAAAGATTTATTTTCATTCCCACTGTTAGTCTGGCTTCCCTGACTCCTCCATGCCTTTGTTGTCTCTTTGAGCTTGTCTCTTGGTGTTATGGATACTTAAATAGGTCATACACTATATAGGTATTATCTCCAGCTGAATTTTTTTGTCTCCCTCAAATGTCAATAGCCAGCCTGATAATTCTCTAAAATATTCAGTGCTTTTCAGCTGATACATCCTGGTAGAAAATTAAAACATGATTTATTCTCAAAATAATTTTTGCTTTCTTTTTCCAACTAGAATATTTATGCCAAGATATTTCAAATTTACAAGCTACCCTTACTTTTCACCCCCCAAAATGATATTCAACAATATATATATCCAAATGCTTATTTTTATGTGAATAACAATAATATGTCTTAACGTCAATGCTTAGAAAAAGTATCAGGTGTAGAATTCAAACTGAATTCAAAGTTTTAAATTTGTTTTTGTCTTTAATCAAGTCATTTCACTTTGTCAAATTTCTGTTTCCTTATCTATAAATTTGAGAATTGCAAGAACAATAATATCTACCTCAAAGGTATTTGTATTAAATGTTTTATAAAAGTCACTTATTATAACAATATATAGTCTTGAAAGATTGTTACTTCTCATAGAATTGTAGAACTTGACTCTTCCAGATTAATTTTAGCTGCCAAAGCATTTACAAGGAATGAATATGTAGAGATTTTGTGGGGTGAGAAGGAGAAGGGTTTCCATCACATCTCATATACCAAACTATGGTATATGGTGGTGGTCATCTGGTATCCTCATCTCTTTCAGAATTTTCCACAGTTTATTTTGATCCACACAGTCCCCTTTATGCATCTTTTTTTTTTTTTTTCTGAAAGATTCTTCTCTTAATTGCCAACTCATATCTCTTATCCTGCAAGACCTCTTAAATCCTCTTTATTATTCCTCAAATATCAGCCCTAGTGATTAGTTTATCTTTCCAATTAGGACATTGCAAGTCCAATAGTCCATTGACCCTATCACCCTGTGTGCATGCATGCTCAGTCACTTCAGTTGTGTCTGAATCTTTGCGACTGCGTGGACTGTAGCCTGCCAAGCTCCTCTGTCCATGGGATTCCTGAAGCAAGAATACTGGAGTGGTTGCCATGCCCTCCTTCAGGGGATCTTCCCAACCCAGAGATGGAACCTGCATCTCTTATATCTTCTGCATTGGCAACGGGGTTCTTTACCACTAACTCCACCTGGGAAGCCCAACCCTATATCCCTAGGAACATATTTTAATAGCCATTGAATATACTTTCAAGCATGTTTTCTGGTGGTCTCATCGAAGCCTGTCTTCTGTGCCCTGTACCCAGTACCTCAAGAGGCTTATCAGAATATTCAGTGTAGGAAACTTGTCTTTTTCTATCTGTAAGTCAATTGCTTTGATATTATATCACATGGTGGAAGGAATGTGAGCACAAGAACTGAGCACAATGTCTAAGTAAACGAATATTTTTGACCAGAAGAATCAGAAAATGGCATGAATTTGTATAATCACTTGTTCATTCCATAAATTCTAACTTGGTAAACTAAATTTTATTCATCATTAATAATTGGTACTTTCTTCTACAAAATAGAATTGAGTTTAAGAATATCCCATTTATCCATACTCACTCACCTTTATACACAATGACAAAACCATCCTACTGGGAAAACAGTACTTATTTTTGATATCTTTCTTTCCCCTTATATCCAATTTCATTGCCTATCCCATCCCTGGAATTGAAAGACCAAGCAGAACACTTCTAGGCTTGACATCACAGTACCTACTCTAACATTCACCTACATAATCATTCCCACAATCTCATTTTCTCCTTTCCAAAATAATAACTAGATCCTGCTGCTGCTGCTGCTAGTCGCTTCAGTCATGTCTGACTCTGTGCGACCCCAGAGATGGCAGCCAACCAGGCTTCCCCGTCCCTGGGATTCTCCAGGCAAGAATACTGGAGTAGGTTGCCATTTCCTTTTCCAGTGCATGAAAGTGAAAAGTGAAAGAGAAGTCGCTCAGTCGTGTCGGACTCCTAGCGACCCCATGGACTATAGCCTACCAGGCTCCTCTGTCCATGGGATTTTCCAGGCAACAGTACTGGAGTGGGGTGCCATTGCCTTCTCCAAACTAGATCCTAGAAGTACATTTGTATTAATTGATATCTAATTCTTCCTCTCAAGTAAATCCATTTACATTTCATTGGGTATGTTTGGAATGTGAGATTTTTACTGAAAAGTTTGGACATTTTGTGAGAGATCTTTTAGGTCAAACTTCCGATTTATGAGATAATGACACTCAGGCAGTCTATTTTAAGGGCTAATGTGAAATGTTCCATCTAATTGGGTTGGTTGAATGTGGCACCATTTGACTACAAGTGAGAGCAGAAATTTAAAGGCTGGTAAAGGTTAGGACCACAGACTTCTCAGTTGAATTGAAAACTTTAAATACATTTTACTGTTGTAAGTAATTAAAATATGTTGTTTTATTATAAGGAAATGTTCAGAAATGTCACATCATAATGTAGTTATTACTATAGTTAGTATGTGTTTGGATCACTCTATATATCTTATTTTTCTAACTTTATTAATCAACTTGTTCAATGAATTTTTTGTTATTTGTGAGATTTTTGCTAATTTGCAGGATATAGTGGTGATGAAAATATTGTTGCTATATTTGTAGAGGTCCTTAATCTGTGTGTGGGTGTATGCTCAATCTCTGTCATGTCTGACTCTTTGCGATCCCCCCTGGAGTGTAGCCCACCAGGGTTCTCTCAGTGGGCTTTGCCAGCAAGAATCCTGGAGTAGGTTGCCATTTCTTACTTTAGGGGACCTTTGCAACCAGGGATCAAACTCGCGTCTCCAGTGTCTTTTGCATTAGCAAGTGGATTCTTTACCACTGAGTCACTTGAGGAACCTCCTTAATCTATGTACATAAGTTTCAATTTAGCATAATTATTTGTTTTTGTTATTCCAACACAAATTCTAAAATTCCTGATTGAAGACATTTGTACAGCAGTGAAACTTTAAAGTCAATTGATTTTCAAAGTATGCAAATGAATTGTCAGGGAAAGTAAAAGTAATAAAAATAATGGCATGTAACAATGGATTGCTAATGCAAGAAATATTGCTCTAAACCCATTACTTATTAACTTCTTTAATCCTGACAATCCAATGAATTTTTCAGTGTTCTCATTTTACAGAGGAGGAAACTGAAGAAGAAGGATTAATTTGCTCAAGGTCACACACAAAGAATTGAGTGGTAAATGATAAAATGTGACTTTCTTTTAAATTCCCCAGCTTCTAAATCAACTTTAAAGCCACAGGAAATTCTACAGAAATAGTCAGCAGGGCCCTTTTACCCGGGTCAAGGGACTATCTTATTTCTGTTTCCACATTTTACAGACATAGGAAGCTTTAGAAAGAGCCACTTATATACACCTGATTTTTGCCCCTATTGGATGTTTACATTTCTATTTTTTTTTAAATTTTCATTTCATTGTAGTTTCTAGAGTATTGTTTATGTGCAGCCTTTATTTTTGGGTGCCCAGAGGTATAAAGGGGCTTCCCTGGTGGCTCAGACAGTAAAGTATATGCCTGAAATGTGGAAGCCCTGGGTTCGATCTCTGGGTCTGGAAGATCCCCAGGAGGAAGCGTGGCAACCCACTCCAGTATTCTTGCATGGAGAATCCCCATGGACAGAAGAGCCTGGTGGGCTACAATCCACAGAGTTGCAAAGAGTCGGACACGACTGAGCGACTAAGCACACACACACAGAGTTTATAATCTATAAACTATAATCACTACAGGTTTCATGGTCAGTTAGGTTTGTTTTCCTTAATAATGGAATTCTTGTATTCTCCAATATGTTAACATGTACCATGATTTCCCAAGAAAGAGGTTGCATTCTAAAGAGTTTCTCATATTTATCATCACTCCATCCCTGATTCTTTGTGTTTGTAAGTGTGAATATTACATATTACATATTAAAGGTTCTCTGCAAGTCACTCTGGAAAAAATGGATGGAATGATCTCAATTAAAGTATTTATAAAGACTGATAAAATGTTTGCTAATTATATGGATATTAAAATATCTAACTTTAGTAATTAAAAATGGGAGGGAACAAATCTTTTAAATACACAGAAGAATATAAGAAAGAAAAAAATCGAAAAATCTTTTGAGAATCCATGTTAATGTCGGGATTTTCCTAAAAAAATAATTTCTGTGACTTCACTGCTCTGCCCTTCTGCTAACATGTGAAGGAAAGCACTAGCAAGCCACAACTCTTCATTTCTGTAATTTCATCTACATTCACTTTTCTTCTTATCATTCTGTTCAAATAATCATATTTTGAAAATATGAAGTCCAGAGGACCAAACACTTCAGTTCAGTTCAGTTGCTCAGTCATGTCTGATTCTTTGCAACCCCATGAACCACAGCACGCCAGGCCTCCTTGTCCATCACCAACTCCTGGAGTCCACCCAAACCCATGTCCATTAAGTCAGTGATGCCATCCAATCATCTTATCCTCTGTCGTCCACATCTCCTCCTGCCCTCAATCCTTCCCAGTATCAGGGTCCTTTCCAATGAGTCAGCTCTTTGCATCAGGTGGCCAAACTATTGGTGTTTCAGCTTCAGCATCAGTCCTTCCAATGAATATTCAGGACTGATTTCCTTTAGGATAGACTGGTTAGATATCCTTGCAGTCCAAGGGACTCTCAAGAGTCCTCTCCAACACCACAGTTCAAAAGCATCAATATTTTCACACTCAGCCCCCCTCATAGTCCAACTCTCACATCCATATATGACTACTGGAAAAACCATAGCCTTGACTAGGTGAACCTTTGTTGGCAAAGTAACATCTCTGCTTTTTAATATGCTGTCTAGGTTGGTCATAAATTTTCTTCCAAAGAGCAAGCGTCTTTTAATTTCATGGTTGCAGTCACCATCTGTAGTGATTTTCAGTTCAGTTCAGTCAGTTCAGTTGCTCAGTCGTGTCCGACTCTTTGCGACCCCATGAATTGAAGCATGCCAGGCCTCCCTGTCCATCACCAACTCCCGGAGTTCACTCAGACTCACGTCCTTCAAGTCAGTGATGCCATCCAGCCATCTCATCCTCTGTCGTCCCCTTCTCCTCCTGACCCCAATCCCTCCCAGCATCAGAGTCTCTTCCAATGAGTCAACTCTTCGCATGAGGTGGCCAAAGTACTGGAGTTTCAGCTTTAGCATCATTCCTTCCAAAGAAATCCCAGGGCTGATCTCCTTCAGAATGGACTGGTTGGATCTCCTTGCAGTCCAAGGGACTCTCAAGAGTCTTCTCCAACACCACAGTTCAAAAGCATCAATTCTTCGGTGCTGAACTTTCTTCACAGTCCAACTCTCACATCCATACAGAGACCACAGGAAAAGCCATAGCCTTGACTAGACGGACCTTTGTTGGCAAAGTAATGTCTCTGCTTTTGAATATGCTATCTAGGTTGATCATAACTTTCCTTCCAAGGAGTAAGCATCTTTTAATTTCATGGCTGCAATCACCATCTGTAGTGATTTTGGAGCCGAGAAAAATAAAGTCTGACACTGTTTCCCCATCTATTTCCCATGAAGTGATGGGACCAGATGCCATGATCTTCGTTTTCTGAATGTTGAGTTTTAAGCCAACTTTTTCACTCTCCTCTTTCACCTTCATCAAGAGGCTTTTTAGTTCCTCTTCACTTTCTGTCATAAGGGTGGTATCATCTGCACATCTGAGGTATTGATATTTCTCCTGGCAATCTTGATTCCAGCTTGTGCTTCTTCCAGTCCAGCGTTTCTCATGATGTACTCTGCATATAAGTTAAATAAGCAGGGTGACAATATACAGCCTTGACGTACTCCTTTTCCTATTTGGGACCAGTCTGTTGTTCCATGTCCAGTTCTAACTGTTGCTTCCTGACCTGTATACAGATTTCTCAAGAGGCAGGTCAGGTGGTCTGGTATTCCCATCTCTTGAAAAATTTTCTACAGTTTGTTGTGATCCACGCAGTCAAAGGGCTTTGGCATAGTGAAATGCTTAAGACTCTATTTTTTTATTCCTTGGCAAAATTCATAAAAAAGAAAATAACCTGTTTCTGTTTGTCTCCTCTTTGCCAACCTTTATATTCCCTCTGACTTTGAAAAGGATATTAAAAAAAAAAAAACTAACCTTCAAGGGAAAAATATGGTACTCATTTAGCTGAATGAAGTCTCTTCATGATGATGAAATATATAATTTCCTCTCCTAGTTTGTTTTTAATTCCACTCCTGTGAAATATTGCTAGTACTAAAACTAAGGGTGGTAACAAGTTTTAATTATTTTACTGTATTTCACATTAGACTTAAATTTCAGTAGATTTTTTATGTACAGACTAAATAGATATTGGTGATGAATTTGCTTTATGGAATGAGTCTTCTTTTATACCTGGTTATTGGTTCCATATGTTATTATTCCTGAAATAAAAGTGTTTCACTGTCTTTATAGCATCCTGTAGAGAATACCCTTCTCCACCAAAGAGATCCCATTCAGTTCAGGTCAGTTCAGTCACTCAGTCATGTCTGACTCTTTGCGACCCCAGGAACCGCAGCACGCCAGGCCTCCTTGTCCATCACCAGCTCCCGGAGTTTACCAAAACTCATGTGCATTGAGTCGGTGATGCCATCAAACCATCTCATCCTCTGGCATCCCCTTCTCCTCCTGCCCTCAATCTTTCCCAGCATCAGGGTCTTTTCAAATGAGTCAGCTCTTCACATCAGGTGGGCAAAGTATTGGAGTTTCAGCTTCAACATCAGTCCTTCCAATGAACACCCAGGACTGATCTCCTTTAGGATGGACTGGTTGGATCTCCTTTCAGTCCAAGGGACTCTGAAGAGTCTTCTCCAACACCACAGTTCAAAAGCATAAATTTTTATGAGCCCAGCTTTTGTTATAGTCCAAATCTCACATCCATACACGACTATTGGAAAAACCATAGCCTTGACTAGATGGACTTTTGTTGAAAAAGTATGTCTCTGCTTTTTGATATCCTGTCTAGGTTGGTCATAACTTTCCTTCCAAGGAGTAAGTGTCTTTCATGGCTGCAATCACTATTTTCAGTGATTTTGGAGCTCCTAAAAATAATGTCTCTCACTGTTTCCACTGTTTCCCCATCTATTTGCCATGAAGTGATGGGACTGGATGCCATGATCTTAGTTTTCTGAATGTTGAGCTTTAAGCCAACTTTTTCAGTCTCCTCTTTCACTTTCATCAAGAGGCTTTTTAGTTCTTCTTCACTTTCTGCCATAAGGGTGGTGTCATCTGCACATCTGAGGTTATTGATATTTCTCCCAGCAATCTTGATTCCAGCTTGTGCTTTTTCTAGACCAGCATTTCTCATGATGTACTCTGCATATAAGTTAAATAAGCAGGGTGACACTATACGGCCTTGACATACTCCTTTTCCTATTTGGAACCAGTCTGTTGTTCCATGTCCAGTCCTAACTGTTGCTTCCTGACCTGCATTCAGGTTTCTCAAGAGGCAGGTCAAGTGGTTTGGTATTCCCATGTCTTTCAGAATTTGCCACAGTTTATTTTGATCGACACAGTCAAAGGCTTTGGCATAGTCAGAGATTCCATTACTTGACCCCTAATTTGTGCACATTTTCTTTCCATGCTCTTTGTTTCCCTGAGAGACTCTTTGACCTTTGTTTCTGAAGTTTCTGAAGAATGTGAAAAAGGTAAAGAAAGGAAAAGTAAAGTGTTTGTAGTTAATGATCTTTGCTAAGTAATTCTAAGGGCTTCCCAGGTGGCACAGTGTTAAGGAATACACCTACCAATTCAGAAGATGCAGTAGGTACAAGAGAGGTGAGTTCAATCCCTGGGTCAGGAAGTCCACTTCAGTAGGAAATGGCAACCCACTACAGTTTTCTTGCCTGGGAAATCCATGGTCAGAGAAGCCTGGTGGGCTACAATCGCAAGAGTCAAACGTGGACACGACTTAGTGACTACATGGCAGCAGCAGCAGCAAGTATGTCTAAATGCAGCCAAGTTCTTGCCTCAGTGAGTTAAATGGAATGAAGGGAAGCCAAGCTAATGTCTATGTGTGGTTTCAGTTTGACCTGGGCATTATTCATGCCAGTGAGCAGTGCAGGCTTTATTTCCTCAGAAGGTTTTAACAAAACATTATATGCCTTAGAGGCCGTTCCAGTGGTATCTTATAGAAACTTAGTCTAGGTCTTGTCATGCTCAGAGAAAACTTCTGAAACTCACAATGAAAAGAGCATTTCATGTCTTTGTACTATTTGTATGTCTCAAGCCAATGTGCTGAATTGTCTTTCTTCTCAATGATATTCTTTTTGCCTTTACAAAAGAGCCTGCTTCTTTCCTTCCATGAAAGAAATTTTCACCTCACTATTTTTCAGCATCACTGTAAATGTTACTTTAAATAATTAGTCTTTGGTAATTTTCTGATACTTCTGTATCCTTTATAGTTCATTTCTAAAGCTGTCTGTAAGTTAGATTTTAGTTGGTTAGCAAACTACCTCAAATATTTAGTTGTTCAAAACAATAACTGATCATTATGCCTTGTGAGTCAATATATTCACTGATTTGGATCAGGCTCAGCTGACCTTGACTAGGTTCACTTAGGTGTGTGCAGTTACCTTATGGCAGGCTGGGGGATACCTTGACTTGGGTGACCTTTGCTAGGTACACTCAGCTCACTTTCACACGATAATCACATCATTCCATACTCTAACCTGGGAACATTTTCATGTAGTGGCAGAGGTCCATGAAAGAAAGTTGGATTGTGGCAGGATTAATTGTATACTCTGCTTGAATCAGGTTTGCTAGCGTCTCACTAGCTGAAGTTTTCAAATGTCCAGGCGCAGAATCAGTGATGGTTACTACCAAAAGCATGAATAGAGGTAGGCATAAGATATTATGTCCATCATTGCCTTCTACCACAAGCTTTATCTGACTAAAATAGAGATGCTAACAAAAATAACATATAAATCTAGTCACTGCAAAGAACATTAAAATATGGAAAAAATGAAATAAACCTAAGGGAGTGGTAAAATAGAAGATGATACATCCATAGATAAAGACCAGGTAGTCATTGAAAAAGCTTTTTGAATAATGTAAATGATGTAGGAAAGTATTTCTAATATTTTAAGTGAAGAAAATGCAAAATTTCATATTTAGAAAGGTCTAACTGCCTCTTGAGAAACCTATATGCAGGTCAGGAAGCAACAGTTAGAACTGGACATGGAACAACAGACTGGTTCCAAATAGGAAAAGGAGCACATCAAGGCTGTCTATTATCACCCTGTTCATTTAACTTTTATGCAGAGTACATTATGAGAAACGCTGGGCTGGAAGAAGCACAAGCTGGAATCAAGATTGCTGGGAGAAATATCAATAACCTCAGATATGCAGATGACACCACCCTTGTGGCAGAAAGTGAAGAGGAGCTAAAGAGCCTCTTGATGAAAGTGAAAGAGGAGAGTAAAAATGTTGGCTTAAAGCTCAACATTTAGAAAATCAAGATCATGGCATCTGGTCCCATCACTCCATGAGAAATAGATGGAGAAACAGAGGAAACAGTGTCAGACTTTATTTTTTGGGGCTCCAAAATCACTGCAGATGGTGACTTCAGCCATGAAATTAAAAGACGCTTACTCCTTGGAAGGAAAGTTATGACCAACCTAGATAGCATACTGAAAAGCAGAGACATTACTTTGCCAACAAAGGTCCGTCTAGTCAAGGCTATGGTTTTTCCTGTGGTCATGTATGGATGTGAGAGTTGGACTGTGAAGAAAGCTGAGAGCCAAAGAATTGATGCTTTTGAACTGTGGTGTTGGAGAAGACTCTTGAGAGTTCCTTGGACTGCAAAGAGATCCAACCAGTCCATTCTGAAGGAGATCAGCCCTGGGATTTCTTTGTAAGGAATGATGGTAAAGCTGAAACTCCAGTACTTTGGCAACCTCATGCGAAGAGTTGACTCATTGGAAAAGACTCTGATGCTGGGAGGGCTTGGGGGCAGGAGGAGAAGGGGATGACAGAGGATGAGATGGCTGGATGGCATCACTGACTCGATGGACGTGAGTCTGAGTGAACTCCGGGAGTTGGTGATGGACAGGGAGGCCTGGCGTGCTGCGATTCATGGGGTTGCAAAGAGTCGGACACAACTGAGTGACTGAACTGTACTGAACTGAACAGTTTAAAACATTTATACATATGTACACAGGTAGAAACAATAGAGAGTATCACCAGATTACCCAGAAATGGTGAGTACAGAAAATGTGTATTTTTTATTCTGTATTTCAAAAATTTAATTATATATATAATATCAATATTTTATAATCAGAAAATTATATAAAATAAACATCATATAAATAGTAGCCTGCGGTAGGCATCCAAATTCTAAGATAACATCCCAAATTCCCTCCCCGTGCTACACACACATGCCATGTAATCTCTTCTCCTTAAGTGTTGAGGGACTGTTTATTATAAATGTCACTTGCATAATGAGACTATGTTATATAACAAAAACTGAAGGATTTCAAATATGTAATTAAGGTCTCAAGTCACTTAACTTTGAGTTAATTAAAAGTGAGATTATTCTGGGTGGGTCTGAGCAAATCAGATGAGCCATTAAAAGGGACTGGGCCTTTTCTGCAAAGAAGGGATTTAAAGCATAGGAAAGATTCTCTTGCTGGTTTCGAAAAAGTAAAATTTCCTTATCATGTATATCATCTATATGACTAAGAAATGATAGCATCCTTTAGGAAATAGAAAAGATACTCCATTACTCTAAAAAAAGAGAACAGGGACCTAAGAGAACCTAAGAACTCTAAAAAAGACAACCCACAGCCCTAAGAAAGTGAATTCCACAAACAACTGATGAACGTGGAAGAGAACCTAGGGCCTCAGAGAAGATTGCAATCCTGAATTGTGTTTGGCATTGACTGGACTCCTGGCCCACAAAAACTGAGAGAATAAATGTACTTCATTTTAAGATGCTAAATTTGTGGTGATTTGTTATCTATCAATAGAAAACGAATACATAGCCCTTTAGGGCCAGTACCTTTTTCCTTTTTATTTCCTAGGCTTTCTAGATATTTGCTGCAAGTAAAAGAATATCACTCAAAAATCATGTCATCATTATAGACACAGTTGATTAGCATTATTGCATAACATTCATTCTTAAAAATCTCTCAGAATCACAATTCAACCTCATTTGTTTGCCACATGAGTTATTAAGTGAGTCACAAAACTCAGTTTGTACTACATGGACAGTCATAGAACAGCAGAGTCATGAAATTTATGTGTTATCTGACTAGTATCACAGATGTAGAATTTTATTGGGTGGATCAATCAATATTTCAGTAAACAATATGTGACAGAGAATGTTTCCAAGGTCATAATTAGTAGCATAAATATTCAACAAATTTAGAGCCATTTAAACATTTTTCACAGGAATAATATGAAAAGCCATCCCAATTGACAGTAACAATCCAGAATTTGACAATGTATAATATTTGGTGTTCCTTCTCTCTTCATTACCTTTGGCAGATAATTATCTTTTTCTCTAAGTCCCAGCTTTGCATCCAAATAAGTTTCAAGACAGTAGCCTAGTCAACTATATCCAATTCATCTGATTTGGCCTGGGAAATAAAATCAATTTTCCCTTGAGAACATAGCATTTACTCCATGATTTAAATAGCCTAACTTCTTCTAATGAATTTCAGCAATTGAAGTCTAACTAGATAAAATCTGTTTCACCCATTTTCATTACAGCTTTAAAACGAGCTAATAGAATTTGTTACAATATGTTCAAAATTGAGAGTTAGTGTTTATGAGAAAATGGCATAAAATGTATTATGTTGATTTCTTTTTCCTGGTGGTTTACCTAGTCCCAAAGTGACTGAATATCCTTATAGCTTTAACAATGAATTAGGGCCTGGACACAACCATATTATCACAAGACTGACTCCAGATATATCCTTCAGACAAACCTCAGTGGTCCTTTATTCTTTTTACTTTTCCAAGATCATTTTCTGTGCAACGTTGGATACACTCTCATCTCACTTTATTCCAATATGAAATGAGTGGTTTAGACTGCAGTGGTGATTCTCAAAGTATGGCGGAAGATCAGTGGCATCTGCATTGCCTCAGAAGTTGTTATAAGTGCAGTTTTTCTGGCTTCACCTAAGACTTAATGAATCAGAAATTCTGAGATTAACACTGGGTAGTGATGTGAGTTTTAATTTGATGTCTGCCAGGTGAGCTAGAGTATCTCTGAGAAACATATGATTTTTACTGCTTCTAGAAGTTTTAAGTTGTTGCAAACACACTTTTTATCTTTGGTTTTTCAGAGTCCCATTGTGTACTTGGCTTAATGGAACACGAGGATTTCTAGTTTAGGGAAGGGCCAAGGATACTCCTCTTTGGGAATGGTGTCAGGTCTGAAGTGTTCATTTTAAAATCACAAGATTGCTTGCTTTTGACCTCAGCACACTTTTATTCTTCTCTCCTTCCCAAAGGTCCTAGCCACCTATGTCTCCCATCTTGTTACTCTTAGCTCCAGCGAACCACATTCCCAAAAGGAGGGTTCTTAGTTTTGATGTAAATTGAAAGCAGCCTCCGCACTGTAGATAGATTTAACTTGTTTATCAGAAATGCTTGCCAATTTTTTGCTTATTGTCATTAAAAATAAAGCATGAAAAAAGAGGTGATTAGCTTTGGGTTTAGACAAAACTAAGACTGAATTCAGATTCTATGATTTTAAATTGCATAGTGTTTTACAAGTTACCTGATATCTCTGTCTCTTCCCTTACATTCTACAAAAATAGAATTATTGACAAGTATGAAGTTAGACAACATGAATGCAATTATCTGGCATACAGCACGTGCTCAGTAAGTTGTACTTTGTTCTATTTCCCAGTCTCCACAATCAGGGATTAAATACCAGACAGTTCCATTTTCCAAAACCATTTGCAGTCTGAGCCTGCTTGTCCACATCTACAATCCCTACATTCCAGCCATACAAACTTCTGCCTACTGGTTGGAGACTTTAACCTTATGACACCCTCATTTGCATTCATCATAGCACTCCTTTTGACTATTTTTCAACCTCCCAATCCCTTTGCCAACAATGACCTCTGGCTGGTGGTGAACAGTCTAATCTGGGGGAGCATCTGAGGTAGCAACGATAACAACAATTTTAAATAATAATAAAATTAAATTAGCATTTATTGAGAACTTACCATGTGTCATGTGCTCTACATGTAACGATAAATTGGTTTCTAAAAGCAACCTTTGACATGGATAGCCTTATGGCCCCCATTTTATGGGTAAGGGAACTGAAACACAGAGAAAATAAATGTCTGTCTCCAAATAGGAAAGCTGAGTAATGACAGAGCTGGACTATAAGAAAGTAAATAAAGTAGAAGTTCTTGCAATCTAAATCTTCATGGAAAATGTAAAAAATAACTAAGCACCTAAAGCAAAATATTTACAACAGCAATATGGCATTTTAATTCTTTTAACATATTAACAAAATCTATAATATGAGTCATGCAGAATGTATGATCAAGGATATAAGCAGGAGAGACAAGCTATTTTATGTCATAACTCTAATAATTTATAAACAATAGTATTTTATATTTCTTATATATTAAGTAAGAAACCATAAGATAGTGGTACATCTTCTTAACATATAAAGCAGTATGTATTTGAGGTGCAGGATGTGGGAGAAAAGGATTGCACTGTATTTTACATAAAGTGGACAGAATATGATTTTTGTGGAAGTTTTATTTACCCAATCAGATTTATACTTTTTGGAAGATTATTCAGACTACTGAGTAGACGTGTAGCAGAGACATCAGTTAGGAGGCTGTTGTCCAGGTAAGGGATGAGTGAGGGTGATAACCTGGAAAATGTGAGGCCAGATATTCTCAAAATATGTTTCCCTAACCAGCAATGTCAGGCCATACTCCGTTTGCTGAATCAAAAGCTCTGGGAATGAATCCCAAAATTCTGTTTTAAGAAGTTCCCCAGGAAATTCTGATGCATGCTAAAACTTGAAAGCCACTAGTTAGAAGAAGAGGTGACAAGACAAGAAGATGGCAAATAAGCCACAGAAAAGAATCAGGATGATTAACTTTGAGTTTTGCTTGCTTATTTTTAGAGGAGAGAGTGAGCAACAGACTTTACTCACTCCAGAAGATTAAGGAAGATGAGAGAAGTTTCACTTTGCAATTAGAAAGCTGCAGAATCAGCACTGGGGCTCTAGCTAACAGTTCCTCAGCCATTTCTGCAACTCCAGCTTTGGTGTACTGCTCTTCTACTTGACTGCTCTTTCTTATTTTCCTCATCCCTTCTCTTTTTTTGTGAGCTATCTCTGTTTCCAATTTTCATTTATTTGTAAAGTTTAACAATTTTCTTCCTCCATAGCTCATCCAATCTATGAGCTAAAAGCCAAAAGCCTAACTAGCCTTTTTTCCTTTGGTATCATTTTCTAAACAAATGCAGTTCTTGTTCAATGGAGAATTCTGGATCAGCTATTGAGAAAATATTTTTTCACCCCCACTGGCTGAAAAGGTCAGTTTTTACTTTCAAAAAGACTTGAAAATATCTTAAGAATAATTTCAGTAACTATTAGAATATTTAGAAAAATTGACATTAAAAATTAAAACCATGCTTAAATGTTCCCAAAGACATTCTTTAAGAATATTAAAATTACTAGCAGCCTTGATGGATTTTCATATGCATTTGTTTGGGACTTCAAAGAGTATAATTTCAATTTAGAAAATTTATTGTTACTCAAATGAGTTTTTATGAATATCCTCTCAAAGTCTTACACCAAAACAACAGTGATCCCTCTCCAAGTTTATAAAAATTATCTTTCGAATTTTGATGTCAATTAGTACTTATACTTTACAATCTAACATAGAATTGAACTGACAGCTTAACATTAACATTGGAACAACATTGTACCTCTTTTTGATATTGATGTGATAGCACGGTATAACACAATTCTTTTATTTTAAAACTGTAGTTCTTTTATAAGAATGATGCTCTGTTAATCATAAGTGTGGCAGCTCATTGCTTGGATTGCAGCATGAAATGTAATTTATTAAAATCTGTTTCAGGCAGATCTGAGACAGGGAGTTCAGTATTTATTAATGCTTTCTCCATTTTGGACTTAGGGAAAGCCGAATTAAATACAGTAAAACTTGTGACACTCTCTTCACATTCATTTCTTTGAGGCATAAAAAGAAGTCTCTATCATCTCAAATAGACTAAAGTAATATAAGACTGGTTCCAAATCGTGAAAAGAGTACGTCAAGACTGCATATTGTCACCCTGCTTATTTAACTTATATGCAGAGTACATCATGAGAAATGCTGGGCTGGAGGAAGCACAAGCTGGAATCAAGATTGCTGGGATAAATATCAATAATCTCAGATAAACAGATGACACCACCCTTATGGCAGAAAGTGAAGGACTAAAGAGCCTCTTGATGAAAGTGCAGGAGGAGAGTAGGAAAGTTGGTTTAAAATTCAACATTCAGAAAACTAAGAACATGGCATCTGGTCCCATCACTTCATGGCAAATAGATTGGGAAAGAATGGAAACAGTGAGAGACTTTATTTTTTTGGTTTCCAAAATCACTGCAGATGGTGACTGCAGCCATGAAATTAAAAGAAGCTTGCTTCTTGGAAGAAAAGCTATGATCAACCTACACAGCATATTAAAAAGCAGAGGCATTACTTTGCCAACAAAGGTCCATCTAGTCAAAGCTATGGTTTTTCCAGTGGTCATGTATGGATGTGAGAGTTGGACTATAAAGAAAGCTGAGTATCAAAGAATTGATGCTTTTGAACTGTGGTGTTGGAGAAGACTCTTGAGAGTCTCCAGGCATGGAGATCCAACCAGTCTATCCTAAAGGAAATCAGTCTTGAATATTCATTGGAAGGACTGCTGCTGAAGCTGAAACTCCAATACTTTGGCCCCCTGATGCGAAGAACTGACTCACTAGAAAAGACCCCGATGCTGGGAATGATTGAAGGCAAGAGGAGATGGGGATGACAGAGGATGAGGTGGTTGGATGGCATCACTGACTCCATGGACATGAGTTTGAGTAAGATCTGGGAGTTGGTGATGGACAGGGAAGTCTGATGTGCTGCAGTCCATGGGTTCACAGAGAGTCAGACATGACTTAGCGACTGAACTGAACTGATGCCTCACATATCTCTTTGTATTTATTTCCATGCAACATTGAACAGTCACTTGTTCATTAATTTCTCAATAAATAACTGTTAGAACAAAATGAACCTGTCAAAAATGATGAAGATTCTTAGATTTTACCCAGTTTCTCAGCTAATGAGATACCTTGCCCCAGTTTCACAGATGCTGATAGAAGGTAAGAGACCCATGGGATAGAGACAAAGGCCTTTTTGACTTACTCTCAGGCATGAGCTTCAGGTTTTCATCAGGCACTCCTGCCTCCGAAGGTCTATGGAGTCCATGAGAAATAGCCCAGGAGGATACTGTACAATGAATCTGCATCATAGGAATGGAATCCCAAGCTTACTATTTTCCCAGTTTTATTGGAAGGAGGAAGATGTTATCTATATTTTCCTGGTCAATAAACAAACGTGTTCACCACTTACAGCGAGAACATTTCTATCCTCTTAGGTTGCTTACTGTACAAACAACTCTTGAAAAGACCGCATAGGCTGAAATTGTCATACAGTGTGTGAAAATACTGTGGAGAATCACCTCCTCACCATCCACACCCCCTCAAAAAAATCAGAAACATCTACTGGAAAATAGTAGCTATTTCTTAAACTCAGTGAAGTGGCATTTTGAATATCCTTTACATTTAAAATGTAATTATGTTTTCTTATAATACAATTTTTGTTTTCTATAGATTTCATCCTCAAATATTTAGAGCTTGAGACAAAAACTGGTTCATACTCTATAATTCAGTACCATTGAATCTGGCACATTATCCTACTTTAAAATCATGTTGCAAATCATATACTATTAATCTCCATGGAGATAGCTGAGCTGCCAGTCACCTCTTAAGTCCACCAAAAAACAAAAACGGTGGAGAGTGAGAAAAAAATCGTAGCATTTGGGAGTATATAAAAAGATTCATTTAATTGAATTGACTTGTATATTTCCAGCAACACTGAGTGGAAATAGAAGTTCATATGCCAGTAATACATGTTTTGGTCCAGTATGTGAAAGTCTGTTTCTTTGCAGCAATACAAATCAGACCAAATACCAATTCATTCCTCCTTTTTTTGTTTCTTTATTTCCTTCTATATTCTATTTGGATATTTAAATCATGTTAAAGTTTCAGTGCGTAAATATTTCATTTCCATTACAGTCCCTAAGGTTCATCAGTTTTAAAGATGGATTACAAATCTATATCAAGTTGTTCCTGGGAGACATAGTGACCAAAATAGCTTACTTGATATGTACATCCAATTTCACTCTTTTTCTGTGCTAAATTTTATAACCAGGGTATTCCAAATGGATAAAAGCAATATGGGACTTGTAGTGAATGGTTACAGAAATAAACTTTTTTGAATACATGTTTGATAGTTAACTGTTAGGAATGAGGTAAAATAGCAATGAAAAGCACATTTCTAAAAAACCCAAACTGTGAAAAATGTTGATATACAAGCAAAGTCTGCATATAATTGCCAGCAGTTTGAATTTGAGTGTTTTTTTTTTTCAAATACAGATTTATATAGAGAACATCAACTAATTTCATGATTCTAGAGGAAATCTGTATGTGAAGGAAGATGATAAAATGAATAAACCCTAAAATAAAAGTTCATCTGGCTGTATGACATGGTCATATATGTTATTTTGTTTTGTCTTTACATCAGTTTTTTTTTATGTGCAAGTTATAACAGAAACCTTTATTTTATAGCTACTAAAATGGATTCAGAGAGTTTATGTGCTTTTCCAAGGCTGCAGAGCTATTAAGTAATAGTGTTCTTACTAGAGCTCCACATTTCCTGTCCAGCTTATTTTCACTGTATTACAAATTAACTTTTCATTAATAACATTTGTTTTTCTTAAACATTGAATAGGTGTCTGCCACTATGTAAGACATTTGCTTGGTCTAGCTCATTTAATTTTCATAATATCTCTATCAGACAAGGTCATTTATTATCTTTGGTTATATCCAGTTGGTATTAATTAATTTTACAAGGCCACAAAGAGAGTAAAAACTTAAAACCAGACTCAAACCCTATGAATTTCAGAATCAGGAATCATCATTGAAATGCAATCTGAAAAATTAAATAGATCAACAACCTCTCAATCACACATATACATATCACACACTAGGGATTTTGAACTACTCTTATGTCAAAAATAACATATATTTTTAAGATTCATGAACCACTTAAACTTTGATAGGAACTCATTAACAATGTAAATTCAAACATGCTCTTTTTAGCCAAAGGTTAAACCTTGGAGGAAAATGTCAACAAAGAATCCTGTTGATAAATAACAATATTTGTAATGCATAGTGAATAAAGAATCATCAAGCAAAGCAAGGCATCTCTTTCAAAAGTCATTTTGAAATATGTTAGCAGGTGAAATATTTTCATTTCAACTGCAGACTTAACATTACATTCACTTTGTACAACAGCATCCAATGCTCATTTGATCTGGCTGATGATTCAGAGGCAGGAGCTAAGCCTGGGCTCTGTTTATTATTCTCTGCAAATTTCATATTACTTTGTGATACTCTGGAAACAAAACAATTATTATTCATTTCCCACAGGGAAAGCCAAGTTGTATATAATGCTGTAGCCAGTCAGCTCTGTTTCTACAGCAGTGTTATATAAGGAGAAGAGTTTTCTTGCAATTTTGTCAAGGAAAGAAAAACAATCAGAATGCATTCAAGTTCAAAATCCTTCAAATCTGTCCCACCAGCATCTATTACATCTTGATATCACATTTTAATGCAGTAGGAATTCAGAGAAAATTAGCCTGTCCTGCTAGAAAAAGAAAAATACTACAGAAAGATTCTTTGTTTTAGCTTTACCTTTTCAGAAATAGATAAGATATAATACAATATTTACAAAAAGCTGTATCAGAAAGACTGAGACATTAGGTCAAATTTATGGTTAAAGAAATAGAGAAAAATGAATTTTTCTAGGTTTCTATATGAATTTTAAAATTTCAACTATTGAATTATATGTATGATAATCTTAAATCTACCCAGGACATTCTGATATATTTTTGTGATAAATAAATTACATTTTATGGGAAAAGGAAAAGAAACATTCCAATGGCCCTTTCCCCAATTTATTCTTTGGACCAAACTTGCACCAAATCAGTTACACGGAAGTCATTACACACTCTTACTTAATGTTTAAATCTACATGTTGAATGAATCTAGTGACAATTTTCATAGTATTCCAGTAGAAGTGATATAGGTAGAAACATTTTTCATTCTTCTATATGAATGAATTTATAGTAAAATATTAAGTAAATAAATTTTATTTTTCTTTCTTGTATTCCTAGATGACAAACAGAAGAAATCTCTTAATTTAACTATTTTTACTTATAATAAGATGTTAAATTAATTATTTTATAGTGCAATTAAAACATTCTACTTTTCAAGTCATGCCAGTTTCAACAGTTTCATCTGGTTTAGTGATATCTAGTTGTAGGTAGGGTTATTTGAATGTATACCTTAGTAGAACTAATAGAATAAACACAATTTTTTTTCTAACTGTAATAAATTATGTGTTTTGTCAAGAAATGCAGCAATATTTGTAAAATATGACTATAGGTAGAGCATTCATGATAAACTTCCATTTATTAGGCCACAAAAGAACCAACCTCTAAAATATTCTAAAAATAGGAATAGTTGATCATGTTCTCTGATCACAATGTAATAAACCTATACACCTGAAAAATACAGAAAAAAAAAAATTTCCAGTTCATCTATTATTGTTGTTCAGTCTCTAAGTTGTGTCTGACTTTGCAACCCCATGGACTGCAGCACGCCAGGCTTCACTGTCCTTCACCATCTCCAACCCCATGGACTGCAGCACGCCAGGCTTCAGTGTCCTTCACCATCTCCATGAGCTTGCTCAAACTTGTCCATTGAGTCTGTGATGCTATCCAATCATCTCATCTTCTGTCACCTCCTTCTTCTCCTGCCCTCAATCCTTCCCAGCATCAGGGTCTTTTCCAATGAGTCGTCTCTTTGTATTAGGTGGCCAAAGTATTGGAGCTTAAGTTTCAGCATCAGTCCTTCCAATGAATATTCAGGGTTGATTCCAATTAGAATTGGCTGGTTTGATCTCCTTGCAGTCCAAGGGATTCTCAAGAATCTTCTGCAGCACCAGAATTTGAAAGCATCAATTCTTTGGCATTTGGCCTTCTTTATGGCCCAACTCTCATATCTGTACATGACCACTGGAGGAGGGAATGGCACATCACTCCAGTATTCTTGTTTTGTGAACCCCATAAACAGTATGAAAAGGCAGAAAGATATGACACCAGAAGATGAGCCTCCCAGACCAGAAGCTGTCCAATATGCTACCGGGGAAGAGTGGAGAAAGAGCTCCAGAAAGAATGTAGAGGCTGGGCCAAAGCAGAAATGATGCTCAGTTGTGGATATGTCTGGTGGTGAAAGTAAAGTCCAATGCTGTAAAGAACAATATCGCATAGGTACCTGGAATGTTAGGTCAATGAATCAAGGTATACTGGATGTGGTCAAGCAGGAGATAACAAGACTGAATATCTACATTTTAGGAATCAGTAAACTAAAATGGATAGGATTCAGATCAGATAAGATCAGATCAGATCAGTCGCTCAGTCGTGTCCGACTCTTTGTGACCCCATGAATCGCAGCACGCCAGGCCTCCCTGTCCATCTCCAACTCCCGGAGTTCACCCAGACTCATGTCCATCGAGTCAGTGATGCCATCCAGCCATCTCATCCTCTGTCGTCCCCTTCTCCTCCTGCCCCTAATCCCTCCCAGCATCCGAGTCTTTTCCAATGTGTCAACTCTTCACATGAGGTGGCCAAAGTACTGGAGTTTCAGCTTTAGCATCATTCCTTCCAAAGAAATCCCAGGGCTGATCTCCTTCAGAATGGACTGGTTGGATCTCCTTGCAGTCCAAGGGACTCTCAAGAGTCTTCTCCAACACCACAGTTCAAAAGCAACAATTCTTCGGCACTCAGCCTTCTTCACAGTTGAACTCTCACATCCATACATGACCACAGGAAAAACCATAGCCTTGACTAGATGAACCTTTGTTGGCAAAGTAATGTCTCTGCTTTTGAATATGCTATCGAGGTTGGTCATAACTTTCCTTCCAAGGAGTAAGCATCTTTTAATTTCATGGCTGCAGTCACCATCTGAAGTGATTTTGGAGCCCAGAAAAATAAAGTCTGACACTGTTTGCAGTGTTTCCCCATCTATTTCCCATGAAGTGGTGGGACCAGATGCCATGATCTTCGTTTTCTGAATGTTGAGCTTTAAGCCAACTTTTTCACTCTCCTCTTTCACTTTCATCAAGAGGCTCAAAATTCTCCAAGCCAGGCTTCGGCAATATGTGAACCGTGAACTTCCTGATGTTCAAGCTGGTTTTAGAAAAGGCAGAGGAACCAGATATCAAATTGCCAACATCTGCTGGATCATGGGAAAAGCAAGAGAGTTCCAGAAAAACACCTATTTCTGCTTTATTGACTATACCAAAGCCTTTGACTGTGTGGATCACAATAAACTGTGTAAAATTCTGAAAGAGATTGGAATACCAGACCACCTGATCTGCCTCTTGAGAAATTCATATGCAGGTCAGGAAGCAACAGTTAGAACTGGACATGGAACAACAGACTGGTTCCAAATAGGAAAAGGAGTTTGTCAAGGCTGTATATTGTCACCCTGTTTATTTAACTTAATTAATTCAAATGACCATTATATCTACTACCATGGGCAAGCAACCCTTATAAAAACTGGAGAGTAGCCCTCAGAGTCAGCAAAAGAATATGAAATATAGTACTTGGGTGCAACCTCAAAAATGACAGAATGATCTCAGTTCATTCCCAAGCAAACCATCCAACATCACAGTAATCCAAGTCTATGTCCCAACCACTAATACCAAATAACCTGAAATTGAATGGTTCTATGAAGACCTTCTAGAACTAATACCAAAAAAAGATATCCTTTTCATCATAGGGGATTGGAATGCAAAAGTAAGAAGTCAAGAGATACCTGGAGTTATAGGCATATTTGGCCTTGGAGTACAAAATGAAGCAGAGCAAAGGCTATGCATTTATAAACTCTATCAAAACAAATCACGAAACTGTCTCCTAAGCAACTCAGATGCTACAGAGAGTGTTCAGTGACAAATTGCACTCTTTAAAGACAATCACAGTTGAAGCCTGACATACAAAAGTGTATGGACAGCTAAATAAATCTCAGAGGAAATGCATAATCTCACACATAGACCCACAAAAAAGAAAAGAAGGAAAAATAACTCAAGCATTTAAGATACAGTGATAGGAAAGGAAAATTAAAGATAATGATGGGAAAGCATAATGAAGAAAATGGCCAATGCTAAAGCAAGTAATAATGAGGTAGAAAAATGCAAAGGAGAACCAAAAGGGAATAATTCCTTGTCCTTATTCAGTTCCCAGTTTGAAGAGATGTTGTCTGCTGCCTTATCTTACAAATATAAGAGAAAATTCTGAAGACCAATGAGGTTGGAAGTGCAGAAAGATAAAAGACTCTAGCTTCTTCATTTATTGAATACACATTTATTGAGTAGTTACTCTGCTGTAGACATGATTCAGTCTTGGAAAAAAATTATAAAAAATTTTGTCCTCATGGTATTTATATTCTAGTAACATTAGGGAAGATCAAGCAGCAACAATAACAACAACAACAAAAGACATAATAATGCAAATTTTATACGATCTAGAGATCTCGGGATGGGGGGGAAGTAGAGTAAGTTACATCAGGAAGCTGTGGATGGTTGTGATTTTAAATAGGTTGACCATGGTAAATCTCATTGGGAAGGTGATTTTTAAGGCTTTATTTGACTATGCCAAAGCCTTTGACTGTGTGGATCACAATAAACTGTGGAAAATTCTGAAAGAGATGGGAATACCAGGCCACCTGACCTGCCTCTTGAGAAACCTATATGCAGGTCAGGAAGCAACAGTTAGAACAGGATGTGGAACACCAGACTGGTTCCAAATAGGAAAAGGAATATGTCAAGGCTGTATATTGTCACCCTGCTTATTTAACTTCTATGCAGAGTACATCATGAGAAATGCTGGGCTGGAAGAGGCACAAGCTAGAATCAAGATTGCTGGGAGAAATATCAATAACCTCAGATATGCAGATGACACCACCCTTATGGCAGAAAGTGAAGAGGAACTAAAAAGCCTCTTGATGAAAGTGAAAGAGGAGAGTGAAAAAGTTGGCTTAAAGCTCAACATTCAGAAAACGAAGATCATGGCATCTGGTCCCATCACTTCATGGCAAATAGATGGGGAAATAGTGGAAACAGTGTCAGACTTTATTTTTGGGGGCTCCAAAATCACTGCAGATGGTGACTGCAGCCATGAAATTAAAAGACGCTTACTCCTTGGAAGAAAAGTTATGACCAACCTAGATAGCATATTCAAAAGCAGAGACATTACTTTGCCAACAAAGGTCCATCTAGTCAAGGCTATGGTTTTTCCAGTGGTCATGTATGGATGTGAGAGTTGGACTGTGAAGAAAGCTGAGTGCCAAAGAATTGATGCTTTTGAACTGTGGTGTTGGAGAAGACTCTTGAGAGTCCCTTGGACTGCAAGGAGAGCCAACCAGTCCATTCTGAAGGAGATCAGCCCTGGGATTTCTTTGGAAGGAATGATGCTGAAGCTGAAACTCCAGTACTTTGGCCACCTCATGCGAAGAGTTGACTCATTGGAAAAGACTCTGATGCTGGGAGGGACTGGGGGCAGGAGGAGAAGGGTGTGATATGATGACGTGAGCCTGAGTGAACTCCAGGAGTTGGTGATGGACAGGGAGGCCTGGCGTGCTGCAATTCATGGGGTCACAAAGAGTTAGACACGACTGAGCGACTGAACTGAACTGAAGGAGGTTCAGTTCAGTTCAGTTGCTCAGTCGTATGTCACTCTTTGTGACCACATGGACTGCAGCATGCCAGACTTCCCTGTCCATCACCAAAACTCAAAGCCTGCTCAAACTCATGTCCATCGAGTCAGTGATGCCATCCAACCATCTCATCCTCTATCATCCACTTCTCCTCTCGCCTTTAATCTTTCCCAGTATCAGGATCTTTTCCAATGAGTCAGTTCTTCACATCAGGTTGCCAAAGTATTGGAGTTTTAGCTTCAGCATCAGTCCTTCCAATGAATATTTAGGATCTACTTCCTAGGAGGTAAAGACACTGTCTATCCAAAAACCTCCTGGGAAGTATTTACTATGAAACTAGCAATATGATCATGTGTCATATGTTTTTGTAAAAGTTTCAAAAATTAGATTTTTGCTAGCTTCAATTGGATAAGGTCACTCACTGTCTCTTAACTTTAAATTCCCCTCTAGTATACCCCTATTTTTTATCTGGTTGTGTCCAGGTGACACAGGCATTTTTGGAAAACCAGCTAAATAGAAGATGGACAGAAGATACATTTAAAATGATTGCATATGATATAATTTTGGTGGTATATACTCAATTAACTTCCACTTATGGTTATGTCGTGGCTAGCCACACCTTCATAGGAATAACTTCCAATAAACAATTCTGTGGCTCATGGAACTGATACTTTATGAGTTATAACCTAAAGGTGAAAGACCAGAGACAATATAATGTTGTTAATTACAATGTCCATAATATTGTCTTATTGCTGTAGCATCTAGAATTTTTCATATTTGTGGTATTTTTCACCTTCTTAGGAATTATAGTTCTTTTATTAATTCTAACAAATACTTACTTTTACCATATTTTATGTTAATAATGTTGTATTATTTTCCTTGAGAGGATTTCAAATTTTATTTGTTTACACAAAACTTAAAATTGCCCCTAAAAATAGGTGCATGTCTGATGTTTCTGTGGCAGAAGGCAATGGCACCCCTCTCGGTACTCTTGCCTGGAAAATTCCATTGACGGAGGAGCCTGGTAGGTGGCAGTCCATGGGGTCGCACAGAGTCGAACACAACTGAGAGACTTCACTTTCACTTTTTACTTTCATGCATTGGAGAAGGAAATGGCAACCCACTCCAGTGTTCTTGCTTGGGGAATCCCACGGACGGGGAAGTCTGGTGGGCTGCTGTCTATGGGGTTGCACAGAGTCGGACACAACTGAAGTGACTTAGCAGCAGGAGGGTCACAAAAGTATACTACAACAGTTTTTTGAGCACAGTGAGCAAAGGGAAGGGACACAGTAAGAGATTAACTCAGAGTGGCTTTTCATGTCCTCTCATATAGGCAGTCAAGCAGAAATATACTGCCAAACATATATAATTTTACAGTTTAAAGTAGCCACATAAGAAAGTAAAATAAAAGCAAATTAACTTAGCAATGTATTTTATTTAATCCAACATATGCAGAATAATATATCTTACATGATTATCTTAATGAAATCAACATATAAGCTATTAATGAGATATTTTGCATTCTTTTTTGTCATACTAATTTTCTCAAATCCAAAGTATATTTTATACTTAAAGTGAACCATCATTTGAAGCAGGCACATAAAAATTTATCAATAGCTGTACGTGGCTAGTGGCTACTGAAATAGACAGCACAGCATTAGAACATTGTAATTTTAAATTAAATGGACAGAGAGTGGAGGACTGTCAACAGAGATGTGGCATGATCTGATTTACGGTATGAAAGGATCACTCTAAGTTAAGAATAGACTGTAGAGACATATAACTAGAGAAACAGATTAGGAGGCTATTGCAATAATTCAGCAAGAGAGGATGGTATTTTAGGTCAAGATGATAATGGATCTAGTAAAATATAGTCAGATTTTGTATGTGTTTCAAAGGTTAATACATCAGGATTTGCTGATGAATAAAATGAGAGAAAGGGTAAAATGTTATGAAACCAAGACATATGATAATTCCATGTATTTAGATAAGGAAGATTGTAATGAAAACAGCTTAAAGGGTTTTGTTTATTTTTGTGGTTTTTTTCTTTAGTGATATTGTTGAGTCAATAAACCAATTAACCTTAACTCTTTATGTGAGATTATAAATCTCTTTATTTTGTAAATCATTTTGAGTTGTGTTTCTCTCTTTTATAGCTGAAGGATGAATGCACATATTATTAAAGGTGGTGATAAGTTTGCATTTCATTTTCTAGATTTTTTATAACCCTATACCCCAATAAACAATACGTATACGTCTTAAGTTAAAAAAGAAAATTTGGATAATGTCTGATACTGAATGCTATGTAAATAAGATGACTATATGCTTTTTTATACTTGGGCAAGGCTAATTTATACCTGCTTTTGCAGTTTAATCATTGATAGCAGTCCCTTTCATTCTCAAAACTCCTGGTCTGTATAACAAATTACATATTTGCTGTATATCACCTATTACAATAATACTGTCATAGTACAAACTACCCCCAAACTTAGTGGCTTAAAATAACAACTATTTATTGCTTTTCGTCTTGTCATGAATACAGGATTTGTTGAATGGATGTTTATCGAGCCAGTCTTGATGTTCTTGGCTGCTGCTGCTGCTGCTAAGTTGCTTCAGTCGTGTCCGACTCTGTGCGACCCCATAGATGGCAGCCCACCAGGCTCCCCTGTCCCTGGGATTCTCCAGGCAAGAACACTGGAGTGGGTTGCCATTTCCTTCTCCAATGCATGAAAGTGAAAAGTGAAAGTGAAGTCGCTCAGTCGTGTCCGACTCTGTGCGACCCCATAGACAGCAGCCCACCAGGCTCCTCCGTCCATGGGATTTTCCAGGCAAGAGTACTGGAGTCCCCACTGCCATTGCCTTCTCCGCTCTTGGCTAGACTTACGCTTCTGAGGTTTACTGGCAGCTTGTTTGGTACCTGACTGGTCCAGCATGAGCTCAGCTGAGATGACTTGTTTCTTTCACTTGATCTTTCCTCTTCCCTAAGCTTGTTTTCATGGTAGATTCAGAGATTCAAGGGCATAAATAAAAGTTGTACAAGCTCAAATCTAGCACACCATCACTCTCACAATATCTTGTGTGTGCCATGTGCTGAGTTGTGTCCGACTCTTTGTGCCCGCATGGACTGTAGCTCGCCAGACTCTTCTGTCCGTGGGATTCCCCAGGCAAGAATACTGGAGTGAGTTGTCATTTTCTCCTTTAGTGGATCTTCCTGACCCTGGGATTCAACTCATGTTGCCTGTGTCTCCTGTATTGCAGGTGGATTCTTTACCCACTGAGCCATCGGAGTAATCTACTACTATTTCTGTTAGCTAAACAAAATCTCAAGGCTAGCTCAGAATCAATGAGGGAGAAAACAGCTAAGGTACAGGGCAAAAGTTGTTAGATAAACTCTGGTTACTAGTTGGGTGTGTCAATGTGATCTACCAGTTATATGTATGTATGTATATATGTAAGTGTATATGTATAAATATATCAAATACTTTACATATATATGCATACATGTATAAAATATTTGATATTTGCCTCGTCCTTAAGTTCCCTTTTCTCTAGTCAAGTATAAATGCATTTTAAAAATTATTAAAAAATTTACATATTTAATATGTATATTTATATATTTCATAAATACTTTATATTCTGCAGTCTCTACAATGGACTCACTAAAATACATTTGTCACACTACTTATTCAATATTCATTTCCTTTACTTGTTTCTCCATGATATAGTTCCATGAAAACTTACAAATTCCCCTAAATTAATTTTATTTGATAAAGATGGAATTATATTTTTGTTTGCTTCTTCTTAAAATGTGTTTTTACCTCCTTTATAAGTAAGTTTACCAGGGAAATATCAGACAAGACACAATCATCTAACAAAGCTTCCCAGAAAGATGATTTATATTTTAAAATTCAAATGATTATTTCTTTGGAAACTACTGTAAGCCCTTTATGAAATATATAACATTTTTGATAATTATCAAAATGTATTTTGGAAAAGCTGTTTTAATTTTTTCCATGAAATAAAATTTTATAAACTTTCCCAAAGTAAATATAGAAGAAAAAAAATGAGGTTTCTCTTTATTTCCTTTCAGCTTTAGCAGACAATGTCTGTTAAAACAGGGTATATTTTCATTGATTTTAAATATTAACAATTATTTATTTACATTTCTACCTTTTAGAGTAAATGATCCAATGAGGTCTTATACAGTTGTGGAAAACCCATGAAAACATGAACATATATGTACTCAGGGGGAATAACCATTTGGTATGTGCCAGTAATCCTTTAGGAGAAGGCAATGGCACCCCACTCCAGTACTCTTGCCTGGAAAATCCCATGGACAGATTAGCCTGAAGGCTGCAGTCCATGGGGTCGTTGAGGGTTGGACACGACTGAGTGACTTCACTTTCACTTTTCACTTTCATGCATTGGAGAAGGAAATGGCAACCCACTCCAGTGTTCTTGCCTGGAGAATCCCAGGGACGGGGGAGCCTGGTGGGCTGCCATCTATGGGGTCACACAGAGTCAGACACGACTGAAGCGACTTAGTAGTAGTAGTAGTAGTAATCCTTTAATATAGTAAATGGAGGAATGGAGCAAGCATATATTTGGTTTATCTGGTTTTTTCCATGTGTAAGAGGTGCACAGAAAGAAATGTCTATATTGTTTGTCTATTCCTCTATAATGAAGCCATCTGTATCAAAGAACAAAAAGTTGGGTCAAAATGAATCAGTTGTTGCTACTATTTTAGTTATCCAAGCCATGTTACAAAAATATATCTGATGAAAATCATAATAACCAAATAAAAATATGAATTCTTCAGTTCTTCATATAAAGAATTTGATATTACCTAGAAATATGATAAAATGGTATTTTATAACAAGTAAAATTTGCCTCTCAAGAGCAAAATAGATAACCTACTCATCATTGTTGACATTCTAGTTATACAAGTGCTTATCTCTTACAAACCTAATTATCTAATTATCAAAACTACAAAATACTGTATTCTGTTAGTGTAGTTGATACCAGAAACAAGCTCTTTGCTTGTGATATTCAAATGAGAAAAACATAGAGGTCTAAGTAGGAAAGTATCTATAAAATCAAAATGCAATGGCTCACAAATATCTATTATTATGTGAACTTTTCTAGAGAGATTGTCATGGCCCAAGATTTTGGATTTAATATTTCATGAAAATAATCATATTCATTCTCTTAGGTCTTAGAAAAGCCATCCATGGTAATATTAAATCATTTGTCTTCTTATTCTGTGTCCATTATTTTGTGTGTGTGTGTAGGAGTTCTTCTCTGTGTAGGAGTTCTAAGTCTCTTAGATCATTTGAAATAAGTACAAACCCAAGTTTTCATATCACTTAGTTGTCCATATTGAGTTTAAATTGTTACAGTCTAAGTTTAAGCTGTGGTAACTAGACAGTTACTTTGCATATTAATATCTTGATTCTCTGTGGGGTTTTTTTTTCCTGATATTAGAGAATTACTGTACATTTTTTGAGGTACATAATCGTATTATGGTTGTTTTTATGAGATGCATGCTTACATGTTTAGGGGTGAAATGCCTGTGAGTTACTTTCCAATCTTTCAGTAAATCATATGGCAAAATGTTAATTTTTTAATTATGGATATATGGTTTGTTTTATTATTCTTCAAGTTTTCTGTATATTTGAACATATTCATAATAAAATATTTTGGGAGATAAAACTATTTGCTTAAAAATATTCTTTGTAAAATCATAGAAAATTTTTACAATAGAAAAAAAATTTCTATTTGTAAAAATAGAAAACAGAGAGATACAAGATATTTAGCAGTGTACCTCTCCCTACATTTTTTCCCCTGGTCTTGAATTCTGTATCTTTCTCAGAGTCTGGAAGAATCTTTTTCTCAGCAAGTATTTGACTTTCAGTTCCAGCAGAATAATTGCCCAGCTAATTTCAGGCCAAATGATCTAATGAAAATCAAATAAATGCTTGTTGTTTTAAGCCCTCAAGTTTTAAGCTGGTTTTTCCTACAAAAGTAGATAATTACTAGGTCCCCACTCCAGAATATTTGAACCATGTTTGGCAGGAGCATTTTTAAAGTTCTTCAAATGATTCTAATATGAAGCTCATGTTGAGATCAATAGCCTTAGAAAATTGAGAGATGTATCCATAGAAATACTAAATTAAAATATTTGAAAATGTTTACTTTTCAAAATTAGGAAGTACATAGCTTATTATATAATAAATGGCTTTAGGGACCTATTTCTGAACAAAAGCCTTTATATTAAATTTATATTTTTGAATAAAATAATAGAATTGTTATTTATATGTGAACAATTTTAGTAAAGGATTTAGTGAGTTGACTAAGAACAAACTTGATCACAGTGAACTAAGTTGCTTATTTGGTGTTCCGTTAAATTAGTAGATAATGATTTTGTTAAATTACTAGGTTTTGTTAAATTATTTGATATGGTAACATTTTATTAAATTATTAGACAATTTTGGACAAGTAATTTGCCTTTCTTTTTGGGGGGATAGGGGGTTGAATATCATTCTTTTATTATCAATTCAATCCTTGATTATATTTTCCTAATTTTTTTGTTTGTTTTCATGTATTTTTTTTAACTTTTTAAAATTTTAGCACAGTTAACTTACAATGCTGTGTTAGTTTAAGGTATATAGCAAAGTGATTCAGTTACATGCACGCACATACACACATACATTTTTTTTCAGGATTTTTCCCATTATAGGTTATTACAATACATTGAATGTAGTTCCCTGTACTATACAGTAGGTCTCTATTGTTCATCTTTTTTATATATAGTGGTGTGTATTTTTAATCCCAAACTCCTAATTTACCCCTCTCCCCTATATCCTCTTTGGTAACTATAAGTTTGTTTTCTGTGTCTGTGAGTTCATTTCTGTTTTATAAATAAGTTTATTTATATACATTTTTAGATTCCACCTATAAGTGATATCACATGCTCTTTGTCTTTTATCTGTCTTACTTCACTTTGTCTGATCATCTCTAGGTCCATCTATGTTGCTACAAATGGCATCATGTCATTTTTTATGACTGAGAAGCATTCCACTCTTTCTATATATGTACAGCATCTTCTTTATCCATTCACCTGTCAGTGGACATTTAAGTTTCTTCTATGTCTTCACTACTGTGAATAGCACTGTAATGAACATTGAGGTGCATGTGTCTTTTCTCCAGATATCTGCCCAGGAGTGGGATGGAAGGATCATATGGCAACTCTAGTTCTACTTTTAAACTGTTTGTTTCTATACTGTTCTCTGTATATTCTCCAAAATGTACTAATTTACATTTCCACCAACAATGTAGGAGGTTTTCCTTTGCTCTATGCCATCTCCAAAACTATGTTGAATAAAAGTAAGAGTAGATACCCTTGTATTGTTCCAGATGTTAGACAAAATGCTTTCAGATTTTCACCATTGAGTGTGATGTTAACTATGGGTTTGTCTATACTTTGAGGTAGGTTCTGTTTATAAAGAGTTTTTATCATAAATGAATGTTGTATCTTAGCAAAAGCTCTTTCTGCATCCATTGAGATGACCATATGGCTTTTATCTTTCAATTTGGTAATATTGCCATATCACATTGATTTGCAGATATTAAAAAATTCTTTCATCCCTGGGATAAATCCCACCTGATCATGGAGTATGATCCTTTAAGTGTATTGTTGCATTCAATTTGCTAGTATTTTGTTGAGGATTTTTGCATCTATGTTCATCAGTGATATTGGCCTGTACTTTTCTTTGTCGTGTGATATCTTTGGCTGATTCTCATATCAGGGTGATAGAGTGACTGCATACAATGAGTTTGAAAGTGTTCCTTCCTCTATATTTTTTGATATTTTCAGAAATATAGGTGTTAACTCTTCTTTAAATGCTTTACCTATGAAGTCATCTGGGTCATGTCTTGGGGCATGATAAGCAGCTTGGTCTGGCCCAAGCTCCTAGGAAATTACTGCTTTTGCCCTTGGTCCTGGTGCATGTGAGAGTCTGAGTGTGCCCTTCAAGAGTTAAGTCTCTATTTCTCCCAATTCTGCGGAGCTTCTACAACCAAGTCCCACTGGCCTTCAGAGCCAAATGCTCTGGGAGCTCCTCTTCCTGTCCTGGACCTCCAGGCTAGAGGGCCTGACATGAAACTCAGACTCATGTGGGAGAATTTCTGTAATATAATTATTCTCCAGTTTGTAGTTCACCCACCTCAGGCATTTGGGATTTAATCATATCAACAGTCTATCCCTCCTTCTGGTCTTGTGGTTCTTTCTTTATGTCTTTAGTTGTGGAAGATCTTTTCTGGTAGGTTTCAGTGTTTTTTTTTTTTAAACAATGGGTCCTCTGCAGATTGCTGTAATTTTGGTGTGCTCATGAGAGGAGAGAAACTTAGGGTCCTTGCCTGTCATCTTGGCTGCTCTCTTGTCTTTCTTTAATAAAACATTTTTTTAGGTTCTCTTGGTCTATCCCAGTGGACAATATACAGAAAAGCTGCAATAAAATGGAAAGGGCTTTTAATTAGCTTGTGGAATTATTATCAGTTGAAACACTGCACAAGTTTAAAATCATTGATCCCATCCTATTCAGTAAGTTTTTTAAAAATCATGTTAAAGATGAGTAATAGCTTATTAAATTTTCTTAACACTGATACAAAAATAGACATATAAGGAAGTAGAATCAAAATTCAAAAGTTTCCTCATTGAATATACATATACATGTATATATATATACATTTTATCATCTTTCTCTTAGAGAATTTGTTTATAGTTCCTTACTTTGTTAATTAAAATGCCCAATCTTAGATCAAAATTAGAATTGCTAACTTAACTGAAAGCTAATGCTTTTTCTGTCCCTGGTTTCAGCGTGCTCCAGGTATGAAGTCAGCAGTTGAATAAGGAGAGCATGATCACCTTCCTTTTTTCTCATTTAGGCTCTTCCTCTGGTCCCATAAACCACCTTCCTAACTTCTGTTTTTGGCCCTTTCAGGTTTGGCAACTTTAAAAGGAAAGAGAAGAAGAGAAAAAAAGAAGAATCCTCCTGACATAGTAAGTACAGTCTGCATTGTCCTGCATTGTTTGACACTGACTTATTTTTCCATGATTATTTTGCCATAGATAGGTAAGGAGACTCCATGCCCTCAGCCAAAGGAATCTCTCTTCTGCTGTTCACTAAACAAGGATCAAGAGTTTCTATTTTGTTACTTTTTCCATTATTTCTTGTATCCTGGTGATACCATCATTTTCTTTCTACTAAGGTTTTATGCCTCCCTGTGAAATCCCCTTAGACAAGACCTGACAAATATAACTTTTCTCTTATATGAATGGCTCACAGCAACTCCATGAGAAGCATTTATAATCCCTGTTAAGAGAATTTTTTAAGTTTATGCACCTCCATCTCCACACAGTTACTGTTCTTTTGTTCCATGATGAAAGCAGCTAGCACATATATCTTTAACTCACCAGACGTCCCAGATAGGAATAAAATACTAATTTACTGTCAGTACAGGAACACATGTAAACTCTTCAAGAATCCCTTTAAACCCTCTGTCCTTAGGATGGATCCCCTCTTTCTTCTCTCAGTTTCAACTCCAATTCTTCAATAACCTTGATATTATCAAGTGGGAGTCATCTTTGACTTCTCCTTTCTCAGTGTTTACTAGCATATGGTTATATTAATAATATTCTGTTAGTTCTTCTAGATTTGAACTACTTTACCTCCTTTCTACAGCTCCTCAAATCATCCAAACTATCACTATCTCCTACTAAGATCTCCTAGCACCAACTCAAAATGCTGACAGTTTCTTCCCATCTCCTTTTCCTGTTTTATTTTTCTTTTTACATATTCTCTACCTGTTTTTCTCTTGTCACTAGGATATAAGCCCCATGATATCAGGAACTTTATTTCACAGATTTCAACTGCTTAATAGTGCCTGGTGGATAATTGGTCTTCAGTAACTATTTGTTGAGTAAATAACTGAAGCAATTTTAATTATCAAAAGTTGTTATAACTTTCTTGGTCATTTTGATTAGTTTTTTTAATGTCAAATAGTCTTATTCTTGTAAAACTCTAATAAGTCAATTTGGTCAACTCTGGCTGATACAAATGTGTCCATTTAAAGTAAAATAAACCCTTGCAGGTGTTCCATTATTTTAATGTAAACAGCATGAAAGAGATTGTATTAAGTGATACCTAATTACCTGAGTGGTTTGTGGTGTTTCCGAGAGACAGATTTCTTTACATGTATGGTTTGTAGTAATTTCCATAAATGTTAGTGACTGATGTTCTTTTTAGCATATCTTTTCACTCTGTTTAAAATCTGTTACTAAGGCGTAACAAATATTAGCATGATAAGATATCCTCCTATCTGCTCAGTCTTACTAGTTAGTCATGGTATTTTTCTTACAGTGTCCAAAAAGGTCTTAGAAAATCTGTTGTGTTTCATGTTTGAAAATCTATTTCTTCATGAGCTGGTGGAGGGCAAATGTTTGCATAAAGAGGCAGTGAAACTAGGAGAATGATGTTATCCTTCGGCTGTAGTTCCAATTTCAGATAAATATATAGAGGAATTCAAAGTAGACATGGGTTTATTTCTGAAGGAGAGGCACTTGTAGTAGAGACTCTCACACTAAAGAGAACAGTGGCGCAGCTGTGCGTTGGTTTATTTAGCTGTGCTTACCATGGCACTTTGTGTTTCTGACTGTAAGACCATTTCTCGGTGTCTGACTCTCCTCCCACACTGTGAGTTTCTCAGTTACAGACTCGTTTGTTTCACCATCAAAATGAAGAGGCCATAGAAGCCTTCATGTTAAACTTTGTAATTAAATTTACTTGTATATTTCTTATAAATGATTTATACTTTTTAAAACTTGCCATGATAACTTTGAAAAATCATTTAGGGACTGTCTTTTTGGAATTATCTTGCATAATATTTTGTTGCCCTAAAAATGAAGGCATTTTTATTTTATCCTTTTTTTTTGCTTGTGTATTTTTTTATACTAGGCATTAGTTATTTTTGTAATTTCAAATACATTTTTAAAAAGTCTAAAAATCATTATTGCTTCATTGTCTTAATATTTCTTCCTAAATGGCTTTACACAGCAAATATTTACTGAGTGCCTGCTAGATGTAAGGGCTTCCCTGATGTTTCAGATGGTAAAGAATCTGCTAGCAAAGAAGGAGACTCAAGTATCATCTTTAAGTGGGGAAAAATCTCTAGAGAAGGGAATGACTACACACTCTAGTATTCTTGCCTGGAGAATCCCAGACAGAGGAGTCTAGCAGGCTACAGTCCACAGAGTCACAAAGAGTCCATGGGGTCACAAAGATACAACTGCGCGACGAACACTTTTTCACTTTGGCAGGCGGAAGGTCCTATATTATATACTTTGAGAAGTACCTGTGTGCTTAGTTGCCCAGTTGTGTCCCACTCTGCAGCCCTTTGGACTGTACCCTGTCAGGGTCCTCCGTCCATGAGATTGTTCAGGCAAGAATACTGAAGTGGACTACCATTTCCTTCTCCAGGATCTCTTTCCCATCCAGGAATCAAACCTGGGTCTCCTGCATTGCAGGTGGATTTTTTACTTGTTGAGCCATCAGGGAAATCCTTGAGAAGTACTAAAAAAAAATTTATATATGTGTGTGTGTCTGTATCTATATATATATGCTATCTTTAGCTGAACCTCTGAAAATGTGGTCTGGAACTCACCTAAGAAGATGTTTGTGTGAGTGTAAGAGGGGGATGGTTGAAGAGATAAAAAAGCTATTCAGACCTTTTTATAACTTTTCTCATGGTAGAAATAGTGAACCCCCCCCCTCCGCATAATGAGCTTCTGTGACACTTATGTTATTTGGCATGTTGATGAACAAGTCCTTTTATATTTGCAGAATAAAACAGAATGAAAATGCCAAAATGGTTTCCAGGCAAAAGGATTCAAACAGGGGATTTGTAGATATTGCTTATAGATGTGTGCCAGTCTCTAAAATGGGCAGATACCTTGGCATACTTCGCTTAAAAATAATATATAATAGTCACAATCTGCTTATTCCATCTGTTGCCTGTGAGAGAAAAATCCATTACACATAGTGACCAGGATTATCAGGTTACATGTTGAGGATTTTCTGATGCTTTGCCATGATATTAAGAAATGTAAAACAAATCAGGCTGAAAGAAAATGTGCTTAATTAGAACTAATGTGGTAGGCATCAAGTCTGAGATGTTTTTAAAATGGGCCATCAAGTGCAGCTTGAAATGAATAATAAGAATGGGAAAGACTCCCATGGACCATTGAGTGTTAAAAGCAAGGTTGAAATGAGTAAACAACGTATATGATTGAAACACCTAACAAAGATGATGTTTTGGGGCTCAATAATTTGAATTAATAGCAGAAGAGAATAATTTTGGAGGAGAAGATATTAGAATGCCAAAGAGTGAGATTAGCTAAATTTAGTCTGGGTATTTATTTGGATTTGAAGATTCAGAAAGCAGGGCAAAATCTTAAAAATGCCAGTAAAGAAGGGCCAATTAAACTGATCTTATAAACTGACTAAAACCATTTCAAATTAAGGGAGTTAATTCTTACATCATGCTTCACTTTAAAACTGGCTGCCTATGAAAAACAGCACAGTTTTAAATAGCACATCAGTAAAGCTTTGGTCAAAGAGGACTCTGACAGTTCACCTTCATTCTGGAAGTTTATTTACTATGCTCACTGATATTGCAACTTCTTCAGAAAAATATCATATCTTTGTGCCCATGGTAGATCAATTTGAAGTATTTATTGTATTTTTTTTTATCTGAAGAGAAAACAACCCTTTTTTCCTGACCTTCTCAAATACATTTTCTTCTTTGTTAAAAGTCTAAAGGCATCAGAATTCGAAGCACAACAAATTGAGAACCTGCCCTGAAATCCCACTATAATACATTATGGTTTTAATAGAGATAGATGTTTCCATGAATCTGGAGCTTTCTTATTTTTATTTTTGCTTTTTTATTTGTTTGCTTTTGATTCCTTTGCTCTTTTCCAATTTTATATATGTATATGTATTTATTTATGTATGTATAAAATGATCCTGATATTTAAAAGCATTTTTTTTTTAAATTTTATTTTATTTTTAAAGTTTACAAAATTGTATTAGTTTTGCCAAATATCAAAATGAATCTGCCACAGGTATACATGTGTTCCCCATCCTGAACCCTCCTCCCTCTTCCCTCCCCATACCCTCCCTCTGGGTCATCCCAGTGCACTAGCCCCAAGCATCCTGTATCGTGCATTAAACTTGGACTGGTAACTCATTTCATACATGATATTTTACATGTTTCAATGCCATTCTCCCAAATCTTCCCATCCTCTCCCTCTCCCACAGAGTCCATAAGACTGTTCTATACATCAGTGTCTCTTTTGCTGTCTCGTACACAGGGTTATTGTTACCATCTTTCTAAATTCCATATATATGTGTTAGTATACTGTATTAGTGTTTTTCTTTCTGGCTTACTTCACTCTGTATAATAGGCTCCAGTTTCATCCACCTCATTAGAACTGATTCAAATGTGTTCTTTTTAATGGCTGAGTAATACTCTATTGTGTATATGTACCACAGCTTTCTTATCCATTCCTCTGCTGATGGACATCTAGTTGCTTCCATGTCCTGGCTATTATAAACAGTGCTGCGATGAACATTGGGGTACACGTGTCTCTTTCCCTTCTGGTTTCCTCAGTGTGTATGCCCAGCAGTGGGATTGTTGGATCATAAGGCAGGTCTATTTCCAGTTTTTTAAGGAATCTCCACACTGTTCTCCATAGTGTCTGTACTAGTTTGCATTCCTGCCAACAGTGTAAGAGGGTTCCCTTTTTTCCACACCCTCTCCAGCATTTACTACTTGTAGACTTTTGGATCACAGCCATTCTGACTGGCGTGAAATGGTACCTCATAGTGGTTTTGATTTGCATTTCTCTGATAAGACATTTCTCCAAAGAAGACATACAGATGGCTAACAAACACATGAAAAGATGCTCAACATCACTCATTATCAAAGAAATGCAAATAAAAGCATTTCTGTTAATGAATCTTTTTTCATTGCACTTATTTTCTTTCAGTCATTTAAATTTTAAAATGAAATAATTTGTAATTTATTTAAGTAGGAGAATAGGTCAATTGCAAAATTATACATTCTTTATTTGAGTATAAATCTTAATATATGTGGGATCATATTGTTCTGTATTTTTTAACATTGTTTTATACAGTGTAATATATTTATATATATGTTCAATTCTATAGTGTACTTTAAATTTTTAAAAAATGCCTTTTAATGTTTCTGAGCATATTAGTCACTTTTGTTTTCTACTAATCATTTACAATTGCTTTGAACTATTAGCTATAATTCTTTTAAAAAAAAGTAAAATACTTAAATGAATGAGAAAAAGCACCTATGAAGTATGAGATGGAATACCCACTATTTAAACCAATGATAATCCTAGATTGTACAACTGCTGTGTTAATCTGATTGCTACTGTAACAAATTACAATTAATTTAGTGTCTTAAAACATCACATTTATCTTAAAGCTCTGGAAGTCAGAGGTCCTAATGAGTGAAATGGAAGGCAGGATCAAGGTGTTGGTAGACGGCATTCTTTCTGGAAGCTATGTGTGTGGGGAAGTCCCTTTCATTGCCCTTTTCAGTTTTTAGAAGTTACCCATCCTTAGCTTTTACCTCTCTTCCAGCAAATTATATCATCCCAATCTCTGTTTATGTTGTAACTTCTTTTTCTCTGACCCTGACCTTCCTCCATTCCTCTTATAAAAACCCCTGTGATTACCTTGGACCCACCTGAATAATCCAATATAATCTCTGTCTCAAGATCCTTTAATTTAATCACATTTACAAAGCCCCCTTTACCATGCAAGGAAATATATTTACAAGTTCTTGTGATTAGCCATACACATATTTGAAAGTTCATTATTCTAAAATATTTAGTAACTTAAAAACTTGGCATTAGTGAACAATCAGCTTCTAGATTCAGGTTGTACAAAACTAATTTCAGAGTCTGTCTATTGACCTCACTATATCTTATTAATTCTATTTTGACTCACCTCTTTGAATGGCCTTGTAGTAGTAATTCTCTTTGGCTTCTTGTGTTTTGGGGGTTATGATGCATGATGGCTCCTGGAAAAGGAAATGGCAACCCACTCCAGTATTCTTGCCTGGAGAATCCCATGGACAGAAGAGCCTGGCGAGCCCCAGTCAACGAGGTCACAAAGAATCAGACACGACTGATCTACTAACACTTCAACACATGCCTGATGGTTAAGCTGACAAGAAGAGACAGGGTGTCACCAGACTGTAAATATGCAAATAAATGTCACAATATAAATATGGGGGCATAGTTATGAGTTTATTTAATTGTGGCCTGGAGAACTCCAGAGGACCCTCAGTGTCCACCTGGTCCTTAGCTCATTCACTGTGCTCCAGATTCAGTATCTCTCCCTGGTTGATCTCTCATAGTGTGAATTTGTCTTTGTATCTCTGATCCCCTGATTACTAGTCTCACACAGAAAGCTAAGTATCTCTTGCAGATTCCTATAAAAAAAACTGCCTTCACTGATGTAACTTAGAAGGGACACTCATGAGCCACTGTTGGGCCTAAGGATTATGTTTGCACACCATCACTTTATTCACAGAATATTTCAGGGCTGCGCTACAGATGCTGCTGCACCTCACCCCCTTAGAGAGAAAGGCCCACCACTGATGGTGAAGGACAAGCGGCAAAAGCTTTTGACAGTCCGTGTCCAAGGTACATTCTGAATGACAAGTACAGCACCAGTTTATTTCAGTTATTCTTGCTTTTCCAGAAAGTCCATGGTTGTTGAAGAAGCCGTGCAAAGCTGCAAAGAGAGAAGAGTTCAAATCGTATAAGGATATAAAGTCTATACACCTCCTGGAATAATCAGAAGTGATTATCTTAATTTACAAATTCATGGAGTATGTTCACAGAAAGGTACAAGTGGAGAATGATGGAAGTCTGTACAATATGGGGAAAGGGAGCTGTTATTTAAAAAGATGAATACAAAACACTTTAGCAAATTTTGCAAAAATATATGATCATATCCAATACCGATAGAGCCTTTCTAAGAAGGAGTTGACAGAAAATGAGCTGTCTGAAAGTTGATTCACCCCTGGATATTTATCTCCCATTCACATAAAATTAGCACCTTGCTTGCTCAGTGTATGTGTGCTGTGTGTGCCAAGTCGCTCCAGTCAAGTCCAACTCTTTGCAATCCTATGGACTGTAACCCACCAGGCTCCTCTGTACATGGGATTCTCCAGGCAAGAATACTGGAGTGGGTTGTCATGCCCTCCTCCACTCAGTGTATAGTAAAAATGAATAACTCTTTACCAACCTTCTATTATCTCCCTCCACCCCCCGGCTTTTTTTAGAGATTCCAACCATTACACCAGCCTTATACTACTGCTTAAGGACACTGTCCCTTCATATTACTATGAGCAGCAAAAGCAGATGCTTCTCTGCTCTTATGCCCCAAAATATACAAGCCAAGATAATTGTCAGCACCTCACCCAGAGAAATAAGCAAAAGGTGATTTCTTTAGGCACTAACATAGCCAGTGTTCAAGATAAATATCAACCACCACTCCCTAGCTAATGCCTACAATGTGTAATTTCATGCTGACCTCAGAGTCATAGTTACTGATTGGGAGCACTTTCAATTTCTGGATTTCTGTAATAATTGATTATTCTGCCTTTTCATCCTGCTCAAGAATTGACCATATGTAAAGATCATATGAAAATTAATGCAACATTAACACTTTAATGTAATAGGTTTTAAAACAACCAATTTAGTATGTGTTTAACTATATAAATGAAGAATCTATTATATCACTTAATATTTTCAAATCAATCAATAGCTTGTATGTTTTCACATCACTCCTATGTAACAAGCATACTTTTGAATATGCAGTTGTGCTTGTGAGATAAAAAAGAAATTCTTAAGGGCAAAAGAAAATTAAACAAACAGGAAAACATGGTTACTGTTTTAATTCTATGTGTTTTTATGTTTAAAATGGCTTAGATAAGTTTAAAGTTAAGAGCAGCTGGGAAGGAATTGGTAGTTTTAGGGACAGAGAACTTTTTTCCCTGAATCTGTAATTTAGCAAAGAGATTTCTGGTTTCTTTTAGGCCTTAATTTCTCCTCTTTAATCCTCCTTACTTTATAATCCTGAAGGTCTTTAAATGTAGTAATGTTCATCACTCCTTGATTGCAGTTCTGTGATTACTTTGTGAAAGTAGAAGCCTCATTCCATTTACAAGGCAATGGGGGATAGAGGAAGGTATCTCTGTTAAGTAAGAAAGAAAAAACAAGACAAAGTAGCTTCCTGTACAGTTCTCCACTCGTACTATAAAGCCTTGCAGAAGCAAATAACAGAGATAACAATGTCTAGCGCACATGATGTGCAAGGACATCGAGTTAAAACCTGGGGATATAATTAAACACTTAACATACTGTTAGCTTATCTGAACAATGGGAATAAAAATACTTGAATTACCTAACTCATAAAGTTGCTTTTAATATACTACCTTGAAAGATTTTTTTTTAATTTTGTCCATGATATCATAGATTTACCAAGTATAAGGCAAAAAGATATTTTCACTTTAGAAGCACATTTTCATTTAGAAATATTCTTATCCAAATGAATGTTGTATCTATTCTTAGTGATCTTCCAAATTTGATGTGGAAAAAGTTCATCTAAGACCAGTTTTAAATGCTTGTCCTTCAAGTACTTTCAACTGAGACTGAAAAACATATCCATGTATCTTTTTCAAAAATATACTGACTCATTTTATGGGATATTTCTGAAAGAAAATATATCTTAGGAATAAACTGTTTATATTAATTGAAAAGATGAAAACCTTCATTCTAATTATTTGATTTTTTTAATAAAAATTTAGCAACTAGGACTTTGGCATGCTTATATATATTTGGCATGCTTATAATCCTGTCTTGCAAAACAGGGTGAAATACAGAGTTGTATAAAGGACAAATATAACTATCCTTAAGGTCAGGGATCCCCAACCTCCAGGATCTAATGCCCAATAATCTGAGATGGAACTAATGTAATAACATGAGAAATAAAGTCCACAAGAAATGTAATGCACTTGAATTATCCTGAAAGAATCCTCTCCTTGTCTTCCCCACCCTCATTCCTCATTCCATTCCTCCATGGAACCATTTCCTGATGCCAAAAAGTATGGGGACAACTGTTTAAGGTCATTAGCTCTGAAATCTTTTGGAAAATTATTGTGCCCCCAATAAAATGAATAAAGAATATCTTTGTTATCTCATCGGCTGTAATTGATAATTTTATAGCTAACAACAACTTTTTTTTAACTTGAATAAAATTATACTAATGCTTATTTCTGGAAGTCTTGTAGAGGTGGTATGCAATCAGATATAAATATATAAGTTGCCTGATATAGGTAAGACACTGTACAACTTTAATACCTTTAATCCTTTATTATCATATAGGGACAAAGTAAATACATCTAAGGACCACAATAGGATATGTATATTTTGCTTTATATGTGTTTTTTAATTTTTATTTTATTTTATTTTATTTTTAAACTTTACAATATTGTATTAGTTTTGCCAAATATGGAAATGAATCCGCCACAGGTATACCTGTGTTCCCCATCCTGAACCCTCCTCCTTCCTCCCTCCCCATACCCTCCCTCTGGGTCATCCCAGTGCACCAGCCCCAAGCATCCAGTATCATGCATCGAACCTGGACTGGCAACTCCTTTCTTACATGATATTATACATGTTTCAATGCCATTCTCCCAAATCTCCCCACCCTTTCCCTCTTCCACAGAGTCCATAAGACTGATCTATACATCAGTGTCTCTTTTGCTGTCTCCTACACAGGGTTATTGTTACCATCTTTCTAAATTCCATATATATGTGTTAGTATACTGTATTGGTGTTTTTCTTTCTGGCTTACTTCACTCTGTATAATAGGCTCCAGTTTCATCCACCTCATTAGAACTGATTCAAATGTATTCTTTTTAATGGCTGAGTAATACTCCATTGTGTATATGTACCACAGCTTGCTTATCCATTCATCTGCTGATGGACATCTAGGTTGCTTCCATGTCCTGGCTATTAGAAACAGTGCTGCGATGAACATTGGGGTACACGTGTCTCTTTCCCTTCTGGTTTCCTCAGTGTGTATGCCCAGCAGTGGGATTGTTGGATCATAAGGCAGTTCTATTTCCAGTTTTTTAAGGAATCTCCACACTGCTCTCCATGGTGTCTGTACTAGTTTGCATTCCCACCAACAGTGTAAGAGGGTTCCCTTTTCTCCACACCCTCTCCAGCATTTATTGCTTGTAGACTTTTGGATCGCAGCCATTCTGACTGGTGTGAAATGGTACCTCATAGTGGTTTTGATTTGCATTTCTCTGATAATGAGTGATGTTGAGCATCTTGTCATGTGTTTGTTAGCCATCTGTATGTCTTCTTTGGAGAAATGTCTATTTAGTTCTTTGGCCCATTTTTTGATTGGGTCATTTATTTTTCTGGAGTTGAGCTGTAGGAGTTGCTTGTATATATTTGAGATTAGTTGTTTGTCAGTTGCTTCATTTGCTATTATTTTCTCCGATTCTGAAGGCTGCCTTTTCACCTTGCTAATAGTTTCCTTTGTTGCGCAGAAGCTTTTAAGTTTAATTAGGTCCCATTTGTTTATTTTTGCTTTTATTTCCAATATTCTGGGAGGTGGGTCATAGAGGATCCTGCTGTGATGTATGTCAAAGAGTGTTTTGCCTATGTTCTCCTCTAGGAGTTTTATAGTTTCTGGTCTTACGTTGAGATCTTTAATCCATTTTGAGTTTATTTTTGTGTATGGTGTTAGAAAGTGTTCTAGTTTCAATCTTTTACAAGTGGTTGACCAGTTTTCCCAGCATCACTTGTTAAAGAGATTGTCTTTAATCCATTGTATATTCTTGCCTCCTTTGTCAAAGATAAGGTGTCCATATGTGTGTGGATTTATCTCTGGGCTTTCTATTTTGTTCCATTAATCTATATTTCTGTCTTTGTGCCAGTCCATACTGTCTTGATAACTGTGGCTTTGTAGTAGAGCCTGAAGTCAGGTAGGTTGATTCCTTCAGTTCCATTCTTCTTTCTCAAGATCGCTTTGGCTAGTTGAGGTTTTTTGTATTTCCATACAAATTGTGAAATTATTTGTTCTAGCTCTGTGAAGAATACCGTTGGTAGCTTGATAGGGATTGCATTGAATCTATAAATTGCTTTGGATAGTATACTCATTTTCACTATATTGATTCTTCCATCCATGAACATGGTATATTTCTCCATCTATTAGTGTCCTCTTTGATTTCTTTCACCAGTGTTTTATAGTTTTCTATATATAGGTCTTTAGTTTCTTTAGGTAGATATATTCCTAAGTATTTTATTCTTTCCATGGAATGGTGAATGGAATTGTTTCCTTAATTTCTCTTTATGTTTTCTCATTATTAGTGTATAGGCATGCAAGGGAGTTCTGTGTGTTTATTTTATATCCTGCAACTTTACTATAGTCATTGATTAGTTCTAGTAATTTTCTGGTGGAGTCTTTAGGGTTTTCTATGTAGAGGATCATGTCATCTGCAAATAGTGAGAGTTTTACTTCTTCTTTTCCAATTTGGATTCCTTTTATTTCTTTTTCTGCTCTGATTGCTGTGGCCAAAACTTCCAAAACTATGTTGAATAGTAATGGTGAAATTGGGCACCCTTGTCTTGTTCCTGACTTTAGAGGAAATGCTTTCAGTTTTTCACCATTGAGGATAATGTTTGCTGTGGGTTTGTCATATAAAGCTTTTATTATGTTGAGGTATGTTCCTTCTATTCCTGCTTTCTGGAGAGTTTTTATCATAAATGGATGTTGAATTTTGTCAAAGGCTTTCTCTGCATCTATTGAGATAATCATATGGTTTTTATTTTTCAATTTGTTAATGTGGTGTATTACATTGATTGATTTGTGGATATTGAAGAATCCTTGCATCCCTGGGATAAAGCCCACTTGGTCATGGTGTATGATCTTTTTAATGTGTTGTTGGATTCTGATTGCTAGAATTTTGTTAAGGATTTTTGCATCTATGTTCATCAGTGATATTGGCCTGTAGTTTTCTTTTTTTGTGGGATCTTTGTCAGGTTTTGGTATTAGGGTGATGGTGGCCTCATAGAATGAGTTTGGAAGTTTACTTTCCTCTGCAATTTTCTGGAAGAGTTTGAGCAGGATAGGTGTTAGCTTTCTTCTAAATTTTTGGTAGAATTCAGCTGTGAAGCTGTCTGGACCTGGGCTTTTGTTTGCTGCAAGATTTTTGATTACAGTTTAATTTCCGTGCTTGTGATGGGTCTGTTAAGATTTTCTATTTCTTCGTGGTCGAGTTTTGGAAAGTTGTACTTTTCTAAGAATTTGTTCATTTCTTCCACGTTGTCCATTTTATTGGCATATAATTGTTGATGGTAGTCTCTTATGATCCTTTGTATTTCTGTGTTGTCTGTTGTGATCTCTCCATTTTCATTTCTAATTTTAAGGATTTGATTTTTCTCCCTTTGTTTCTTGATGAGTCTGGCTAACGGTTTGTCAGTTTTATTTATCCTTTCAAAGAACCAGCTTTTGGCTTTGTTGATCTTTGCTATGGTGTCTTTTGTTTCTTTTGCATTTATTTCTGCCCTAATTTTTAAGATTTCTTTCCTTCTACTAACCCTGGGGTTCTTCATTTCTTCCTTTTCTAGTTGCTTTAGGTGTAGGGTTAGGTTATTTATTTGACTTTTTTCTTGTTTCTTGAGCTATGCCTGTATTGCTATGAACTTTCCCCTTAGAACTGCTTTTAAAGTGTCCCATAGGTTTTGGGTTGTTGTGTTTTCATTTTCATTCATTTCTATGCATATTTTGATTTCTTTTTTGATTTCTTCTGTGATTTGTTGGTTATTCAGCAGCATGTTGTTCAGCCTCCATATGTTGGAATTTTTAATAGTTTTTCTCCTGTAATTGAGATCTAATCTTACTGCATTGTGGTCAGAAAAGATGCTTGGAATGATTTCTATTTTTTTTGAATTTACCAAGGCTAGATTTATGGCCCAGGATGTGATCTATCCTGGAGAAGGTTCCATGTGCGCTTGAGAAAAAGGTGAAATTCATTGTTTTGGGATGAAATGTCCTATAGATATCAATTAGGTCTAACTGGTCTGTTGTATCATTTTAAGTTTGTGTTTCCTTGTTAATTTTCTGTTTAGTTGATCTATCCATAGGTGTGAGTGGGGTATTAAAGTCTCCCACTATTATTGTGTTATTGTTAATTTCTCCTTTCATACTTGTTAGCATTTGTCTTACATATTGCGGTGCTCCCATGTTGGGTGCATATATATTTATAATTGTTATATCTTCTTCTTGGGTTGATCCTTTGATCATTATGTAGTGACCATCTTTGTCTCTTTTCACAGGCTTTGTTTTAAAGTCTGTTTTATCTGATATAAGTGTTGCTACTCCTGCTTTCTTTTGGTCCCTATTTGCATGGAAAATCTTTTTCCAGCCCTTCACTTTCAGTCTGTATGTGTCCCCTGTTTTGAGGTGGGTCTCTTGTAGACAACATATGTAGGGGTCTTGTTTTTGTATCCATTCAGCCAGTCTTTGTCTTTTGGTTGGGGCATTCAACCCATTTACGCTTAAGGTAATTACTGATAAGTATGATCCCATTGCCATTTACTTTATTGTTTTGGGTTCGATTTTATACACCATTTTTGTGTTTCTTGTAGAGAATATCCTTTAGTATTTGTTGGAGAGCTGGTCTGGTGGTGCTGAATTCTCTCAGCTTTTGCTTGTCTGAAAAGCTTTTGATTTCTCCTTCATATTTGAATGAGATCCTTGCTGGGTACAATTATCTGGGCTGTAGGTTATTTTCTTTCATCACTTTAAGTATGTCTTGCCATTCCCTCCTGGCTTGAAGACTTTCTATTGAAAGATCAGCTGTTATCCTTATGGGTATTCCCTTGTGTGTTATTTGTTGTTTTCCCTTGCTGCTTTTAATATTTGTTCTTTGTGTTTGATCTTGGTTAATTTGATTAATATGTGTCTTGGGGTGTTTCACCTTGGGTTTATCCTGTTTGGGACTCTCGGGGTTTCTTGGACTTGGGTGATTATTTCCTTCCCCATTTTAGGGAAGTTTTCAACTATTATCTCCTCAAGTATTTTCTCATGGTCTTTCTTTTTGTCTTCTTCTTCTGGGACCCCTATGATTTGAATGTTGTAGCGTTTAATATTGTCCTGGAGGTCTCTGAGATTGTCCTCATTTCTTTTAATTTGTTTTTCTTTTATCCTCTCTGATTCATTTATTTCTACCATTCTATCTTCTAATTCACTAATCCTATCTTCTGCCTCTGTTATTCTACTATTTGTTGCCTCCAGAGTGTTTTTAATTTCATTTATTTCATTATTCATTATATATTGATTCTCTTTTATTTCTTCTAGGTCCTTGTTAAACCTTTCTTGCATCTTCTCAATCTTCGTCTCCAGGCTATTTATCTGTGATTCCATTTTGATTTCAAGATTTTGGATCAATTTCACTATCATTATTCGGAATTCTTTATCAGGTAGATTCCCTATCTCTTCCTCTTTTGTTTGGTTTGGTGGGCATTTATCCTGTTCCTTTATCTGCTGGGTATTCCTCTGTCTCTTCATCTTGTTTAAATTGCTTAGTTTGGGGTGTCCTTTCTGTATTCTGGCAGTTTGTGGAGTTCTCTTTATTGTGGCGTTTCCTCACTCTGTGTGGGTTTGTACAGGTGGCTTGTCAAGGTTTCTTGGTTAGGGAAGCTTGTGTCGGTGTTCTGGTGGGTGGAGCTGTATTTCTTCTCTCTGGAGTGCAATGAAATGTCCAGTAATGAATTATGGGATGTCTATGGTTTTGGGGTGACTTGGGCTGCCTGTCTCTTGGAGCTCAGGGCTGTGTTCTTGTTGCTGGAGAATTTGCTTGGTATGTCTTGCCCTGAAACTTGTTGGCCCTTGTGTGGTGCTTGGTTTCAGTACAGGTATGGAGGCATTTGATGAGCTCCTGTCAATTAATGTTCCTTGGAGTCAGGAGTTCCCTGGAGTCAGGCTTTGGACTTAAGCCTCCTGCTTCCAGTTATCGGTCTTATTTTTACAGTAGTTTCAAAGCTTCTCCTTCTATACAGCACCATCGATAAAACATCTACGTTAAAGATGAAAAGTTTCTCTACTGTGAGGGTCACCCAGAGAGGTTCACAGCGTTACATGGAGAAGAGAAGAGGGAGGAGGGTGTTAGAGGTGACCCGAATGAGATGAGGTGGAATCAATAGAGGAGAGAGTGAGTGGGCTAGCCAGTAATCTCTTCCTTATGTGCACTCCACAGCTGGACAGCTCAGAGTTGTTCACGGAGTTATACAGAGAAGAGAAGAAGGAGGAAGGTGACAGAGGTGGCCAGGAGGATAAAAGGGGGGAATGAAAAGGAAGACAGATCCAGCCAGTAATCAGTTCCCTAAGTATTCTCCACCATCTGGAACACACAGAAATTCAGAGTTGGGTAGAGTAGAGAGGGGTTAGGAAGGAGACACAGGCGACCTGGTGGAGAAAAAGGAGAGTCCAAAGGGAGAGAGAGCAGTCAAGCCAGTAATCTTGCTCCCTAGTGAAAAATGGATAGTGCAAATTGGGTTCTTAAAGGTACAAAATTGGTAACAAATACATAAAAGCAAAAATTAAAAATCTAGAGTAGAGTTTGGAATTTCAAAAATATGATGTTAAGGAAAAGAAGAAGGAAAACAAAAAGAGAAAAAATGAACAAACAAAAACAAACAAGGTCGTGAAAATTATAAAGAAAATATAGGTACAAAATTGATAACTAATACCAAAAAGCAAAAGTTAAAAATCTAGAGTAGAGTTTGGAATTTCAAAAATACAATGTTAAAAAAAGAAGAAGAAAAAGAAAGAGAGAGAAAAAAAAAACAAACAAACAAGAACAAACAAAGTTGCATAAATTATAAAGAAAATACAGGTACAAAATTGATAACAAATACCAAAAAGCATAAATTAAAAATCTAGAGTAGAGTTTGGAATTTCAGATATACAATGTTATTTAAAAGAAGAAGAGAAAGAAACAGAGAAAAAGAAAAAGAAAAAAGAAAAAAGGGTCACAGAAATTATAAAAAAAAACTATAGGTACAAAATTGATAACAAATAACAAAAAGCTAAAATTAAAAATCTGAAGTAGAGTTTGGAATTTCAAAAATACAGTGTTAAAGAAAAGAAGGAAACAAAAAGAAAAGGAAAGAAAAATAAGGTCAAAAAAATTATAAAAAATATATATATGAAGTTTGCTTTAAAAAAAGAATTGGTTCTTCTTTTTTATTTTTTTTTTTGCAAAGTAATCAGTTATAAAAGTGAAAATTAGAGGAATAATAGAGGACTTAAGAATTTTTTTTTTAATTAAAAAAAGAAAGAAAGAATGATCATAAAAATAGTAAAAATATATCTAGGACTTTCTCCAGTTTTGTTGTGAGTATTGTGGGTTCAGTTCATTTTTGGCTAGTTCCTTGGTCCGACTTATATTTCTCAAGATCTATAGGCCCCTTCCTATGTAGTTGGTACTAACCACAGGGTTTTAATCTATTGCCTGTAGCTTCCAAGGCGGTTCCCTCTGTTATAGCTTCTTCTGTTTGCTGGTCTCTTCAGTGTCTGGTTTCCGCCCTGACACAAAGGGGACGGTGGAGGACACTTTTTTTTTTTTTTTTTTAGGCTCACTTGTTCAGTCGCGCTAAGGGGAGGTAGGGAGGGATGCTGCAAACAAATAACACTGGCGTGTGCTCACAGTGCCTCAGCCACACTGGGTCTGCCCCTGCTCATGGTGCGTGTAGCCTCCCTGCCCACACTGCTCAGGCTCTTGGTTGCTCTGCCGGGAACCATCAGTGGCTGGCCCTGGGCTACCTGCACCTCCCAGGTCCAAGCCGCTCAGGTTCAGGCACTCGGGTAGTCCTCAGAGGCGCAGACTCGGTTGGGCCTGCGTTTTGTGCCCTTCCCAGATCCGAACAGCTCAGGTGATGAGGTGTTTGGCATGCGCGATTGCTGTGCCTTATCGCCTCCCCGCCGCTCGGTTATCTAGGTGTGCAACCGGCGCACCTTCTCAGGCAGATGTTGACCGTCCAGACCCCCAAGAAGTTTTAGTTAGCAAAGAAGCCTGCTTACAGTTTTATAGATAATGTCTCTCTGGGGCTGTGATTGTCCCCTTCAGGCTCTGGCTGCCTGTCACTGGAGGGGGATGGTCTGCTGCCGGCTATCTCTTTTCAGTCCTTTGTTCCGTGTGTGGGCCTCGTGGTGTCTTAGGTTAGGGCTGGCTTTTCGCGTGGTAGATATCCCACAGTCTGGTTTGCTAGCCCAAATTATTTCGCTCAGATAGCGCTCAGGGTATTCAGGCCAGATCCTTGCGATGCAGCCCGCGCCGCGCCTCCCTGCCCAGCTCTTGCTTGCTAATGGCGGATACAGGCGTCTGCGCTGCTTCTCCACTGGGGGAGTTACCGTAGGGCTCGCAATGTGCGGGTTTTAATTGTTTATTTATTTTTCCTCCCTGTTATGTTGCCCTCTGTGCTTCCAAGGCTTGGCACGGATTTGGCAGTGAGAAGGTTTCCTGGTGTTTGGAAACTTCTCTCTTTTTAAGACTCCCTTCCCGGGACAGAACTCCATCCCTCCCTCTTTTATCTCTTTTTTTGTCTTTTATATTTTTTCCTACCTCCTTTCGAAGACTTGGGTTGCTTTTCTGGGTGCCTGATGTCCTCTGCTGGCATTCAGAAGTTGTTTTGTGGAATTTACTCAGCGTTTAAATGTTCTTTTGATGAATTTGTGGGGGAGAAAGTGTTCTCCCCGTCCTACTCCTCCGCCATCTTAGCTCCTCCTCTATATGTGTTTTATCTCCCTACACTTTAGGTTAATTAAAGCTTGAATTATTTCAGATCTTGAAAGATTAGATAGTGTGATTGTAGGTAATTTATTTAGCCTCAGATGTCTTCTATAAATTGGATACTAGCGGTTTCCACATTAAAACTGTGCACATGATTTTTTTTATTATTATCATCTACCAATTGGTGATAAGTGGTAAACAAAAGAATAGCGACTGTTTTGTAACCCATTCTGCCTCCCAAGGGGGCACCAGAAATAAAAGAAGAAAGAGATAGGAAAAGATCAACTTCCCTCTTAACATACCTATCAAATCCACATGACATTGACCAGTAGAAACACAATTTGAAATTCATGATCTGTGGAATGATTTAAGTAGGGTACTCTTGTTAGTTAAGGTTATAAATGGTTCAGTTCAGTTCAGTTGCTCAGTTGTGTCCGACTCTTTGCGACCCCATGAATGGCAGCTCGCCAGGCTTCTGTCCATCACTAACTCCCGAAGTTCACTCAAACTTATGTCCATCGAGTTGGTGATGTCATCCAGCCATCTCATCCTCTGTCTTCCCCTTCTCCTCCTGCTCCTAATCCCTTCCAGCATCAGGGTCTTTTCCAATGAGTCAACTCTTCACATGAGGTGGCCAAAATAAGAGGTTCCTCTTTAGTATCCGTCCTTCCAATGAACAGCCAGGACTGATCTTCTTTAGAATGGACTGGCTGGACCTCCTTTCAGTCCAAAGTACTCTCAAGAGTCTTCTCCAACACTACAGTTCAAAAGCATCAGTTCTTTGGTGCTCAGCTTCTTCACAGTCCAACTCTCACATCCATACATGACCAATGGAAAAACCATAGCCTTGACTAGATGGACCTTTGTTGGCAAAGTAATGTCTCTTCTTTTGAATATATTATCTAGGTTGGTCATAACTTTCCTTCCAAGGAGCAAGCGTCTTTTAATTTCATGGTAAACAAACTTAAATTTTAAGCATTTATGGGACATGATTCACTGAGAGATGTTTGTCTCAGCTTTATAATTATCAGTGTATATAATGGACGTACTTTATAAATTAATTAGCTTTATTTGTGGAAATTATTCCCTGCTTACAATGTTTGGAGATTTTGTCTGTTAACTCTGGACCAGGATGTGTCCCAGTATGGCAAGAAAGATTGTGGAGATCTGGTGTTCTCAGATTTCTTTGTATTTTATTGGGTAATTTGTGGGTTTTGAGTCTTTGCTTATTCTATATTGAATTCTCCATTTTGCCTGATACTATATTATATTTTTCCCCATATATGTTTAAATCTATCCAGCTATTTCACCATGAATAAAAATGGGTATCTAATATGAAATGAGCTTCCCAGGTGGCTTGGTGGTAAAGAATTGCCTACTAATGCAGGAGACATGGGTTCAACCCCTGAGATGGGAATATCCCCTGGAAAGGGAAATGGCAATGCACTTCAGTATTCTTGTCTGGGAAATCCCATGGGCTGAGGAGTCTGGTGGGCTAGAGTCCATGGAGTCACAAAGAGTTAGACGTGACTTGACTACTAAAAAACAACAACAATATGAAACACATCTGCTTTTCTCTCCCTATAGATATCTATATAGTAATTTTTCATTCTTTCTGACCTGATCACAGGTCATTTATTTAACCTAAAATTTGAGTCAGTCATGGTATTGGGAATTGAAGCTATAATGGCAAAGAATACAGATTTTTTTGCCTGACAGCATGGGATTATGGTCTAGTAAGCAAGACATATATTAGTGTAATGTAATAATTCTTAAAGTGTCTCCAATTTTGCTATACTCTAACCTAATATATGGATTTAGGAACATTTGCTTAGTGAAGTGTCATCTAGAACAAGACCTAAATATTAGACAAAGTGGAGAGGAAGATGAAAAAGATTCTTACAGACAAAGAGAGAAGCCTGAATGAAGGCCCTGAGAACAGCACATAAGGACTGAAGGCAGGTCACATGGCTAAAGCATTGGGCCTGATAGGGTGAAGAAGGAGAGGGCTAGACTGGAGCTAGGTAATGGAAGGCTATGCATGCCCTCTGAAAGGGCTATGGCCTTTAACCTCAGAAAGATAGAACACCATGGAAGAGAGTTTGCGTTGTTTTAGATGAAACATCACCATCTTTCTCCCCCGCCCCCCAGATTCAGTGTTACCTGTGTTTTATGCTAATTCTCTCCTATCCTGCTCAAGATTAGTCATCTCTTATCTTCAAATCCTGTTTACCTGTCACCTACTTCCCCTTCCCAATATTCCCAGGCAGAGCTGGACTGTAGAATTGTTTTTTTGTTTTTTTTTTTTGCATTATTGTTTTTACAGACCATTTGCTGAGTGCCAAGTGTCATATCAACATTGAATTTATTGTTTAATTATCTTCTGTGATTAAAACTTCAGCTTATTGTAATGAGTTACTTACTCTGCGGGGTTATCAAGATACAACAACATGATTCTTCCTTTAGCAAATATATACTGGGTAACTATTAGGTGTGAAATTGGGAAATATGGATGAGATAAAAAAACAGACAAGGTCAGTGATCCTCAAAAAACTTAGAAGTGATGGTGGTTCAGGTTGAAGAGAAGGAATACAGATAAGAAAGCAAGTAAATATATGCTAACTGCACATGAAAATATCTATAGGAAAAAGTGATTTTAAGCTATAAAGTAGTTTAAATTTGTACATTAATTTGTTCATGAATTAAAAAATTATAGAGATGGCATCTGCTCTGTGAGTTTAGTATATTCAGTAGGAAACATCAATAAGAGAGGACCTTGATCTTAAAGAGTTTACATTCTCAGGGGGGCAAATAAATGAACTGATAAACTGCTTTACAATGAGAAAGGTGATATAACAGAGGAGAGAGGAAACCCCTGGAGGGGAGACTCAATATACTTAAGGCAGTAGAGACAAGACTTCATAGAGAAGATAAATCTAGGGAGATGAATTTTAAATTAAAATGAGTAAAATGCTATAAAAAATGAGGTTCAGCCTTTAATAACTGAAAGATTAGCATGAGTGTATGGATAAATGAGGAAGAGTTTGGCATGGGATCCAGTGAGACTGGTTCAGTGGCTGGGACACAGAAAAGAAGAGAAATATTTTGAGCTCATGTTGCCCTATATTCCAAATTAATGTTATTAGTATTAAATTTTGTCAGGATTGAGGCATTAGCCTTGAATCAGCTATTCAGCTCAGCTAGATTATCAAATAAATAAATTAAATAAGTTTATAGTATAATTAGCTATTTATCCCATTATCTTTCATAGTGAAATCAAGCCAACAACTAATTAAATAGGATTAGTCTTTCAGGGAAGACAGAACCACATTTTTCTTTCTCTTTGGAATTAATGAAACTTTCCATTCAGCAATATGCATTTCATCACCAAACTCAAATTCCCACTGGGCTGCAAGACATCAGTATTTGAATATTTATGATGATGTTGAAGTATAGCCTGTGATTGTGTTTTCTGTTATAAAAGTAACAGTAAGTACAACCATTTCTTATGTATTATGAGTTTGCTGCCTGCTACCAGAACCCTTAGGGAAAAAATTCCATTAAAGGAAATCAAATTAATAAACGTGTGTCTAGCCACACCATCACAGTCATCATTTTAAAATTACATTATCATTCACTTTCTTTGATGGAAATGTAGTTATTGTTATAGATCATCATCACAAAATCAATGTTTTGAGCTTCAAAAATATATGTCTCATTTGCTAGCAGGAGTCTGTTGTTACTTCAGTGTATTAGTATGAAAATATATCCATGAATATTCATTCATGAGCATCAGCTTCTCAATTTAGATAGTTAGTTTTTAGTATAGTTTCTTTCATTTTACTTGGCCACTATCCATTATTACTTTACATTTACACAGCTGCTTTTCTCTAAGGAATCTAAAGTACTGTACTTTAATTGTCCAAAAGAAATGGTGTCAGAGTAGAGGAAAGGGAGGTAGAAAAATGTATTTCCTGATTGTCTCAGGGAATTGGGAGATACTTAATTTTAATTCTGGCTTTAAGCCCAGACAGTGAGGCTGTATCTACAGAAGTGAGGTTGTATGTGAGACTTCTAAATTTTGCATGTATGTAGATTCCTGTTTCAAGAAATTCACAACATTATTCTACCTAAGCTGTAGTTCTCAACCTGGAACAATGTTCCTCTTCTCTCCATCTACCCCACTTAGCGAAATTGGGCGATGTCCAGAGAGATTGCTAGGTTGGGGAGGAGTTATACTGTTATCCTGTAGATAGAGGCCAAGGATACTGCTAAAATCCTGCACTGCACAGAACAGCCCCCCACACAAAGAATTATCCATCCAAAATTTCAGTAGTGCTGAGATCAGAAATCTTGATAAGCCTTAATACTATAAGCAAGCTTAATTTCTTTTTTACTTATTGAAGAAGTCTAATTCCAAATAATCATGGCAGGTGCCAAATGTAATGCTTATTTTACTGAAATATCATTTGTAATAGGGAGAATTTCTATGTGTGGTATAACTTGTATCCTTAATTCATCTCTAACAATTCCTGCTATGTATCTAAAGTAATAAAGGAACCCTCTTCTGATTCTAACTTTATCTGGAGTGTCTGAAACCCTCCCTACTTTTTTGTGGAGTCAAGTCACCTTCTGATCCAGTGTTCCCAAGTTAACCCATACAAATACTAGCATGGCCTCTTATTTCAAGTAAAGGAGATTAACTCTAATCATTGTCATTCTTTTCCCCCCAAAGGAATCCAGTGCCTTCCTTAAAATATCCAAGAACAGGGAGTGCACTAGAACTGAAGTTTTTATAGGAAAGAATATATTAGCCCAGACATATACACAAAGTAACCATTTAAATATAGAACTTTATTTTCAATTTTCACTTTTAGAAGTTTGCTAAAAAATGGGAAGAAATGTTGTATTGTTTGTAACATTTGGATATAATATATGTATATAAGATAGTTTAAGCTTTTGTCTCATTACTTCTGAATTTTTTCACTCAATATATTAATACTGTATACTGCAAATATAAGTTTATGGATGGCTAAGTATTCTTGCCTGGAAAATCCCATGGACAGAGGAGCCTGGTAGGGTATAGTCCATGGGGTCGCAAAGAGTCGGACATGACTGAGTGACTTCACTTTCACTTTCTAGACTAGTAGGTAATTCGGATTGACATTCTTTTCCCTGCAAAGATAAGCTTTAAAAAAAAAAAAAAAAAACTCATTAAGCATATAGCCTGTGACTCCTTCTAGAATGTGTCCCTCCACCTCAAGAGACATATTAATTCCTTAAGCAAATAGGATTCCTGTAGATGCATCCAACCAAGCTATGAACATATCCAGACTGGTTGATATCTCAGAGGGTTACATAGTTATTAGTCTAGGATTTATATAACTATATAAGATTCAAAAGAAAAAACAAAACAAAACTGTATCATTTTAGAAGTAAAAGTAAAAATAAAGAGAGCAGCTTGCAAGCAATTTCTAATCATCCATAAGTAAAACATCTGGTTCCAAATGTGGCCAGTTTTTTCTACTTATTTAGCTCTTGCACACATACTCCAGTCATCTTTTCTTATGTGCTGATTTTTTAGAAGCATAAAAGTTAGAACTATTTATGTTCATTTGATCATCTTGAATACCCATGTGTTATGGACTGAATTGCATTTCCCCTAGATTCATATTTTGAAGTACTCACCCCAGTGTGACTGTATTTGGAGACAGGATCTCTACGGATAAAGGACATAGCCTATTTTCCTGTATCGTCTAGCACCATATCATCACTGGTGGTTTAGTCACTAAGTCGTGTTTGACTCTTGCGACCCCATGGAGCATAGCCTGCCAGGCTCCTCTGTCTGTGGGATTCTCCAGGCAAGGATACTGGGGTGGGTTGCCATTTCCTTCTCCAGGGGATCTTCCCAACCCAGGGATCGAACCCTGGTCTCCTGCATTGCAGGCAGACTCTTTACTGAATGAGCTACAAGGAAAGATAAAGCATTAGGTGACAATTATTTTTTGAGTGAAGGATATTTTCTTGAATGCAAATGACTCTTTGCCATGACATTTCTATCATCCTTTTGCCATGGTTTTAAAATACCAAGTTGATCTAATAACAGGAGTATGGCATATAATTTCCATGGGTATAGTTTTATTTATCTCATACATTTATCTAAATTGGTTTGCTCAATCAACCTTAGGTACACTTTGCAATGTTTAAGGATTTTATAAGGTTTTAGACAATTAACATCTTGCAATACTATTGGTTTCTGATAGAAATGTCTTCAATGACTTAATGATATCTGGCTGACTGCTTACATTTCTAATTACATATTCTTTGGTGTATATAGGTAGATCAGTGGTTAAAAACTAATTTATTCATCTAATTATTTCTTTTAAAAAGGAATATTCTGTTGGGAAGCTATGGAGCATACATATTAGATCTCCATTATCTTCCTCTGGTAGGGCATCTCTCACTAATGAGTAAATTAAGCTTGAGCTTTTCGACTGTAGCCCTATATTGCTCTATGATAAGGCCAATTTGCTTTTTTTGTGAGCAAAAAAAAGTGAATGAGCTGCTGTAAAATTCCTTAAGTGCAGAGAAAATGACCTTTGTTATTCAGGTTGGGAAAGAACAAAAGCAAGGGATGAAATAGGAAGGAGAATGAAAAATAATCCCTCCTACTGAGATACCTATAGCAACTGATGAGGCAGTATTGCTAATGAGCTCCTTAGAGATGGCCCAACTGAAGCATATTAAAAATCTAGCGAGAAGAAACCGATCTTATGTCTTCCCCTAGAATTTCATTAAACCTTTCTGACAAGATGTGACAAATAGTGCTCTATTTGTGGTTGCACAGACTTCAACCTCCCCAAGCTTGGACAGCAGCAAGAGTAATAGAGCAATGATCATAATAGCTACCATCAATTAAATGGCTCCTAGATGCCAGGTACTGTACCAGGCATTTTATGGCATCATTACAGTAAATATTTTCATTACCTCTGGGAGTCAGAATTATACTTCTATTATAATGATTTTTTTTTAAAGGCAAAAAAAAAAAAAAAAGAGAGAAAGAGACAAGCTACTTGCTCTAAGGTACACTTAGGTAGAAATGCTAAAATTTGAATTATGTATATCTGAAGTGCTTTCTAACTAGGAGTTTAATACAGTCAGGATACATTTATTGAGCACAAACTATAATTGAGGCTCCAATTGTACAATTCTGAATAAGTTGAAAAATGTGCTCTCCCCAAACAACTCTAGAGCAAAGCTTATTTCTTCAAAACTGAGAAGTTTATATTTTAAGGACAAAGCTTCTGGTCCTCCCCAAATTATGAGAAAACTGAGGAATTCTTGTGTCTGAAAAATTATACAGATGACATTTGAACAACCTGAGTTTGAACTGTGTCAGTCCACTTATATGCAGATTTTTTTCCTCAGTAAATATTTTGGAGAAATTTTTGGAGATTTATGACAATTTGAAAAAACTCACATATACCACAGATATACTAGATATACCACATAACCTAGAAGTATCAGAGAAAAAGAAAAGTTTATGTATGTCATGAATGCATAAAATAGATGAAATTATTAGACTATTTTATTATTTACTATAAAATATACACACATCTATTATAAAAAGTTAAAATTTATTAACACCTATACAAATGCTGATATGAAGGCATTTGCAGTAGTGAGATGTAAACAAATTCAGAGATGCATTAAATCATAGCTGCATAAAATTAACTGTGCTGCTGCTGCTGCTGCGTCGCTTCAGTCGTGTCCGACTCCCTGCGACCACACAGACGGAAGCCAACCAGACTTCCCCTCCCTGGGATTCTCCAGGCAAGAACACTGGAGTGGGTCGCCATTTCCTTCTCCGATGCATGAAAGTGAAAAGTGAAAGTGAAGTCACTCAGTTGTGTCCGACTCTTAGCGACCCCATGGACCGCAGCCTACCAGGCTCCTCCGTCCATGGGATTTTCTAGGCGAAAGTACTGGAGTGGGGTGCCATTGCCTTCTCCAAAATTAACTGTAGTGCATGCTAAAGAAAGTGAAAGTTAAGTCCCTCAGTCGTGTCCGACTCTTTGCGACCCTGTGGACTGTAGCCCACCAGGCTTCTCTGTTCATGGGATTCTCCAGGCAAGAATACTGGAATGGGTTGCCATTTCTTTCTCCAGGGGATCTTCCCAACCCAGGGATAGAACCCAGGTCTCCCTCATTGCAGGCAGACGCGTTAACCTCTGAGCCACCAGTACACGCTAAACTACTGCTAATTTTCTAGCCACCTCCTGTTGCAGTTGTGGTGAGTTCAAGTACAGTATCTGCTATGTGACACTACTCATCTCTGCCTGAGGACTTTGTCACTCCAATAAATCATAAATCTCAGAAAAAGTGCTCTTTTGTGGTTCTTGTGTATTAATATTTTTCATTATTTTTCAATATTTTGTGCAAAAACATAAACTTTGAATAACACCATGGGACTCATGAAGTACAACCAGTGATGCAGGAAGTGCTCCCAAAATAGAGGAAAGTCACAATATTAGAAGAAACAATTGAATTGGCTCGACCTATACCACAGGTTGAGGTCTGCAGCTGCAGTTGCCTACCATTTCAAGATAAATGAATCCAGCATAAGGACCATCGTGAAAAAAGAAAAGGAAATCCATAAAGTCATTGCCACAGCTACTCCAGCAGATGCAAAAACTTGCAGTTGTTTTGAACATCCTTTATCTCAGACGGCAAATGAAGCTTTTATGTGGATGCAGGATTGTTATAAAAAAGACATACCTATAGCCTCTGAGTCAAGAAAAAGAGAAGTTGTTACATGACAACTTAAAGCAAAAGGAAGATGAAGGATCTAAAGATGGAGAATTTAATGCTACCAAAGAATGGTGTGATAATTTTAGAAAAAGAATTGGCTTTAAAAATATCAGGTAACGGTGATATTTGTGTCTGTTGACCAAAACGCAGCCAAGTTCCCAGACACCGTTTAGAAAATCATTGAGAAGAAAGGGTTGAGAAGAAGCCAGGACAGGTTTGTAAAGCAATTGAAAGTACCCTCTTCTAGAAAAAAAGTGCCACAAAAGACTTGTTTGTAAGAAGACATAAATAAGCAGCAGGATTTAAGGCAAGAAGTTAACTCTTCTGCATTGTGCAGATTCAGTCAGGCTTATGGTTAGGACTACCCTTATCTATAAACCTGTGCAGCCTGAAGCCTGGAAGGGAAAAATTAACACCAGCTGTGAGTCTTTTGGTTGTACAAGAAGAAGGCTTGGATAATGAGAATCCTTTTTCTGGATTGGTTCTGTTGATGCTTTGTCCCTGAAGTCAGGGAGTACCTTGCCAGTAAGGGATGGCCTTTAATGTTTTCTTAATATTGGACAATGCCTCTGGTCACCCAAAACCATGAGCTCAAATTGAAGGCATCTAATTGGTCTGCTTGATCCCAAACACAACTCTAACTCAGCTTCTAGGTCAGAGAATTGTGAGGATCTGTAAGACTCATTGCATGCAGTTCTCTATGGAAAGGACTGACAGTGCTCTGGAAGGAAATCCCAATAGAGAGAGACCATCATGAGAATCTGGAAGGATTACACCTTTAAAGATGCCATTGTTATACAAAAAGCCATTTAAGTCATGAAGCCTGAAAACAATAAATTCCTGCTGGAAAAAACTGTATCCAGATGTTGGGTATGAATTCACAGGATTTGCACCAGAGCCAATCGGGAAATCATAAAAGAGTGCCTCTAAACCAGTGCCAGACAATGGGGAAGATGACATGAAAGAATAGTGTCAAAAACAAATTGACATCAGACAGTCTGACAAAAGGATTCTAATTATTCAAGAGTGCTTTGAATGCTTTGAGTGCTTCTTTTATGATGTGAACTCTAAGGTCACTGAAACCAAAGAAGTGGAGGAAGAGGGGTTGTATAGTATAGAAACATTTGTAGAGAAATGAAAAAGCAAAAAATAATATATTATTTTCTTTTGATACCAATGAATGCTCATCATGTAAACAGCACAGTAAGCTTCAAATATATTGGTTGATATTTAGACACAATAGAGTATTGTTATCAAATTAGATAACAAAGCATTGGGCTTATTATTCAGTGACATTATCTCTAGGCTAAACAAATAAGATATAAACGTTACAACTCTAAGCAGCCACAACAATATCCACAAAAGCAACATCATAAATATTAGAAAATTTAAAATGAAATATTTTACCACAGCAGATAGAATAGAAAATAACCAAATACCGAAAGTAAGTGCAACCAAAGTAAGTTTCCAAGTGTATCACTTATTGATGTAATATCAGTACCTATCTTTGTGAAAGACATTTTCGAACATGAAATATATAAAGTGTCTTTACAGATGAACATTAACCGATGCACATTTTCCAATCAATTTGGATGATAGAGAACAGTAACTTGGGACTCGAAGCAAAATACCCCTCAAATTTTTATTTTTCTCAGTAATAAATCTGTATCTCTCTCTCACACACACACACCACATACACGCAATTGTTATCAATCACTATTATTTAATTTGAACTTCATCAGTTAAAACAATTGTGGAAATGTTTTCTCTCTTGTCATATGAGTACCTTATACAGTATTCTCTACTTGCCTTTTGATCTTGTTGCTGTTTAGTCAGTAAGTCATGTCTGACTCTTTGCAACTCCATGGACTGTAGCAGTCCAAGCTCCTCTGTCCATGGAATTTCCCAGCAAGAATACTCGCATGGGTTGTCATTTCCTACTCCAGGGGCCTCTTAACCTACAAATCCTAAAACATCTACTGCCTGGCTCCTTTACTGAGTGTTTGCCAATACCCTTCTAAAGAACATAAAATATTACTTTCTACAAAACAATATTGTATGCTACATAATTTAAATATTTTAATTCTGCACTTAATTCTGTAGTTGTTTTTATACCTACAGATTAGGTATATGTTTATTATTGATTTATACATTAAAAAAATTCAGACATAATCACATTATCTATTCCTTTTAATGCCTCAGACCTTCCTTTTTTAACACTATTCTTCTTCCTTAAGTATATAATTTAGAAGGGTTTTAAGGATGAATTTTGCCTTTATTCCTAATGCATAATTTTACTGGCTATACTTTGAAATTTATTTTCTTTCAGCATTGGGAAATATTTTACTCTATCTCTGGGCTTCCACTGAGGCTGCTGAAAATTCTGCTATTAATGCAATATTTTCAAATACCCAAAAGGTTTCTAAACTTAAAAATACTAATTACCCATCTAGAGGGTATACCATGGCTAATTTTAATAATAATTTATAGTCAATAGATGATTTAATATCTTAAACTCCAACATAGGCTTGCCCTCCTTTTAAATTTTTTCTATATTTTTAATCTGAGCTACAGAGAACTTTTAGGTTATAGTGAAATTTTCAAATATAACACCATTGCTGAAAATTTATCCAAATTTTATACTCTAGATAAGGATGATTGATAATATATAATTAGGTAATAGTGCCTTTCCTTTGTGCATTCACATACATAGGTGATTTAATTTGATTATGGAAATTAAAATATTGCAGACTTCTTTTAGATATCTTGTTCCATTTATTCAGGCAGCAGTCTTAGATACCTGTGGTAGAGTGTAGATTTGAAAACTATACTAGTTTTCAAAAATTGTTGCAATAGTATCTCCCACTGCATGTTTGTCTTATATTCTGACTTGGACCCCTCTTTTTGAATTTGGATGTGCTTGTGATTATGATAGATGCTGTAATTTCTGAGCTAGAGATGTGATTATGATAGACACTGTGATTTCTGAGCTAAGGTTATAGAAATGCTATAATACCCTCCAGGTTGATTTGGGTGCTCATGATTGGATCCCAGTCATAGTGAGAAAACCTTGGAGCCTTGCAGACAGGCTGCATGTAGCTGATTCAATTGAGAAGCTAATTGAGATTCCTGGTGACAGTTTGGACCACCAGTCAGAGGGAGGGAGTCTTCACATCCTTTCAGCCCAAGTCATTGGGTTACCCCCAGCATACAGTGTCCTGTGAAGCAGAGATAGGCTGTTCCCACTGAAGCCTGTGATGAAAAGCAAAATGCATCTGTATTATTTTAAGCCATTATCTTTGAGGTGCTTTTTCACCCTGCCACAAATAACTAGTTATTATTTTCATCAATTTAAACAAAATTGCTATGTTTTAGACTAATAAGTGAATTGGCTTTTCCAAAGTTCACATGGTAACTGAGTAGGGATAGAGGATTCAAAGTGAAATTTTAAATTCTGCAAGCTCTGTGTATATTAACATTTTTAATTTCATGTAGGACCCCAATAGGTCTTTCCTGGTAGCTCAGAGAGTAAAGAATCAGCCTGCAATGCAGGAGACCAGGGTTAAACCCTTGGGTCAGGAAGATCCCCTAGAGAAGGAAATAGCAACCCACTCCAGTATTTTTGCCTGGAGAACCCTATGGACAGAGGAGATTGGTGGGCTATAGTGCATGGAGTCGCAAAGAGTCAGACATGACTGAGCGACTAAGTACGAATGCAGGATCCATATTGCTATTGTCCTCATCGATGGCAAACATAGGGCCCAGAGACATTAAGCCAAATTGTCCAAATTTGCATAAGTTGTAAGTGATCATAGCCCAGATTCAAAACTGATAATCTCTCTCTCAAATATGTTTTAACCATTATACAATCAGGCTTTTTGAGCTCTTCCTCTTTCCACTAATCCATGTCATCTTGACAGCTCTAGAATTATAAAAGTTTAAGAAAGGAATTGGGTTATCTGCTTTAACTGTTGGTTTAGTGGTCTAAAAAAAAAAGCCAGAAGTTTACTCTGATAACAAATACATATGTATCCAAAATATGTGCTCATTTTTCAGAGGGTTACAAACCTGCTGGAAGCCAAAATATTTCACTGAAACTTACAATCTCTTTTTTACATTATAAATGGACCTCAACATTTCTGATGTGAAGGAAATTCTAAAAGAAGAAAATTTTACACTATAATGACTAAAAATGAGGAAATTTACTGTAAGCAAAGAAGAGATAAGATCCATTAGACAGTTTCCTTATCTCCTTAGTCATCATGGATAACATTCTCCTTTTCCTACAATAAGTCTAATTGAGGAATGCCCTTTGATAATACTCCTGGCTCTAATTCCTTCTTTTTATTGAGAGATCAGCCTTCAGTGTTAATTATGTATCTGATGATCTAGGCCTTGGGCCAAAACATTGATTTTTAGTAGAATTCAAATAATAAGCTGACATCTAAAGTGTTTAGGTACAATGAGAATGTATAGGTATCAAAAAAACTTTGATCATATAATGGTTAAGAAAGTCCTTATTGCCAAATTCAGACTGAAATTGAAGAAAGTAGGGAAAACCACTAGACCATTCAGGTATGACCTAAATCAAAACCCTTATGATTATACAGTGGAAGTGAGAAATAGATTTAAGGGGCTAGATCTGATAGATAGAGTGCCTGATGAACTATGGACTGAGGTTCATGACATTGTACAGGAGACAGGGATCAAGACCATCCCCATGGAAAAGAAATGCAAAAAAGCAAAATGGCTGTCTGGGGAGGCCTTACAAATAGCTGTGAAAAGAAGAGAAGTGAAAAGCAAAGGAGAAAAGGAAAGATATAAGCATCTGAATGCAGAGTTCTAAAGAATAGCAAGAAGATATAAGAAAGCCTTCCTCAGCGAGCAATGCAAAGAAATAGAGGAAAACAACAGAATGGGAAAGACTAGAGATCTCTTCAAGAAAATTAGAGATATCAAGGGAACATTTCATGCAAAGATGGGCTCAATAAAGGACAGAAATGGTATGGACCTAACAGAAGCAGAAGGTATTAAGAAGAGGTGGCAAGAATACACAGAAGAACTGTACAAAAAAGATCTTCATGACCCAGATAATCACGATGGTGTGATCACTCACCTAGAGCCAGATATCCTGGAATGTGCAGTCAAGTGGGCCTTAGAAAGCATCACTACAAACGAAGCTAATGGAGGTGATGCAATTCCAGTTGACCTATTTCAAATCCTGAAAGATGATGCTGTGAGAGTGCTGCACTCAATATGCCAGCAAATTTGGAAAACTCAGCAGTGGCCACAGGACTGGAAAAGGTCAGTTTCCATTCCAATCCCAAAGAAAGGCAATGCCAAAGAATTGTCAAACTACCACACAATTGCACTCATCTCACATGGTACTAAAGTAATGCTCAAAATTCTCCAATCCAGGCTTCAGCAATACGTGAACCATGAACTTCTAGATGTTCAAGCTGGTTTTAGAAAAGGCAGAGGAACCAGAGATCAAATTGCCAACATCCGCCAGATCATTGAAAAAGCAAGAGAGTTCCAGAAAAATGTCTATTTCTGCTTTATTGACTATGCCAAAGCCTTTGACTGTGTGGATCACAATAAACTGTGGAAAATTCTGAAAGAGATGGTAAGACCGGACCACCTGACCTGCCTCTTGAGAAATTTATATGCAGGTCAGGAAGCAACAGTTAGAACTGGGCATGGAACAACAGACTGGTTTCAAATAGGAAAAGGAGTACATCAAGGCTGTATATTGTCACCCTGCTTATTTAACTTCTATGCAGAATACATCATGAGAAACGCTGGGCTGGAAGAAGCACAAGCTGGAATCAAGATTGCCAGAAGAAATATTAATAACCTCAGATATGCAGATGACACCATCCTTATGGCAGAAAGTGAAGAGGAACTAAAAAGTCTCTTGATGAAGGTGAAAGAGGAGAGTGAAAAAGTTGGCTTAAAACTCAACATTCAGAAAACGAAGATCATGGCATCTGGTTCCATCACTTCATGGGAAATAGATGGTGAAACAGTGGAAACAGTGTCAGACTTTTTTTTGGGGGGCTCCAAAATCACTGCAGATGGTGACTGCAGACATGAAATTAAAAGACGCTTACTCCTTGGAAGGAAAGTTATGATCAACCTAGATAGCATACTGACAAGAGAGACATTACTTTGCCAACAAAGGTCTGTCTAGTCAAGGCTATGGTTTTTCCAGTGGTCATGTATGGATGTGAGAGTTGGACTGTGAAGAAAGCTGAGCGCCAAATAATTGATGGTTTTGAACTGTGGTGTTGGAGAAGACTCTTGAGAGTCCCTTGGACTGCAAGGAGATCCACCCAGTCCATTCTGAAGGAGGTCAGCCCTGGGATTTCTTTGGAAGGAATGATGCTAAAGCTGAAACTCCAGTACTTTGGCCACCTCATACGAAGAGTTGACTCATTGGAAAAGACTCTGATGCTGGGAGGGATTGGGGGCAGGAGGAGAAGGGGACGACAGAGGATGAGATGGCTGGATGGCATCACTGACTTGATGGACGTGAGTCTGTGTGAACTCCGGGAGTTCGTGATGGACAGGGAAGCCTGGCGTGCTGTGATTCATGAGGTTGCAAAGAGTCGAACACGACTGAGCGACTGAACTGAACTGAACTGTAGAAAATGTATGGTAGGGAGGCTACTGGGTTTGAAACTAGGCTATAGCCACTTACTATGTGAGCAAATTTGGAAAATTTTGTTAAAGTCTCTGAACTCCAGCTTTGCCATTAGTGAATTGAGAGTATAACATTGCATATCTTATTGAAGCCCAGTATGAAACTAGGTAATTTAATAACATTTCTGTAGCTAACCCCAGCAAATAATAGATTATCAATGCCTGCGTGCCTGCCAAGTAGCTTCAGTTGTGTCTGACTCTTTGTGACGCTATGGACTGTAACCCACCAGGCTCCTCTGAATACTGCAGTGGGTTGCCATTGCCTCCTCCAGGGGAATCTTCCTGACCCAGGGATTAAACCTGAGTCTCTAGCAGGCTGGTTCTTTACCACTAGTGCCACCAGGGTAGCCCCCAGAGCCACCTGGAAGCCTGAATGATACCTCAACTCTGTGTGTGTGTGTGTGTGTATGTATGTGCATACTGAAATAAACTTATAATATAATCCTGTAACTTTGCAATTGTTGCTTTTCATTTCAGTTATACATACAGTCCTAGTTTATTATTTTTTAATGTGAGAAATAAGATGTGCATTTCAAATTTGTGAGAGCCTGACAATTTTTTTTTTTCTTTCTATCAGCTTTTTGGCAAGGGAACAAAAAAAAGATAGAGTAAGGTACAGAGACATGTTTCCTTTAAGTGAGGCTGTTCAAATTTTAAGCAAAGCAATCACATTAAGCTAGCAATAGCACCCATTGTTTACTAGTTATGACTACACAATTCAGTCTGTTAAATTGTAAACTAGCAATAGAAGGTCTACAGGGATATGCTGATAGGCTAAGATGCAGAATGTAAATATCTAACATATGTTTAAATCCTCTGGTAGATGAAGAATTATTTAGAAACATAAGGAAACATTAATAAACACACACATATACAGGAAATACCCCATTTTCAACTGCCAATTCAGTCTAATATGAGTAGGAATATCATTCTAATACCACAAAGTTAAATTGCATTGCACTTCCCTTTCTCAGCAACTGGCTAATTCAATCATAGCACATAGATTTTTCATCAGTTTTTAATTTGCTTAATTTTTATGAGCTGGTGGTTTAGAAAATTTCCCATTTTTCAACCCTAAGACTGTATGGATAAAGCCATGCGCTATTCTTTCTGTGTCATTTTCATTTTAATATAGATTTTATAGTTCATTACCTGTCAATCAGTTTTAAATGGCACAGTATTCATTTTATCATGTTCTGTAAAACTGTTTTATGCTTCTTTCAATGTCTTACATTCATTTTAGACTGAGCCCTATTTATTTCTCTAAGAGCCATAGCCATCTGTAGCTGTGCACATTTGAACTTGTATTTATTTTAGCAAATGCAATATTTTGCTTTATGTAGTATATTCATTTAGGATATTTATTCAAGCAAGTAAATTCTGAGGAAGCAGAGCTGTGTAAATGCTTTATCTGTGGCAAGCTATTTTATGTCCTGTGTTTTTATTTGTCTCAAACTTTGAGGGATACAATTTCAAACAACTTAAAGTACTGACACAGTATACTTTGTCACCTGATTATTTCTAATCTAACAAACAATACTTACATAATTAACATTCAAAGCCATTGAGCAAACAAACATAAATTTTGAGCCTCAGAGTTTTCACATAAATTAACACAAATATTTAAGAAATGGAAAATAGGATATTTTTTAAAATTACAAAGTATCTTTTTTTCACATAGATTTGTTCCTTTTTTCCACCATCACATGTTTTCTTCATTTGACAACTTACTCTTCATTAAATAGATATTAGCTTTATTTCTCCTCTTTTAACTAAAAATATTAAGGAGGCTTTTAATGTTAAAAAATTAGATGCATCATCAGTCAAACAGGAACATTTAGAAAAATTTCCTGAGGAGCTAATTAGTATAGGTAGTTTTACTGAAGGGACTTTTGTTCTATGAAATAATGTTAGAAATAATTTAAGAAGATATTTATTACATTCTGTTAAAATATACCAAAAGATTATTACCGTAACAGGAATTTATGTGGAGTGCTGGTGAAGCAACTCCCTAGAAAAGCAAAGGAACAAAATCCTGACTTATAGCATTGGTAGATTTCCATAAAGTAAATATTTCCACCACTGTCAATTTAAAGACAACAACATTTAAATAATCATCTCTTTTGTACTGAAAACCCAGATCAGCATACCACTGCTTCCTAAAATCTAATGTAAAATTTCTTATTGTATGTGTAAGTGAATTCTTATAGGATAAAGAGAATTATTTCCTCACTACTCCAGGATCCTCAGCATTTTCTTTAACCAAATAACTAATTTTTCCTTCCAGAATTCACATGACCTACTATCTCTCATACCCTGTTGCATTAGGTAAAGTCAATATATTTGCCATCCTCATTTTGCTTTTGCTCACCTCTCATATATTGGATTGACATTCTCACCTCTAGTCTATGACTTTTCTTGTTTTTGAAGTTCATTTCTAAGCTTGCTACCTCCCTGAAAATATTCCAGCTAGCTATATTTATTTTACTTACAAAGCCACTTCAGAAATTCTATGCTTTATTTTTCCTCATTCTTTTAAAATACATATCACTTTGTATCTCAGTTCAACTAGTATATTTTTATAATTTTGTTATGTTGTATGTATGTGTAATAAAATTAGCATTTTGTTTGAGATATTTGCATGTAGAAATATGATATATTCTTTTACCTTTGTGTGTATAATCTTTTTAAAAGTAAATGTTTTTTTCCAATAGAATTTTTTGAGTTAAGTTAATTTGCAATGTTTCAAGTGTACAGCAAAGTGATTCAGTTAAATGTGTATATATATATATATATATATATATTCTTTTTCAGATTCCTTTCCATTATAGGTTATTATAAGATATTGAGTAGAATTCCCTGTTCTATACAGTAGGTCCTTGTTGTTATCTATTTTATAGTAGTGTATATCTGTTAATCCCAAACTCCTCATTTATTCCTCCTCCACCAGTCCTTTTGGTGCATGTATGCTAAGTCGCTTTAGTCATGTCTGACTATTTGCGACCCTATGGACTGTATCCCACCAGGATCTTCTGTCCATGGGATTCTCCAGGCAACGATACTGGAGTGGGTTGCTATTTCTTTCTCCATGGGATCTTTTCAACCCAGGGGGATCTTCCCAAATCAGGAATCAAATCAGCATCTCTTAAGTCTCCTGCATTGGCAGGTAGGTTCTTTACCACTAGCACAACCTGGGAACCTTGTCCTTTTGGTAACCATAAGATTATTTTCTTTGTCTATGAATCTGTCTCTAGTTTGTAAAGTTATTTATGTAATATTTTAGATTCCACATATAAGTGATATTATATGGTATTTTTGTATGACTTCTCTTACTATCATAATCTCTAGGTCCATCCATGTTGCTGTAAATAGCAATATTCATTCTTTGTTATGGCAGAGCAATATCCCATTATGTATATATATCACATCTTCTTTATCCATCGTTTGTTGATGGACAGTTTGATTGCTTGTCTTGGCTATTGTAAGTAGTGCTACTATGAACTTTGGAATGCATGCATCTTTTCAAGTTAGAGTTTTCTCCAGATACATGTCCAGGAGTAGGAGTGTTGGATCATGTGATAACTCATAACTCTATTTTTAGTTTTTAAAGGAACCTCCATAGTGTTCTCCCTAATAGATACAGGGTAATTCTCAATAATTGCCTTTCTCTAAGTGCATTTTTAATATTGTCTTTATCAGGCTAAAACCTGTGCTGTCCATATAAATGTACTTACTAAAACATTTAGGATTCTTTTAGAACTAAAATAATTATCAGTCAGTTCAGTTCAGTCACTCAGTCATGTCTGACTCTTTGCGACCCCGTGAATCACAGCACACCAGGCCTCCCTGTCCATCTCCTGAAGTTCACCCAGACTCACGTCCATTGAGTCAGTGATGCCATCCAGCCATCTCATCCTCTGTTGTCCCCTTCTCCTCCTGCCCCCAATCCCTCCCAGCATCAGAGTCTTTTCCAATGAGTCACCTCTTCGCATGAGGTGGCCAAAGTACTGGAGTTTCAGCTTTAGCATCATTCCTTCCAAAGAAATCCCAGGGCTGATCTCCTTCAGAATGGACTGGTTGGATCTCCTTGCAGTCCAAGGGACTCTCAAGAGTCTTCTCCAACACCACAGTTCAAAGGCATCCGTTCTTCGGCAGTCAGCTTTCTTCACAGTCCAACTCTCACATCTATACATGACCACTGGAAAAAACCATAGCCTTGACTAGACAGACCTTTGTTGGCAAAGTAATGTCTCTGCTTTTTAAAATGCTATCTAGGGTGGTCATAACTTTTCTTCCAAGGAGTAAGCGTCTTTTAATTTCATGGCTGCAGTCACCATCTGCAGTGATTTTGGAGCCCCAAAAAATAAAGTCTGACACTATTTCCACTGTTTCCCCATCTATTTGCCATGAAGTGGTGGGACTGGATGCCATGATCTTAGTTTTCTGAATGTTGAGCTTTATGCCAACTTTTTCACTCTCCACTTTCACTTTCATCAAGAGGCTTTTTAACTCCTCTTCACTTTCTGCCATAAGGGTGGTGTCATCTGCATATTATATAACCTTTTTATTATAACCTTTCTTTAAGTTTCCCAGAAAAATTAATACAATTTTCAAAGAAAACTTTGACTTCCACTATTTTATTAACTTCCTGATATTTTGTACTTCCTTTATTTTCTTGTTTATTCACACTAAGGGATGGGGGCACCAAAGATTAACACCAATGAAACCACAAAGTAGTATTACATGTTATTTTTTTTAATTCCAAAACATACAGTGAAAACAGAATGTATCAAATATATTTTGTTCACTTTTGTTTTACCCTAAGTAGATTTTCATATTTTTACAAATGAAATATTTTCTCTTTCAAGGAACTCACATTCTGTAAAAACAGCTTGAAAAACCACTGGCCCAGAATATGTGATTGGTAGGGGAAGCTGAGAGGCTTGTAAAATGCAAATTGAGTAAGCAGTAGGAAGCAGTGTTGAATTAGGAGAAATGCCAAAAGTATTTGGAAGCTCTTAACATAGGGGAATAATAAACACAACCACAGAAACAAAGCTGAATATATGCTTCATGTCTTTGGGATGAGTTTTTTTTGTTGAGTATATAAGAACCATACAGAGAGCCAGCATCAGTAGATTTCAGCATCTGATACTGGGAATACATCAAGCCAAACGCAATAGGGAAAGATCCTGAGATTTAACAGTGCAAAGAAGCAATCAAGTTGCTGTTTTCCTTTCCTCCTCTGAAAAGAGACCACAGAGTTATGAGGACAAAGTGTACGCAGATCCTACAAATCTGATTTCAAATGTTGGCCCCAGCATTTACTAGCTGTGTTATCTAAGTAGGTTTTCTTGATAATATGTAGGATACTCAGCTAAACTTGAATTTCAGCTTACCGATAGATAATTGTATAGTCTAAGAAGGGCTCAGATATTGCACATTATATAATTGTACTGCAAATATACATTCATTTGATATCTGAAATTCAAATTACTGGGCATTCTATATTTTTATTTGATAAATCTTGCAACCTTATATCTAGGTGAGTTATATAATATCTCTAAAGTGTCATTTATCTCATCTACAATGAAATAGCAATAATTGTAATGATGGGATAAAATTTATGAGAATACACATTCAACATTAAAAAAACTAAGAACATGGCATCTGGTCTCATCACTTCATGGCAAATAGATGAGGAAACAATGGAAACAGTGACAGACTTTATTTACTTGGGCTGCAAAATCACTGCAGATGGTGACTGCAGCTATGAAATTAAAAGACACTTGCTCGTTGGAAGAAAAGCTATGACCAACCTAGACAGCATATTAAAAAGCAGAGACATTACTTTGCCTACAGAGGTCAATATAGTCAAGGCTATGGATTTTCCAGTAGTCATTATGGATATGAGAGTTGGACCATAAAGACGGCTGAGCACTGCAAAATTGATCCTTTTGATTGTAGTATTAGAGAAGACTCTTGAGTTCCTTGGAAAGCAAGATCAAATTAGTCAATCCTAAAGGAAATCAGTCCTGAATATTCATTGGAAGGACTAATGCTAAAACTGAAGCCTCAATACTTTGACCACATGATGTGATAAGCCGACTCATTAGAAAACACTCTGTTGCTGGGAAAGATTGAAGGCAAGGGGAAAAGGGGACAACAGAGGACCAGATGGTTGGATGGCATCATTGACTCAATGGACAAGAATTTGAGCAAACTTCAGGAGATGGTGAAGGACAGGGAAGTCTAGCTGCTGCAGTCCATGGGGTCGCAAAGAGTCAGACATGACTGAGTGACTTAATGACAGTGACACACACATACTATGTGAAAATACTATATATGTACAACACCAGGTACAAGGGAGTTCTTATAATTCTTAATTAAGCAAGCTTTATTCGTGCCATGTATCTTTAAAGAGACTTTATATTTCTTCCCCTCCCAGCCCTGCTCCTTACTTTTGATGAAATTTTGGGCAAATCCCATCACTGTTATCAAATTATGATAGTGTTTCTGTTTGTACATGTGTGCTGTGCTCAGTCACTCACTCGTGTCCAACTCTTTGCTACCCCATGTAGAAAAACCAGGCTTCTCTGTCTATGAAATTTCTAGGCAAGAATACCTGAGTGGGTTGTTATTTCCTTCTCCAAGGGATCTTCCTGACCCAGGGATCAAACCGGTGTATCTTATATCTCCTGAGCCGTCAGGCAGATTCTTTACCACTAGTGCCATCTGAGACAGCTTCTCTAGTCAGTAAATTAAATATCAATTTTCATTTAGTAGTCTTTATACAGGGCTTCCCTGGTGGCTCAGCAGTAAAGAATCCACATGCCAGGGCAAGAGACATGATTTTGATCCCTGGCTTGAGAAGATCCCTTGGAGAAGGAAATGGCAACCCACTCCATAGTTTTGCCTGGGAAATCCCATGGACAGAGGAGCCTAGAGGGGCTATCATCCATGAGGTTGTGAAAGAGTCAGACATGACTTAGCAATTAAACAATAAAAACAACATTCTGGATGTAGCTTTTGATTTAAAGTTGAGACCTTTTCTCTTCTCCAGGTTAGTCCTACCTCAGATAGAAACTAGGTATGACATTTTTTTTTTTTCCATCATCTATTTTTTCTAATCCTTTTCCCCTAGCTTTCAAACTATGGTTTGCGACAAAACTAAGGTACATGCAATGGGGCATAAGGACAGGATGGGGGAAAGTCTAGGAGGGAGAAGAGAAGAGGAATGTGAGAGGTCTTATTTGGCTGGTTACTGAAAAGTTATGTGTCTATTTTGTAGATATATCCTTGATAATCTCTATGTTTGGGAAGTATTTAAAGAGATTACTGGTCTCATGACTCTTTTCATAGATTGTTTGCAACCACCATCCTCAAAAACTTATATATCCATTTCAGCAGGTCTGACTCCCCCTTCAGTCCCTTATTATATCTGTGCATCTTATTTTAATGGTACGGTTATGGTCTCAACATGTAAAAGTTCATGCTACTGAGAGAAAATCATCTAAGAAATTCAATATCTGAGGATCATTGTTTAATGCAGTACTAAATTGTAAAGCATGCATCTTATTTTAGTTTTTATTTTGTATTTTTGCAAATGGCATTTTAAAAATGTTTTCAATTGAGTGAAATATTCTTTAACTTCCAGAGTGCTTTACAGTTTTCAAAAGTTTCAAACACATGTTTTCATACAATCCTGTAATATAATGTAAAAATAATCCTTTTTTTTTTAAAACCCCCATCCCTATATTGACCCTCCCTCCTTCCCTCTTCCCACTGGTAACTGCTAGTTTGTCCTGTATATCTTAGTCAGCATCTTGTTTTGTTTTACTCACTAGTTTTATTTCTTAGATTCCATGTAAAAGTGATATCATATGATATTTGTCTTTCTCTGTCTGACATTTCACCTAGTATTATATTCTCTAGGTCCATCCATGTTGCCAAAAACAGCATTATTTTGTACTTATTTATGGCTGAGTAGTATTCTAGTGTGTGTGTACACCTACATATATATGTGTGTGTGTGTGTGTGTGTGTGTGTCTTTATCCATTCATCTGGACACAGGTTGCTTCCATACCTTGGGAATTGTAAATAACACTGCTATGAGCATTGCAGTGCATGTATCTTTGTGTTGGTGAGGATGTAGAGAAAAGGGAACCCTCCTATGCTGTTGATAGGAATGTAAATTGGTGAAGCCACTATGGAAAAGAGTATGGAGATATCTCAAAAATCTAAAAATAGAACTACCATATGACCCAGAAATTTTGCTCCTTTTATAAAACTGAAACATAAAACAAAAGCACCAATTCAAGAATATACATACAACTAATTTTAAATAATATTCATTATATTTTTGTTTTCTTAATGTTAATCACCTATTTTAAAAGCGTAAAGCAGTGTTTATTTCTCAATGACATATTTTTAATATATTTTATCTCTGTCAAAAAGAGAGTAAGATCATAAAGACATAGACTGTTATATGATATTAATGTATTTTCAGCATCCTGATGTGTACTGTTGTTGAAGTGGATGTTTCAACTTTTGGTTGGCCAGATTAGAAATTGAGGTGTTGAATTTTAAAGAATGTCAGTTTAATTAATTCAGAGAAAGAGCAGAAGAAGTTGTCCTCTGAACTGTTCTTACAACACTTATAACAACAGATATGTATTTTTTTCTTCATCCAACAACCAATTTTTCCATTGACTAGATGTCCTGTGTCTGGTTTGGTTCTGACACTAACTATGCAAATTAGCACAAGTCCCGCAGGTGAAGTCCTCAGTCCCATAGACTGTCCCTATTTCAGATGCTAATCACAGGTCTGGTCAGTCCAATTGTCTATCAAAGCCTCCTCAGTTTGATAATTTGCTAGAACTTCTCACAAAACTCAGGAAGGTAATTAACTACTATGGTTTATTATAAAAGATACAGCTCAGGTACAACCAAATTGAAGATATGCACAGGGCAAGATATGAAGGAAGGGATGCTCCATGTACCCTTTCTGGACATGTCACCCTCCCAGCATCTCGATGTGTTCACTCCCCAGAAGCTATCTCAACTCTATTATAGTGTTTTTTTCTTTCTTTCTTTCTTTCTCTCTCTCTCTTGTTTAATGTTGGCTCCATTATGTTACGGAGAACGCACTGGCAACCCACTCCAGTACTGTTGCCTGGAAAATCCCATGGACCGAGGAGCCTGGTAGGCTGCAGTCCATGGGGTCGCTACTGAGCGACTTCATTTTCACTTTTCACTTTTATGCATTGGAGAAGGAAATGGCAACCCACTCCAGTGTTCTTGCCTGGAGAATCCCAGGGATGGGGGAGTCTAGTGGGCTTCCGTCTATGGGGTCGCACAGAGTTGGACACGACCGAAGCGACTTAGCAGCAGCAGCAGCAGCAGCAGCCATTATGTTAGCACAATTGATTAAATTGTTGGCCATTGATGACTAGACTCAACCTCCCCTCTGCAAGTGGGGCTGAAATTCCAAACTTCTAAATTGTGAGGTTGGTTCCTCTAACAACCAGCCCCCATTCTGAAGCTATCTAGAGCCAACTAAGAGTCACTTTATTAGCATAAATTCAGGTATGTGGAAAAAAGACTTATTATGAATACCAAAAAATGTTCTTATCAACAAAGACTTTAGAAGCTGTAGTTCAGGAACTGGGAACGAAGACTAAATATATGTGTTTCTTATTACCACCATGTCTTAGTTAGCTCAGGCTACTATAATAAAATACCAAAGACTGGGTGGTTCAAACAACCAGTCATTTATTTCTCAGTTATAGAGGTCAGGCAGCATAAGATCAATGTGTTTGATGGTTTGATTTCTTGTAGAACCCTCTTGGCTTGGACTGCTGCCTTCTCAGTATGTCTTTCTAGGGTGGAGACAGATAGAGACAGAGAGACCTGGTCTCTCAACCTCTTCTTATAAGGGTAAGAATCCCATCATGGAGATTTCACTTGTCATTTAAACCTAATTAACTCCTCCCAACTCCAAATGCCATCACACTGAATTGAGGAGGGGAACTCAAACTTTCAGTCATAACAAAATAGATATTCAATGTGTCAGAGCATAAATAGAATCTTTCAAATTTTCAGTTCAATCTCTTTTTATAATCAAAACCACATAGAGAATCTAGTAGAAAGATAAATAACAGATTGCCTCTTCCTTTACTACAACTCTCTTGCAAAAAGAAGAATGTTTATTGTCATTAAATATTTACTAACTAAATGGAGGCATATAAGCATGAAATTGTGAATTCATGAATGAATAAAAAGATAGATGATGCCATTTAGGCTTGAAGTTAAATAGAAATGATTCAACTAAAATTTATTTTTAATCATGAACTATGAAGGCGGGAGGAGAAGGGGACGACAGAGGATGAGATGGTTGGATGGCATCACCAATGTGATGGACATGAGTTTGAGTAGGCTCTGGGAGTTGGTGATGGACAGGGAGGCCTGGCCTGCTGCAGTCCATGGGGTTGCAAAGAGTTGGACATGACTAAGCAACTGAACTGAACTGATAAATGCTACTTATAGGAATTGTTTTATTTATTCATATTTTAAACAACATATTTTATTATATTACACACATATACCACATCTCTGCAAATATTATCTTCTCATATTTGTGCAGGTTTTTTTTCCTCTTGGGTGAATTAGCTTCCTTCAACCTCAATACTAAAACCTAACTTGTTCACATCCTTCTACACATCAACTTGTCAAATTTTAAAATGTTATCCTATTCTCTGAGGTGCCAACCAACTCATTCAAATTAATGTTGTCAGTTATTTAATGAATAAGCTTTCTACTCTAGCATCCTCAAAAGCTGAATACACTTGTCATAGCAAACTTGGACCTGAACAACAAAATTATAACCTTTGTTCCATACAAAACAAGTGTGAAGGTGACATCTATAATTCATATAGCCTGATTATTATTTCCAGTAGATAAAACAGATATATGTTGAGCCAAGCTCAGTCTCACTAAAACCTCTTTTTCTGACTTTTTGTGACCTGTGGGTCTCTGGTCCACTCAGAACTCAATATTTGAGATTCTCCCATATTTACTTAGCTAAGTGGATGTATCTATATGATGTTTAAGGCACTTAACAAACAGATATAATCAGCACTTAGTTTACCAAAATTGATTCAAGTTAATGGTCTAAAAGAATAAATGTGTTGGAAAAGAGTTCTTGATGTTATAGTGCATTATACAAAAGTACAAAAATGTATTCATTTAAAAATATTACATATAATTGCCATTGTATAAATGTACAGTCATCATACCCTAGAAATAGCTCAGAATTATACTATAGGTTGAAAGATTAAAAATATTGGTACAAGTTATAAAATAGAGGCCTGACCATACCTTAATATGCTTATTATTCTGAAACTAGAGAGGAATTAAAAAAAAAATCTTAGGGGAAGAAATATTGATGCTTCAAAACTTATCAAAAGAAAAAAATATTCTGTAACAAGCTTCCTTCAGAATTCTTAATAAAAAAGAAAATTATGCCATTGAAGAAGATATTTTTTATGAAAGAAAAATTTTAAGTAATGAAAAGGAAGAATTTTTTATCTCTGTAATTTAGAAGATTTTTTGAAAGCAACCATACCAGGAACAGATATGCATATGAATAAAGCAAATTATTAAGATAAATGATCCTTCATCTGTGAGAAGATTAAGCTAAATGATCTCTGGTGTTTCAGCTAAGGCTAGTATTTGATGGTTAGTATATAGGGACAGTTTACAGAGTTGAAATGGTAGCCAAACACTTTAAAATTGTGTGTTAATAAAAGAATAGTGTTTTTATTTTTCCTTCCTCATTCCTCACTAAACTTTGAAAGTAACCTGGGAAAATAATTATGAAATAATAAAAATGCAAAAAAAAAATTCCTCTTTAATTTTTATGAGTCCAGTTATATGTCAGCTTTTAAAGCCAATCAGTCATTCTACAAACAGATACATTTCACTTGCTTGAGGTGTGCAAGATTTCAACTGGAAACAAACACAGCCAGGTATTTCACAATTAGAGGGACATGGAAAATGATAAAAGTTCTAAAGTCTGATTCATATATTTATAAAGCTTAACACCAAGTAAATGAAGGTAAGTGTGTGCTAAGTCACTTCAGTTGTATCCAACTCTTTTCGATCCCATGAACTGTAGCCCGCCAGGCTCCTCTGTCCATGGGATTCTCCAGGTAAAGTTATGTAGTAATTATGAAATAATTTAGGGCAGAAATCAAAGATTAGTTTATGTAAAGGACACTATTCTGCAGACATCTAGAACAGAGAGGCAGACTGTATTGCTTTTCCTTCTGGCTTATTCACTTACTGGTTAAGTGATCTTGGACTGATTAACTGAGCTTCTCTGTGCCTCAGTTCAGTCTCTCAGTCATGTTCGACTCTTTGCAACCCCATGGACTGTAGCACACCAGGCTTCCCTGTCTATCACCAACTCCTGGAGCTTGTTAAAATTCATGTCCATTGAGTCAGTGATGCCATTCAACCATCTCTGTGATCCCCTTCTCTTCCTGCCTTCAATCATTCCCAGCATCAGGGTCTTTTCAGAGGAGTCGGTTCTTCACATCAGGGGCCAAAGTATTGGAGTTTTAGCTTCAGCATCAGTCCTTCCAATGAATTTTCAGGACAGATATCTTTTAGGATGGACTAGCTGGATTTCCTTGCAGTCCAAGGGACTCTCAAGAGTCTCCAACACCACAGTTCAAAAGCATCAGTTCTTTGGCACTCAGCCTTCTTTATAGTCCAACTCTCACATCCATACATGACTACTAGAAAAACCATAGCTTTGACAAGACAGACCATTGTTAGCAAAGTGATGTCTCTGCTTTTTATGTGCAGTCTAGGTTGGTCATAGCTTTTATTCCAAAGAGCAAGCATTTTTTAACTTCATGGCTGCAGTCACCATCTGCAGTGATTTTGGACCCCAAAAATATAAAGTCTCTCACTGCTTCCATTGTTTCCCCATCCATTTGCCATGAAGTGATGGGACCGGATGCCATGATCTTAGTTTTCTGAATGTTGAGTTTTAAGCCAACTTTTTCACTCTCCTCTTTCACTTTCATCAAGAGGCTCTTTAGTTCCTCTTCACTTTCTGCCATAAGGATGGTGTCATCTGTGTATCTGAGGTTATTGATATTTCTCCTGGCAATCTTGATTTCAGCTTGTGCTTTATCTAGTCTGGCATTTCACATAATGTACTCTGCATATAAGTTAAATTAGCAGAGTGACAATATATAGTTTGACGTACTCCTTTCCCAATTTTGAACAAGTCCGTTGTTCCATGTCTGGTTCTAACTGTTGCTTCTTAACCTGTATACAGGTCCCTAGCTGTCCTCATCTCTGTGCCTAACTGTCCTCATCTATGAAAAATAGGTAGTAATGGTGCTTATCTCATTAACTCGTAAAGCATTCAGCAGTATGGACCATGTTCATAATCAAGTACCTATTGTTTTTGTTGCTGTCAGGCAAGAAGTCTTAATAGTTGGTTTTTTAATAGGAGTTAAAGATAAATACTGAAAGTGGAAATGTTAAGTCTCTAATAACTTATGTGTGACTGGAGTGAGCTATTTTGTTCAGAATGTGAATTTGATTTGTTAGAAATATTGAAATGCTGAATGTTTAAGAAAGAGAATGAGAGTCTATCACAAAGATTTTTTTATATTTATTATTATTATTAATGATTGTAGGAACTCTTGAGTCTATTCTCTTAACAAAGTTTAAGTGTGCAACATGGCACAAGTCAATCATAGGTACAATATGTTGGTTTCTAAAATAGTTTAATTCAAGACACATTCAAATATGGAATTATTTTCAAAGAAATAAAAATAGCATATTCATATACATTAAGACAAGTAAAATATAAAATTTTATGTTGATTTTCCTGAACATAGGTAGAATACATCTTTATTTTTATGACATATAGCAAGTCTTTAATCAGTTTCTTAGCCATATCTGTTTCTAGTACTGTGTCAGTGGTATTTTTCTGAAGAACTTTTTTTTCAATACGGTCATAATGTTTTTATTGGAGAAGGAAATGGCAACCCACTCCAGTATTCTTGCCTGGAGAATCCCAGGGATGGGGGAGCCTGTTGGGCTGCCGTCTATGGGGTCGCACAGAGTCGGACATGACTGAAGCAACTTAGCAGCAGCAGCATAATGTTTTTAATTGTTTCCAGAAAATATTTCTTGCAACATTCTTCAAAGTTTTATTTTATAGCTGACCAATTTGAAATTATTGACCTCTTCAACAGACCCTTCCTAAAAGACCATATCTTAACTGAGATAACATCCTCCATAGCTACTGAGCAAATTGTTCCTAAATGTTAGATATAATTCCATTTTTATAACTAAATTTTATAAATATTTCAGCCCATTTATTTTCACAAATATCTACCAGAAGCAAAATTCCTCAAATACTTTGTCAATGTCAAGTCTTTTAAATGTTACAAAATGGACAGATGTTTCAAAATCATAGGTTTTATTCCATTTCCTTCAGCCTCCAATTATAAAGTTACACAATTAAAAACAGGAGTTCCATCTTACTGTAGTTCAGATATTAAAGCTTAATTATAGTATCTCAAAATTAAATCTTACAAACTAACTTCTCATCAGTTTGGTTCAATTTCGTCCTTGTTTTTAAAGAATAATTTCAATATCTTCTTGTTTGTAGGCTTTATTTTTATTCATCACAATTCACTTAAAACTTCAAAATTTAAAATTTCCTTGCTTTGTTTCATTGATTGCTTTAATGAAGTATTTTTAACTAATTATAAAAAAATACAACCAACATTTAGTGAACTAACACTATTGATTAGAGAATAGTTCTTCAAATCCTGAAACATTTCTAAAATTTGTTTAATGATGGGGCAGCAATGAAATCACTTGCTATGTCAAATCTTTTAAATGTTTTTATTTTATTATCAGTTTTGTCACAATTTTTTGTTTAATTTTTCTGTGATTATATTGATTTAAAAATTATAAATTTTCAAAAAATTAGTTTCTTTTAAGAGTGATTAAATATCCTACATCTATAGGAACAGTCATAGATTGCATATACACCATGGCCAATTCCAAGTTTCCAAGTACATTTCTGGCCCACTTTATTTTAAATTACTAGTAAGTATTAAAAAGTTCCATGAAAATAAAATTCACCAAAGTGTGTATTGATAACATTATAGAAAAAAAAACAAAAATGTGTAAGTTTATCTTAAAGACTGCTATTTTAAATTGAATTTGGAGCATTCACATATTATCAAATATTTTGCCATTGAAAAATTGAACTTTGAAAGCATCCTCTGCATAAATTTATTGAGAAATATCAAATCTATACTGAATTGACTTCACTAATTTTGTAATTGAAGTACTTAACTTCCCAGGTGGCTCAGTGGTCAAGAATCCACCTGCCAATACAGGAGGCATGAGAGACAAGGGTCCGATCCCTGGGTTGGGAGGATCCCCTGGAGGAGGGCATGGCAACCCACTCCTGTATTCTTGCCTGGAGAATCCCATGGACAGAGGAGCCTGGCGGGCTGCAGTCCATGGGGTTGCAAAGAGTCGAAATGACTTAGAGACTTTGCACACATACTGAATTGACTTCACTGATTTTCTATTTGAAGTACTTAATATCACTGATACAAAGTGTTTTCTAAGTTCTTCTGCCAGTGGAGCCTATACATGTGTGGTTATTATTTCACTTTTCATATGTGTACAAGCAAACTGTAAATGGATACAATTAGTTAAGAACATTCTAATTATGGCCCTGATTCAGTCTTTACTAAATATTCAAATATATGTATGTGCACAGAGGGAGTTAAATATTTACATGATGATTTCTGTATAGAGGCCTGCAAATTTTAGATGTCATGAAATTTAAAACTGGTTGTGAATTAAACCCCACTTACAATGGTATTAAGTGAGGTGACTTTTCTTTTTGAATGTTGACTAGTAAGAATTACTTGAAAAAACATACCAGCTAAAGCCTACTTACCTACTTGTGGAAACCTTCCAATGTGTAAGTAAATGTCAGAAATATTGATAGAATGTTGTTTTATTTTCCTTTTATAGAAATTGGAGAGCTAAAGCTTGATGCTAAAAGAACTGTTTCACAGTTTTATTTTTTTGGAGGCTATATATATTCATATATATTTTTAAACTCATTCTTCCTGGAAGATAGCCTCTGAGAAGCATTTCCTTATTTAGTTTTACAGATTGTCACAGACTGTCATCTAATCATCTTCATATCTTTCTCTGAAAAAGGAAAATACATTTAATCTTTGAAGCAACACAAAACCTATGATGAATTGCAAATGGCCAGCAATTGAGTTCAACTTTGATTTTTGAATGGCAGCCTTACTTTGTCTTTCTATTCTTCCTCCCTGTTGGGTTGTCATTTCATTGTTTTCACTTCTGTGCTAATTTTAAATGAAGTGTGCAATCATCTGTGAAATACTTTGTATTAAAGCTGTATGAAATATTTCTTTTTTGCTGCATCCTTTCAAAACTAATTCTCTGTTTCAGATTGAAATTAGTATCTATCCCCCTTCCATCCTGCCTGGGTCAATGCCTCTTTGCCTATTCAATTTGGAGTTCTAAACTTCATTTGACTTTTCCTACAGCTTCTATTTTCTCAGAACATCTGAATTCACTACTTGTTTCACCATTATTCATTTTCCTAGTCGATGACTTGATAGGAGTTAGATTAGTTGATTTTTATATTCTATTTAGATAGAAAGGACAGAAAGATGAAAGGAAGGAGAGGAAGGGAGAAAAGAAGGAGGGGGGAGAAGGGAAGGAAGGAAAAGTGATAAAAGAAAGAAAAAAAGGTGTAGTTGTGTATTCTGAATTATGAAAACAGATATCTATAACATATTATGCTCTTAGGCCAGAAGTTTATGCCTCCTACCCTCCACCCCCGTTACCTTTAGAGTATCTTCTTAATTTATTTCCATTTGAATTATCAGGACCTCAGTACCATTAAGAAAGGGTGCCCAAAGAGCATACCTGGTCATGAGTGAGTTGTGATTGATAGAAATGCCTGCCTCAAAATTATCTACGTTCTCATTCAGTGTCTGGGAATCCTGCAGTCATCCGTATCATCTGGTGGTGGTGCTTTAAATTCACTTTGAACCCAGATGGAGTGTCTGTGAAACCTGTGCCCGTTTGTCTCAGCAGGGCACCCTATGCCTCTCTACAGGCTTTCCTGGTGGCTCAGACAATAAAGAATTTGTCTGCAATGCAAGAGACCTGGGTTTGATACCTGGGTTTGGAGGATCCCCTGGAAAAGGGAATGGCAACCCACTCCGGTATTCTTGCCTGGAGAACCCCATAGACAGAGGAGCCTGGCGGGCTACAGTGCATGGGGTTGCAAAGAGTTGGACACGACTGAGCTACTCACACAAACACGCCTCCCTACAACACTTCCCACACCCTCTTCACCCATTCCTTTTATTGATCTGATGACACCAAGAAGCTTCAGGTCTAGTGTCTAAGGGATGTCACAGATCCTACAACTGAGCCTTCATTCCAGGAGCAAGTCTGATAAGGATCATCCCTGCTGGTTGGAGCATATATTTTTACTGCCAGAATGGTCCTGATGACTTGACTTAGGAGCTCTCATTCCATTGGATTCCAAATGAATGATGCTCTGGCTACCCATGTTTCACAGCGAATAACCATGAAATTTGGACTTTGGCCTGTCAGTGGTTAGACTCTATACTGCCTTAAATCTATAGCACCCCAGGGCAATGAATGTGATGGCAGACTTCCTTTATCCTGTGTGCCAGCCACTGGCACTAAAGGTTGTCTCCCCAATTGCTCCCCAGGCTCCACACTATATGTCAGGCAGTCTTCCTATGTGTCTGTGCCATTGCTTATGGCTTATAAGATAGTTACTTCACAATGCCAAATGGGCTTTCTCATGGATTTTCTCTCTTGTTGTATAGCAATAGCCTCCTTTCCTGGGTGGGTCTTAAGATGTCAGACAAGGGCAGGACAATCCTTTAGCAAACGTGGCAACTCTTCTGGTTCCACGCATGAGCCTTTCATCTGTCCTTCCTGCTGGTGGCAATATGGAGGTGCAGAAGGCAGAGATATAGTCATCACTGGAGATTACATTCTAGGAGAAGTGATTATAGCCTAAAATATTCAAGAGAAGAATAAATGATTGGAAGCTGAATTGGTCCTTGTTTACATTGTAAGATTATCAATGATAAATTTAACATAGTAGAGAAGGAAATTAACATTCATAATTTCCCCTATAATCTGAGTAAGTCTTGCATTTGTTGCTATCATTAATGGAACACAGTTACTGTCTTTGAGACTTCTTGGAATCCATTATTTCTGGAAGTACAGTGGAGGGAGCAATCATAAAAAATCATGCCTTTAGCATTAAATGTTTTGGGGGGACTGCTGAGGGATGGAGATCTGTATTGTTATAACGCAACCTGGTTCCAAGACTCATGTTGTAATAAGAGCATTGCTACCTTTACCTCATAATGGAGACAGGAAAATTAGTCAAAAATGGTACACATATTAATAAATAAGGTAGAGAGATAGTTGTTCTTGGACCTTAATGTGAAGAGATGGCTCCTGGGTAGTATGAAGAATCTCCATGTGTACTAGTAAAACAGAAAAGCAAATAGGCAATTACCTCTAACCATTATTGTCCCATTATTCTAAATCCTCTAAATTGATAAATTGCTGTACTACATATGGGCCCATAAATTTTGTAATATTTTTAAAGTCAAAGTGTATTTATTGATAGGGGCCTCACACAGTATGGCATCATGGACAGTTTTATATTCTATGAATATCATACATTTGATATATCCTTAATCATATTTTTTTCTTCTGGTTTGACTGGTAGTCAGCAATGCTAGGTACTCAGTTGGCTTTGACATGGTCCTAGGCACTCTAAGGGCTCAGTGGTAAAGGACCTGCCTGTCAATGCAGTAGCTTCAGGTTCGATCCCTGGGTTGGTAAGATCCCCTGGAGGAGAGCATGGCAACTCACTCCCATATTCTTGCCTGGAGAATTCCATGGACAGAGGAGCCTGGTGGGCTACAGTCCATGGGTTTGCTAAGAGTCGAACAGGACTGAAGCGACTTAGCATGGGCACACCTAGGCACTCCAGATAATCCTGTTTCCTGAGAAGGGGCATATTGAATCTTAACTATAGTATTTCTGTTGGTCATTAACATCATTTTTTTTTTAAATTATCACTCTTAATGGTCAAAAGAGAACTTAGAATTTCATTAGGAGCTGCTGATCTTAGAAATGCCTACTATGTTAATTTGCTTAAAATTTGATTTTTAGTTTAATTCACTTTGTCACTGTTAACATTTTTCTGTGTTCATATAGATGTCAATAATGGAGTGATTTTACAAATCATCATTTTAGAAATACATAGATATTTAGTTGTCACGGTAAACATCTTGTTTTTCACTGTGCGTTGCACAAATTTTTTCCATTCCTTTTGCCCTTTGTGGTTGGATCTAACAGTAGATGTATTGATTTGTTACATCAAGTAAACATTTTATGTGGATCAAAAAGAAAAAAAGAACAATAACTAGAACCTAGAACAATGTCAATATACACTGGAAACTTAACATGTTCATGGATGGTATAAACAAAGAGTAAAAACCTGAACATGAATAATGAATTAATTTTGTCTTTATTATAATGCAATGTTTATGCTGCTTGGCTATGTATTACGATAAGTCAGAAAAAGTGGAAAATTTTAATGCAAGAAAATAGTTATACTATTTGTAATCAGCCGCCGCCGCCACCGCCGCCGCCGCCACCAAGTCGCTTCAGTCGTGTCCAACTTTGTGCGACCCCACAGACTGCAGCCTACCAGGCTTCTCTGTCCATGGGATTCTCCAGGCAAGAACACTGGAGTGGGTTGCCATTTCCTTCTCCATTGGAATCAGCAGTATTCCTCTTTTTCTAAAGTGTGAAGACTTCCTGCTGAGGACATTTTAACCAAGCACACACTCTCTGTTTTTGTTTGTATTTATTTTATCATTAAAAAAGAGGTATTTAAAAACATATTTGACTCAGGCACCATTAGAGAGAGATAGAGAACAAGAGAGAAGGAAATTATGGGGTGGGATGTAGAGTTTCCACAGGAGGCTAGTTTTCCATGCTTGGAATATAAATAAACAGCAAGACAGGTTCTGAGGTTTGGCAGTACAAATTACAGTCCTTCAGTTGGATCCTTGAAAGGAACCATCTGGCAGTGTTAGCTGTGTGGAATCTGAAGCAATTGATTGCACTGCATTAAATCTGACAACCAAAAGTTGCCTCTATTTTTGTATTGGTAACTTAAACTACAAATACTTGTAGTATACATCTGATTTACAGAGTCTTGATCATATTCCTTTCTCTCAATGAATCCATGAATAGTTATAGGAACACTAGGATTTCCTGAGCTTCTCTTATGGGAGGCATTGGAAAGGGGGTGGCCAGAATTACTCTACTGAGATGATCATACAGTAAAGAATCATCTTCAAATGAAGATGTGGAAATTGAGAGGAAATTTGGAATGGGGTGAGAGGATGGATTGTAATCAACCAAAAATATGACAGATAAATGCCAAAGAGTACAACTTAGTTTAATTAAGTACAGAGTTTAATTTTAAGAGACTTGTTATATACTATTAATATGTTCTGTCACTGGCTTTGGTAAATCGCCTTATCTTTTTGAACTTATGTTTTCTCATTATGGAAAGAAGAGGGCTGCAATGGTTGAAGCAAATGCTATAAAAGGTAAATTCCACTTTTAAAATGCAATTTGTTCTATGCCACTCTTTCAAACTTTTGCCTGATATTTTCCAAATCCATTCTTGTTTATCACATAATGTCAACAAAATGAGCTGAAAACTTAAGATTAAATTTATGTAGAATGAACAAACATCAATGCAACTTTAATGAAAGGTAAAATCTTGCTTGCATATGCTAATGTGAACAGAGTGAATGACTTCTGATTCCAAGATGTAGGATGTTGTTCCATCTGAATGAAAAACATCAGAAAATTCCTTCAAAAATTCTTTATTTTTGTTATTTCATAAAGGAGGTCAAAGAATTTTAGAGTTGTATAAAAGCAAGTTCAAGATGCTGACAAGCACTGTATTCTTTAATAACTACTGCAGACTATCTGGGAGAAGGCAATGGCAACCTACTCCAGTACTCTTGCCTGGAAAATCCCATGGATTGAGGAGCCTGGTAGGCTGCAGTCCATGGGGTCGCTAAGAGTCGGACACGACTGAGCGACTTTACTTTCACTTTTCACTTTTCATGCATTGGAGGAGGAAATGGCAACCCACTCCAGTATTCTTGCCTGGAGAATCCCAGGGATGGCGGGGCCTGGTGGGCTGCCGTCTATGGGGTCGCATGGAGTCGGACACGACTGAAGTGACTTAGCAGTAGCAGCAGCAGCAGACTATCTGGATATTACTATTTTTATAGTACAATTAATGAATTATATTCAATATATTGATGTAGCATGAGTGCTTAGTATATGAAAAACTGTTAGTTGCTCAGTAGTGTCTGACTCTTTGTGACCCCATGGACTTGTAGCCTGCCAGGCTCCTCTGTCCATGGGATACTTCCCGGCATGAATGTTGGAGTGGGTAGCCATTCTCTTTTCCAGGGTGTCTTTCTAGTATATAGAAACACTCAATATATACTTGGGAATAAGTGAATACATTCATTTGAAAGAGTAGATCAACAAACTGTTAAAATTTTAATTAAGTCACATATTCTGGAGATAGAGCCATACAATTTGAAAGCATTTTGGTATTAGATTGATATTCAGTTTCATCTGGATGCTTTCCAGCATGAGAACTTCAGGATGATTGCTCTTTGAACAACCATTAAGCAAAAGATTCATTTAAGAAGTACTTAATAAAAATATTATAGGTGATGGGAAAATGAAAATAGTACTGTTCTTTTGCAATATGAATAGCATGAACTATGTTCAGAAACTAGTCCCTAGAAATTATTCTGAGATTAAGAAGCAGATCAAGGAAGTCATTGGCAACACATGCAATTTCTTACAGGAAAGTTTGTCATTATGGATAGACCAAGCCAAGAAGCATGAGAGCAGATGGTGAAATGCCAAGTATGAAAAACTTCATGTCTCTCTCTAGTATCCTAGGCATATACGGACTTGGATATAGACCAGCACTGACTACTGTGGGCCACTGAGGAGCAAAAATTATACAGCAATCATCACAGTGAGAAATAGAACCCTGGAGAGAAACCCCGACCTTCAGCCATCTCTGTTACAAATCCATCATGGTCTCTTGAAAGCCATTTGGAAGGCAGGGAACCTGCCAGTGCATTTACTTAAAGTTGGCTTCATCTCTGAAGAAGGCTCTAGAAGAGCCACTCAGAGCGTTCCCCTTTTTCTTTCTAACTTTCCTATTGATATATCTCAGTAGGTTAGTTTGGGGATTTAATAAGATAGTTAAATAAGATTACTTGGAAAGGTATGAAATGCTATTTGAGCTATTTACTTATACTATTTTTAGTATCACAAGTTAAAAATGCCCTAACAGTAACAAAGCTTTTCAAATTGAGGTTAGTTAGAACAATGATGCTTGTGGAAGTATTTTCTCTTTCTTTCAAGAAAATAATGATATTTATAGGTAAAGATACCGAATATTTTCTAGTATACTATGACATTTAAAATGTAACAGTATATAAGCAATTAGTTATCTTTTATCTTGATTATTTTTGAGAAATGATAACTATATTATGTGAAATAACCCAGAGCCTCAATTCATTTCATTCTACACTAGAGAGAGATAAATATAAGAATCAATCAACCTAAGAATGAATTTAGTAAAAATAAGTCTAAAGGAATCAATGGAATAAATAATGATACAGTCAAAATATATTGTAGGTTCCTTTAAATTCACAAGACTGGAAAAAAGGGTATATATCAAATGTTTCCCAGTTTATGAAACAAACAAAATTAAGGAAATATTTTAATTGATGGTGTACTTTCTTTTTCAATATGCTTTTCTAGAAGAGAAATGAGGGTTATCTTCTTTCTTTGGATTATTTAGACATTTAATCACAAATTTGTGTGTCTTTGTGCGTGTGTGGAGTTGGTGATGGACAGGGAGGCCTGGCGTGCTGCAGTCCATGGTGTCCCAAAGAGTCAGACTCGACTGAGCAGCTCAGCAAAATACAGCACAACTCAGCGCAATACAGTGCAACACAGCACCACCTCAAATGATGGTTTAATGACCGTTCTTTTGCATGTCTCATTATAAACATATTGTAGCTTTTTACCAAAACATATACTGAGAAGTGGTGTGACTGAATTATATGACATGCATCATCACCTATCCCAAATATTGCCAAAATGCTTTTCAGTTTTAGATCTCATTCAGCGTTGCCTACACACTTGATGTTCGTGTAACTTTTGATTGCTGCCAATCTGATAGGTTTGGAATAAAATTGTAGTGTTTTAACTTGCATTTTCCTCAAGAGTAATGTAATTGAGCAAATGTTCTGCTTATTGCCAGTCAGCTTTGCTTTTCTATAAATTAACTGTTCATATGTTTTGATTTATTTATTTTTCTGCTGTTTTTCTTTCTAATTTAAATGCTAATCCACTGTGATGCACATACACTATCACATTTGTTGTTGTTCAGTCGCTAAGTCGTGTCCAACTTTTTGCTACCCCATGGACTGCAGAATGCCTGGCTTCCCTGTCCTTCACCATCTCCTGAAGTTTGTTCAAACTCATGTTCATTGAGTCAGTGATGCTGTCCAACTATGTCCTCTCTCATGCCCTTCTCCTACTCTCAATATATATGTTTACTTTTATACTTTGATAATGTTTTTTTTTAACCATATCATAGCCTATATATTTTAATTGCTGTTAAATTTATTCTTTTGTAACACTTTCCAAATTTTGAAATGTGTTATGCTACTAGCCTGAAGATATTTTCTTCAATAATTTTTCATGTCTTACCTTTAATCTTTTTTCAAAATATGCATAATTATATATGAGTGTAAGTGAGTGTATGTGTGTGTGTAGTAAGAAGCAGTGGTTTTTATTTTGTGTGTCTGTGTTTTTATTCCAAGACGGTGCTCAATTGTCCAAGAATAGTTTAAAAAAATAACTCATGATTCCCTAATGATATAAAATGCTCATGTTATTGTGTGGCAAGTTCCATATATGCATAGGTCTAGTTTGAAAATTCAAATGTTTTTCTTTTTACATTTTTTCCACTGTAAATTTTTACATGTTTTTCCATAGTAAATACCACAGTATTTTAATTATTATAATATTAAATATTGATTTTCCTTTATTGTCTTTTTACTGAAAACTTACTTTGATTATATTTATATCTTTATTTTTTTAAATAAATTTTCCTTCTTATAAATGTTAACATCATCTTGGAATTGATTGGTTGAGAATAGATTAAAAATTGACTGATTATAATATTGAGTCATCATGGCCATTAATAATGCATCATTTCATTTAATTGGTTTTTAATATCCTTCAATAAAGTTTAACTAATTTTTATATAAAAGTCTTGCATAAATTTTGTTAGAATTATTACTAGGTACATATGGTTAATGAGATATTTTTATTTTTTAAATCATTTCTAAAGAGTCACAACTGGTTTAAGAGATTATATTGTTTTGCTATGTTTTCCTCTCTTGTTCTATTCCTTTTTATGTATTTATGTTTCATTTTTTACGTTTTGTTTATTCTTTTGCAAATGTTAAAGATTTTAAAAGTTGTATCCCCAGGTCTACTTTTCAATATAGAGGAGCAGCTGTGATGATGACCTAGTCCATAATTTTGAAAAGGAAACACCTAATATTTGCTTTGGGTGTTTCTTTATCCCTGTGCTTTGTGCTGGAATTTATTTTCGAGACAGTGATTGTGGGCACTTCCAGGGCTCGCTTCATTGATTTTCCTTCTCTCAAGGACCACAAGCACTGTCATGTTCAGTGTTTGAAAATTATCGTTTCAAATATTTTGTCTGCTTTCTAGTTTCTAGTGTGGACAAGCAAGTTTATTCCTGTTATTCCATTATAGCCTTAAAGAGATATATAATTTTCAAAATAGTTTATATTTCTGCTTTCTTGGGATGTAGACATCTTGTACTTCATTGTAAAACAGAATTGCTTATTTGGGGGTATTCTTGTCACATTCCTCATCCTAAAGAAACTTTTAATTTTGGGAGTCTAGCTATTTTCAGGTTTATAGTTACTTGAATATATATATCATCTAGTCAAGGCTATGGTTTTTCCAGTAGTCATATATGGATGTGAAAGTTGGACCATAAAGAAGGCTGAGCACCAAAGAATTGATGCTTTTGAACTGTGGTATTGGAGAAGACTCTTGAGAGTCCCTTGGACTGCAGGGATATCCAACCAGTTCATCCTAAAGGATCAGTCCTGGGTGTTCAATGGAAGGACTGATGCTGAAGATGAGACTCCAATACTATTGGCCAATACTCCAATACTGATGTGAAGAACTGACTCATTGGAAAAGACCCTGATGTTGGAAAAGACTGAAGGCAGGAGGAGAAGGGGACGACAGGGGATGAGATGGTTGGATGGCATCACTGACTCAATGAACATGAGTTTGAGTGAACTCCAGGAGTAGGTGATGGACAGGGAGGCCTGGCATGCTGCAGTCCATGGGATCTCAAAGTGTCGGACACGACTGAGCAACTGAACTGAACTGAATATATATACAATTAAAATCAAATTTTTCCTGTATGTCAGCCACATTGTACAAGTTTGACTCATAGTACAGTGACTGTTGTTCAACTGTCTTTCATACTTGGCTTTATACTTTTTCATTTTTACTCACTGATTATTTAAATATTTGTTTTAAATTTTGAAATTCATGTTCTATAATATTATTTTTTATCAATTATTTGAAATGAGTTGAGATGTGATTCATTTCAATTTTTATAAGGACTAAATATGTGCATAAAAAGAATGTGTATTTTCAGAAGTAGTTGCAGTTCTCCATGGCTCAGTGGTAAAGCATATACTTGCCAGTTCAGGAGGCACTAATCGATACCTGGGTTAGGAGGATCCCCCAGAGGAGAAAATGCAACCACTCTGTATTCTTGCCTGGGAAATCCCATCTACAGAGGAGACTGGTGGGCTACAGTCATGGGGTTGCAAGAATTGGACACTACTGAGTGACTGAGCACACACATAGATGTCTATGCAAACAAGCTCAAACAAATTTGTTATTTAAATTGCTGAAGTATTTTCTATATTTACATACACATATCACACATATACATATTTTATGATTGTGTATACAGAGATAAATAATTAGAAATAATATAGTGATGTGTAATATCATTTCTACATACTAGTTGTAAAGAACCCACCTCCCAATGCAGGAAGCATAAGACATGCAGGTTCGACCCCTGGGTCAGAAAGATCCCTTGGAGGAGAAAATGCAACCCATTCCAGTATTCTTGTCTAGAGAATGCCACAGACAGAGGAGCCTGGCAGAGTACAGTCCCTGGGGACTTATTGAAAGTGAAAGTCGCTCAGTTGCGTCTGACTCTTTATGACCGCATGGGCTTACAGTCCAGGGAATTCTCCGGGCCAGAGAATTCTCTGGGCCACTGGAGTGGGTAGCCGTTCCCTTCTCCAGGGGATCTTCCCAACTCAGGGATTGAACCCAGGTCTCCCACATTGCAGGCAAATTTTTTACCAACCGAGCCACAAGGGAAGTCCAAGAATACTATAGTGGGTACCCTATACCTTCTCCAGCGAATCTGCCCGACCCAGGGACTGAATAGGGGTCTCCTGCATTGTGGGCAGATTCTTTACCAAGTGAGCTATTAGAGAAGCCCTTGGGACTTATTAGTTGATGCCTTTATTTTATTGATACTGACTTATTTTGATTGTTTAAAATTCAGTCTGAATTATTGCTGAATTCAGGCCTAGCAATTTTCAGTTTTTCTGATGTTGAAATATTTCCATCAGAAGCTCTGATTTTTGCCTCTATCTACAGTCAGACTGTAGTTGAGTTGGAGTTGGTGATGGACAGGGAAGCCTGGCATACTGCAGTTCATGGGGTCACAAAGAGCCAGATAGGACTGAGCGACTGAACTGAACTGAACTGGACAGTTAAATGGACTCACAAGCTTTGAAATGAAATTAGCCACTTAAAAGTTATGCTATTATTTCATAATAATGAAATAGGTATTTCATTATTTCTCTGATTATTTCTCCTTTCCTTCCAAGGTAAGGAGCAATGGCTGCACTTTGCTGGAGCAGCCGTGAGGAGATACCCCACGCCCAAGGTAAGAGAAACCCAACTAAGATGGTAGGTGTTGCAAGAGGGCATCAGAGGGCAAACACACTGAAACCATACTCACAGAAAACTAGCCAATCTAATCACACTAGGACCACAGCCTTGTCTAACTCAATGAAACTAAGTCATGCCCGTGGGGCGACCCAATTGGGCGGGTCATGGTGGAGAGATCTGACAGAATGTGGTCCAGTGCAGAAGGGAATGGCAAACCACTTCAGTATTCTTGCCTTGAGAAACCCATTAACAGCATGAAAAGGCAAAATGATAGGATACTGAAAGAGGAACTCCCCAGGTCAGTAGGGGCCCAATATGCTACAGGAGGTCAGTGGAAAAATAACTCCAGAAAGAATGAAGGGATGGAGCCAAAGCAAAAAGAATACCCAGCTGTGGATGTGACTGGTGATAGAAGCAAGGTCCAATGCTGTAAAGAGCAATATTGCATAGGAACCTGGAATGTCAGGTACATGAATCAAGGCAAATTGGAAGTGGTCAAACAAGAGATGGCAGGAGTGAATGCCGACATTCTAGGAATCAGCGAACTGAAATGGACTGGAATGGGTGAATTTAACTCAGATGACCATTATATCTACTACTGCGGGCAGGAATCCCTCAGAAGAAATGGAGTGGCCATCATGGTCAACAAAAGAATCCGAAATACAGTAATTGGATGCAATCTCAAAAACGACAAAATGATCTCTGTTACTTTCCAAGGCAAACCATTCAATATCACAGTATCCAAGTCTATGCCCCAACCAGTAACGCTGAAGAAGCTGAAGTTGAACGGTTCTATGAAGACCTACAAGACCTTTTAGAACTAACACCCAAAAAAGATGTCCTTTTCATTATAGGGGACTTGAATGCAAAAGTAGGAAGTCAAGAAACACCTGAAGTAACAGGCAAATTTGGCCTTGGAATACGGAATGAAACAGGGCAAAGACTAACAGAGTTTTGCCAAGAAAATGCACTGGTCATAACAAACACCCTCTTCCAACAACACAAGAGAAGACTCTATACATGGACATCACCAGATGGTCAACACCGAAATCAGATTGATTATATTCTTTGCAGCCAAAGATGGAGAAGCTCTATACAGTCAACAAAAACAAGACCAGGAGCTGACTGTGGCTCAGACCATGAACTTCTTATTGCCAAATTTAGACTGAAATTGAAGAAAGTAGGGAAAACCACTAGACCATTCAGGTATGACCTAAATCAAATCCCTTATGATTATACAGTGGAAGTGAGAAATAGATTTAAGGGCCTAGATCTGATAGACAGATTGCCTGATGAACTATGGAATGAGATTCGTGACATTGTACAGGAGACAGGGATCAAGACCATCCCCATGGAAAAGAAATGCAAAAAAGCAAAATGGCTGTCTGGGGAGGCCTTACAAATAGCTGTGAAAAGAAGAGAAGTGAAAAGCAAAGGAGAAAAGGAAAGATACCCATTTGAATGCAGAGTTTCAAAGAATAGCAAGAAGAGATAAGAAAGCCTTCTTCAGCGATCAGTGCAAAGAAATAGAGGAAAACAACAGAATGGGAAAGACTAAGGATCTCTTCAAGAAAATCAGAGATACCAAAGGAACATTTCATACAAAGATGGGCTCAATAAAAGACAGAAATGGTATGGACCTAACAGAAGCAGAAGATATTAAGAAGAGATGGCAAGAATACACAGAAGAACTGTACAAAAAAGATCTTCACTACCCAGATAATCACGATGGTGTGATCACTGACTTAGAGCCAGACATCCTGGAATGTGAAGTCAAGTGGGCCTTAGAAAGCATCACTATGAACAAAGCTAGTGGAGGTGATGGAATTCCAGTTGAGCTATTCCAAATCCTGAAAGATGATGCTGTGAAAGTGCTGCACTCACTATGCCAGCAAATTTGGAAAACTCAGCAGTGGCCACAGGACTGGAAAAGGTCAGTTTTCATTCCAATCCCAAAGAAAGGCAATGCCAAAGAATGCTCAAACTACCCCACAATTGCACTCATCTCACATGCTAGTAAAGTAATGCCCCAAATTCTCCAAGCCAGGCTTCAGCAATAGGTGAACCGTGAACTTCCAGATGTTCAAGCTCGTTTTAGAAAAGGCAGAGGAACCAGAGATCAAATTGCCAACATCTGCTGGATCATGGAAAAAGCAAGAGAGTTCCAGAAAAACATCTATTTCTGCTTTATTGACTATGCCAAAGCCTTTGACTGTGTGGATCACAATAAACTGTGGGAAATTCTGAAAGAGATGGGAATACCAGACCACCTGATCTGCCTCTTGAGAAATTTGTATGCAGGTCAGGAAGCAACAGTTAGAACTGGACATGGAACAACAGACTGGTTTCAAACAGGAAAAGGAGTTCGTCAAGGCTGTATATTGTCACCTTGTTTATTTAACTTCTATGCAGAGTACATCATGAGAAACGCTGGACTGGAAGAAACACAAGCTGGAATCAAGATTGCCAGGAGAAATATCAATAACCTCAGATATGCAGATGACACCACCCTTATGGCAGAAAGTGAAGAGGAACTAAAAAGCCTCTTGATGAAAGTGAAAGTGGAGAGTGAAAAAGTTGGCTTAAAGCTCAACATTCAGAAAATGAAGATAATGGTATCTGGTCCCATCACTTCATGGGAAATAGATGGGGAAACAGTGGACACAGTGTCAGACTTTATTTTTCTGGGCTCCAAAATCACTACAGATGGTGACTGCAGCCATGAAATTAAAAGATGCTTACTCCTTGGAAGGAAAGTTATGACCAACCTAGACAGCATATTGAAAAGCAGAGACATTACTTTGCCAACAAAGGCTCGTCTAGTCAAGGCTATGGTTTTTCCTGTGGTCATGTATGGATGTGAGAGTTGGACTGTGAAGAAGGCTGAGCGCCAAAGAATTGATGCTTTTGAACTGTGGTGTTGGAGAAGACTCTTGAGAGTCCCTTGGACTGCAAGGAGATCCAACCAGTCCATTGTGAAGGAGATCAGCCCTGGGATTTCTTTGGAAGGAATGATGCTAAAGCTGAAACTCCAGTACTTTGGCCACCTCGTGCGAAGAGTTGACTCATTGGAAAAGACTCTGATGCTGGGAGGGATTGGGGGCAGGAGGAGAAGGGGACGACGGAGGATGAGATGCCTGGATGGCATCACTGACTCGATGGACGTGAGTCTGAGTGAACTCCAGGAGTTGGTGATGGACAGGGAGGCCTGGCATTCTGACATTCATGGGGTCGCAAAGAGTTGGACACGACTGAGCGACTGATCTGATCTGATCCATGAACTATTTTGGAGTTTGTTTTTGTAGGTTTCAAATACAACTGGATTTTTCTTCTAAGTTTGAATACTTTATTTCAGAGAACACAATAGATAACAATTATATTCATATTGTGTTTTTACCTAACAAATTACAGAGGCATACCAACTATTCAGTCAGTAATACAATACTGTGAAATAGCTAAGGCAGATAAAATTATATTATTGTTAATGAAACTGTGGGCTCAGAAAGTTAAGGAATACTAAGCAACATGAAAGTGAAACTCGCTCAGTCGTGTTCAACTCTTTGTGATCCCATGGACTACATAGTCCATGGAATTCTCTAGGACAGAATCCTTTCCCTCCTCCAGAGTATCTTCCCAATCCAGGAATTGAACCCAGGTTTCCTGCATTGCGGGCGGATTCTTTACCAGCTGAGCCACAAGGAAAACCCAAAAATACTGGAGTGGGTAGCTTATTCCTTCTCCAGTGGATCTTCTGGACCCAGGAATCGAACCTGGGTCTCCTGCATTGCAGGCAGATTCTTTACCAACTGAGTTATGAGGGAAGTAAGCAACATGGCTAGGACTTAAATGCTGTTATTTTTACCCTAATCTTGGATTTTTTTTTTCTTTCCAGTATGAAAAGAATAATTCAAATGTGACACTTTTCTTTCATACTTACATATAGAAAACACAATTGACTGACACAGCTTCTAACATGCAACGTTTTGATCCCAATACATACATATTCATATTCTCAGTCCTCTGTTCAATGTTAATAAATGCCCCCCACCACTTCCTCATGGTCTTTTAATGTTCCTAGGCAAGAAAGCATGACTGAATTATTAGAATCTCATGCTGTATTGCACTTATTATGAATTATATTTATTAAAATTAACTAAAGCATGAGAAAAGTTTTTATTTATACAACTAAAATTATGTTCAACTCTATAAATGTGAAGATTGGTAAGTATCCTTCAAAGAATTTGGATATTTAGAAATGATAGACTTAGGTTTGTTAAGCAAAAACTCTTAGAGCAAGAACTTATTTCAATCACTTTCAAGTTAATTTCTGGTCTGTTATCTGAAGAAATCACCATTAGCATTTTGTTTGTTCTCTAAAATGCTGAATGTGTTAATTACAAATCACCTACATAAGGTAAAATAATTTTGACTGTGTTTTGAAAAGTTTTGTTACGTGGGTCTTGTCAGACTTTAGAAAAAATAGAAATATGTTGTAGTGAAATGTACATTGATTTTTATGGTCCAGGCCTTGGCTTTAGGTGTGGCTTTACCAATGTGACTAGATGACCTTAAGCTTTATTTACTCATAAGTAAATAAGTGAAGTCGCTCAGTCATGTCCGACTGTTTGTGACCCTGTGGACTGCAGCCCATCAGGCTCCTCCGTCCATGGAATTCTCCAGGCAAGAATAATGGAGTGGGTTGCCATTTCCTTCTCCAGGGGATCTTCCCAACCCAGGGATCGAACCCAGGTTTCCTGCATTGCAGGCAGACACTTTAACCTCTGAGCCACCAAGGAAGCCCTTATTTACTCATAGGTAATCAGCCCTGGGATTTCTTTGGAAGGACTGATGCTAAAGCTGAAACTCCAGTACTTTGGCCACCTCATGCGAAGAGTTGACTCATTGGAAAAGACTGATGCTGGGAGGGATTGGGGGCAGGGGCAGGAGGAGAAGGGGACGACAGAGGATGAGATGGCTGGATGGCATCACTGACTCGATGGATGTGAGTCTGAGTGAACTCCAGGAGTTGGTGATGGACAGGGAGGCCTGGCGTGCTGCGATTCATGGGGTCGCAAAGAGTTGGACATGACTGAGCGGCTGAACTGAACTGAACTGAACTGAAGATTTATTTTGGAGAAGGAAATGGCAACCCACTCCAATATTCTTGCCTGGGAAACCCCATGGACAGAGGAACCTGGCCAACTACAATCCATGGGGTCGCAAAAGAGTTGGATATAGCTTTTAATGACAACAGCAGCAAGATTTATTTACTAAGTTTCATTTACTCATAGGTAAGATTTCTAAATCAAAGTAAGATAAACATTTATAAATAAGTATTAAAATGAAAGCCACACATCCAATCAATAGAACTGTTGGTATCTTTTGCTTTACACAGCCATCTTGATCTTGGCATTACCATATACCACTCAATGTATAGTGTAGAAGATAGTGATGCAACTTCAAGAGTGCCAGCAAGTTTCCCATGTCAACCTACACTTTCAGTTGATGTCACCTGATGACTAGTAATCATTAAAGTTTCATCTTTTTGTCTTATATTTGCTTCCCAGTTAAAATGCAATTAAATAGAGAATGTTAAGCTGTTATAAATCATTTATGCCACCGTGTAAAGGCAGAGAAAGATCAATCTATTTTTGAGAAAGAAGTGAGCTACTTTGGATATTATTGCCCCAAGTTGGAACATTTGTATTGAGATTAGATATCACGTTAAAGACTTTTTTTTTGGTCTTAGGTTATAAGAAACTTATTAAGAGGAAAAATTTGACAAAAAACTTTGCAACAAATAATGACTCTGTAAATTGAATGGCACTGAAAAAATTAACCTTAATAAAAGCTATGCATGCGTGCTAAGTCATGTCAGTCATGTCCAACTCTTTGCGACCCCATGAACTGTAGCCCACCAGGCTCCTCTGCCCATGGGGTTCTCTAGGCAAGAATACTGGAGTGGGTTGTCATTCCATCCTCTAGGGGATCTTCCCCAACCAGGTAGTGAACCCACATCTCTTATGTCTCTTGCCTTGGCAGGTGGGTTCTTTACCATTAGCGCCACCTGGGAAGAGCCCCAAATGAAAGATATATTTGACATCAAAGCTACATCATAGAAAAGAGTGCAAAAATCATATTAATATTTGGATGTTATAGCAACATCCCTGTGATATGGAAAAAGTTCCTCTTAAAGTGAGGTTCAGATGTCAAAACATGACAGGTGTCCTTTGGGACAATCAGTAAACAAATTATTTTGATTCATAAGAATGAGATGTCCCATGACCAGGGACAAAGGATGGGAAGAAGTTATGAAAGAGAGCCATGCAAAATATGCAGTTATTTCTGGAGGAAAATCTTGCTGCTGGAGGAATTGAAAAATTTCATATTTGGCACCAAATGTAAAAGAAATAGCAACAGAGCATAAATGCTTGTATGTGTTTATGAGGATGTATAGTGAATAGTGAAAGGTACTCAGTCATGTCCAACTGTTTATGACTGTACAGTCCATGGAATTCTTCAGGCCAGAATACTGGAGTGGGTAGCCTTTCCTTCTCCAGGAGATCTTCCCAACCCAGGGATCGAACCCAGGTCTCCCTCATTGCAGGCAGATTCTTTACCAGCTGAGCCACAGGAGAAGCCCAAGAATACTGCAGTGGGTAGCCTATCCCTTCTCCAGCAGATCTTCCCAACCCAGAAATCAAACTTGGGTCTCCTGCATTGCAGGTGGATTCTTTACCAACTGAGCTATCAGAGAAGCTATCAGGGAATATCAGATATTTAATATTCCTATGTGGATGTAGGGTGGCTTTATCAGAAAACTAGAGAGATGATGGGCCAGGATATAGAGAGGAAATGAAGCTTACAGTTTGCTGGTATTAAATCAAAAAGTCAGTTGTTGTTCAGTCAGCGGGGATCCTAAAATGTTTCTTTGGTCTCTGTATGCATATTTTAATTATAATGATATTATTACTAATTTAATAATATTAATAGCAATAGCATTACATATTTAATCAAAAGAAAGCAAATGCAATGGTGCACCATTCAGATTGTAAAGCTGAAACTTGTCTATATCTTAGAAATATTCTGTTTGCCTCTTCTTCCACTACCCAGTATAAATCACTGAGTTCTGTGTTAAATATTTATTTAGTTTTGCTTATTATATATTCATCTCTATGAATTCCATATAATGGTACAATATTGCATGAATAGAGAGGCTCATTTCCCTTAATGTTATGTTTTTTGAATTTCAAACACAGTGATATGCACAGTAATAACTGTAGCTTATTTATGTCTTTGGTATATACTATTCCACTGTGAGGAGGGCATGGCAATTCACTCCAGTACTCTTGCTTGGAGAATCCCATTGGGCTGCAGTCCAGAGTGTCTCACAGGGTTGGACATAGCTGAAGCAACTTAGCACGCATGCATGCACATTCCACTGCATGAATACACCAGGATTTGTTTACTCATTCTGAACTTGAAGAACTCTTGTATTAAGTTTTAACCTATTTCCCTTATAGGTTATTGCATATTATTTAATATGGTTTCCTGTGCTATACAATAGTTTCTTGCTGTTTAATTTTTTTTAATTAATCTATTTATCTTAATTGGAAGATAATTACTTTGCAAAATTGTGATGATTTTTGCCATACATCAGCATGAATCGGCCACAGGTATAGTGTCCTCCCCATCCTGAATGCCCCTTCCACTTCCCTCCTCACCCAATCCCTCTGGGTTGTCCCAGAGCACTGATATGTGAAAATGTTTATCAATTTTATACATAGTAGTTTTTATCTGCTAATCCCAAATTCCTAATTTATTCCTCCATTCACCCTTTCTACTTTGGTAACCGTAAATTAGTTTTCTACCTCTGTGAGTCTATTTCTACTTTTTAAATACGTTCGTTGTATTACTTTTTTTTTAAGATTCCCCATATAAGTGATATCATATGATACCTGTCTTTTTCTGTCTGACTTACTATGCTTAATATGATAATCTCTAGGTCCATCCATAGCCTCAAATACTATGCAAATGAATAAATTCTTATGGCTATATATGTGTCTTTCAAATGACACTTCTCTCTTGATCCTGTCTGTTCAGATAAGGAAATCCAATTAGGTAGGGCTAAACAGAGTCCATCTAATAACTGCTTATATCATAAATGAATAGTATTTTGTCCCTTAATTAATTTTATGTTGCCGTATATGTTCATCTTTTAGCAGTTTTTCTTCAATTGCTTCTGAATTTATGAGGGTATTTCCCCACAAAACTTGTAACATTAATGTTATTTCTTTCATTTTTGGGTATTTAAAATTGTTGCTACATTTGTAATTTATTTTGCTGTAGGAGTAAAGTGAAGTTCTCATTCTTTTTCAAAACTGCTGATATGAAAGGATGATGTTATACTACCAGACTCATGTTTTGACCCATTCTTCTTATCATAGTAAAGTAAAACAAAAATAAAGGGACTGATGGATAAGAGGAAATGGTACAGTTTCAGTTTCCTTAATCACATGGGAGTCATTGTCCTTTTTCTGACTTTTTGACTTTCCTTAGACTTATAGTCTGTAACTTAAACTGTTCACTTAAATTTTAGCAGTAAGGATCTTTAATTAGTAGGAAAAATCATTGGAATTCTAAAGAGGATTAAACAGTAAGATTATTTAAGAGTGTGAAACACCACTCTGGTGCAGGAATATTTATTGATTAAAAAAAGTTGTAAGCAAATGTATTAGTGGATTTGTTTTGAAGACCTGAACTTTAGGAATTGGCTTTAGGTAATGTGGCCATGAAATCTGTCAATCAAGGAGGGACACTATTGGGAGTGAAATGTGTTACTACTTTGAACTTGGACACTTTATATCCAAGAAACTAAAATACATGGTTATTCTTTTTTAAGAGGATGGCTTTGACATTGCAAGCTTTAAAGGAAGTCATTTTTTCTCAGTACACAGCACAATGCCTGTGGAATAGAAGGTACTTAAACATTTGTTGAAAAAAAGTAATGAATGTTGCCACAGGATTCAGAAACTCTGCTGCTGCTGCTAAGTCACTTCAATCGTGTCCGACTCTGTGCGACCCCATAGACGGCAGCCCACCAGGATCCCCTGTCCCTGGGATTCTTCAGGCAAGAACACTGGAGTGGGTTGACATTTCGTTCTCCAATGCATGAAAGTGAAAAGTGAAAGTGAAGTTGCTCAGTCGTGTTCGACTCTTAGCGACCCCATGGACTGCAGCCTACCAGGCTCCTCCGTCCATGGGATTTTCCAGGCAAGGGTACTGGAGTGGGGTGCCATTGCTTTCTCCTCAGAAATTCTATGCATATCCAAAAGAAATGAGAGCAGTGACTCAAACAGGTATTTGCATACCCATGATCATAGGAGCACTATTCACAATAGTCAGACGGTAGAAGTAACCTTGGTTTTACGTCTGTGAGCTTGGCTCCTCCCCAGATGTCATGTTTTGAATCCTTTAACCTTCTGTGTGCCTGTATTTGAAGGTGAATCCTCTAAGGAGGATGACTAAGGTTAACAGAGGCCACAAATGTGGGACCCTAATCCAACAGGATTCATGAATATGTGTGTGTGTATATACATACATATATATATATATATATATAGAGAGAGAGAGAGAGAGAGAGAGAGAGAGACAGAGAAGCTTTCTCCCTGTTTCCCTATGCATAATTTGAGGAAAGGAGACATGAGGCATCACAAGAAGGTGGCCATCTATAAGCCAGGAAGAGAGCTCTCTTCAGAAACCAAATAGGCCAGCACCTGGATCTCAGACTTCCATCTTCTAGAACTGTGAAAAAATAAATTTCTGTGTGCTTACCCACCCAATCTAAGATATTTATTTACACTTTAACAAATACTTTAAAAAGTGGAGGTGACTTTCAACAGGCCGGTGGGTTGAGAATAGAAGACTTTTGAGGTGTCTGTACAAAAAAGCCTAGATTTCCTTGAAGGGACTGTTCATAGAAATATGGACATCAAAGACAATTCTGTTGCGGGCTTAGGGAAAAAAGAAGAGATCCATAGAGAAAGCCTCTATATTTTAGAGAATACATATATCATCATGAGGAAATATGAATATTAAAGGCCCTTTTTTGGTGAGGTTTCAGATAGAAATGAGTAATAGGTTATTGAAAACTGGAAGAAAAGTGATCCTTGATATAAAGTGGCTATGAACTTGGCTGAATTCTGTTCTACTATTGTATAGAAGGTAAAACTTGCAAAACAGGAGATTGGATATTTAGCTAAGACTGTTTCTAAGCAAAATGTTATAGGAGCAACTTGGTTTGTCCTTACAACTTGCAGAAAAAAGTGACAAGAGAAAAATAAATTGAAGAAATTCTGTGTCAAAAAGAACAAGAACATAAAGATTTGAAAATTTCTTAAAGTATTAAAGTTATAAAAAAAAATGAGAAAGTGTGTTATGAAGGCATTAAGAGTGTGACTGAACAACCACTTGATAAGGAGATCTGTATGAATGTGAACTGGAAATTTACTCAGCTGTGTCAGCAGAAGCTAGGGGTAGAGATGGGATTATACTGGCAGAAACACTGTTAGGTGGGAACAGAGGAAACAGAAAGGGACAGAATGAAGGCAGGTTGCTAACATCCTTCATCCTTCAAAAAAGAAAAGAATGACCCAGAAGGTGATTTAGAGATCTATAGAGCTGTCACGGCCACTACAGGCCCGGGCAGCAAGCTTGCTTCAGTCTCAATTCCAGACGGCAAGGCCTGTGAAGGCAGTTTTAAAAGAGGGGCTGCCCTGCAGAGTACTGGGGGATATTGCTTCTGCCCCTGTAGGCCTGGAGAGCAGACCATGGAACAAAAAAGATTATTCTCCAGCCTTAAAATCAGTTGAATCTTAATCAAATAAATCTCAGTCAACCTAAATCCTAAAAGCAGCAAGTGATTCATTTGAAGGATTGTAATCTGATTAGATAGATAGGTAAAATTTCCTTCTGCTATAAGAAGGGAATACAGTAAGTTTGCTACATAGGAACGAGTTCCACTGCAAGAGCAGGTTTTGAAGTCCATTTGGTTTGTAAGTCCTAGGTAGATACCCAACTAACACAATGGGCTATACAGTTCTGTACTGTAATGAGTTTATAATGCTTTTTACACAAATAATATTAAAAACAAATATAAAACATGTTTAATTTTACAGTTAAGTACTTGGAAAAGTACAGTAGTACAGTACAATAATGGCATACAGGAGATAGCATGTGGTGAACAGGCAAGAAGAGTTCCTGACTGGAGGTGGGAGAGGGGATGGGAGATGGTAGAGCTGAAGGATCCTTAGCAACAGAAGATGGAGGGCAAGCTTCAATTTCACTCATGCCTGACATTCATGGCACAGGTTCTGGTTCCTTGGCAGAACCAGATGCATGTCTTTGAAAATTTGCAACTTGAATGTTTTTATGTAGGGGATTTACTGTACAGAATTTGTATGTAGGGGACTTACTGGACAGAAAAGGAGATGTTCTTTTCTGAAATGTACTCAGTCCCAGTATTGCTGAGAAAAATGAACAAACTGTCTTCATGGAAAAAATGTTTTTTTCTTTAAGTGGAATTTAACTTGTTAGGTTTTGAATTTGCATAGGATTCTTTTCTTCCTGAATTGTTAACATATCAAAAGATTTTTATGATTTGTCTCCCTGGTCTTACTGTTAACAAATACAAATCACATGTTCATGCCTACTATCCATAAGACAGAGAGGGCAAGTAGGCCATCTGCCTGGAAAATGGAGAAATAAGAACTGGAGGAAGGCACTCCAGTAACTCAATGGGTTTGGATGGAAAGGAGATGGACTTGTGAGATCATCTGTCATATTTCACTAATCAACCCTATCAATCCATCACATTTAAATGAATGATTAGTATTTATGATCTTTCATATAGAGAAATAGAGTCTATACAAGGTTATATAATTGAAAAGATTACAACACAGTGGCAGTTTGTTAAGTACTATCAAGTAACTTCTCAACTCCATCCTCTTGGCTCATTATCTACTGGTCTCAACTCACTCCAAATAATTATAATCTCTTTATAGACTAGCAAGTAACTTCTGAACCACGTTCATTACCTTCATATTGTATCCCCTCCACATTTTGAAAACATGTATGTATGTAGCGTTAACCTACTCCAGTGTTCTTGACTGGGAAATCACACAGATAGGAGCCTGTCAGGCTACAGCCCATAAGGTCTCAAAGTGTCAGACACGACTGAGCACACAGGTACTATGTAATCTTGTGGCTTAAATCCATTTCGTGACTTAACCAATATTCTAGGACTGAGACCAGTACCCTGCATGGACTGCACCTTGTCCACCTTCTAAACTTCATGTTGTATAACTTAACTTTTCCTATTCCCTGATCTTTTAGTTTGTCATATTCTCATAACAGAATATTTACATGTGAAGTTTGTATTCTCAGTAGAGTTTTTCTTCCTCTTTCTTTGCTCATTTAATTTCTTTCTCATCCTTCAGATTTCATGTCAAGGGTTGCTTTCAAAGGCATCTTATCTGAGCCTCTTCCCAGGGTAGATTGGATTCCTTTGTGTGTTTATGTAGTAAATGTATTAGTTTTGTGTTTTTCCTTTCATTATGTTGTTCTTTAATTAATCTCTCTCTCACATGCTGTATAGTAAACTATAGGATGAGGACTGTTCACTGATCATGTATAGTCTATAAATCGGAATTGAAATTACCTTATTTTCTGTAAGATGTTTAATATATAATGGATACTCAATAATCTATGACCCAGAGGGATGGTATGGGGAGGGAGGTGGGAGAGGGGTTCAGGATGCGGAACACATGTACACCCATGGTGGATTCATGTTGATGTGTGGCAAAACCAATACAATATTGTAAAGTAATTAGCCTCTAATTAAAATAAATAAATTTAAATAAAAAATAAATAATCTATTGCTAAATGAATACCAGAGCCAAAAAAGAAAGTGCATTTCAGTGCTTATTATTATGCTATATCTAGTGCAGAGTACTTCCCCAGAATAATAAAAATGAGGGCAACTGGAAATCTAAAAAATAAAATATTTTATCAGTACCATATTAAAATTTGGAATAAAACACCACATTCTCATTATTTCACAGTCTTATTTTAATCTTTTATCATATATCAATGGTATAGAAGCTATAAAAACAAGATCCTTTTCAAGTTACATAAAAATATTTATGTAATAGCATGATTTACAGGGGCATTGCAATATAATTTCTTGGACAACAATCTGTATACTACCTGAGGTATTTTAGCTATTAACTGATTGTTTTATATTTGTGATGTATCTGAATATAATTATAATTGAAATTACCTTATTTCCTAGATAAAAATCAAAGTAAATTCTTGAGAACATCATTGAATGTTCATAAATTGGTTTTTTGCTCAATGTATCTGCCTCAGTGGGATAGAAAAATAGAAAGACTGAAAAAGTTTAAATTGTACTGCCCTTTTGTCATTAAATGTTATTTTAATATGCCTCTCCCTTACTTGTGTCCCATAAGTATAGACATAATGAAGCTTCAGGTTTGTTTTTGATGTCACAGAAACCTTGCAGGACAAAGAATAATGCTAGATTTTAAAAACAAGCTTTTTTTTTTATTTTTAAAAAAGCCAGAATATTACAACAGCATTCATTTGTTTTGTATCAAAACAAAGATTGTTTTGATTTAAACTGAATTGTGTGTGAAAAATATATATGGTGTCCCTTGGTAAGGAAAGAGCTATGTAATTTTCAAATCTAGTAACAAGCTATGTCACGTATTTGAAAAATGTGTTATTTCTGTGATGAGTTTTTGTCAGCACAAGGTGTCAGATGGGTAGCTCTGGGGAGTGAAATACTGTTTGTCCACCTACTTTACATCCTATTTTTGATCTTTAAAAACAGACTGAAGTGATATGCACGTGTTATGATTCTGATACCTCTCCTCATATGCACTTCTTAATATTAGAAGGATACCAGAACAGAAAACTTTATATCAGCTGCAGCAGCAGTGCCTCTACAAATGCTACAGGGAAGTATTTAAAAAAAAATAAAAATAAAAATCTGGACTTCTTACACAAAGCCTTTATTTCCCAGACATTTACATTTCTTCTGCTTTGCCTAGAGATAACAGATGGCTAGATGGTGATTTGTGATGCTAATTAGGCTGCTGAGTTTTTCAGCTAACCTTAGGTAGACATAGTCCTTTGAGGGCTGATTACCACTATGCCATTTTAAAATGTTAGCAGATAACCATTAAACACCCTTTCATAATGAACTTTTTATAAACAATAAAACCAAGATTAACTCTAAAATAAAAAAAGTATATTAGCAAGATAGTAATGAAATGTGCTATAGCATTATAAGAGTGATTTTTCAAGTTTATTTAAGCTCCAGCACTAGTAGGTGAAAAAAAAAAAAATAATAAAAACCTACTATGTAGTATTTTTATGTGATTCAGACTCTCTATAATATGGTAACATATTGATGTCCACTAGCAGTGGACAGACTCTCCAGGGGAAGAGTTAAGAGATGGGAAAATTGAGTCTAACTTAGTTATCTTGAATACAACATTAAAAGCTGGAGGGAAAGAACGTGCACATTATTTTTGGTAGGATGTGTTAGGAAAGAACTAGGATTAGATTCATGAATAGGTAATGATAGTCTATACAAAGGAACATTTCTATTCAATTAAGTATTCAAGTTATTAATATACTACCAGGAATGTAAATTATATTTACATCAATACTTATTATATAGCCTCTTAATTTTATTAATTGATCAAAATATCCATGTTACATGTGGAAAACATACAATTCAAAAATTACTACTTATTGAAATATACTGCCATTTTGTGAGCCCAAAACAATATTTGTAATAAATATGAACAATTTTTTCAAGGATTGTGATAAAATTATTTAAAATTTAAGTTTGAACTCAGATCTGAAATATTTATATATGCAGAGTTTTTGCAAAGTTACCACTGAAAGTAAGCCTGATAGCCGAATCACTGCTGAATTTAGTTGCAGTATAAAATGACCTCAAGTCTGCCATACAATGTACTTGTCTGTCCAGAAACAAGAGCAGAGTAAAGAAGTTAAGAGCAAACCTTCTGTAATTAAAATCCCTGGTTCAAATTCTGTTTCTACCATTTATCATCCGTATGAAATTGCTCAAATTCTGTAACCCACGTTAACTTCACTGTCCTCTAGTGACTTAACTCTATATGGCCTCTGTGAAAACGAAATAAGACAATTCACATTAAATATTTAGCACTCAGCCTAAAACATGGTAAATACTCTATCAATGATTCTAGGTATTATTATTATCATCATCATTTTTGGAGGTGTGTGAGAGGTAAAATTATGTGTAAATGTAATATGTAATCTAATAGCAAGCACAGATTAGAAAAATAATGTTTTCTAGGATAGGAATTTTACAAAAAAAAATTTCTCTGATGATTTATATATTTAAGTTTACATGTTTGGTGGTGGTGTTCAAGAAAAATTAAAAATAATTAGAAAAATTTAAATATACATTAACTGGATTTGAATTAGGAAAAATCTTTCTTCTCAGTATACCTAGAAAACAGGCTATGTTTTAGTAAAATTGCATCAGACATACTGTGTTTCCAATATATGGAAAATTTCTGTGGAAAGATGTGTTTTAATTTGTATTTCCCACCTTTGTTAATATGTTCTCCTTCTAATATGTGTGTTTCTATGTCAAGTATAGTTTAAGCAATACCTACTGAAGCAGAAACCTCGGAGATCAAATAGTGTTGATAAATAGTTTGTCTTTTTATAACTTTGGAATAAATCCATCAAAATTAGAATATCAGGGATTCAGTTCTGCTTAACAGCAATATTTTTTGTTGTTGTTGTTGACTTTTTTTTTAATTTTATTTTATTTTTAAACTTTACATAATTGTATTAGTTTTGCCAAATATCAAAATGAATCCGCCACAGGTATACATGTGTTCCCCATCCTGAACCCTCATCCCTCCTCCCTCCTCCCTCCCCATTCCATCCCTCTGGGTCGTCCCAGTGCACCAGCCCCAAGCATCCAGTATCATGCATCGAACCTGGACTGGCAACTCATTTCATACATGATATTTTACATGTTTCAATGCCATTCTCCCAAATCTTCCCACCCTCTCCCTCTCCCACAGAGTCCATAAGACTGTTCTATACATCAGTGTCTCTTTTGCTGTCTCATACACAGGGTTATTGTTACCATCTTTCTAAATTCCATATATATGCATTAGTATACTGTATTGGTGTTTTTCTTTCTGGCTTACTTCACTCTGTATAATAGGCTCCAGTTTCATCCACCTCATTAGTATTGATTCAAATGTATTCTTTTTAATGGCTGAGTAATACTCCATTGTGTATATATACCACAGCTTTCTTATCCATTCATCTGCTGATGGACATCTAGGTTGCTTCCATGTCCTGGCTATTATAAACAGTGCTGCGATGAACATTGGGGTACACATGTCTCTTTCCCTTCTGGTTTCCTCAGTGTGTATGCCCAGCAGTGGGATTGCTGGATCATAAGGCAGTTCTATTTCCAGTTTTTTAAGGAATCTCCATACTGTTCTCCATAGTGGCTGTACTAGTTTGCATTCCCACCAACAGTGTAAGAGCAGTATTTTGTCTGTGGAGTTTAAAAGAGAATTTGTCTTCCAGTGTGTCATCTTTTATATTACAATATATAAATCATATATATGTAAGCATGCAAATATGTTAAATACATTAATATGTTTCCTATTTTAAGTTATATTAGTATATGCTACCACAGAATTTCATTATTTCAAGTAAAATTTCACATGTGATCTCATTTTGTTTTCCCTAGGATTATTACCTGTGTTCTACTTTATAGATAAAATTTCTCTCAGAGGTGTTGCTTCAATTTGAAGATCATTGATGTTCAGAGGAGCTAAATGACTTGTCCTAAGAAACACAGTAAATTACAGGCAGATCCACAATGACAGTCCAAATATTTTTAGTTCCAATGTAATGTACTTTCTACCACCTGTTGTTCGTTTACTGTGTGTTTATTGTGTGTTCTCACGCATGTATGCATTCTCACAAGGGATGTATTTCAAGTCTCTTAACTGGTGTACATTTGTCATACTTTTATATTGTGAAATCATTTTCGTGAATATCCTAAAGCTTGAGAAGATTGCTCACCTTCTCTTTATGAGTCACTTGATTACTCTCTATGCACCATCCACACGTCATAATATTTGTCTACTTTGATGACAAGAAACTTACTAATTTACTTCCTTTAAAAAAGAGAAAAATTAAAAATAAATAGCCACAGACTGATATTCATTTTAATCCAGGATTCTGAGTTAGCTACTAACACCAAGAAACAATTGAAGAGTATGGTGTTTTTTAGTAAAATATTCAAAGCTCTTTAATTTCAACTTTTTATGAAATTAGCATAATATGAATTTATCTTGTCTCTGTTGCCTTGTGTTGTGACTGTATGTATAATAAGAATGTACGAAATGCTTATAAATAAATGACTGCTTACTTTGGCTTACTTTAAAATGGCTTTTACCATTTTAAAAAGTACCCTCCCAGTAAATTAGACCTGAGGTTTGGTGAATATGACAACTAGTAAGACTTAATCTTCTAAAAGTCTTCTTCTGACTTTTAGGGGCTTAAATTTAGTGCAGCTGAGGAGATTCAGACATGTTTTTGTGATTAAATGATTTAGGAAAATTAATGAGGAGTGTAGTAAATTTGGCATTAGGAACACTAATTAGTAGACTGCCATACCAGAGAAGATAAGATTCAAACTGTATCTGTGGTTGTGCAATGAAAAAAGAAGAATCATATTAAGGGTTATTTTAGATACATTTTAATCTGGCTCATTAATATTTAGCTAAGCCATGTTTATTTCTTGCTTGTCTGTTCCCTGAGAGGGACATATATTCTAGCTTTTCCCCCTATATTACAAAAAAATAATAATAACCATTAGATATAAAGGAAAATATATGGCTGATTTCCAATTGTTTTATTTTTTATTTCAATAATTCCAGACTTACATTAAAATTGTAACAGTATAGAAACTCATAATTCCCAAATATTTGCCAAATTTACTCTTTATCACATTTACATTATCATTTTACTCCTTACACACACACACATACAAACACAAGCCCATGTATAGACACAAACACATATTTTTGGAGAACTTTTTGAGTGTGAAGTGTAGATATGGTGTCCCTTTCCCCATAAATGGCCTTCCCTGGTGGCTCAGATGGCAAAGAATCTGCCTGCAATGCAGGACATCAGAGTTTGATCCCTGGGTTGAGAAGATGCTCTGGAGAAGGGAATGGCTACCTACTCCAGTATTCTTGCCTGGAAAATTCCATATAATTACTTCTCTGTGTGTTTCCTTAAAACTAGGACAGTATCACTCAGGGAGCTCTACTCAATACTCTGTAATGGCCTATATGGTAAAAGGATCAACAAAAAGGCTAGATATGTGTGTATGTGTGTGTGTGTGTGTGTGTGTATACATATATATACATAACTTATTCACTTTGCTATACATGAAAAACTAACACAACATTGTAAATCAACTATACTCCAAAAAAAAAAAAAAAAAAAAAAGGACAGCATCCTACCTAACTGCATACAATTATCATTGTCGGGATCAGCCCAACAAGGAACTGACCTGAGGGAGTGGTGCCACAGAAGAATAAAGAAAAATAAGACTCAGAAATAAAGTGGGGATCAGGAGGCTGATGCCATTCGCAGGCAAAAGCCTAGATCCTAATCCTTGTGTGCCTTTTATTGTTAACTTCTACTTCCTTATTCCTGCTCTAGCTATATCTGTTCTTTACAATCTCAGATGGGGGATAAAGATATACAATGCACAGTCCTCAATGTCAAACCTTCAGGCCTTTCATGACTTTGTTTAGCCCTTTGGCTAGTGACACCCTTTCTCAGCAACTCCCTCAAGGCTCTGGTTAAGGGAACAGTCAGTTATGGTTTTCCATCAGTCACATCAGTACTTCAACATCTTGTTTTCAAGATGTCTTTCCACGATGTACTTTTTACTGCTCCCTGCCCTTCGCCTGGGGGTGATGAGAGAGTCATTCTTATTTTCAAAGAAGCCCCATTAATCATAGTACAGGCCTATGCATAGCATATTCCCTACAATCAAAATTCCTCATGTTTCTGTTTCCAATCCAGTCTTCAGCCTCTTAATAATCATTCCCAGGACAAGTACTTTTTAATCATCTTTACTGTGCTTACCCATTTATTTTTATAAATTGGATTTCCAAGCATAAGCTTCTACATAACTTCCAGCAAATGATGCCTGGCCCTAAATAGGACAGTAACCACACATAATACATTCCACAGAGAAAAAATCTACCCTGACAAGTAGAGTCTCTGAGCTCTCCATCCAAAACAATGACATGAAACCAATAGTCATCTGGCCAGAAATGACACTTCAGCCTTCATGAGTCTCATCTGTCTTAAGGAGGAAGACCTTTCCTATACCAATGTCCATGAAGAAAATCTATGCTAAAGCCTGTGCCCTTGAGCACAATAATGACAAGTAAGAAAGGTGATTTAGTCAATGCAAGTCTAACTTCTGCCAATAGGAAGAAGTTTCTTGTGGACGAGAGTAGGGTAAATCTACTTCACTTTTATTCTCTCTCTCCTTCCACAGACCCCCAACCTTGAGAATTTTTTTCATAATAAAACCAAAGGAAAATATTGCAAATACAAACAGTAATGCTCTCTTAAAGAAAGCTCCTTTAAAAACACAAGTACAAAATATAGCTATTTACATATATATAAAACACATATTCTCAATAATCTGTAACATGCATAATTATCCTTTAATTATTCACCTTATATAAATGTATTCTTCAGTAACAGAATATGTATCTTTTTCTATTTAACCACGATATAACTATTCACATAATTTATACAGGATACATTCTAAACACTGTGTAGCTTGAATAATTGTACACTAAGCATGTACTTTACATAAATATTTTCCACTGGTAAAACACCTTTCCCATATAAAAATGAGTGTAATGCCCTTTCTGGGCAGAAAGTAATCTGGAAAGGATTACTTTCTGGGTGGTCTTTGGCCAATCATTCTAATTCAGAGTCTTTCCTGGTGGCACACGCATTGCTCAGCCAAGATGGATGAGAGAGAGAGGGATTCTGGGAAGTGGATGGACATGCGGTCTCCTTTTGACCTTTCCTGAACTCTTCCAGTTGGTGGTGGCTTATTAGTTCCATATTCCTTATCAAGATCTCCTGTAATAAAACAACTCTCACAAATGGTTACTATGGTGCCTGGCCAGGGTGGGCGGTTTCAATCAGTGTGCTTCCCCTAACAACTCCCCCCTGAGAGACTTCATACTCAAGATACTTCTTGGGAATTGGGGCTGAGGGCTCTTTCTTCTGTAACTTCTTCCTGCTGTGCATGGGTGTAGGCCTGCCTAGCAGAGCAGAAGTCTCTCTCTACCTGATCTAAGTTGGGGTGTTCCACATCTGAAACCAGCTTCTACCCTTGTAGTACCAGCAATTTAGTTTGAAACTGTTGGCCCTCTCAGAGATGAAATAGGCAGAGGCCAAACAGGAGACCTAACAGGATGGTCATCTCTGGTCCCCGGAAACAGAAGACAACATTTGAGGTGAGGGTTGCAGGGTTTGTGACCCTTTTTGATTGGTTGGTGATGAGGCAACAGAGCTGTGCTCCAGGAATCTTGTGTTCAGTCTGAAGTTACCATCCTCCACCTGGGTGGGGGCTCCAGTTCTGTAGAAGAGCTCAAAGACAATGTTATGCATATTTCTTTGAGTAGGAACCAGGACTGTCTGGAGGCTGTACCAACCTTTGATTGTTTCTCCTGTTTCTGTATCCCCTCCCTTCCCTAATTAGCAATTGTTTGAATCCACCCTTAGGCTTCCCTGGTGGCTCAGAGGTTAAAGCGTCTGCCTGCAATGCAGGAGACATGGGTTCGATCCCTGGGTCGGGAAGATCTGCTGGAGAAGGAAATGGCAACCCACTCCAGTATTCTTGCCTGGAGAATCCCATGGATGGAGGAGCCTGGTGGGCTACAGTCCATGGGGTCACAAAGAGTTGGACATGACTAAGCGACTTCACTTTCACTTTGGAACTCAGGGAAGGTCAAGGAGGCTGAATGAAGCCTATATCCTACAGACAAGAAATGGAAAACACAGAACAGATCTCTACTCCAGAGCCCCACAGAGTTCTACTTAGTTTTAATTTAGGGAACTAGGCAACTATGACTGTGATAACTTCCTGTCAAAATTGAGCATAGGACTGCCTCAGCTTGGAGTATAGACACTGAATTGGAAATATTTCTGAGTTCCAAGTTCTAGATCTGAGTATTGTATGATTAAAATCTCAATCCCTTGGTCTACCATTTTGGTGTAACAGACCCAATTAGAAATAGTTGGAGGAGTGACAACTAGAATTTAGTAGACAAAATAAATCTCATTTCTTTTTAGAAGAATAGGCCCAAAACCCAGTCTGGACCTGGCACTTCAGGGAGACTTGTAGCCAGGTAGCCAGTTGCCTGATTTTATAAAAAGTAAGGTTGCAGTTACTAGCTTCCAGCAGACATTGTTTTGAGAATGGTGGCATCCAAGCCTGACACAACTCAGAAAACTCAAGTGTTTAGCAGTACAAGGTCTAATCTGAAAGTACACCCATAGCATCACCTAGTTATTTCCCAGGATATCTGAACCGTAGTTACTCTATTTTGACTTTTAATTGTAAACTTTTCCTTAATAGCCAAAGCAGATTTAACCGTTAATGATGCCAGTGTTTCTCTAGGTATGAGAAGATGCAAAAATTGGGACTCATAAAATCTTCTCCTGAAAAGATCTAGCTATCTGAAGGTCTGTTCTGCCAGTTTTTCCCAGAGCACAGAATGCCTCATTCCTGATTTTCACCCTGAACTCCTTTCAGGGGCGTTGAAAGTCAGCAGTTGCAGCGGCCATGATTTAATCTTTGTAGATGTAGATGGCAAGTGTCAGTCTTCAGTTGGCAGAGCCCCTTTTTGCTCATAAACTTGACCATGATTTTGAGGGGGGCATTTCATGACCATTTTATCTCATGGTACTGAGAATGTCCATTCTCAGGTTTGGCAAAGACTTTGTTGACAGGCCACTCAATATGCTGTTACTGGACTAGGCCATAAAACAGTATCCAAAATTCTCTGGACCACCTTTCTTACTAGCCTCTTGGTCCAGGAAAATATTCCCTCTTGTTGCTTCTTCCCATATCTAGAGTTACACTGTTACCAACGTTGATCTCATATGGGACTATATATTATTCTATTAGATGCCTCAGACACACATTTGACAGTGTAAGAAACAGCAATTTTGTAAAACAGGTGAAATATAAGTAACATAGCCAGCAGTATTAGTAAAGTCACAAGTAAGACTTAAATTAAGAGCTTCCATTAGATGTAGCCCAGTATATCTCAGGTCATCTGACTTAGTCTGCTCTGTAGAATCTTTATCTCCAGGGAAATTATATATTGGCACCATCTATAAGGCACATAGCCCAGTTTTCTAGTGTTACTAGATTGATTATCCTTAGTATGATTTAATTGTTTTTAACACAGAAGAGACTTTAAGCCTAAATTACCATAGACTGGTGTTATCTATATAAATCCATCCCATAATTGTGGGAGATTTTTTCCTCCTTTGCTGAAACTTTTCTTGTTGCTCTGATTGAGCTTGAGTAATAAAAAAAAAAAAAAAAAAAAAAAGGACAGAAATGGTATGGACCTAACAGAAGCAGAAGATATTAAGAAGAGATGGCAAGAATACACAGAAGAACTGTACAAAAAAGATCTTCATGACCCAGATAATCACGATGGTGTGATCACTCACCTAGAGCCAGACATCCTGGAATGTGAAGTCAAGTGGGCCTTAGAAAGCACCACTACGAACAAAGCTAGTGGAGGTGATGGAATTCCAGTTGAGCTATTTCAAATCCTGAAAGATGATGCTATGAAAGTGCTGCATTCAATATGCCAGTAAATTTGGAAAACTCAGCAGTGTCTACAGGACTGGAAAAGGTCAATTTTCATTCCAATCCTAAAGAAAGGCAATGCCAAAGAATGCTCAAACTACCGCACAATTGCACTCATCTCACAAGCTAGTAAAATAATGCTCAAAATTCTCCACGCCAGGCTTCAGCAATATGTGAACCGTGAACTTCCTGATGTTCAAGCTGGTTTTAGAAAAGGCAGAGGAACCAGAGATCAAATTGCCAACATCCGCTGGATCATGGAAAAAGCAAGAGAGTTCCAGAAAAACATCAATTTCTGCTTTATTGACTATGCCAAAGCCTTTGACTGTGTGGATCACAATAAACTGTGGAAAATTCTGAAAGAGATGGGAATACCAGATCACCTGATCTGCCTCTTGAGAAATTTGTATGCAGGTCAGGAAGCAACAGTTAGAACTGGACATGGAACAACAGACTGGTTCCAAATAGGAAAAGGAGTACATCAAGGCTGTATATTGTCACCCTGCTTATTTAACTTATATGCAGAGTACATCATGAGAAACGCTGGGCTGGAAGAAACACAACTGGAATCAAGATTGCCTGGAGAAATATCAATAACCTCAGATATGCAGATGACACCACCCTTATAGCAGAAAGTGAAGAGGATCTAAAAAGCCTCTTGATGAAAGTGAAAGAGGAGAGTTAAAAAGTTGGCTTAAAGCTCAACATTCAGAAAACGAAGATCATGGCATCCGGTCCCAACACTTCATGGGAAATAGATGGGGAAACAGTGGAAACAGTGTCAGACTTTATTTTTTTGGGCTCCAAAATCATTGCAGATGGTGACTGCAGCCATGAAATTAAAAGACGCTTACTCTTTGGAAGGAAAGTTATGACCAACCTAGATAGCATATTCAAAAGCAGAGATATTACTTTGCCAACAAAGGTTCATTTAGTCAAGGCTATGGTTTTTCTTGTGGTCACGTATGGATGTGAGAGTTGGACTGTGAGGAAGGCTGAGCACCGAAGAACTGATGCTTTTGAACTGTGGTGTTAGAGAAGACTCTTGAGAGTCCCTTGGACTGCAAGGAGATCCAACCAGTCCATTCTGAAGGAGATCAGCCCTGGGATTTCTTTGGAAGGAATGATGCTAAAGCTGAAACTCCAGTACTTTGGCCACCTCATACGAAGAGTTGACTCATTAGAAAAGACTGTGATGCTGGGAGGGATTGGGGGCAGGAGGAGAAGGGGACAACAGAGGATGAGATGGCTGGATGGCATCACTGACTCGATGGGCGTGAGACTGGATGAACTCCAGGAGTTGGTGATGGACAGGGAGACCTGGCGTGCTGCGATTCATGGGGTTGCAAAGAGTCGGACATGACTGAAGAAGTGAACTGAACTGAATAGAGAAAAGATCAAATTTATGGCCAGAGTCATAGCAGGCATTATTAATTGGCCCAGTGTGGGGATCCCATCTAGTAATATCACAGTGATCTGAATATGACTATAATTTTTTTTTTAAGTAAATTTTCTCAGGGCCAACCAGTTAGAGTCTTGTAGTAGAGAAATTTACCAAGATAAACCAGAACTAGACACAGGTAATTGGCCACAAACCCAACAATTGAATTGATTTCTAAAACTAGCATAGAATCAGGCTTATGATGGAAAAGCATATGATTTATATGCAAAGGTCTAAGAAGTCAAGAAAACATAAATGATCATACGAATCAGGTTCAGCATCTTGGGCAACATGTCTACCTCTGATATCATCGTCTTCTCATCCTTGTGTAGTGTAGTTTCTCCTGATAAAAAAGTCCCTCCATCCAGGTTGGAGACAGTCTCTTAAATTATGTCTTTTTCCAGTCCTGGTTGCAGGTCATGAGGCATCTGATCTTCATCCAAAGATAGATTACTGAGATAAGCTTCAGAAACAAACTTAGGGTGTTCTTTAAAAATTCAATGAAATTTTACATTAATATCACATAACAGCAAAGAACTATCCAAGAAATGAGTCTTACTAGCTCCATCGGTAGACCTCCATTAACAAACTGGGATTTAACATTTATTGAATCATCTTTTTCTCCCTAAAAGTACCCTCATTCTTATCAAATATAACCAAATTAAGGCTAGCTTGTTTGCAAAATAAGTTTGTTCTCACTAATTTTGGTCTGATGATTTATATAACCATAATTTATCATAGAATTTTTATTTTGCTGAAACATTTATAGAATCTCAGACTGAACTTTTGAAATAAAACAAGGCTGGGAAACTCACACCAAAGGCATATCACAGATTTTGCCTAACAAATCTAGGTGAATTCTTCCCTTTTTAAGGTCTCAAAAATTCCTTGAGATTTTGGTACCTGTTAGTGAGATAAACTTCCTAGCTAATTTGATAAACTTACTGGAAACCTAAGAGTTTCAAATTTCTGGAGGAGTCAGATAAAGAGAAAATATAATTGTGTTGTTTATAACATAATTTTAGCAAATTATTTTCACAATTAGTTTGAGAGGAAGGTTTATCCTACTCCTGGTAAACACAAACTCAAACCTGTAATTTTTCAGATAGAAAACATAAAAGTTATAAGCATATTCGCTGGTTCATTCAGTCCTTTGTTAACTTTTGTGAAGTCATCAGGTTTTCCATTAGAATACCAGGACATATCAGAATGTTAAGAGCTCCATATAATTTCTAGGATATCCGTATTAGTAATTTTACCATACATTATAACATGAGCGGATTTATTACTCATTTGATAATCTTTTTCATGTAATTTAACCAACCAAATAAACACAGTTTAATATCTTTCTTTGGGTTGTTTCAGGGGCTCTCTGAAGCACCCCAAAGTTAGCTAGAGGTCAAAGGAACTTCAAAAGAATTCGATTTAGGAAGTTTTCTCAAAAAGATCAATTACAAGCATTTAGAACATTTGGTCAGATTTAGTCAGTGTTGATGGGTGTATCATTGAGCTTCTTGATATGTCATAATAGGCATAAATACCAAGGCTCAAGGTCTAGTGAAAGTCAGCACCGCCATCTTGGACCTAGTTGGCTCTAACCAGTTTTTTATGGCTGTGTCATTCTTAACAAAATCCATTTATCTAACTAATTGTAATCCAATTTTAGAAAATCCTGATCATGCATAACTTTTTTTAGTATTTTTTCATACTTTTTTTTTTTAACTGAAAATACACTTCCTACTTTCCTTTAGCAACCAAGAACTAACTTTTATATTAGCATTTTATAGATTGGTGAGTATAAATACCAGTGATAATTTCTAAAATCTTTGCTTTCTTAGAACATTTTAGGATGGCACCAAACATTATTCACTTATAGTCCCAAATCTCTTTAGTTTCTCTGTAAAAGGATATTAGTATTTAGTAGCAAATGTTTCAAAATCTTATTTTATTTGGAAATGGCCTAACTATTCAATAGACTTCCAACACTTAGCACACTTGGCATAACCCTTAGAAATTTAAGTTACACCAATCTGGAGAGTATTTTAGACAGATATTTCTAAAGAATAATTATTCTTAATAGAATTTATATAAAAGCTCATATCTCATTTAAATTTTTAGAAGTTTCTTCACTCAAGGTAATTTCCTTGTTGACAAACTTGTAACAGATATAATATTTAACTTATATTAAACCTAGGTAAGACTGAGTGACTTCACTTTCACTTTTCACTTTCACACAATGGAGAAGGCAATGGCAACCTGCTCCAGTGTTCTTGCCTGGAGAGTCCCAGGGACGGCAGAGCCTGGTGGGCTGCTGTCTATGGGGTCGCACAGAGTTGGACACGACTGAAGTGACTTAGCAGCAGCAGCAGCAGCAAACCTAGGTACAATGAAAATGTTTTGCTTAATGTTAATTACGCTACGACATGTCTATATTAGATAGGTCAACAAACAAACATTAATATCAGGTATTTAATACTGAATATTTCCCAGTTCATATGAACCTGGAATTTATTGTTTAATTTAGAATTGTTTTATTTGTAAGCACTTACCTTTTTTTAAGCCAATTAAATAGAGCTCATTTACAAATTAACCTCAAAAATATTACCCAGAGACAAAGACATACCAAGACGTATTTAGACAGACACAGTGCAAGACCTAGCTTCATTTTCTAAGTTTAGTCATGAATTAGATATTACAATATAAAATTTACTAGTTTATAAAAAAAAAAAACAGTTGAAATAAATAAATTTTTTAAAGTCTTTTTCCCCTTTTGCCTCAGTCTCAGGAGTTAGAGATGGTCTAGATAAGTGTTCCTGAGAGCCCTGGTCTCAAGGAACAGGGAAAGAAAATCAAGTTCTAACAAAATGATGGCAGGTCTAAACCAAATGGTGGCCAGACAAAGCAAAATGGCCATCAAAAAATCACAACACAGAACACAGAGTTAAAACACACACATATAAACCTGGCAGTCCTCATCAGACACTCCCTTAAATACAAGAATACAGTCTCTCAGAAAACCTCCTATAGAAACACAGAACTTCAGATCCAAGTACTAACATATCTCAGGTCTTCAAAGATTTCAAGGGAGGAAAGGAAGCCAGGTTGAAAGAAGAAGGGGGAGGAGGTGGGACAAATGGGGTGGCCTTACAGACGTCTCCTGCCACCTTCAGATACCCAGGCGTTATGGGACTTTACCCTGGGTCCCCAGAGAAGGGAGGACTGGAACTCGGCCCTACAAGAAATGAGACCAGACCAGAACCAGAATTCAAGTTCTCTGCCAAGAGGAGGTGATCAGTCTCCAATCCTCAGCTCAGGCTGAGGCCTTTCGACCAGATTCCTGCATCCAGGACCAGGGGACTAGAAAAATGGGGAAGGATAGAAAGGGTTAAGGAGAGGAAGGGTTAAGGAGAGGAAAGAGAGAGGGAAAGGGAGAGAGGTCAATAAAGTCTCTTGTTCCTTACTTGGTTGGGGCACTCTGGCCAGCTGTCTACATCAGGAGGAGACCGGGGACAAAAGGGTCCCAGTTGTGGCTGCTGGGTCTGGTCCATTGGCAGGCAAGCTGGCCCCTGAGTACCTCGAGTGGTCAGGATGTCAGTCTCAGCGAAGAAGAGTCCCACCAGAGTCGCCGTTTGTTGCAGGAAAGGGGGACCTCTTCCAGGGCCCGAAACTGGGCTTTTGTCTAACACTCAGAAATGAATTGTCTGAGGAGACACATGTGCTGACAAAGCAAGAGATTTTATTTGGAAAGGGCACCCGGGTGGAGGGTAGGGTAAAGGAACTCAGGAGAACTGCTCTGCTGCGTGGCTCACAGTCTCGGGTTTTATGGTGATGGGATTAGTTTCTGGGTGGTATTTGGCCAATCATTCTAATTCAGAGTCTTTCCTGGTGGCTCACACATCGCTCAGCCAAGATGGATGCTAGCAAGAGGGATTCTGGGAAGTGGACGGACATGCGGTGTCTCCTTTAGACCTTTCCCGAGCTCTTCTAGTTGATGGTGGCTTATTAGTTTCATATTCCTTATCAGGATCTCCCATGATAAAACAACTCATGCAAATGGTTACTATGGTGTCTGGCCAGGGTGGGCGGTTTCAATCAGTGTGCTTCCCCTAACACCTGTGGAACTGATTCTAATTAGAAATCAGTTCATATATTATGTCTATTGTGCTTGGTGTCTCAATCTACTAATTTGACTCTAATATCTGACTTGTTGGAATATCTTAGAAACTGGTCATCTCACTCCCAGTTTACATGCCATTAATTGGTAGTTACAGTTCATTGCAAGAAATAAAATCAAGATCTCAAGTGTGATGCTGCTTTGGATATTCTTACTGTTTGGGTTCACAAGTTTAATTCACTTGTTTATTTATGGCTACATTGATAATAAAATCGATAGGGAAACTATGTTTTTTTTGGTTTTCTAGACAAAGAAATAAAGCATTTCATATACTTTTACTTTAAAAATATCCCCTATGTATGCTGTTGAATGTGTTCAGAATCCTGACAGTAGTGGTGGATATAAAAACCTACACATAATAAAATTGCATAGAACACAATAAACACACGCACACAGATACATAGAAAAATGACTACAAGTAAAACGGAGCAAATCTGAATAGATCAGAGTATTGTATCACTATCAATACTTTGGTTTTGATATTACACTAAAGGATTGCAGTGTTACCCATTCAGGGAAACAGAAAAATGTGTAATGGATCTCCTTGTACTAGTCTTAAAACACCATGAAAATCTAAAATTACTCCAATAAAAGTTTCAATTAAAAAAAAAACTTCAAAAAAAAAAACTTCATATTACTCTTAAAAATTTTTCTTCCTGTTGAATGTAGCTATGAATAATTTTTGACATTACATACATATTTATTCTCTGTCATTTTGAAGTCCATCTCAAGGCATTTCATTAAATGTATTTAGTTTGCAGTGAGACCCTAGGCAAATGAATATCATAAAATATTTAAATTTAATATCTGATTATTTAAAATAAAGCACAACTATTATTTATTATATTTTGGGAGAAAAAAATATATATTTTTTGCCTTTAGCTTTGAAGGAATTTATTACATTGGTATTTGGGCTTGTTTGGGGGGAAGAGATATGGACATTTTCTTTCTTATATTTTAGTCTCATTTCTCTTGCTTTTTCCCCGTTTTCTTTACTTCCCAACATCTATATCTCCATTCTAACCCATTCTCCACAGCACATCTAAAGTAGTCTTTTTTTTTTTTTTAATGCAAACTCCTCCACTCCCACTCCATGCCAAGTTTATCAGCAAGTTTTATGGCAAGAAGCAGATTTGCCATGAAGCTAAGTCAGTTTAAGCTTCAGAGTCTCTCAAATGTGTGGATTTCTCCCACAGTCTCATGCTTATTTTTATGTCTTTAATTTTCTATTCTATTCTTAAAGAGAGAAAAATAGGATTATACTTCAAGTCTCATGAAGCTCCAAGTCAATGTTGTCTGTCATTTTAATTTCTAGGCTATTCTCCCACTTTTTAATTTCTCTATATTGCTTGTGGTTACCCTCCCAGTCTCTCATTTTCTTTTTTGCCTGGATTACACTATTGACCAAATTATCTTATGTTTCCATGGTCAAATAGGCTGAACCTCCCTCAGATTTCTAGTTCTAAACCTGTGGTCTTATTTGCACCCACAGCCATTTCCTATTTCCATTCCTTAAAATTGGAGAAGCCCTTTTCTCTCTAAAGGTAATGACTTGAATCTTCTCACTTTCTCCTCTTAGTCAATTTGCTCAATAATCATCTATGTGTTCAGATTTTCCTTCAATTTAAAATGTTTATGTATATTTAAACTTATTCTGGTTTGTTTCTTCTCAAACACTGTAGCAGCAAAGAACTATGAAGGGCAAACAAAAAGTTCTTAGAATTCCTGTCCTTCATGCATGAAGAACGCAGTTACTGTTCATGTCAAAGACTTTCCAAACTAAACTGTGAACAATTCATATTTCTCAGTTCTCACCTCTCCCATTAATTCTCTGAAATTCACTCCCAAGATTATTAGTAATCTCTTTATGTTAAATGCAATGATTTTTCATCAACCCTAGTTTACGTTTACCCTTTGTCGTGACTGATTTCTCCTTCAAATGGTCTTCCTTTGGCTTCTGTGACTTAGCATCATCCTGGTTTCCTTACTGGCCTGCGCATTCCTTTGGGTTCTGTTTCATTGTTCATCACTGAAATGTCCCCATACTCATATTTTTAACAGACTTTATTTTTAGAGCAGTTTTAAGTTTATAAAAATACTGAGAGGCAGATACAGAGATTTCTCATATACTTCCTCCCTACATAGCCTGAGCCTCCTCTGTCATCAACAGCCTCCACCAGAGTGCCACATTAGTAACAATTAATGAACTTAACATGGACACATCATTATCAAATGTCCCTAGATTACCTTAGAGTTCACTCTTGGTCTTGTACATTCTTTGAATGTGGCCATATTTATAATGACATATACACATCATCATAGCTTTATTTTTAATGCTTTCACTGGCCTAAAAAATCCTCTGTGCTCTGCCTACTCATCCCATTCTTCTCCCTAACCTCTGGCAACCACTGATCTTTTTACTGTCTTCATAGTTCTTTCCTTTTACAGAATGTCATATAGTGGGAATCATGCAGTGTACTCTTTTCAGATTGGTTTCTTTCACTTAGTAAAGTGGAGTTACAGATTTTCCATGTCTTTTTATGGCTTGACAATGCATTTATTTTTAGTGTTGCAAAATATTCTATTGTTTAGATATATCACAATTTATTCATTCACCTACTGAAGCACATCTTGGTTGCTTACAAGTTTTGCAAATTATGAGCAAAGCTGGTATAAACATTTGTGTGCAGGTTTTGTGTGAATATATTTTCAAATCCTTTGCGTAAATACCAGGGTACATGATTGGGATCATATGGTAAGAGTATGTTTACTTTTGTAAGAAATCACATAACAGTCTTTCAATGTCAATGAATGTGAGTTCCTGTTGCTCCTTGTCCTTGTTGGCATTTGGTGTTCCCAATGTTCTAGGTTTTGGCCATTCTAATAGATATGTAGTCATATCTTAATGTTTTAATTTGTATGTCTCTGATGACATATGATAGGATACTTTTATATGCTTATTTGTCTTCTGTATATCCTTTTTTATTTTTTTGGTGAAGAATGTTTTAAGGTCTTTTATCCATTTTTAATGAGGTTGTGCTCTTACTGTTGACTTTTAAGAGTCCTCTGTATAGTTTAGAAAACAGTGCCTTATCAGATATGTCTTTTGCAAATATTTTCTCCTCTTTGTGGCTTGTCTTCTCATTCTCTTATGCAGAGTATAAGTTTTTCATTTTAGTGAAGCCCAACTTACTAGTCCTTTCTTTTGTGGATCTTATATCTAAAAAGTAATTACCAAACTCAAGGTCATCTAGATTCTCTCATATGTTATCTTCTAGAAGTTTTATAGTTTGTGTTTTATGTTTAGGTCAGTGCTACTTAGGGGATAAATGTTTTTGGAAGGGTACAAGGTTTGTGTCTTGATTCTTTCTTTCTTTCTCTCTCTGTGTGTGTGGATGTGCAGTCGTTCATGTACCATTTGTTAAAAAGACCATCTTTGCTCCTCTGCTTTTGATCCTTTATCAAAGATCAGCTAACTATGTTAGTCTAATTCTGGGCTCTCTATTTTGTCCCACTGTTCTTTCAACAATATCACTCTGTCTTGCTTACTTGATTACATTCACCCTCATGATATCAAAGAGCAACTACATGCTTATTCATTTATTCAGCTGGTGTATGTTGAACACCTGCTTCGTGAGAGGTACTGTGTTTGGTACTTGGAATACAATTTGAAAAATAAAAGTGATATACTCATTGTGGTTGTTCAGTTGCTAAGTCATATCCAACTCTTTTTGACTGCATGGACTTCAGCACACCAAGCTTCCCTGTACTCCACTAACTCCCAGAGTTTGCTCAAGTTCAAGTCCATTGAGTCAGTGATGCTATCTAAGCACCGCATCCTCTGCTGCCCTCTTCTCCTTTTACCCGCGATCTTTCCCAACACTAGGGTCTTTTCCAGTGAGTTGGCTCTTTGCATCAGGTGGCCAAAGTATTGGAGTTTCAGCTTCAACATCAGTACTTCCAATGAATATTCAGGACTGATTTCCTTTAAGATGGACAGGTTGTATCTCCTTGTAGTCCAAAGGACTCTCAAGAGTCTTCTCCAGAGCATTCAAAAACTTCAGTTCTTCAGTGCTCAGCCTTTTTGATGGTCCAACTCATTAACCCATTAACCTTAATCAAATAAATATAGGAGTAAATTGCTAAATGCAATCTGTGATCATTGTTATATAGGAAAATTACACTAGACCCAGTGAATAGATATGAAAGTTAGAATTGATATGGGAAAGGGTTTCACTGTGAACATATATTTGATATTAATTCACAAGCAAAAGTGGGAATTTACTTATTAAAAGGAAGATAGAATGTTTCAGGCAGTGATGGCAGCAGAATAAAGGTCCTGAACTTGCATATAGGGTTTTAAAATTTTGGCCATCTATCATGAATTGCAGACTCTTTTGTAATAGCCCTTTAATTTACTTATGGAGAATTATCGCTTCTCCTCTGTAAGGTGCTACAAGTGTTGTTGATCAAATTTCCTGCCTTTCACTTGCCAGGGAATATATATATAATCCAAGTTAGGCCAGTCTTATGTTCTCTTCTTGAAACATGAAATTTGAACATAATTTTTAAAATATGAAAGTGAAATGGAAGCTCATTCATTTTTGTATGGATACTGATATGGAACTGTTGAATTGATTATGCTGTGTAGATTCCAGACAACCACATTTTTCTGTTTTATTCTGTACCTGTTTCTCTGACCTTCCTGTTAGTTCTGTGAATACTCCCATATAATTCCTGTTCATTTCTTTTGCTGCTGAAGGTAGCTCAATTCAGTTTCAATTTTTTACATTGAAAGATACCTATCTATCTATTTACTGCCCATGTGTTCATGCTCAATTGGGTCACTCTTTGCAACCTCATGGACTGTAGCCCACCAGGCTCCTCTGTCCATGGAATTTTGGGGGCAAGATTAGTGGAGCGGGTTGCCATTTCCTACTCCAGGGGATCCTCCAGACCCAGGTATCAAACCTGCATCTCTTGTGTCTCCTGCATTGGCAGGTGGATTATTTACTGCTACATCACCTGAGAAGTTCTAGTGATTATATATATATTCCTATACACTAATAATGAGAAAACAGAAAGAGAAATTAAGGAAAAAATTCCATTCACCATTGCAACAAAAAGAATAAAATACTTAGGAATATATCTACCTAAAGAAACTAAAGACCTATATATAGAAAACTATAAAACACTGGTGAAAGAAATCAAAGAGGACACAAATAGATGGAGAAATATACAGTGTTCATGGATTGGAAGAATCAATATAGTGAAAATGAGTATACTACCCAAAGTGTGTGTATGTATGTGTGTATATATATATATATATATATATATATATATATGGAATATTGAAGTTTTGAATGAAAAATTGGTCATTGTTGGTGAAATGAAAGAAAGGAGAAGTGAATCAAGATAAAATAGGGTCACAGGAAGGGATAGATATTACCTATTTTCAGTCCAGTTTAAGAATTAAGTATTTATCCTAAGATCACAGGTAAGGCATTGTTATAAAATTTTGTAAGTATTATAGGATTTTGTAAGTATTTAGATGACAAAGCTGTCAGATCAGTCTTTCATGGTAGCACAAAGGAGAAGCAAACATGTAGGAGGACCTTGAGTGTTTGAAACCCCAGAGTGTCAGAGATGGCTTTCAGGCAAGAGCTCCTTAAGTTCCTGGCCTATAGACCAGATGATTAGAAATGCCATTTTGTAATGAAATGTGGAATAACGGTTTACAGGTTTAGATAATGGCATATTTGGGGTTAGGCATTGAATCTACTAAATTATTAGGTTTTTTTTGAAAGATAAAAAAAAAATGTTCATAAGACATTGACTATTTATGCCTAAGAGCTGGGAAATAGTTTTGGGGATTATCTCCAGCCTAGACTCTTTGGAGTTCCAGATCTAAGGAACCAACTTCTTATTTGCCATCTCCAAGTGGGGTCCTCCAGTACACCTAACTCTGTGTGTTAAAAAGAAAAATGAACTCTGCACACCTCTCAAAAAACACACTCTATTCTTCCTTCATTATTGCTCAACTCAGTGAAATTTATTACCATTCACTTAGTTGCCAAAGCTAGTAACCTAGGGATAATAATTATTTGTTCTTTCTTCTATAGTTCCTATTTAAAAAACAATCAACAAAATCTCTCTACATTAAAAACTGCTCTCAAATTAAGTTTGATTTTATATCCTTATGTCATACCATAATTCTTTGCATTTATTATGCAGTTGTGAACATTAAATTTTGCATTTTATTTGGAAGTTGAATAGGTTCCAAAGAGTGATATGTGTTCTTTTAATGTCAGTCATTATTCTCTCTGATTTTACTATTGTTATTAGGTTGCTATATTTAAATTTAATGAAGCATTTATTCTCAATCAAGAAGACCATTGAGATGATACAATTCTATAAGTCTGTGGTGTGAAATCAGAGTAATAAACTTTATTTGGTGTGAGATGAGAAATGATTGAATATGCTTCCTATTCATTAAGGTTCTTTTATTCTTCCTCTATGATATTTATAAGTGAAGTAAATAATAAAAGGTGTTAGGCTTTTTTCCCCCAGTCTTCTCTGTGAATTTCTGATAAAGTGTTAAAGACAAAACTTCCTGGACAAGGACAATCTGTTCTCTTTTATGATTCCAAGGCTGCAACCATATAATACAGGGTTCACTCCTGACATCCCATAGTAAAGTCAGTCTTCATCACAATAAGTCTTCTCCTCCTAAATATGTTCTTTTTTTTTTTTTTTAAAGAATAGAGTAAGAAACAAAATGAGAAAAATTACCATATGTTGTTTAATAAAGCCTAGGTTTTGAAATACTTACTTCAAATACCAACATAGGAAATTCAGAAATTTTGTAAACAAATGAAGTAAAAAACTAGTGTATTATTTGTAATATATAAGATCCATGTGACGTTTATTCTATTGTTCCTGAATTACCTAGGATAATAAAAAACAAAACAAAACAAAAAAAACGAAACGAAGAAACAGGGACTTGCCTGGTGGTCCAGTGGTTAAGAATTTACCTTGCAATTCAGGGCACATGGGTTTGATCCCCTGGGCTGGTCAGGAAACTAAGATCCCATATGCTGTGGAGAAACTAAGCCTGCATGCCCCAACAAAGACCTAACACAGCCAAATAAACAAATAACGGCAACAAACAAACAAAAAAGCCTGAAAAGGCAAACAAAAAATCTTATTTTTTATGCAATTGTATTTCATTTTCTCTAAGCAAACAAACAAAAGCTATCCACATTTTGAATATTATTCACCCAGTGAACTATCCTTTTTTCGTTAAATAGCCTTGGATAATTTTACCTTTTAAAGTATCTTTCACATGCTAAGTTTTTCTTAGATTTGATCCATGAACCACTGTACCTACTTAAAAAAATAAAATCAGATTTCTGATTCTTGCCCCAAACATACTTTAGTAGAATTTATAGGTATGGAACCTAGGAATGCATTTAAATAGTACTGTTTACCAATGCTTGTAGTCTTTTAGAAATGCTGAGAAGATTCAGAAGGCGTTATTGTTTGATCATTCAGAGAGTAAGACATAGAGTAATCAACAAGCAAGAAAAGGAGTTATCAAGCTCACATTGCAGGTGAAAGTGAAGTCGCTCAGTTGTGTCCGACTCTTTGTGACCCCATGGACTGTAGCCCACCAGGCTCCTCTGTCCATGGAATTTTCCAGGCAAGAATACTGGAGTGGGCTGCCATTTCCTTCTCTAGGAGATCTTCCCAACCAGGGATTGAACCCAGGTCTCCCACATGGTAGGCAAACGCTTTATCATCTACATTACTAAGAAAACTGATAAATGCTTGCTCCTTGGAGGAAAAGTTATGACCAACCTGGACAGCATATTAAAAAGCAAAGACATTACTTTGCCAAAAAGGTCCATCTAGTCAAAGCTATTGTTTTTCCAATAGTCATGCCACTTTTGTAAATCAAGTTTTATTGGAAAGTAGACACACCCATTTGTGAATGTATTGTCTCTGGCTAGCTTCATAATTCAACTCCAGAACTGAGTAGTTGTTACAGATACAGTATGGCTAGCAAAACTATCTAGTTCTTCATAGAAAAGTTTTCTAATCTCTGTGGAGTGTACCTAGAGTATTGAACAACTGAAGTAGATCAATTTTTATTTCTTCCTTTTATGACAAGTTTATATACAATGATACCTGTGAAATGAACTGAAAATAATGGCTGGAAAGGAAGTGCAGGCAGTGAAATTTTTCTTTTGTCATATTTTATTTTTATATTAGTATCAGTACAAAAATAATTAAGTAAAAAGTTTTTGAACAATGAAATAATATATCATAATTCAAAAAAAGGGAAGAGTACTACTTCTACATTAAATTATTTTGAAATGAGAAAGTATCTACCTGTAATCAATCCATTACAGCATCGGTAATAATTTCACAATATCATAATAACTCATTCTGAACGAACCCTGCTTCTTAGGGCTTCCCAGGTGGTACTAGTGGTAAAGAACCTGCCTGCCAATGCTGGAGATGCAGGTTCAATCCTTGGGTCAGAAAGATCCCCTGCAGGAGGGCATGGCAACCCACTCTAGTATTCTTGCCTGGAGAATCCCATGGAGCCTGGTGGGCTACAGTCCATGGGTTTGCAGAGAGCCAGACATGACTGAAGCAACTTAGCACAGCCTGTGCAATAAATTACAAGTGAATTTTAATAAAACTGGAATATCTCTGAAAGATATATTTTAGGCATAGAGCAAATTGTACCACTGATGCACATTTTCTTAGTTTTACCAAACACAAAGAGTAAAAAGAGGAAGACATTTAAATATTAAAGAAATAACTAAAATAATCTGTAGTAAAGGAAAATTATTGCACTCACAATCTTCACTCACTGCTTTAAATTTTAAACACAAGTGAAACCTCCATGCAGACTCATGAAGGACTTAATGAAAATTAAGAAACACAGATTTTGTCTCATTGTCTTTGCAATCACTGTATGATCATTGCTTATATCTAATCTATTATTTAAACACGAGACTATGAATTACTACAGGAGCTTGAGACACAAACTGCCCAAAGCAACACTGAATGACTGTGAACTGCTGTGAATTTGTTCTTGAATGAGTGTACATATTCTTCCAGGTAAAATACAAAGTTTTTTAAAGTAATAAAAATGTGTTGTTTTAAGCTTCCATGTATTTTGAAATTCAGCAGTTACTTTAGCAATTATGTAGCAGCTTTTAAGTTCTCTGTACACTGCACCTTCTCATGACCTACACTGCTGCTGCTGTATTCTTGCCTCTTTTGGCCCTGTCTATTCTTGAATCTTTGCAAGTGTCTGTAATTCCTTATCATTTACCTGTTTAGCTTTTTAATTTTTATTTTTTACCTACGAAGTAAACCTGCCATAAATCCTAAATATTCTTCCTTTTCATTCCACTTTCATTCCATGCCCTTTCCTTTTCTACTTCCTTTTCAAATTTCAAGCCCCAACACATGTCATTTCATTTATTTGGTCCTTTATCCACCTTCATAGGCAGAACTAACAGCTCTCTCCTTGTTCTTCCAACACCTCTCTCATACTGTAAACATACAAGTTGTCATATTAAGACCATTATCTCTCTCTCTCTCTGTTTCTCTCTGACTTCTGAGGCTAGATAATGTGCTACGATCATATGATCTTCACCAGGGCTAGTGCAGGGCTCAGATAAACATTTGGGACATTTTCTGGAGATAAATGGGATTGGTTTATATAAAGACTGCCAGTATGTCTTATGGTGGCAATAACACCTCTGTAATTTGCAGTATCAAATCTTTAATTTTATAGCATTAGAAGGTACTACATATTTGAAAAGATAATGTATCTTTTAAATTCTGTTTGAAGAATAAGAAATAGCACAAACCCCTAAAAAAAAAAAAGATAAAAGAAATTTCTTAGTTTCTTATACCAGTTTGATATCCCCTAATTTTCTTTTTTTTTCACCAGCTGACAAACTTGTATGAAAGCTTTGCCATGAACACTTATATTTAGACTTTTCATTATTTGCTTAATTATTATTATTATTAGTGAATGTTAACACTATATTTATTATGTATGCAAGTGGCTGCATTCATTTTTAAATAATTTAAAATTATTAAGGTAACTTTAATACATACCTTGGCATTCTATGAACAAATGGGAAGAAAGTAATTACTTGCTCCAAAATTATATATCATTAAAATAGTACAGATTCATTATGTGTATTAGGAACATGGAATAAAGTAGATGCTTATTATGGAAAAAATAAAGGAAAAATACTATTTCCTTATTATTGCAAAAGCTTATAGCTTACTTGATTTTTTTTTTCTGGAATTCATTTTGTCCAATTCTCTATTCTCATCTCTTTTGTTATCCTTGATTTTTCTTGGAGAATAAGGTGAAGTATTTTCTTTTAGATGGTAAAGATGAAAAGAGATAAGAATATTCTGTTACCATTGGAACCCTGGCCCTAGCAGTTGTGAAAACTACTTTATAATAATGTCTTATCATTTGGTCTAAAATATACATATGTTTTCTTTCTGAATATGCATCTATCTCAATCTAAAAAAGCAGATCTTTTTTTCTTTCTGAAATATGCATCTATCTCAATCTAAAGAAAGTAGAAAGACACAAAAGCAGATCTGTCTTTCAATTATACTATTAATAGAATATTTGGAAACTATACCAATTTAATGCTCAAAACTGTTCATTTCCTTGAATTATACTTTGGTGTTTTTTCCACAGCCTGTACTGAAAGTAATGTGTTTTCATGTTTTCCCTTTATGAATATGGTGGAAGATTCAGCAGATAGAAAATCAGGGAGGGCATAGTGGAACTCAACAACATCATCAATCAACAGTGTATAATTGACATCTGTAGAGTACAATAGCACAATACACATGCTTCTCAAGCTGCATAGCATTCACCAAGATATGCCACATTTTAGGACATAAAACATGTCTTAACAAACTGAAAAAAGAAAGAAATACAAAGTCTGCTCTCACATATTCTCTTAGTGGTAATACTTCCTAACCCATTATGTGAGGCCAGTGTTAGCCAAATATCAGAAACAGAGATATTACAAGAAAACTAAAAACTAAGATCTTTCGTGAACATGCATGAAAAGTTCTCAAAAATTATTAGCAAACTGAATCCAACAACATATAAAAAGAATTATACACCATGACCTTGTGGATTTTATCCCAGGTGTGCAAGGTTACTTCAGCATTCCAAAAATGATTAATGTAATCTCTCACATCAATAAAATAAAAAAGAAAATCACACAATCATATCAATAGATGCAGAAAAAGCACTGGGCACAATCCAACCCCCATTCATGATAAAAACTCTCACTAAACAAGGAATAAAGGGAAGCTTCCTCAACTCGATAAAGAGTATGTACCAAGATGACTCAGATGGTAAAGAATCCACCTGCAGTGCCAGAGACTTGGATTTGATCCCTGGTTGGGGAGATCCCCTAGAGAAGGGAATGGCAGCCTACTCCAATATTCTTGCCTGGAAATATCCCATGAACAGAGGAGCCTGGTGGGCTACACGGGGTCACAAAGACTTGGACATGACTGAGCAACTAACACTCACACTAGGATCAGGTGAGAATGTATTTTCTTGCTACTTCTTTTCAACACTGTGCTGGAAATTCTAGCTAACACAGTAAGAAACAAGAAAAGGAAATAAAAGGCATACATATTGGGAAGAAAGAAATAAAACTGCCCTTGTTTGAAGATAAGATCATCTATGCAGAAAATCCAAAAGAACTGACCAAAAAAAACTCCTGGAATTAATAAACAATTACATCAAGATTGTATGGTACAAGGTCAGCAAACAAAAGTCAATTGCTTTTCTATATATCAGTAATGAACAAGTGGAATTTGAAATTAAGAACACAATACCATTTACATTCAGTTCAGTTCAGTCAATCAGTAGTGTCCGACTCTTTGCGATCCCATGAATCGCAGCACACCAGGCCTCCCTGTCTATCACCAACTCCCGGAGTTCACTCAAACTCATATCCATCGAGGCAGTGATGCCATCCAGCCATCTCATCCTCTGTCATCCTCTTCTCCTCCTGCCCCCAATCCCTCCCAGCATCAAGGTCTTTTCCAATGAGTCAACTCTTCGCATGAAGTGGCCAAAGTATTGGAATTTCAGCTTCAACATCAGTCCCTCCAATGAACACCCAGGACTGATCTCTTTTAGGATGGACTGGTTGGATCTCCTTTCAGTCCAAGGGACTCTCAAGAGTCTCCTCCAACACCACAGTTCAAAGGCATCAATTCTTTGGCGCTCAGCTTTCTTCACAGTCTAACTCTCACATCCATACATGACCACTGGAAAAACCATAGCCTTGACTAGACGGACCTTTTTTGGCAATGTAATATCTCTGGTTTTCAATATGCTACCTAGATTGGTCATAACTTTCCTTCCAAGGAGTAAGCATCTTTTAATTTCATGGCTGCAGTCACCATCTGCAGCAATTTGGGAGCCCCCCAAAATAAAGTCTGACACTGTTTCCACTGTTTCCCCATCTATCTGCCATGAGGTGATGGGACCAGATGCCATGATCTTTGTTTTCTGAATGTTGAGCTTTAAGCCAACTTTTTCACTCTCTTCTTTCACCTTCATCAAGAGGCTTTTTAGTTCCTCTTCACTTTCTGCCGTAAGGGTGGTGTCATCTGCATATCTGAGGTTATTGATATTTCTCCCAGCAATCTTGATTCCAGCTTGTGCTTCTTCCAGTCCAACGTTTCTCATGATGTACTCTGCATACAAGTTAAATAAGCAGGGTGACAGTATACAGCCTTGACGTACTCCTTTTTTCTATTTGGAACCAGTCTGTTGTTCCATGTCCAGTTCTAACTGTTGCTTCCTGACCTGCATATAGGTTTCTCAAGAGGCAGGTCAGGTGGTCTGGCATTCCCATCTCTTTCAGAATTTTCTACAGTTTATTGTGGTCCACACAGTCAAAGGCTTTGGCATAGTCAATAAAGCAGAAATAGATGTTTTTCTGAAACTCTCTTGCTTTTTCCAGTAATGCTTTCCAAAATGAATACTTCAGTATAAATCTAATCTGATGTTTGTGTGTCTCTTCAAATTGTATTATTTATTTTGCTATTTTGGTATGCTTTGTAGTTTTTCTTGATCAGCTGACATGAACTGGTAGGTAAAAATCGCTGCTGCAAATAGGCATTTCCTAAGGTGGTAGTAAGATGTGGAGGGAGGGGAAGCAGCCTATAGTCCCATAATTAAATCTCACCTTTTACTTAAGCTTCAGCTTCTGTACTGTAAATATCATGAATGTTTTCAATTTTTTTCTTTTTCCTTTTTAGGTAGGATAGGATGGCTAGAGCAGGCTGGAGATGGGTATTTCCTTTCCCCAGACCAGCTAACTTTTTGTGTTCTTATTTGTGGTTTAGTCACTAAGTCATGTTGGATTCTTTGTGACCCCATAGATGGTAGCCCTTGAGGTTCCTCTGTCCAGGGGATTTCCCAGGCAAGAATGCTGGAGTGGGTTGCCATTTCCCCCTACAGGGGATCTTCCTGACCAAGGGATTAAACCCTTGTCTCTTGCTTGGCAGGCAGATTCTTTACCACTGAGCCACCTTGGAACCCCAGGCTTTGGTTCATTAGTTTCCCTGGAGGAAATTCCTTGTTAAGAACAGAATGCTCTGGCATAATTTTAAATGGTTCCTTTCCACTCCACTGCTGGAAGACTGGGGGAATTTTACTCTGATATCTACTGTGGAGTCAGTGGAAGCAGTACAAGGCAAATCTCACAAAATTGTAGGGGCTCCCCCTGTTAATTGGGTACCCCAGAGTTTTGACTGAGGTGTCTATGCTGAATCTCCAGCAATTACAGTTCAGGTTTTCCTAACTTTGTGTGGATTCCCTTGATGGTTTCCATGAAGGTAAGTCATGACTTTTCTGTATTTGCTGGTCTGTCTCACCAGTGTTTGGGGCAGCAATTTGCCTTATGTTCAAATCTTTCTTGTGGATCCAAAAATTACTGATATTTCAGTTTGTTTAGCTTTTTACTTGTTAGAATAGGGTGGTAGCTTTCAAGCTTTTTACATGTGGAAACAAAGAAAAGGAAAGTTTAATTTCTTCTTGAGATGTTAATAATGTATAATTTAGGAAAAGAGAATTTGGGTACAGCGTATGTTGAAAAGTAACAAGGATAGCAGACATTATTCAGTGAGCACTATTTTAAAGCAGGCACTGTGGTAAGTGCTTTCCCTGGAGTTTCCTATTAATAGAAACAGTAATAACACCTGCTCTGAGAGTTAATGCATTTGAGGTTAAAGTATACAAACTTTTTAATACAATTTTGCAGTATTATAATATGAAGTCATAAAATCAAAATTTAACTTCATTAATAAGGGAGCAACTCATCTTACAGAGAGTTACACGTAGTTTTTCTGAAAGTGTCAAACTTGTTCCAGATCATTTCATTTAGATTGTTCAACACTGAAACCTTGATAACTAGCTCATGGCGATGCATTTGTCATACTATGTTCTTATTAAAATATTTTCCTAGCAAGATAAATGTGTCACTTAGAAGATAAATATCAGAATCAATCTTTGCCCTCAAACCTAATACACCTCTCCTTAAAGTAGAATGTAACTGGAAAATACCACTGCAGAAAAAACAAACAAGAACAATATCTCCTAGAACACTTGCTTCTGACCACATTTTTAAAATGCCTCTTAACAACATTTGTATATACTATAAGCTTTGCTAATATACCATAGTGATTTCTTAATGAAAGTGATTTTTTAATTTCAGTGTCATATTGAAAATTGTATATTTAACTCAGATCACATTCATTTTGTTGATAAAAATATCTCTTTCCACAAAAGTTGGCAATCTTCGAGGAAGAGAATTCATAGAACCATTTCTATACTTTTTTTCTTTATGCATTAATGTTTAAATACATTATAGAGCTTACATAAATTATTCCAATAATTTGCAATAATAGAAAGTGTTCAGTGTACTTTATTGGGTAATATATGCCTGTGGAGATAATTTTCTGAGCCCTAAAATGATATACTTTTTTGGTATCCAAAGGCAAATGTTTCTTTCATTCTTTTCATATAATAAAAGATGTTTAAAATAACCAACACTTAAGTTTAACAATACTTTATATTTATAAATGTTTATCTTGCTCTTGCCATATTGCCCAATATCACCACCTACCCAATAAACAAGCACACTGCTCAAAATGTTGGGAAAAAAACACAAAGGATAGAAAATATGATGATAATAGACAAAAATAGCCAATAACTTATCTTCAACCCCCCAAAATAGCCAGCAATGATCAAAATAGATGAGTGATGTGACTAACCTTCTTTTCAACTATTTCTTTTAAAAGAAATAGTTGAAAAGAAGGTTAGTCTTTATATATATATATATATATATATATATATATATATATAGTATAGTTGCTTCACAATATTGTGTTAATTTCTGCTGAATCACAAAGTGAATCAGCTGTATGTATACATATATCCCTCCATCCTGTACCTCCCTCCCACCCTCCTCACTACCTCCCCATCCCACCAATCTAGGTTACCACAGAGCACTGAGCAGAGCTCCCTGTGCTATACAGCAGGTTGCCACTAGCCATCTATTTTAAACATCAGTTCAGTTCAGTTCAGTTCAGTCACTCAGTCATGTCCAACTCTTTCCAGCTCCATGGACTGCCGCATGCCAGGGTTCCCTGTCCATCAGCAGCTCCTATAGTTTGCTCATACTCATATCCATCGAGTCGGTGATACCATCCAACAATCTCATCCTCTGTCATCTCCTACTCCTCCTGCCCTCAATCTTTCCCAGCATCAGGGTCTTTTCCAATGAATCACTTCTTTGCATTAGATGGCCAAAGTATTGGAACTTCAGCTTTAGCATCAGTCCTTCCAATGAATATTCAGGACTGATTTCCTTTAGGATTGACTGGTTTGATCTCCTTGCTATCCAAAGGGCTCTCAAAATTCTTCTCAAACACCACAGTTCAGAAGCATCAATTGTTTGGTGCTCAGCTTTCTTTATGGTCCAAATCTCACATCCATACATAACTACTGGAAAAACCATAGCTTTGACTAGATGGACTTTTGTCAGCAAAGTAATATCTCTGTTTTTTAATAAAACATGGTATATATATATCAATCCCAATCTCTCAGTTCCTCCCAGTCCCCTCTACCCTCACTCTAAGTCTATACATCTGTTCTCTGTCTGTGTCTCTATTTCTGCCCTGCAAATAGGATTATCTGTACCATTTTTGTAAATTCCCCATATACGCATTAATGTATTTGTGGTTCTTTTTCTGACTTACTTCACTCTGTGTAACGGTCTCTAAGTCCATCCCCATCTCTACAAATAACCCAATTTTGTTCCTTTTAATGGCTGAGTAATATTCCATGGTTTATATGTACCACATCTTTATCCATTCATCTGTCAATGAACATTTCGGTTTCTTCCAAGTCCTGGCTAGTGTAATACAGCACTGCAGTGAACACTGGGGTGCAGGTGTTTTTTGAATTATGGTTTTCTCAGGGTATATGCCCAGTAGTGGAATTGCTGGGTCATATGGTAGTTCTATTTCTAGTTTTTTAAGGCACCTACATACTGTTCCCCATAGTGGCTCTATCAATTCACATTCCCACACCTTCTCCAGCATTTACTGTTGGTAGATTTTTTGATGATGGCCATTTGACAAGTGGAAGATGATATCTCATTGAAGTTTTAATTTGCACTTCACTAATAATTGGTGGTATTAAGCATCTTTTCATGTGCCTCTTGGCTATCTGTATTTCTTTCTTGAAGAAATGTCTGTTTATGTTTTCCTCCCATTTTTTGATTGGGCTGTTTATTTATTTATTTTTGTTATTCAGCTGTTTGTATATTTTAGAGATGAATGCCTTGTTGATTGCCTCATTTGAAAATATTTTCTTTCATTCTGAAGGTTGTCTTTTCATCTTGTTTATGGTTTACTTTGCTGTACAAAAAGTTTTAAGTTTCATTAGTTCCATTTGTTTATTTTTGTTTTTATTTTCATTACTCTAGGAGGTGAGTCAAAAAAGATCTTACTGTGATACATGTCAAAGAATGTTCTTCCTAGGTTTTCTTCTAAGAGTTTTATAGTGGCCAGTTGTACGTTTATTTAATCCTTTTTGAGTTTCTCTGGGTGTGTATGTGTGGTGTTAGTGAGTATTCTAATTTCATTCTTTTAAATGTAGCTTAATAAAACAAACAAATGGCTACTTTATGTGCTTTGAAGATGACTCAGTAGTGGTTCACATGCAGAGCAGATGTCTATCACTAGGACACAGGTCTATACACTGATTTCTTATTTGCTTCCAGTCCTCAAGTATTTAAGGAAATAAGTATCTTAGAATTAAATTTTTACATCACACAGAGATACATGCAGTTTTATTTATTATCCCATATTTCAACATTGTCAGCTATCTTGCTAAAATAATTAGAAAGAATACATTGTTGAAATAAGTAGACATTTAAAAAAATCACTTCTACGGTGTGAGTGTTCACTTGCACAACCGAATGCATTTATTTCCATTTTTGTCCAGCTTTGCGCATGTTATGATTTTCTAGGTCAAAAATCTTTTTACAATGTAATTTTCAAAACATGCAAACCACCTTTTTGTGCCTGGAAGCTGGATGCTGATCTTCTAGCTTTGTGTCTTTTTCATTCCTCACCCTAATCACAATAAAATTTTTCACTTGGTTCCATGATTGGCTTGAGAACGATTTGGATTGAAATCAGATGAGCAACACAGATGGCATCTAATATTGCATCTTAGTTTTTGGCTTTACTCTGCAAGCTGCTTACTCAGTGGTAGAGGAGAAGGGGAAGGCTGCTGACAAATGACACTATTATGACCATCATAGCCAAGCTAGACTGGCACTGTTAGAGTGCTCAACAATCTGTTTTATAGCTCTATGTTTCTAAGCCCATCTTAAACAAAGGTGTTCTGTCCTCATGTAACGTAATACCTGGGACTGGGGACACTTTTTCCTCTTGAAATGACTTATTAAGCATAATGATTTTTAAGGATGTTTATATTGAAAGAGAGGGTGTATCCTTTGGAGATTAACTCTATGTTGTAGTAATATATTAACTTCTACTAACTTAAGTCTCATTTTCTCATTTAAATCTATAACATACATTTATTTGACATATTTTGAAGACAAAAACTTTGTTATAAACTCATGAAAGCTAAGGGTGGGCATATAATATCAATAGTTGACTATTGATTTTAAATGAATATGCATTATGATTTAAGTGAAAGTGTTAGTCACTCAGTCGTGTCCACTCTTGTGACCCCAAGGACTGTAGCCCTCCAGGTTCCTCTGTCCTTGGAATTCTCCAGGCAATAAACTGGAGTGGGTTGCCATTTCCTTCCCCAGAGGATCTTCCAGACCAAGGATTGAACTCAGGTCTCCCACATTGCAGGCAGATTCTTTACCATTTGAGCCACCAGGGAATTCCTATGATTTAACATGGATATTATTTTGAGAAAAGGATATGTATTTCAAAAGGGTATTTCTTTTAAGTAAATTATAATTAGTCTCTTTTCTGATTATGAGATTTATATATATGCCATGAAGAATATGTTTTTAAATCAAAGATACAGAAAATAAAATGCAAGTCAATCATATTTCAATCAAACGAGTGTTAATTTAATGATATAGTTCCTTTTGTATTTTATGCCTATTTCTCAATATGTATGACATACAATGTACACTGTTTAGGAATATTATCTCCAATTTTTTTGTAAGATAAGTTAGAAAATGAGAAAATTTGGTTGTGAAAATGTAGCAATTTATGCATAATATAATAACAGTTGCAACCAGAGTTATGAGAGTATGTATATAAAAGAGTAACATGTCAATGGTTGTGTTTATCATTTACTAAGAAATTTTTCACATTCATATCATCTGATTTTTTTTTTTAACGTTTATTTGTAGCTCTGCTAGGTCTTTGTTGCTGCTCTGGCTTTTCTCTAGTGGTGGTGCAGCCTTCTCATTACGGTGGCTTCTCTTGTTGCAGAGCATGGGCTCCAGGGCACGTGGGCTTCAATAATTGTGGCATGCAGGCTCAGAAGTTGTGACTCCCGGGCTCTAGAGCACAGGCTCAGTAGTTATGGTACACAGGCTTAGTTGCTCTGTGGCATGTGGGATCATCCCAGATTAGGGATAGAACCCATGTTTCCTGCATTGGCAGGTGGATTCTTTACCACTGAGCCACCAGGGAAGCCTTTCATCTCATTTGGTTTTGATAGAAACTTTCTGAGATAAGTATCTTATTTTTAACTTTTGATTTGAGAAGACTCTTCAGAAAAGATAAAGGAATTTATCTGACTTGATGTAGCCTGGAAATAATGAAATCAGAACATGATGCTGGTTTTTCCAAATTTAAACACTGTACTCTATCTCTACCCTTTGGTGTAGAAGAAATGAATAAACTTTGTGAATTTTGAAGAATACATCAGCAAAATGAACTAACTGGTAATATTTTAGGGAGTGCATTAAAGAAAAAAAATGTGTCTAATTTTGTGTCTGGAAACTCTACAGGTTGGTTGGGGTGACTGAAGATTGTGGGTACAATCCAGATTTGATTACCTTCTATTCCACAGAAGAGATCCTCCAAACTTTCTCTAAGCTAGATTATTATAATTGTTTATAATAAATTTTCTGTTTTAGCCAGTGAACAATCAGCGTAAGTTGCTTTAGCCATCTTTCAGAATGAAAATGATGAAAGCCCAATGACGCAGTTTGCCACAAAATAATCATGTGTGTGTGCTGTCACTTCAGTTGTGTCCAATTCTTTGTGACCCTGACTGAAGCCTGCCAGGATCCTCAGCCCATGGGATTCTCCAGGCAAGAATACTGGAGTGGACTGCCATTACACCTCCAGGGATTCTTCTAGACTCAGGGATGGAGTCTGAGTCTCTTACATCTCCTGCTTTGGATAGCACGTTATTTTTACCACTAGTGACACCTGAGAAGCCCACAAAAATTTTAGTTTGCTTAAATGCTGAATTTAATGTTTTCTGTTGGATATAGAAAATTATATAAAAACCTGATAATATGTGATGCCTCTGTTTCCATATATCTTGAAGCTAAAGTTTGATTTTCTCTCCTCATGAACATGTTAATGTTATTTTAAAGAAATATTTCAAAGCAAGTTTTCAGTGGCACATGAAACCTTATTCTCATACAAAAGCTGATGTTGTTGGAATATTTGTACTTTTTAATAGGGTTTCCATTTATTTATTTCATTGATTCTATTTTAATATAATTACAAAGTGAATAATTGGAACAATTATTTGTATAATAGATAAAAGTCTCTTTTATCTGTGCAATGTACACATTTTATTTTAAAAAGTAAAATTAGAGGATTATATCATAATAAGTAATAACTATCAAAACGAAAATACTATTATAAACTTATTCTTAAAGGTTTGTCTTCATGAAGCCCTAGGGAGGAATAGGATATAGTTTTATTAAAAATACTTCTAAGAATTTCCCAGCAGATGATTCTGAGGATATAGACATAAATAAGATGCTCAACATCATAACATCAAAAACATGTACAACTTTCCCCTGCTTTCCAAAAGCAGATTCCTATGAAATATTTTGCAAACCAAAATGGCGTAAAACAATTAACTTTTTATTAAAGTGAAAATCCTCTTGGATTTCTTGCAATTAGCAAAAACAAGTACTAATATACATCTTGTAAAAGCCTAGTGGTATAAAGTGAACTTTCGAAAAGTGGAGGATACCTGTAATTGCAAATTAAAACATCCAGGAGATATGACTACACACTTAATAGAATGGCTAAAATTAATACCACCAGATGTTGGTGATGTGGAGCAATAGAAATTTTCATTTATTCTTGGTGGTGATGCAAAATGGTACAGCCACTTTGGAAAACTCCCAGTTTCTACAAAACTAAGTATGCTCTTACTTTAAGAGCCAAAAATCATGCTCCTTGGTATTTGCAAAAAGGAACTGAATGTTCATGCCCACACAAAAAGCTGTACAAGAATGTTTATAGCATGTTTACTTATAATTGCCAAAACTTGACAGTGATAACAATGTCCTTTTTGGCCTTCCCTCCTAGCTCAGTTGGTAAAGAATCTGTCTGCAATGCAGGAGACATGGGTTCAATTCCTGGATCGGGAAGATCCCCTGGAGAAGGAAATGGCAACCCACTCCAGTATTCTTGCCTGGAGAAGCCCATGGATAGAGGAACCTTGTGGGCTACAGTTCATGGGCCGCAAGAGTCGGACACGACTGAGTGACTTTCACTTCACTAAGTCACTTCAGTCATGTTCAACTCTTGGTAACCCTATGGACTGTAGGCTCCTCTGTCCATGGGATTCTCCAGGCAAGAGTATTAGAGTGGGTTGCCATTTCCTCCTCCAGGGGATCATTCCCACCCAGGGATCAAACCCCCATCTCTTTTGTCTCTTGCATTTGCAGGTAGGTTCTTTACTGCGAGCACCACCTGGGAAGCCCATTTAATAAATGAATAGATACATAAAATGAAGTACATCCATATAGTGGAATAGTTAAAACTATATAGCCATGAAGTTACAAAAAGATAAGGAAGAACTTCAAATGCTAAGCAAAAGAAGCCAATCTGAAAAGGCCACATATGTAATTCCAACACTGATATTCTGGAAAAGGCAAAAGTATGGAGACAGTTTAAAGATCAGTGATTGCTAGGAACACAGTAAAAGGGATGGAGGGGTGAATAAGTGGAGCACGGGAGATTTGAGGACACTGAAGCTATTCTATATGATGCTATAATTGTGTATGCATATTACACACATATCACAACCCATGGAATGTAAAGCAATGAATGAACCCTAATGTAGACTGTGGACTTTAATTAATAATAACTGACATCAGTTGTAACAAATATCTAATTACTGCAAAATGTTATTAATAATATGGGAAAATGTGTGTGGAGTTGGCAGTAGGAGAATGTATGGATTTTTTGTATTTTCTGCCCAATTTTTCTATAAACCTAAGACTGTTCTAAAATATTGTTAAATTGTATAATACAAAAAATTAGGGGAAAGATCATTTTAGGTTAGAGTTGGGTCATGAATTCAGTGATCTAGACATTTTAAAAAGCTTTTTCTGTACTCCACATCATGTTTCAACAAACATTGAGTGCTCATTTTTTTCTTTTTAAAAAATTGAAATATAGTTGGTTTATAATGTTTCAGGTATACAGCAAAGTGATTCAGTCAGACTTATAACCTACACAGTTGTAAGCAAACAAATTTTTGTTGCTTTATGTCACAAAGTTATATATATATATATATATATATATATATATATTTCAAATTCTTTAAAAGTATAGGTTACTATAAGATATCGAATTTCCTGTGCTAAAGAGTGGTCCTTGTTATTTATCTATGTTATATATTCTAGTGTGTATCTGTTAATCCCATTCTTAATTTATCCCTTCTCATCCCATCCCTTTGGGTAACCATAAATTTGCTTTATGTGTTTGTGAGTCTCTTTCTTTTTTGTAAATAAATTCATTTGTGTCTCCTTTTTTAGACTGCATTTAAGACAAACAAGTGATATTTGTATCACTTAATAATAAGTGATCACTTAATCACTTAATAAGTCTTCCTCTGTCTGACTTAATTCACTTATTATGATAATCCCTAGGTCCAACTATGTTGCTGCAAATAGCATTCTTTCATTCTTTTAATGGATAACATTCCATTGGATATACATATAAAACACAACTTGATCCATTTACCTGGCAGCAGGCATTTCTATTACTTCCATGTCTTGGCTACTGTATATAGTGCTGCAGTGAACATTGGGGTACATATTTCTTCTTGAATTAGAGTTTTTGTCTTTTCTGGATATATGCCTAGGAGTGGGATCGCTAGATCATGTGGTAACTTTATAGTCTTTTAAGGAGTCTCCATAGTGTTTTCCATAGTGTTTTCCATAGTGGCTGTACCAATCTATGTTCCTACCAACAGTGCAGGAAGGTTCCTTTTTCTCACATCCTCTCCATCATTTATTACTTGTAGACATTTATGATGGTCAATTTACTTCACTTAGCTCATCTTCTGGGTTTTTATTTTGTTCCTTCATCCTAAAGATATTCCTCTGCTACCTCATTTAGCCTAAGTTGCTATTTGTACTCTTATGTGTGTGTTAGGTTAGCTATGTTTTTCAGCCTTGGAGAAGTGGTTCTCTGTAGGAGGTGTCCTGTGCATTAGAGCAGTGTACTCCTCTCTGGTTACCTAAGCTATATGCTCTTGGGATTCCCCTTAAGAGGAGTGCATGAGTCTTTCTGTTTGGGCAGACTGACTATGTGGGTAGTCTGTAGGCTTTGTCGTCACCAAGTCTGACTGGTTGCCAGGCCCTGCCTCGTGCAGATTCTGCTGTATAGCAGAACCTGGCCACAAGACAGCTGGCTGCAGAACCCAAGGGGGCCCTAGAACTGGCTTCACTCACTTCACTTGTGTGTGAAGTCAGGGTCCTGAAGACTCTGGGGCTATTGCCCTGTTATGCCACGAGGTGATGGGGTTAGTGCCAGACTACTGGCAGGCAGAAATGTTTTCTGGAGTCTGACTCCGGGTCCAAGGGATTCTAGAGCTCATTTCAGATCATCGTCGGATGAGGTAGAGGGCCTGTTCCTGACACAGTTGAGTATGGGGTCCCAGTTGTCCTAAAGTTTGTGTTGGTCTGCAAGTATGCAATGCTTGTGCCTTGCTCGTTCCAGGTTAGGGTCTGGCCTGCGGTGGGCAGTCTGGATCCCAGGCTGCAGGATTCTGGTTTTCTTGTGTCTGATGTCTGCCCCCTAGTGGGCAAAGATGGTCTAGGGACAGTTGCAGGCTTCCTTGAGGGAGGGGCTGGTGCCTGTTCCCTGGTGGGTGGAGCTGTATCTTAGCCCTCTGGTGGGCAGGGCTGTGTGAAGTGGCATGTCTTGAAGTGGCTGTGGGCTCAGGAAGACTTTAGTCAGCCTGTCTCCTGATGGTTGGGACTGTGTCCTCACTTGGTTGTTTGGCCTGAGGTGTCCCAGCACTGGTACCTATAAGGGTCTTGTGTGGCCAGGTCTTGGAGCTATGGAGCCAACACAGCAGCTGCCGGGAGTGTTCACACCTCTGAGTGTGCCCCACTACGTCTGCCACCAGCGTCTATGTCCCCAGGTCAGCCACAGCAGACCCCCACCTGTCCAGGACACTCTCCAAGACCAGCAGGTAGTCTGGCCCAAGCTCCTATCAAATGACTGCTCTTACCCTGGGTCCTAGTGTGTATGAAATTTTATGTGTGCTCTCTAATCTGTCCAGTTGTTAAGTCGTGTCCAACTCTTTGTGAGCCCATGGACTGCAGCACACCAGGCTTCCCTGTCCATCACCAACTCCCAGAGCCTACTCAAACTCATGTCCAGTGATTTGGTGATGTCATTTGTTAGGTAGGTAGAATAGGAAAAAGGAGTCCAGAATGGCGGTGGCTAAAAGACAAGGAAGGGAAAGCCTGTGAAAATAGAACAAAGGAGGTTCCAAGGACTGGAGGGAGGACCTCAGGTAGAAAAAACAGCACTCCTGGCTAGCCCAATTTACATGGGCAGGCCCGGGGGAGGAGAAAAAAAATAAAAAGAGGAGCCAAAATTGGGATGGGGGGGGGCTCTCTTCTCTTCACCTCCTTTGGGTCGGCATGCCCTCACACTTCAAGGATGTATTTTCCTTTACTTTCTAAATGAAATTGAGATGTAACATGGAGCTGTAACACTGGTCTGTCTGAGGGCTGTAACGCTGGTCCATCTGTCACATCAAATTTCTGTTGCTAGGAGACAGAACTGAGGGAATTACAAACTCCCCTGACACAGGCAACTATCTCATCCTATGTCATTCCCTTCTCCCCCTGTCTTCAATCTTTCCTAGCATTAAGGTCTTTTCCAATGAGTCGGTTCTTCACATCACGTGGCCAAAGGATTGGAATTTCAGCTTCACCATCAATCCTTCCAATGAATATTCAGGACTGATTTCCTTTAGGATGGACTGGTTGGATCTCCTTGCAGTCCAAGGGACTCTCAAGAGTCTTCTCCAACACCACAATTCAAAAGCATCAATTCTTTGGCACTCAGCTTTCTTTATACTCCAACTCTCCCATCCATACATGACTACTGGAAAAACCATAGCCTTGACTAGATGGACCTTTGTTGGCAAAGTGATATCTCTGCTTTTTAATGTGCTGACTAGGTTGGTCATAGCTTTTCTTTGATAGAGCAAGTGTCTTTTAATTTCATGGCTTGAAGTCACCATCTACAGTGATTTTGGAGCCCCCCAAAATAAAGGCTGTCACTGTTTCCACTGTTTCCCCATCTATTTTCCATGAAGTGATAAGACCAGATGCCATGATCTTAGTTTTCTGAACATTGAGTTTTAAGCCAAATTTTTCACTCTTGTCTTTCACTTTCATCAAGAGGCTCTCTAGTTCTTCTTCACTTTATGTTGTCTAAGAGTGAGGTGTCTTTTTCCCAGTTATTTGGGGCTCCTGCAGTTAAGCCCTGTTTTCTCAAAGCCAAATGTTCTGGGGGCCCCTCTTCCCAGTGCCAGACCGTTGGGCTGGGGAGCCTGAAACAGGACTCAGAACCCTTACTCCTGTGGCAGAACACCTCTGCAATAGAGATAGTTGATATCCTGACCCCACCTCCTCTGCCTATTTTTCTTACTAGCAAAACTCCCAGAGTCAGTTATCACTATTCACTATCTCCATTCTTCCTCTGTTTCTCCCTTTAACCCATTTCATTTCTTTTTTTTTTTTTTTACTTTACAATATTGTATTGGTTTTGCCATTTCATTTCTAACACATAACCAAAGCATCTCTTACCCAAATCTTTGATAATTATAGACTGCAAAATACATTGACTGATTTTCAGATCTCTTCTGAACTATTTGACCCAGAGCATCACCTGATTCCTTGAATTTTTTTCCCTTTCTTTCCACCCACAGATTTCTGTTTTTCTTCCTTCCTCAGTAGGGTGATCTTCTCAGTTCCATTCTCTGGTTTTCTCTTGCTTCTCTGACCAGTAAGGTTAAGGGTGCACTGGGGCGGTATTTCAGAATGGTTATCCTTCTCTTTCCATGCTCACCCATTCATTCTGCGAGCTTTATATCCCACTTACGGGCTAATGAGTCACAAAAGTGCAATACTCAGCCCCTGTCTTACTTTTGAAATACAGATAATTTATCCAAATTTTTACTCAACATTTTCAACCTTACCATGTCTCAAACTGAATCCTTCTTACACCAAACCTGCTCCTCTTCATGCTCTCTCCCATCTCAGTAATTGACTCACATTCTTTCAGTTGCATGAACTTCCTGAACTGAAACTATAGGCCTTTCTTCATAATGCACTTTCAAAATATCCACAAATATCATTGGCTCCACCCTCAAAATGCATGCAAAATATGAATATTTCTCACCACCTCTATGTGCTACCTTCATTCTATTCCAATTCTCTGTCATCTTTTGACAATATGATACTACTTATTATCATTTCAACATGTAATTAGCATAAAATTTATTGAGATATTAACATTTGTTTTTTCATTCTAAATCTTCAAAATCTGTTATACATTTTACATTACCATAATATCACGTGTTGAACTAGCTGCATTGCAAAAGCTCAGTAGTGTCTTAACTTATTGGTCAATACACCTTATAGAATCTGTCACTCTTCACAGCAACTCATTATCTCTTGCTCTCAGCCTTTATTACACTTCATACTTACTTTTTTATGTGGTTTTCCTGAGGTTTGAATAGATCAGACCTTACTTTAAGACTACTAAACTTGCCATTCCTTCTTCTTGAGCCTGTTTTCTTATTAGCTATAAAAGCTCACTTACTTTATCTGCCTCAAGTGTTTGCTTGAATTTACAGCAATTTTGCTGCCTTCCTAATTCCCCCATAGCCTCTCAATTGCATTGGGTATAATTCTACTTTTCACTAGGTGAGATTATAACTCAATAAGTTTCCTACATATGTGTATGTATATATGCATATGTGTATATAATGTGTTTGTGAGTGTAGATTTACATTCAGTTTGTCACTAAGCCCTAGAAGTTAAGCTGCATGAAGAAAAGTATTTTTGTCTGTGCAGTTCAGAATCACCAGCATCTGATGCTGTGATGGTTTATATTAGGTACTCAATAATTAAATATTTGTTTAACAGATAGTTGTAAAATTGAAAAGTCTAGATTTATTATAAATTAGAAATAATAAGACAACATAATATTGTATTTAATGGAAGCAACCGTTTCTGGAAATATATATAAACGAATATATTTACTTATTCCTGGGTAACAGTTCACCTCAAAATGTAGTGGCTTAAAATAGGGGTCAGCAAATATTTTCTGTGAATGACTAACTAGTTGGTGGTTATTTTAGGCTTTTAAGGTCATAAGATTCCTGTTGTAATTAGTTGACTCTACTGTTATAGTGAGAAAACAGCTTCAGACAATATATAAACAAATGGATGGGGCTGTGTTCTATTAAAATTTCATTTACAAAAACAGAGGCCAACTGGTAGGCCCTAGTTTTCCAAACCTTAAGGCAACAATCATTCATATCACATTGAGTCTGTGGGGTAGGTGGATAGCTCTGCAAATCTAGACCACACTTGGCTGACTTAAGTTTTCAATGTGTCTGAGATCAGTTGGCAGGTTTCCTGAGCTGACTGTCTACTCTGGCCTCACTCATATGCCTGGTGTTTTTCTGTGGGCTGAGGCAATGTGAGTAATTGGGCCAAGTATCTTCCATCTTCCAAAAGTCTAGGCTGGAAATGTTCATATGGAATATTGGCAGTGATCCAGGGAAGAGAGTGGGACCAAAGAAGGCCTCTTGAGAGGCCATTTGACCAAAGTTACAAGGCCATTCCAAATTTAATGACTAGCCTATTATATTTTCCCATATTGGAAGAGAAGCAGAGTAAAACTGCAAAGAGGTATGGATATATAGAAGTGAAAAATGACATCCTATTTGCAGGCAATCTACCATTACAGGAGTTTCATATTTTAAGCCAAACAAACTAAATTCCTATGAAGTGACTCATTATCAGAAATGTTCTATTGTATGAAGTAAATAAATATGAACCCAAGATCTTTTCCTACTTAAAACAGTTAGCATTGTCCTAGCTTAGAAATTATTTGAATTTGGTAAATATTTATCTTTGCCAATACTTATAGTTATCTCTGAGCTGCTTTAATCATACTTCCCCTATTCTGAATTATTTGACTCATCAGAACCATCTGGACCTGTACTGTGACTTTCACTTTGTCATTTCAGCTAATGATTGTTCAGATTTCTGTTTTATTATTTACATTATGATAGCTGAAACCCTTCTCATAATAAGTACGTTAGATAAATTTCTTATTTAGATGCTTATCAGCATCTAAAGAATGCTGATATTTCAACTTCTGAAAATAAATAATTCTAGATTTTAATCTCTAGTGTTAAGCCCAAATATCACCACAGCGCCTTTTTATTTTGGTGGTACCCTAGAGGTAGTGATTCAGTCAAATATTTTATTACCTGCTTATCTCTGTGTGCTTCACCAGGCTGTTTGGAAAATGAAAGCAGATGGAGCTGGCCAGAAATGTAGTTCATAAACGCAGTTACTTGCTCATTAAAGTTTGTAATAGATCTATAAGGCAGTGCAGAAAGAACTTATTTTTTATGGCAGCAATTGATTTTTTTCAAACATACACTGTCTTATCCCCAAAGTAAAGAAAATACTCTCCAAAATTATCTTCAGAGTAATTTACTTTTCATAAATATGTGTAAAAGTTTAAAAGGTAAGATTTAATAAATTAACATTTTAATCATAGGAAAAAAATCACAATATATTATTTTTAAATGAAAGATATTAATACAATTAACAGAAAGTTGCCTAATCTATATTCACTCAAGGCACATCTATATTAGGAGAAATGGAATTAAGGTGAAATGGAAATAGAAATTAATTATGCAAATAATTCTAACTGATGAAGGCCTTTTTTTTCCTAAATAATCTAAATATTTTGAGTAACTTCTTTTGAAAACTGCCACATTTCTCCTTATGATTTTGAGTTAAATTGATATTTCTTTCAATTTGGTGAATTGATATGAATATTGAGATATACTTTGGTATGCTTGAATGGTGAGTGATGATTATTACAGTTATTTATGGAAACATGTAATCTGAAAGCATTTCTGATTCAAGGAAGCCACAGTAGGGACAGAAAGTGATTAGAACTGAATGTAATGTTAAAAAATTTACATATGTATTTTCCATTTAAAAAAAGTCTGAGAATTCAATCCTGAAAATGTGTAAGGTTTAGAATATTCCTCAAAGTTTCTTTCTTTTTTTTTTTTAATTTAATTTAATTTTTAAACCTCAAACACTGTATTAGTTTTGCCAAACATCAAAACGAATTTGCCACAGGTATACATGTGCTCCCCATCCTGAACCCTCCTCCCTCCTCCCTCTCCACACCATCCCTCTGGGTTGTCCCAGTGCACCAGCCCCAAGCATCCAGTATCGTGCATCGAACCTGGACTGGCAACTCGTTTCATACATGATATTACACATGTTTCAATCCCATTCTCCCAAATCTTCCCACCCTCTCCCTCTCCAACAGAGTAAATGGGCCAACGAACTAAATAGACATTTCTCCAAAGAAGACATACAGATGGCTAACAAACACATGAAAAGATGCTCAACATCACTCATTATCAGAGAAATGCAAATCAAAACCACTATGAGGTACCATTTCACACCAGTCAGAGCGGCTGCAATCCAAAAGTCTACAAGCAAAGTTTCTTTTATATGAGCTGTATCATTAGTAAAATGAGAGACTTTGTATTAGGACATTTTCCCTAGGAATAAATGGTTAAAAATTATTGAGAACATAAATTCCCCATTTATTCTTTATTCAGCAACAGCAGCTTTAGCTTCAAAAGACCTCAAGAACTCCTATGTTTACACATATATAAGCGCACACATGAATACACAGATAAACCACACACATACGTACCTATATACCTGGCATATATTGTGTTCATAAGTTACTTTTGCTTATGTTCATAAGTTACTTTTGCAGTTTTGAATTTGAAAGAATAGAGTTCCTGGGGAGGAGCTAAGATGGCGGAGGAGTAGGACAGGGAGAACACTTTCTCCACCACAAATTCATCAAAAGAACATTTAAACACTGAGTAAATTCCACAAAACAACTTCTGAATGCTGGGAGAGGACATCAGGCACCCAGAAAAGCAACCCAAGTCTTCGAAAGGAGGTAGGAAAAAATATAAAAGACAAAAAAAGAGACAAAAGAGGGATGGACGGAGTTCCGTCCCAGGAAGGGAGTCTTAAAAAGAGAGAAGTTTCCAAACGCCAGGAAACCTTCTCATTGCTGAATCTTGGAAGCACAGAGGGCAACATAACAGGAAGGAAAAATAAATAAACAGTTAAAACCCACAGATTACAAGCCCTACGGTAACTCCCTCAGCGGAGAAGCAGTGCAGACGCCTGCATAGGCCACTAGCAAGCGGGGGCTGGGCAGGGAGGCGCCACACGGGCTGCATTGCTTAGAGTAAGGCCCTGGCCTGAATACCCCAAGTGCTATCTGAGCGAAATAATTTGGGCTAGCAAACCAGACTGTGGGATATCTACCACGCAAAAAGCCAGCCCTAACCTAAGACACCGCCAGGCCCAAGCATGGAACAAAGGACTGAACAGAGATAGCCGGCTGCAGACCATCCCCCTCCGGTGACAGGCAGCCAGAGCCGGAAGGGGGCAATCGCAGCCCCAGAGAGACACTATCTATAAAACTGTAAGCAGGCTTCTTTGCTAACTAAAACTTCTTGGGGGTCTGGACGGTCAACATCTGCCTGAGAAGGTGTGCCGGTTGTACACCCAGATGACCGAGTGGCGGGGAGGCGATAAGTCACAGCAATCGCGTTCACCAAACACCTCATCACCTGAGCTGCTCGGCCCTGGGAAGGGCACAAAACGCAGGCCCAACCGAGTCTGCGCCTCCGAGGACTACCCAAATGCCTGAACCTGAGCGGCTTGGACCACGGATGGTTCCCGGCAGAGCAACCTAGAGCCTGAGCAGTGTGGGCAGGGAGGCTACACGCGCCCTGAGCAGGGGCAGACCCAGTGTGGCTGAGGCACTGTGAGCACACGCCAGTGTTATTTGTTTGCAGCATCCCTCCCTCCCTCCCCACAGCACAACTGAACAAGTGAGCCTAAAAAAAAAAAAGAAAAAAAAAAGTGTCCTCCACTGTCCCCTTTGTGTCAGGGCGGAAACCAGACACTGAAGAGACCAGCAAACAGAAGAAGCTATAACAGAGGGAACCGCCTTGGAAGCTACAGGCAATAGATTAAAACCCTGTGGTTAGTACCGACTACATAGGAAGGGGCCTATAGATCTTGAGAAATATAAGTTGGACCAAGGAACTAGCCGAAAATGAACTGAACCCACAATACCCACAACGAAACCAGAGAAAGTCCTAGATATATTTTTACTATTTTTACGATCATTCTTTCTTTCTTTTTTTCTTTTTTTAATTAAAAAAAAAATTTAAGTCCTCTATTATTCTTTTAATTTTCACTTTTATAACCTACTATTACTTTGCAAAAAAAAGACCCTATTTTTTTTAAGCAAACTTCTTATATATATTTTTTATAATTTTTTTGACCTTTTTTTTTTCTTTTTTTCTTTTCTTTAACATTGTATTTTTGAAATTCCAAACTCTACTCTAGATTTTTAATTTATGCTTTTTGATATTTGTTTTTTGGTATTTGTTATCAATTTTGTACCTATATATATATATTTTTTTATAATTTCTGTGACTTTTTTTTCCTCTCTTTCTCTTCTTTTTTTATATAACATTGTATATCTGAAATTCCAAACTCTACTCTAGATTTTTAATTTATGCTTTTTGATATTTGTTATCAATTTTGTACCTGTATTTTCTTTACAATTTTTGCGACTTTGTTTGTCCTTGTTTGTTTGTTTCTCTCTTTCCTTTTCTTCTTCTTTTTTTTTAACATTGTAGTTTTGAAATTCCAAACTCTACTCTAGATTTTTAACTTTTGTTTTTTGGTATTAGTTATCAATTTTGTACCTATATTTTCTTTATAATTATTGCAACTTCGTTTGTTTTTTTCTCTTTCTTTTCCTTCTTCTTTTCTTGAACATTATATTTTTGAAATTCCAAACTCTACTCTAGATTTTTAATTTTTGCTTTTATGTATTTGTTACCAATTTTGTACCTTTAAGAACCCAATCCTCAGTACCCATTTTTCACTAGAGAGTGAGATTACTGGCTTGACTGCTCTCTCTCCCTTTGGACTCTCCTTTTTCTCCACCAGGTCGCCTGTGTCTCCTCCCTAATCCCTCTCTACTCTACCCAACTCTGTGAATTTCTGTGTGTTCCAGATGGTGGAGAACACTTAGGGAACTGATTACTGGCTGGATTTGTCTCCCTCCTTTTCACTCCCCCCTTTTATCCTCCTGGCCACCTCTGTCTCCTTCCTCCTTCTTCTCTTCTCTATATAACTCCGTAAACATCTCTGAGCGGTCCAGTTGTGGAGTGCACATAAGGAAGTGATTACTGGCTAGCCCACTCTCTCCTCTACTGATTCCACCTCATCTCATTCGGGTCACCTCTAACTCCCTCCTCCCTCTTCTCTTCTCCATGTAACGCTGTGAACCTCTCTGGGTAACCCTCATGGTGGAGAAACTTTTCATATTTAATGTAGATGTTTTATCAATGGTGCTGTATAGAAGGAGAAGTTTTGAAACTACTGTAAAAATAAGACCGATAACTGGAAGCAGGAGGCTTAATTCCAAACCCTGACTCCAGGGAACTCCTGACTCCAGGGAACATTAATTGACAGGAGCTCATCAAATGCCTCCATACCTACACTGAAACGAAGCACCACACAAGGGCCAACAAGTTCCAGGGTAAGACATACCAAGCAAATTCTCCAGCAACACAGGAACACAGCCCTGAGCTCCAAGATACAGGCTGCCCAAAGTCACTCCAAATCCATAGACATCTCATAACTCATTACTGGACGCTTCATTGCACTCCAGAGAGAAGAAATACAGCTCCATCCACCAGAACACCGACACAAGCTTCCCTAACCAGGAAACCTTGACAAGCCACCTGTACAAACCCACACAGAGTGAGGAAATGCCACAATAAAGAGAACTCCACAAACTGCCAGAATACAGAAAGGACACCCCAAACTCAGCAATTTAAACAAGATAAAGAGACAGAGGAATACCCAGCAGATAAAGGAACAGGATAAATGCCCACCAAACCAAACAAAAGAGGAAGAGATAGGGAATCTACCTGATAAAGAATTCCAAATAATGATAGTGAAATTGATCCAAAATCTTGAAATCAAAATGGAATCACAGATAAATAGCCTGGAGACAAGGATTGAGAAGATGCAAGAACGGTTTAACAAGAACCTAGAAGAAATAAAAAAAGAGTCAATATATAATGAATAATGCAGTAAGTGAAATTAAAAACACTCTGGAGGCAACAAATAGTAGAATAACAGAGGCAGAAGATAGGATTAGTGAATTAGAAGATAGAATGGTAGAAATAAATGAATCAGAGAGGAAAAAAGAAAAACGAATTAAAAGAAATGAGGACAATCTCAGAGACCTCCAGGACAATATTAAATGCTACAACATTCGAATCATAGGGGTCCCAGAAGAAGAATGCAAAAAGAAAGACCATGAGAAAATACTTGAGGAGATAATAGTTGAAAACTTCCCTAAAATGGGGAAGGAAATAATCACTCAATCCAAGAAACCCAGAGAGTCCCAAACAGGATAAACCCAAAGTGAAACACCCCAAGACACATATTAATCAAATTAACAAAGATCAAACACAAAGAACAAATATTAAAAGCAGCAAGGGAAAAACAACAAATAACACACAAGAGAATTCCCATAAGGATAACAGCTGATCTTTCAATAGAAACTCTTCAAGCCAGGAGGGAATGGCAAGACATACTTAAAATGATGAAAGAAAAAAACCTACAGCCCAGATTATTGTACCCAGCAAGGATCTCATTCAAATATGAAGGAGAAATCAAAAACTTTACAGACAAGCAAAAGTGGAGAGAATTCAGCACCACCAAACCAGCTCTCCAACAAATACTAAAGGATATTCTCTAGACAGGAAACACAAAAATGGTGTATAAATTCGAACCCAAAACAATAAAATAAATGGCAATGGGATCATACTTATCAGTAATTACCTTAAACGTAAATGGGTTGAATGCCCCAACCAAAAGACAAAGACTGGCTGAATGGATACAAAAACAAGACCCTATATGTTGTCTACAAGAGACCCACCTCAAAACAGGGGACACATACAGACTGAAAGTGAAGGGCTGGAAAAAGATTTTCCATGCAAATAGGGACCAAAAGAAAGCAGGAGTAGCAATACTCATATCAGATAAAATAGACTTTAAAACAAAGGCTGTGAAAAGAGACAAAGACAGTCACTACATAATGATCAAAGGATCAACCCAAGAAGAAGATATAACAATTATAAATATATATGCACCCAACACAGGAGCACCGCAATATGTAAGGCAAATGCTAACAAGTATGAAAGGAGAAATTAACAATAACACAATAATAGTGGGAGACTTTAATAACCCACTCACACCTATGGATAGATCAACTAAACAGAAAATTAACAAGGTAACACAAACTTTAAATGCTACAATAGACCAGTTAGACCTAATTGATATCTATAGGACATTTCTTCCCAAAACAATGAATTTCACCTTTTTCTCAAGCACACATGGAACCTTCTCCAGGATAGATCACATCCTGGGCATAAAGCTAGCCTTGGTAAATTCAAAAAAATAGAAATCATTCCAAGCATCTTCTCTGACCACAATGCAGTAAGATTAGACCTCAATTACAGAAGAAAAACTATTAAAAATTCCAACATATGGAGGCTGAACAACATGCTGCTGAATAACCAACAAATCACAGAAGAAATCAAAAAAGAAATCAAAACTTGCATAGAAACTAATGAAAATGAAAACACAACAACCCAAAACCTGTGGGACACTGTAAAAGCAGTCCTAAGGGGAAAGTTCATAGCAATACAGGCATAGCTCAAGAAACAAGAAAAAAGTCAAATAAATAACCCAACTCTACACCTAAAGCAACTAGAAAAGGAAGAAATGAAGAACACCAGGGCTAGTAGAAGGAAAGAAATCTTAAAAATTAGGGCAGAAATAAATGCAAAAGAAACAAAAGAGACCATAGCAAAAATCAACAAAGCCAAAAGCTGGTTCTTTGAAAGGATAAATAAAATTGACAAACCATTAGCCAGACTCATCAAGAAACAAAGGGAGAAAAATCAAATCCATAAAATTAGAAATGAAAATGGAGAGATCACAACAGACAACACAGAAATACAAAGGATCATAAGAGACTACTATCAAGAATTATATGCCAATAAAATGGACAACGTGGAAGAAATGGACAAATTCTTAGAAAAGTATAACTTTCCAAAACTGGACCAGGAAGAAATAGAAAATCTTAACAGACCCATCACAAGCACGGAAATTGAAACTGTAATCAGAAATCTTGCAGCAAACAAAAGCCCAGGGCCAGACGGCTTCACAGCTGAATTCTACCAAAAATTTAGAAAAGAGCTAACACCTATCCTCCTCAAACTCTTCCAGAAAATTGAAGAGGAAGGTAAACTTCCAAACTCATTCTATGAGGCCACCATCACCCTAATACCAAAACCTGACAAAGATCCCACAAAAAAAGAAAACTACAGGCCAATATCACTGATGAACATAGATGCAAAAATCCTTAACAAAATTCTAGCAATCAGAATCCAACAACACATTAAAAAGATCATACACCATGACCAAATGGGCTTTATCCCAGGGATGCAAGGATTCTTCAATATCCGCAAATCAATCAATGTAATACACTACATTAACAAGTTGAAAAATAAAAACCATAATCTTAGATCTCAATAGATCATAGATCTCAATCATCAATCATAGATCATAGATCTCAATCATCAATCTCAATAGATGCAGAGAAAGCCTTTGACAAAATTCAACATCCTTTTATGATAAAAACTCTCCAGGAACATACCTCAACATAATAAAAGCTATATATGACAAACCCACAGCAAACATTATCCTCAATGGTGAAAAATTGAAAGCATTTCCTCTAAAGTCAGGAACAAGACAAGGGTGCACACTTTCACCATTACTATTCAGCATAGTTTTGGAAGTTTTGGCCACAGCAATCAGAGCAGAAAAAGAAATAAAAGGAATCCAAATTGGAAAAGAAGAAGTAAAACTCTCACTATTTGCAGATGACATGATCCTCTACATAGAAAACCCTAAAGACTCCACCAGAAAATTACTCGAACTAATCAATGATTACAATAAAGTTGCAGGATATAAAATCAACACACAGAAATCCCTTGCATTCCTATACACTAATAATGAGAAAACAGAAAGAGAAATTAAGGAAACAATTCCATTCACCATTCCATGGAAAGAATAAAATACTTAGGAATATATCTACCTAAAGAAACTAAAGACCTATATAGAGAAAACCATAAAACACTGGTGAAAGAAATCAAAGAGGACACTAATAGATGGAGAAATATACCATGTTCATGGATTGGAAGAATCAATATAGTGAAAATGAGTATACTACCCAAAGCAATTTATAGATTCAATGCAATCCCTATCAAACTACCAATGGTATTCTTCACAGAGCTAGAACAAATAATTTCACAATTTGTATGGAAATACAAAAAACCTCGAATAGCCAAAGCTATCTTGAGAAAGAAGAATGGAACTGGAGGAATCAGCCTATCTGACTTCAGGCTCTACTACAAAGCCACAGTCATCAAGACAGTATGGTACTGGCACAAAGACAGAAATATAGATCAATGGAACAAAATAGAAAGCCCAGAGATAAATCCATACACATATGGACACCTTATCTTTGACAAAGGAGGAAAGAATATGCAATGGATTAAAGACAATCTCTTTAACAAGTGGTGCTGGGAAAACTGGTCAACCACGTGTAAAAGAATGAAACTAGAACACTTTCTAACACCATACACAAAAATAAACTCAAAATGGATTAAAGATCTAAACATAAGACCAGAAACCATAAAACTCCTAGAGGAGAACATAGGCAAAACACACTCTGACATAAATCACAGCAGGATCCTCTATGACCCACCTCCCAGAATATTGGAAATAAAAGCAAAAATAAACAAATGGGACCTAATTAAACTTAAAAGCTTCTGCACAACAAAGGAAACTATTGGCAAGGTGAAAAGGCATCCTTCAGAATGGGAGAAAATAATAGCAAATGAAGCAACAGACAAACAACCAATCTCAAAAATATACAGGCAACTCCTACAGCTCAACTCCAGAAAAATAAATGACCCAATCAAAAAACGGGCCAAAGAACTAAATAGACATTTCTCCAAAGAAGACATGCAGATGGCTAACAAACACATGTAAAGATGCTCAACATCACTCATTATCAGAGAAATGCAAATCAAAACCACTATGAGGTACCATTTCACACCAGTCAGAATGGCTGCGATCCAAAAGTCTACAAGCAATAAATGCTGGAGAGGGTGTGGAGAGAAGGGAACCCTCTTACACCGTTGGTGGGAATGCAAACTAGTACAGCACTATGGAGAACTGTGGAGATTCCTTAAAAAACTGGAAATAGAAATGCCTTATGATCCAGCTATCCCACTGCTGGGCATACACACTGAGGAAACCAGAAGGGAAAGAGACACGTGTACCCCAATGTTCATCGCAGCACTGTTTATAATAGCCAGGATATGGAAGCAACCTAGATGTCCATCAGCAGATGAATGGATGAGAAAGCTGTGGTACATATACACAATGGAGTATTACTCGGCCATTAAAAAGAATACATTTGAATCAGTTCTAATGAGGTGGATGAAACTGGAGCCTATTATACAGAGTGAAGTAAGCCAGAAAGAAAAACACCAATACAGTATACTAACACATATATATGGAATTTAGAAAGATGGTAACAATAACTCTGTATACAAGACAGCAAAAGAGACACTGATGTATAGAACAGTCTTATGGACTCTTTGGGTGAGGGAGAGGGTGGGAAGATTTGGGAGAATGGCTTTGAAACATGTATAGTATCATGTATGAAACGAGTCGCCAGTCCAGGTTCAATGCATGATACTGGATGCTTGGGGCTGGTGCACTGGGATGACCCAGAGGGATGGTATGGGGAGGGAGGACGGAGGAGGGTTCAGGATGGGAAACACATGTATACCTGTGGTGGATTCATTTCGCTATTTGGCAAAACCAATATAATATTGTAAACTTAAAAATAAAATAAAAAAAAATAGAGTTCCTTAGGCAGTAATTTCAATTCTAGTATTTTTAGCTTCTCACTCTATCTAAAATGATAATATGTCTTTATTGAAAGAGTTAATTGGCTTATTTAAAGTTGATACATATTATTGCAATAAGAAAAAAGGAACATAATCATAAAATACTATACTACCATAATGTTTACTCTGAGTTTGCATTGTTTCTTTTTCCTTCATAGACTTAAAGACAAATCTTACCTGATTATTATTTTTATGTTAAAATTCCTCTTGCTTTAGATCTTGGGGGAATTGGATTCCACTGGATAGGATTTTATCTTCTTCTTCTTGGGTTAGCTAGTTACTCCCTAACTTAGCAAAAGCAAAACAAATAGCAACCTCATATTAAAAGGTAGAAATAAAAAGACAAACTTTCCTTCCAAGATCTTGTTTGATTTCACTGCATCCTAGTAGCAATAAACCACATGAGAAGAATATGTTATATATTATTTCTGCTTATCAGTTATTAGAACCCCTGAGACAGTCTTTTCCATGTAAAATGCCACATTTCATGTCATGATGGAGAAAACTTCCAATTTTTATTAGTTATCTCTATATTTCATTTCACTTTGTGTTAACTGTTATTTATTTAACTATACAAAACTATAGGTTTTGAAGAATTTCTGGATTAAAACCTTTGCAACTTATTTGTTTAAACTAAAGTGTTTAAGTCTCTTTTGAGAGAATATAATTCACTGTTAAAAAGTAAAACAATAACTTAATATGCTGAAATCAAATAATCATTTCACATTTAATTAACCTCTATATAATCTTACAGAAATAGCTATGTATGATCTCATAAGTAATAGTATAAGCAATCTTTTAGGTAGTTTGATCTTTCAGAAACTAAAAATTTTTAATTCTCATTATTGTTGTCTTGTCTTTCCATGATTTCTATTAGTTTGCATATCATTTAATGTCCATGAAACTCAAAAAGCCAATGGCTATACATTATCACATAATTTAAATTATGAATATATTGTTCAAACATTTGAGTCAATATATAGGAAGAAAACTTATTATAGATTCTTATTATAGTTTTAAGCAAAACAGTTACTGAAGAGACAGAGACACAAATGAAACTGAGCAGGAGAAAAGTTACAAGAAAGGATGCAGAAATCTTGTCTTTGGTTATGAATTCCTGGAGTAGGAATAGCAAACAGGCACTCAACTGCCATTTATAACTTGCTCAGCGGGAGGCCATGATGCTTGGTAGGTGTTCAGTGAGTGCTGGAAGACTGCTGTGCTCTGAATTGGTTTCATCCTCTTACTAAAATGAAAGCAAAAGAGTACATAGTATGAGGGAGAGAAATGAGAGAAAGACATAAATATTAGTGAATATTGCTACATAGGATTCATGAACACTTCTTATTTTAAATACATGGATTATTTTGCATACATTATTTTATATACATACATTGTTTTAGATACATTTGTGATATTTTCCCATATAGATCATGTTTTAATTTTTCATTGACCTATTGTTATATTATTTTATAATGGGTTATAAAGGGAATTTAGGACTATACTGTTCCACTTAAAAAGACGCTATTGCATTTCAGAGTTGTGATATTATAAAATATAAGCATTATTTTTTCCAGTGAGATGGAATCTCGTGAACTTGACAAAATAGAGCCCAAAGAAATCTAGAACAAGAGAGGTGGGCAGTAGATTTGAAGAAGAAAGGAGGACAGCAGAGGGGCTTTCTGATTAACTATCTTAAATGCCCATTCTAAGGGAAGATGAGTCAGATGACTATTCTCAATCATTTTACCTACAGAAAACACAGAAAACCTAATCAAAATGACACTCAGTAAATAGACAAAACAAAGAGATGGAGTCAAAAGTATCAGGGTAGTCTGCCTTTTTCCCTTCACAGAGTGACTGCAACATTTATCCAGCTGTTGTTTTTCTCTTTCTTTTTCTGCTCAATTCAATAATCTTTCCCTTATTTCCTGTCCTTTTAAAATGTATTAAGGGCCTCTGTTCTCTTTATATCAACCAGTTTTTTTCATTTTTATATATAATTTACCTAGTTTTCTTCTCCACCTTTAAATATTGCCTCTTCCTTTTTTAAAATTCCTCTTTCAACATGCAATAAAGATAGCAAATTATGTTGTTTTATAGGCAATATTTTCCCAAAACGTATGAATGAATTTAATTTAGAAAAAATTTCCCTAATACCGGTTAACAATTTCATATTATGATGCTTAATATGAGATGTAATTTACAGTATTTGAAATTCTACATCAGAAAGACTTCCCAGAAAAGACATAAGTCTTGTATATTGAAATTTTTTTGAGATCTAGCACATCATTATTTATAGAGTAGTGCCATATATTAATAAATTATCTCTGTAATTTAATATTTTTTCTAAGATGTACATTTTCATAGTAATACCAGGATATAGAAGTACTTAAATGAAGAAAATACATCATCTTTATTAGTACTTTGACTGTAATAGTTAGTTGCTGTCTTGATTAGCATTATTAAAAATACCAGTAAGCTACAGCTTACCTTTTCTCTTTGGATATCATATACAGAAAAAAAATTTCAATAACTTATTTTATTTGATGTTGCCTGAAATGATTTATAAAATAACTTGAAATTCTTTAAAAACAGTAAAGGCTTAAAACAAAAATGGATGTGATTCAACACAAAAGTAAACTGTCAAGGACTAAGGAAAAAAACACATTGTCTACTTAATAAGTACTTCATAAATGTTGAGAGTAATAATTATTATGAAGATAATGATGATCAAAGACCCAGTAACTTGATTAATGTTCAAGTAAATCACCCTTAAAGGTGATGAAATAATGTGTGATGAAATATATCCTGTTAGATGAAGAATATAACCTAAGTATTTAAATAAATGGCATACCTTCTAAAAGAAAGTAATATCAGAAAGTTTGAGAATTTAACACAGTCCTGGACTACATGTTGCTCTTGTTTTATTTTTGAAGTGCCATGGTTTGCTTTTAAAACTAATGTGTATGCACACACATCTATTTTTTTTGTCATTTGTTCCACACATTTCAGTCAGAGATTTTTTTTTTTTCTTCATTCATTTGGAAAAATTGTGTTAGAATACTGAAAGTCTGGATCTATTTTTTTCAACATTATAAAAATGATATCAACTTTAGTATTAAAATAATAGTCCCAACATTTAAAAACTTATACAACTGCTTAATTTAATATGTTAGATAAAGGACAAGCGGATATTACTAATCATCATTTTACTATGCATGCTTAGAATGCTAATACTCATAAATCATTTCAAATAGAAAATTCTCTACTGTTTCTTCTTCCAAATAGAAGGAATCTAATTTAACTGTTTTATAAACTAGCATCTTGTTGATTTTTCTCTAATCAGACCAGCATTATCTATAGTTACTTCTATTTAAAGCCTTAATGTGCTTTCTATTGACCAATTTTTATCATTAATTATTGAGTAAATTGTATTTTTTTCTATTAGTTTTAACATTAATAGCCAGGAAAATATATGTTTGTAGATCTTTGGAGTCAAATTTATAGAGTGGCTTGATGAACATTTAATTAAAACTATACAATGCCTTAGAAGTTAAGATTATATTCTAGTGTGTGTAGTTCAAAATCATGACATTCCTTGAAGCAATTACTTCTGATGGAATAATAAATATGACTGGAAAATGACTATTACAGTAATGAGACAAATTTTAAACAATGCTGGGAGTTTTTGTGTTTATTTTGTGTGGGAACATCTTTCAGATTTGCCTTGCAAATTTAAATTTTGCTGGATGTTGGCTCTTATCTAGCTTTCAGTGGATGCTGTTTATGTGAATGAATTGACCTGGAGTCCCTATAAAATTACTACTTTTTGCTCTTTTTTATATGAATCACACTTCTGTATTACCTAAGAAGCATTCTGAAATACCGGGTCTGGCACTTTCTCCAAGTTAATGAAGATAAATCAGTGTATAGGAGGCATGTATTTTATAGTTCTAAGTTCATAGATTTAAAAACTAAGAGAAAATGTCAGTTAAAACTGTAACTTGTATAACTCAAAACCATTTGTGAGAGACCCATTGGAATAAACATATTGGAGGAGGCTGTCAAAAATATAAATTGCTTTCTGAGAGTAAGTCTTTCTCTAAGGTGTTTTAACTAATGTAGTTCTCTAGAAAAGCACTTACTAAATTAGTATTGTAACCATTTGGGTCTAAAATACCAATGTGTTGGCTATATTCTGACACTTGATCTTTTTTCATCTAGCACATAGGGGTTGAAAATATTTCTTCTCTGAAGGTTTTGCTTTATCAGGATATAACTGTATTTAGTCAAGAATATCCTTGAAAAGGCTCTTGGGTTTTGAGCTCCTAAAGTTTTATATTTCTGAGAGTTACTGAGTCTTCATGGAGCCCCAGGTTAGTCACATAACTTCTCTGTACCTAGACTTACTCTATGTTGAACTAGTAGTGTTGTATTAAAATGTCTTGAAATTCACAAATTAAACGTTTTTACAGAGTAAAACCCTCTTAGGTTACTTACAGGCAAGAGAAAGTTTAGACCTGTTAATATGAAATAAGTCAGTTCTATGTGCTTGCCAGCAATATCAAACCAGGCCTCTGCAGTGAGTGGGCCTCTGGCTAACTTTCTTGTTCTGTCTAGTTTGTGACTTCTATCTCTGGTATGAGTATAGATCCTCAATAAATATTTTCTGAATAAAATAATTCACTGCTCATCCATTTATTCAAAAGATATTTATCAAGTGGCAAACATCAGCCAATTGATACCAGAATGTTATATTCCATTAATTCTGAGGGTTATTTTTTCCCAGTGTTTTAAAAGGTGAATTAACAATTTTATTTTTTACTGAAGTATGGTTGATTTACTATATTCATTTCAAGTGCACAATTTTGTGATTCAAAATTTTTATAAATTATATTCAATATTGTTATTATAAAACATTTGCCATATTCTCTGTACTTAACATTGAAAGTTGAAAGTTAAGACACTCAGTCGTGTCCAACTCTTTGCAACCCCGTGGACTGTAGCCCACCAGGCTCCTGTGTCCATGAGATTCTCCAGGCAAGAATACTGGAGTGGGTTGCCATTTCCTTCTCCAGTACTTTACATTAAATCCTTCCAATTAGCTATCTCCAAACAGAACATTTGTTTCTTTAAGTTATTCAAAACATTATTTATGATAATTCAAATAAAATATACCTAATTCTTCAACAGAGGCATAGTGTTCATTAGTTATTTAAAGGGATTTTAACAATCGACACCTGGTGTGCTGCAGTCCCTGGGGTTGCAAAGAGTTGGACACAACTGAGCAACTGAACCACCACCACCAATTGAAAGGTATATCAATCAGGGGTTTTTATTCAATTTGGAAGATTTTTTTGCAAAAATATTCAACACTGCAGTGTCTTCGTAGTATATATTCAATGCATAGAAGAGTTTTGAACCCAACATCTGAAATATGATTTCTATGAGTGATGGTATTACAAGCAAGCTGTTCTTTACTCTTTTTTAATTGAAAGTGAAGTCGCTCAGTCGTGTCCGACTCTTTGCGACCCCATGGACTGTAACCTATCAGGCTCCTCCGTCCATGGGATTTTCCAGGCAAGAGTGCTGGGGTGGATTGCCGTTTCCTTCTCCAGGGGATCTTCCCGACCCAGGAATCGAACCCGGATCTCCCACATTGCAGGCAGACGCTTTACCGTCTGAGCCACTAGGGAAGCCCTTTTTTCATTGAAGTGTATTTTATTTACAATATTATATTAATTTCAAGGGTCCAATGTACTGATTTGATATTTTAATAGATTATACTTCATATAAAGTTGTTATAAAATGTTCACTATATTTCCTATGCTATAATTACATTCTTGTATCTTATTTTATGCCTAGTTGTTTGTAACTATTAATCCCCTTCTCCTATTTTGTCCCACCCTTATCTCTCTCTTCAATTCAGTTCAGTTGCTCAGTCCTGTCTGACTCTTTGTGGCCCCATGGACTGCAGCATGTCAGGCTTCCCTTTCCATCACCATATCCCAGAGCTTGCTCAAATTCATGTCCATCGAGTCAGTGATGCCATCCAACCATCTCATCCTCTGTCATCCACTTCTCCTCCTGCCTTTGATCTTTCCCAGCATCAGGGTCTTTCCCAGTGAGTCAATTCTTCATATCAGGGGGCCAAAGTATTGGAGTTTCAGCTTCAGCATCAGTCCTTCCAATGAATATTCAGGACTGATTTCCTTTAGGATGAACTGGTTGGATCTCCTTGCACTCAAGGGACTTCTCAAGAGTCTTCTCCAACACCACAGTTCAAAAGCATCAATTTTTTGGTGCTCAGCTTTCTTTATAGTCCAACTCTCACATCCACACATGACTACAGGAAAAACCATAGCTTTGACTAGATGGACCTTTGTAGGCCAAGTAATGTCTCTGCTTTTTAATATACTGTCTAGGTTGATCATAGCTTTTCTTCCAAGCAGCAAGCGTCTTTTAATTTCATGGCTTCAGTCACCATCTGCAGTGATTTTGGAGCCCCCAAAAATAAAGCCTCCCACTGTTTCATTGTTTCCCTGTCTATTTGCAATGAAGTGATGGGACCAGATACCATGATCTTAGTTTTCTGAATGTTGAGTTTTAATCCAATATTTTCACTCTCCTTTTTCACTTTTATCAAGAGGCTCTTTAGTTCTTCTTTACTTTCTGTCGTGAGGGTGGTGTCATCTGCCTATCTGAGGTTATTGATATTTCTCCTGGCTATCTTGATTTCAGCTTGTGCTTCATCCAGCCTGGTATTTCTGATGGTGTACTCTGCATATAAGTTAAATAAGCAGGGTGACAATACAGCCTAGAGGTGCTCCTTTCCCAGTTTGGAATCAGTCTGTTGTTCCAATGTCGAGTTCTAATTGTTGCTTCCTGACCTGCACACAGATTTCTCAGGAGTCAGGTAAGGTGGTCTGGTGTTCCCATCTCTTGAAGAATTTTCCACAGTTTGTTTAGTGTAGTCAATAAAGCTGAAGTACATGTTTTTCTGGAACTGTCTTGCTTTTTCGATGATCCAACAGATGTCAGCAATTTGATCTCTGTTTCCTCTGCCTTTTTTAAATCCAGCTTGAACATCTGGAAGTTCACAGTTCATGTTCTGTTGAAGCCTGGCTTGGAGAATTTTGAGCTTCACTTTGCTAGCTTGTGAGATGAGTGCAATTGTGCAGTAGTTTGAACATTCTTTGGCATTGTCTTTGTTTAGGATTGGAATGAAAATTGACATTTTCCTGTCTTAATGTGTTCTTTGTATGAGTGAATCTGTTCGTTTTATTTTTTATATTTTATATTCAACATATAAGTGAAAATATACTGTATTCATCTTTCTTTATCTGACTTATTTCTCTAAGCATAATACTTTACAGATCCATCTGCATTGTTGCAAATGGCAAGATTTTGTTCTTTTTCTATGGCTGAGTAATATTCCAGTATGTGAATGTCTGTATATAACATTCATATAACACGTCTTTGTTGATTCATCTGATGAACTTTTAGGTTGTTTACATATCTTGGCTATCATAAATCATACACTATAAACATTAGGTTGTGCATATGTATTTCAATTGGTGTTTTTGTTTTCTTTGGATATATACCCAGGAGTAGATATGCAGGATCATATGATAGTTCTATTTTCAGTTTTTGAGGAAACTACATACTATTTTCATTATGCTGTACTGATTTATGCTCCCACCAACAGTATGGTAGTGTTCTCTTTTCTCCACATCCTTGGCACCAATTATTTCTTGTCTTTCTGACAATAGCGATTTTGACAGGTGTGAAGTAACCTCTCATTTGTATTTGTCCGATGATTAGTAGTATTCAGCATCTTTTTCAATGCCTGTTGGCTATCTTTTTGTCTTTTGAGAAAAATGCTTATTCAGATCTTATACCCATTTTTAATATTTTTTATAATGAATTGTATGAGTTCTTTATATATTTTGGATATTTACCGCTATCAGATATAACACTTGCAGAAATCTTCTCCCATTCAGTAGGTTGCCTTTTCATTTAGTTGATGGTTTCCCTAATGTGCAATTTTTTTTAAGTTTTATTGCACATTACACCCATTTGTTTATTTTTGCTCTTATTTCCCTTGCCTGAAGAAAATGGAAAAAAAATATTGCTAAGACTTATGCAAAAGAGTGTACTGCCTAGGTTTTCTTCTAGGAGTTTTATTGTTTCAGGTTTTAGATTTTAATGGTTTTTAATCCATTTTAGGTTTATTTTTGTATGTGGCTTGAGAAAATATTTTTATTCCATTCTTTTATATGTAGTTTTCTGGCTTTTCTAGACCCAATTTTTGAAGAGACTGTCTTTCCCTCATTGTATATTCTTGCCTCCTTTGATCTAGATTAATTGACCATATGTTCATGGGCTTATTTCTGGTTTCTATATTCTGTTCCATTGATCTGTGTGTCTGTTCTTTTGCCAGCACTGTTCTCTTTTTATTATGGAAGCTTTATTGTATAGTCTGAAGTCTGGGAACATGATACTACTCACTTTATTCTTACTCTCAACATTGCTTTGGTTATTCAGGATATTTTGTGTTTCCCGACAAACGAGTATTTGTTCTAGCGCTGTGAAAAAGTTATGGATATTTTGATAGGGATTACATTAAATTTGTAGATTGCTTGGGGAAGTATGGACATTTAAACAATTCTTCCAATCTATGAGCAAGAAATATCTTTCCATTTCTTTGTGTGAGCTTCAATTTCTTTCACCAATGTTTTATAGTTTTCAGAATATAGATCTTTCACCTTCTTGGTTAAATGCATTCCTAGATAGTTTATTCTTTTTGATGAAATCCTTAAATAGGAGGGTTTTTTTTTCTTTTTTCTCTTTCTGATATTTTATTTATACTATATAGAAAAGCTACAAATTTATCTATATTAATCTTGAATCCTACAACTATATTGAATTACTTTGTTAGCACTAAGAGAGTTATGGAAGAGTCATTAGGGTTTTCTATATAATATCACATCATCTGCAAATACTGACAGTTTCATTTCTTCCTTTCAATTTGAATGCATTTTATTTATTTTTTTTCTGATTATAGTGGTTAGGATTTCCAATACTATGTTAAGTAGAAATGGTGAAAGTAGGCATTGTTTTATTTTTTAATCTTAGAGAAAAACCTTCCAGTTTTTCACTCTTGAGATATTAGCAGTGGGTTTATCATATACAGCCTTTGTTGTGTTGAAATATGTGTCCTTTACACCCACCTTGTTGAGAATTTTTATGAATGGATGTTGATATTTGTCAAATGCTTTTTCTGCATATATTGAGATGACCATATAATTTTTATTCCTCATTTTCTTAATGTGATCTATCATGTTGATTGATTTGGGGATATTAAGTCATCTTTGTATCACTCAAATAAACTGTACTCGATCATCATGCATGATCATTTTAATATATTGTTTGGATTTAATTTGATAATATTTTGCATCTTTGTTTATCACTGATATTAGCCTGTAATTTTTTTGTGTGTGCGTGGTGTTTTTCAGAGTGAGTTTGGGAGTGTTCCCTGCTCTTCAATTTTTTGGAATAGTTTGAGAAGAATAGGTATCAACTCTTCTTTAAATATTTGATAGAATTAACTTGTGGAGCCATCTAGCCCTGGACTTTTGTTTATTGGGAGCTGATTACTGACTCCATGTCAATACTAGCAATTGATCTCATCAAATTAAGTATTTTTTCTTGATTCAGTCTTGGAAAATCACATATTTCTAGTATTTTATCCATTTCTTCTAGGCTGTCCATTTTGTTGCAATATAACTGTTCAAATTTGTTATAATTGTTTATATTTCTTTGATATCAATTTCAATATCTTCACTTTCAAATCTTGTTTATTTGAATTCTCTTTTTTCTTGATTCTGGCTAAAGGTTTATCAAATTTATCTTTTCAAAGAACCAGCTTTTCAATGAATCAGTTTTGTTAATCTTTTCTGTTATTTTTTGGTATCTATATTATTTATTTCCACTTTTTTTCCCCCTTGTAATTCATTTAGGTGAAAAGTTAGGTTGCTTCTTTGAGATTTTTCTTATTTCTTGAGGTAGACCTATAGTGCTTTAAACATATCTTAGAACTACATTTGCTGTATGCTATATATTTTGGGATCATAGAAAAAGCAAGAGAGTTCCAGAAAGACATCTATTTCTGCTTTATTGACTATGCCAAAGTCTTTGACTGTGTGGATCACAATAAACTGTGGAAAATTCTTCAAGAGATGGGAATACCAGACCACCTGATCTGCCTCCTGAGAAATTTGTATTCAGGTCAGGAAGCAACAGTTAGAACTGGACATGGAACAACAGACTGGTTCCAAATAGGAAAAGGTATTCGTCAAGGCTGTATATTGTCACCCTGTTTATTTAACTTATATGCAGAGTACATCATGAGAAACGCTGGACTGGAAGAAATACAAGCTGGAATCAAGATTGCTGGGAGAAATACAAATAACCTCAGATATGCAAATGACACCACCCTTATGGCAGAAAGTGAAGAGGAACTAAAAAGCCTCTTGATGAAAGTGAAAGTGGAGAGTGAAAAAGTTGGCTTAAAGCTCAACATTCAGAAAATGAAGATCATGGCATCCGGTCCCACCACTTCATGGGAAATAGATGGGGAAACAGTGTCAGACTTTATTTTTCTGGGCTCCAAAATCACTGCAGATGGTAACTGCATCCATGAAATTAAAAGATGCTTACTCCTTGGAAGGAAAGTTATGACCAACCTAGATAGCATGTTCAAAAGCAGAGACATTATTTTGCCAACAAAGGTTCATCTAATCAAGGCTATGGTTTTTCCTGTGATCATGTATGGGTGTGAGAGTTGGACTGTGAAGAAGGCTGAGCACCAAAGAATTGATGCTTTTGAACTGTGGTGTTGGAGAAGACTCTTGAGAGTCCCTTGGACTGCAAGGAGATCCAAGCAGTCCATTCTGAAGGAGATTAGCCCTGGGATTTCTTTGGAAGGAATGATGCTAAAACTGAAACTCCAGTACTTTGATGCTAAAGCTGAAACACCAGTACTTTGGCCACCTCATGCAAAGAGTTGACTCATTGGAAAAGACTCTGATGCTGGGAGGGATTGGGGGCAGGAGTAGAAGGGGACGACAGAGGATGAGATGGCTGGATGGCATCACTGAGTCGATGGACGTGAGTCTGAGTGAACTCCGGGAGTTGGTGATGGACAGGGAGGCCTGGCGTGCTGCAATTCATGGGGTTGCAAAGAGTCCGACACGACTGAGTGACTGATCTGATCTGATCTGATATATTTTGGAAAATTGTTTATATTTTCCATTTTGGATCAACATATTTTCTGACTTCCTCTGTGATATCCTCTTTGGCTCATTGGTTTATCTGCAGATTGTTTAGTTTCCACATTTGTGTTTTTTTCCCCATTTGTATTACTGTATTTGATTTCTAGTTTCATACCACTGTGGTAAGAAAAGATGCTTGACATTAGTTCAGTCTTCTTAAATTTACTGAGACTTGTTTAGTGGCTTAGCAGGTGATCTATCCTGGAGAAAGTTCATATGCACTTGAAAAGTTGAAAAGAATGCATATTCTGTTGTTTTTAAATGGAATGTCCTATAGACATATATTAAGTACATCTGGCCTGTTGTGTCATTTAGGACCATGTTTCCTTACTGGTCTTCTGTATGGATGATCAATCCATTGATACAGTATTTTAAACAGCCATACTTATTGTTGGATTACTGTCAATTTCTCCTTTATGTCTGTTAATATGTGCTTTACATATTTAGGTTCTTTATAACAAGTGCATATGTTTGTAAATGTTATACATTACATTCTTGAATTGACCCTTTAATCATTATAATGTCCTTTATATTCTTTGATTATAAACTTTATTTTAAAGTTTAGCTTGTCTAGTATGAGTATTGCTAACCTTTCTTCCTTGTCACTTCTATTTGCATGAAATATCTTTTCCATTCCCTCTCTTTCAATCTCTGTGTGTCTTAGCTATGAAGTGAGTCTCTTCTAGGGAGCATGTATATGGATCTATATATTTTTTATCTAATCTGCCACCCTATGGCTTTTGATTGGAGCATTTAGTACATGGACTTTTAAAGTGATTATTGATGGATAGGTTTTATTTCCATTTTGTTACTTGTTTTCTGGTGGTTGTTTTTATTTAAAAAAATTTTGTTTTAATTGGAGGCCAATTACTTTACAACATTATACTGGTTTTGCCATACATTGACATGAATCCACCATGGGTGTACATGTGTTCCGCATCCTGAACCCCCTCCCACTTTCCTCCCCATCCCATCCCTCAGGGTCATCCCAGTGCATCAGTCCTGAGCACCCTGTCTCATGCATCAAACCTGGACTGGCGATTCGTTTCACATATGATAATATAAATGTTTCAGTGCCATTCTCCCAAGTCATCCCACCCTTGCCCTCTCCTTACAGAGTCCAGAAGACTGTTTTATACATCTGTGTCTCTTTTGCTCTCTCGCATACAGGGTTATCGTTACCATCTTTCCAAATTCCATATATATGTGTTAGTATACTGTATTGGTGTTTTTCTTCCTGGCTTACTTCACTCTGTATAATAGGCTCATTTCATCCACCTCACTAGAACTGATTCAAATGTATTCTTTTTAATGGCTGAGTAATACTCCATTGTGTATACAGACCACCACTTTCTTATCCATTCATCTGCTGATGGACATCTAGGTTGCTTCCATGTCCTGGCTATTATAAACAGTGCTGTGATGAACATTGGGGTACACGTGTCTCTTTCAATTCTGGTTTCCTCAGTGTGTATCCCCAGCAGTGGGATTGCTGGGTCACATGGCAGTTCTATTTCCAGTGCTTTAAGGAATCTCCACACTGTTCCCCATAGTGGCTGTACTAGTTTGCATTCCCACCAACAGTGTAAGAGGGTTTCCTTTTCGCCACACCCTCTCCAGCATTTATTGCTTGTAGACTTTTGGATAACAGCCATTCTGACTGGTGTAAAATGGTACCTCATTGTGGTTTGGATTTGCATTTGTCTGATAATGAGTGATGTTGAGCATCTTTTCATGTGTTTGTTAGCCATCTGTATGTCTTCTTTGGAGAAATGTCTGTTTAGTTCTTTGGCCCACTTTTTGATTGGAATGTTTATTTTTCTGGAATTGAGCTGCAGGAGTTACTTGCATATTTTTGAGGTTAATTCTTTGTCAGTTGCTTCATTTGCTATTATTTTCTCCCATTCTTAAGGCTGTCTTTTCACCTTGCTTATAGTTTCTTTTGTTGTGCAAAAGCTTTTAATTTTAATTAGTTCCCATTTGTTTATTTTTGCTTTTATTTCCAATATTCTGGGAGGTGGGTCATAGAGGATCCTGCTATGATTTATGTCAGAGAGTGTTTTGCCTATGTTCTCCCCTAGGAGTTTTATAGTTTCTGGTCTTACGTTGAGATCTTTAATCCATTTTGAGTTTATTTTTGTGTATGGTGTTAGAAAGTGTTCTAGTTTCATTCTTTTACACGTGGTTGACCAGTTTTCCCAGCACCACTTGTTAAAGAGATTGTCTTTAATCCATTGTATATTCTTGCCTCCTTTGTCAAAGATAAGGTGTCCATATGTGCGTGGATTTATCTCTGGGCTTTCTATTTTGTTCCATTGATCTATGTTTCTGTCTTTGTGCCAGTACCATACTGTCTTGATGACTGTGGCTTTGTAGTAGAGCCTGAAGTCAGGCAGGTTGATTCTTCCAGTTCCATTCTTCTTTCTCAAGATTACTTTGGCTATTCGAGGTTTTTTGTATTTCCATACAAATTGTGAAATTATTTGTTCTAGTTCTGTGAAAAGTACTGTTGGTAGCTTGATAGGGATTGCATTGAATCTAAAAATTGCTTTGGGTAGTATACTCATTTTCACTATATTGATTCTTCCAATCCATGAAGACAGAATATTTCTCCATCTATTTGTGTTCTCTTTTATTTCTTTCACAGTGTTTTATAGTTTTCTATATATAGGTCTTTTGTTTCTTAGGTAGATATATTCCTAAGTATTTTATTTTTTTCATTGCAATGGTGAATGGAATTGTTTCCTTAATTTCTCTATTTTGTCATTATTAGAGTATAGGAATGCAAGGGATTTCTGCATGTTGATTTTATATCCTGCAACTTTACTATATTCATTGATAAGCTCTATTAATTTTCTGGTAGAATCTTTAGGGGTTTTTATGTAGAAGATCATGTCATCTGTAAACAGTGAGAATTTTACTTATTTTCCAATTTGGATTCCTATCATTTCTTTTTCTGCTCTGATTGCTGTGGCTAAAACTTCTTATACTTGGGTGTTTTTCTTTTTAGTATTTGTATATTTATTGTAGGTTTTTGACTTGTTGGGTTACCATGAAGTTTATATATGGTGAACTATATAGTGTTCTTGCCTGGAGAATCCCAGGGACGGGGGAGCCTGGTGGGCTTTGGTCTATGGGGTCGCACAGAGTCAGACACGACTGATGCAATTTAGCAGCAGCAGCAGCAGAATATACTTGTCTTAAACTGATGGCCATTTAACACATTGTGGTCATCTGAACACATTCTCAAGATCTACAGTTTTTATTTCCTCTCCATGTTTTGCATTTCTGATGCCATATTTTACATACTCATATCTATCCCTTAACTATTTATTGTAATTATAGTAGGTTTTACAATTTCTTTTAGCTTTCATACTAGCTTTGGTCAATGGCTGATTCACTGCTTTTACTATATAATTGCCTTTATCGGTATTTTGTTATCACCTTTTATTTTTTAATTAAAGAAGATATTTGAATATTTCTGATAAAATATGGTGATAACTTGGTTTTTGCTTCTCTGGAAAACTTCATCTCTCCTTAAATTCTAAATCATAACCTTGCTAGGTAGAGTGTTTTTTTTTTCCCCCTTTCAGCACTTTAAATACATCATGCCATTGCCTTCTGGCCTGCAAAGTGTTTTGCTGAAAAATCACTTCATAGCCTTCTGGGGTTTCCCTTGTATATGACTTTTGCTTTTCTCTTGCTACCTTTAGGAGTCTCTATTTATCTTTAAATTTTGACATTCTATATCTTATTTTGGATCTTTTTGGGTTCATTTTGTTTAGAACCCTCTGTGCTTCCTGTACCTGTATGTTTTTTTCCTTCCCTGTGTTAGGGAAGTTTTCAGTCATTATTATTCAAAGTAAGTTTTCTGTCCCTTCCCTCTTCTTTTTTCTGAGACCCTTATAATGTTAATATGCTTAATGTAGTCCCTTAGGTCCCTTAAATTCTCATTTAGAAAAATCTTTTTCTATTCTGATTGGGTGATTTCCACTATTCTATCTTCCAGGTTGCATATACATTCTTTTGTATCACTTAATCCACTCTTAATTCCTTCTAGTATATTTTTCATTTCAGTTATTGTATTATTCAGCTATGATTGGTTCTTTTTTATATTTTGTACTTACTTCTGTGTTGAAGTTCTTGCTGTGTTCTATTCTTTTCCAGAGTTCAGTTAGCATTTTGTTATTGTTGACTTGAACTTTTTATCCAGGCAAGTTACCTCAATTTCATTAGTGTTCCCCCCAACACCCCCCCCAATTTTATGTTGTTCTTTTATTTGAAACATATTCCTCGGTTTTCTTTGTTTGACTTTCTTTGCTTCTGTGAATTTTGGTAAAACAGTTACCTGGTCTTAAAAGTTTTGTATGAGAATATCCCTATGCAATCTATGTATGCCCAGTAGCTTTGGTGGATGAGTTGCATCTGAAGTTTGCAGAGGCTGCATCTTCCCCCAGGGTATAATGGCAGCCACTGCCTTGGTAGAAAGTAAGACTGTTGAAAGGTAGAAAGTTGAAGGGGCTAAAACTAGAGTCAGGAGCTAGCTGGGGTTTCTCCTGGGGATAGAGGTGGTTGCAGCACTATTGGGTAATGGGCCTGAGGGGCTGGAGCAGGAGCCCTGAGAGAGTTGGGCTTCTCCCCAGCATGATGGCAGTTTCTGCCTTGGTTGGAGCATGGCCAGGGCCTCTGGTTTTGGAGCTGTACGTTTGAGTTGGTTCTTCTTTTGGGTTTGTGTACCTTGGTTAGAGGTAGAGTCTGGGCCCAAGGGGTTGGATATGCACTACTGAGTGTGTTAGTTCTGGGTTCCTCTTTGGACAGAAACAGAAAGAGACAGGGCTGGAGCTAGAGCTGGTGCTCTAGTGTGTGAATGTGTTGACAATGTTGGCCTCTGCATTAGCAAGGAGCAGTGATAGAGCAGGTGGGACTGGAGCAGGATCCTAGTGTGTCCTGGGGTGCACACTAGGGTGGTGATGCCAGACTGACTTGAGCACCAGAAAATTTTCCATTGGCTGCTTCTGTCCTGCAACCTGGAGCAAGCAAATCTATGTGCATTCTCAAGAGCTGAGTCTCGGTTTCTTTCATCTGTCTGATATGTGCCACTGGTTGTGAAATGACCTAAAGTGAAGGGGGAGCATCTTCCTCAGTATTGGACCCCAGGGCCAAGGTGGGTCTCAAACCCTTTGTTATTAGGGGGGACCCCCTACTCTCTGATATTCCCCTCTTCTTATGGATTATCTTCTAGGGGTATAGGTCATATCTAGATCATTTCTCCTTCCTTCCTACCAGATTCTGTGTAATTCTTTGTGGCTTTTGTTGTATAAGAGCCATTGTTCTAGTCTACACATTGCTTTCAGCGAGAGTTGCTCTGTATGTATTTATAGTTTTGATGTGTTTATGGTGGGGGCTGAGCTCAAGATCTTCCTGCTCTGCCATCTTGATCCTGCTGCCTCCTAAATTCAAAAATTGTTTGTTTGTTTGTTTGTTTTAGTTGATATTGAATACTGTTGACAGAGACCACACAGAAACAGATTTCATGATTTCCAAAAAGATAAATAGTAAAGTAATATATGTTTTGTTCCTTTATTAAATACAAAACCCCATGGTGTAAACATGGTGACAACATGTCTGTATAAGATGCCTTTATGAACTATTTACAGATGAAGAAGCTGAGAACAAAAGGAGTTAAGCAATGAACTAACTTCATAAAATGTGTAACATTAGAATTGGTAAACAGTGGTCAAAATATAGACTGTAAGTTCTTAAAAAATCATAGTGGGAAAGTACTTGCATTCCCACTATGATTAGAAATTTTGTTACTATTTATGTGTATATTATTATCTATATCTATAATTACTCTCTCCTTCTAATAAATGGGCAGGTAATGTAGAATATACTTCAGCCTGACTGGTTAATAGACCAGAGTTCTTCTGTTAGCCAAAAATTTTAAACTTTACCCTTTAGCAAGAAGATTGTAATTATAATTTAATTGGAGGTACAATTTTTCAAGTTTGGAAAAGAAAGATTTAATAATTTACTGGGTTAAAGTTGAGTAAAGAATCTTAAAAAAGATCAAATTAAAAAGTTTGTGGGGAACAAAACAGAATGTTTTTCTTTCTTCACAAATTTTATCCTGAAGCTCTCTCAAATTTTATTAGATCAAGCAAAATGTTTTCTTCCAGTTGATTAATACAAAGATGGAGTTAAAAGTCCAAACGGCTGCTCTAATTACTAGCATGCATCAGTCAGAATAGATAATTCATTACATTAAAAGTTCTTCAGATATTATAGTTAATAATAATAGCAATACTACTAGTTTTACAGATTTATTTCTGGAACACTCTGCTCTACCTTATTCTGAGTCAAGGATGAAGGTTAAGGAGGCTACACCTCAGTGTTTGCATGACTGCTGAGGCAGAAGACAGAATAAACAAACCACAATCTGGCTTCTAAAATCTCTTCTGGGACGTACCATGTATCATTGCCAATCATGTTCTATTTGCCAAAGGAAGAAACACTGCTGTTACAAACTTCAAAAGTCACAGATAGGAGAAATCCTACCATACACTTAGGAGAAAGAAAGTTGAGAATGTCTGGTGAACAGCACAAATACCCCATGGTGCCATTTCCAAAGAGAATGAGTGAACAAAGAATTCAACGGGAAAAGAAAAAAAAAAAAAAAAAAAAACTTCTTAAAGTCAACTGAGGTGAGAAGTTTTGCTTAGCCAAGGCATCTAGAATGCCACTAGATCCACATTTTACAGTTTTAAGAGGAATTTGGATGTTAGTTTCGAAGAAATGACTTTTATTAAAAAAAATTCAGTTTCACATAACTATTAAAATAAGAAATCTGTCATTTTTCAGTTCGGTGCAAACTTGTTTCTAACACCACCCTACCCCCAGCTCAAGAGCATATTCCTTCACATATATGCAGATTATCATTGTAGAGAAGTCAATGATTGAAGGTGCTTGTCAAATTATATACAATTTGAAGGTACTAATTATCATTTCCAGTTATATTTCACAACTGATGGCTGTACATTGTTTATTTTTTCTTGCCCAAGAACTGGTGGTCGATGAAATTCCTCCAAAGACAGCGTTTGAATATTTTAATAGTAACATAATACTTGAATTCTTTAATCAATATAATATTTTTGATGGTTTTTACAGTCTATGCTAGTGTTATTCTTCTCCAAACATAAAATTCTACAAAAGTCAATAGACTTACTCAAAATTGTTTCTCATAATTCCCCAAATAGCTAAGGGCAAAATTCTATTTTTTAAAATTTGTTTTAGGCTTATGGAAAAATTGAGTGGACTCTACAGAGAGTTCCAGTACTCCCTCTGTCCCTTACCAAATCTCCCAACATACGTAGTTTCTCTTGTAATGAATGTCTTGCCTTGGTGTGCTGTATTTGTTAACAAACCAATATTTATTAACAAACCAATAGTGACACATTATTAACTAAATAGCATAGTTTATATTATAGTTCATTTTTACAGTTTATGGTTTTGATTGATTTTTTAATGCCACGTAGTCACTATTAGAGTACTGATATGGATGGTGTCCCCTCAAAATTCTATATTTTGAAGTCTTAACCCCTCATGTGATAGCATTTGAAAGTGGGGCCTTTGGGAGGGTTAAATGATGTCATGAGTGTGGGGACTTCATGATAGGATTAATGCCCTTATAAAAAGAGGGCAAAAATTTCCAGCCCTGCCCACCCCTCCCTCCCCCACCGCCTCCAGTCTTTCTCTCCATCTCTCTCTCTCTCTCTCTCCCCCTGCCTACACTAAGGGTAGCTGTGTGAGGATATAAACAGAGTGTCCTCACCAAAACCCAACCATGCTCTCATCCTGATCTCAGACTTCCACCCTTCAGCACTGTGAACAATAAATGTTTGTTGTTTAAATCATCCAATCTAAGGTAAGTTTTACCAGCCCAAGTAGACTAAGTATCATAACACCTGTGATGTTCCACCTATTCATCCTGTCCTTCCTTCCCCAAATTCCCAGCAACCAGGTTTTGTCTCCATAGCTTTGCCTTTTCCAAAATGTTGTGCAGTTGAAATCATGTAGTAGGTAGCCTTTTCAGACTGCCTTCTTTTATTTAGCAAAATAGATTTAGAAGTCACTCATATATTGGTATGGTTTGGTAGCTCATGCCTTTATATTACTTGTGAGAACACCACTGTATGAATCTACCACAGCTTATTCATCCATTCACCTATTAAAGCCTTCCTATTTGCTTCCCGTTTGTATTTGTTATGCATAACACTGCCATAAACATTTGTGCAAAGTTTGTGTAGAGATTAATTTTCAAATCAGTTGGGTAATACCTAGGAATATGAATGCTAGATTCTGTAGCACTAAAATGCTTAGCTGTGTAGGAAACTTCTATAAACTGTCTGCCGAAGTGGTTGTAACATTTTGTATCCCACCAAAAATATATGTCACTGTTGTTCTGCATGTTCTCCAAAATTGGCATTATCTGTTCTTTTGTTTTTGATTTGTACATTCAAATTGGTATGCAGTTATATCTCATTTTTGTTTTAATTTGCATTTTCACAATGACAAATGGTGTTAAACACTTATAAAATGCTTAGTTAACATTTACAAATCTTTGATATAGCATCTTTTGAGGTCTTTTGCTCATTTCTTAACTGTTTTCTGTTTTTATTTTGAATTAAGTAATTTAACTGATCTTCATTTTGCAAATATTTTCTCTCAATCTGTGTCTTGTCTCTCATTCTGTCAAGAATATATTATGTGGAATAGAACATTTTCATTTTGTAATTTCTATAAGTAGAAATAAAGTAAAAATTATCTTCTAAGTTGTTCAGACCAAACAAATGCAGTGGTTCCTTGTTCTTTTCTTCTGAGAAAGCTATCTTCCAGGATGGTATTAATTCTATGAGTATTATAAGGGCAGGGGATGAAGAAAATCACATGACAACTGGAATTCTAGTATGGCCTTCACGCTTGGCCTACTGATTATCTTTAACTATTTAAATATGAATTAATATGGTTTTAATGCTTAATCATAAACTTGATATGTGGTGTGAAGCATACCTTCACTTATTATTATCACTTACCTTTATCGGGTGGTTTGGGATAATAATTCTCTCATATGAATCTCTCATATATATTTCATATGAAATATAGAATTAAGAATAAAGCATACATTAGTCTAAAATGGGGATAAGTTACCAGTGATAAAGTGTTTAGTGGCATATAGTATTTTACCAATAAATTTTAAAGATTACTGCAGAATATAATATATACTAGTCATTATTTGAATAAAATTTTCTACTTTTATTTCTCACTGTTTATTGATGAGTATAAAGAGGAAAATTTGGACTTTGCTTAATTATTATGTCTCCATCCACTCATTCAGGTTCTGCTGTTAATTCTAACAGGTTTTATTTATTTTTTTTTTTTGAGTAAATTTTTCCAGGTGTAGAATTATGTTTTAAGTGATTATTTTAGCCCATCTGCTAGACACCCTAGAAATATACTTAAGTGTAATGACCAAAAAGTGAATCTCTCTGATGTTCGTAATATTAATTTTTTTTGAACCATATTTTCACTTTTATTTTTTTATTTATTTTTTTAATTTTATTTTATCTTTAAACTTTACAATATTGTATTGGTTTTGCCAAATATTGAAATGAATCTGCCACAGATGTCTGATATTTAAACTGCTTCTCCTATAGCCTTCTATTCACATTTTACTTTAAAAATGACTGTACAACTTTAGGAATGCCTTTTAATCATCAGTTAGCATGGTCTTTTTATTGGGTCATTATTTTTCTTTGTAATAAATAATGATATATTATTTCTGATATTTAACAATCTTTTATACTGTAATATTTCATATGTAAAATAACCTCCTAATAATATATTCATTCATCGTTTCACTCTGTTTATGGTTTTGTGGTATTAAAATTGTGTAGGATTCAGAAAATTAAATATGAATCTCTCAAATTTCCTGCCCTTTCTCCTTGCCATGGAATAATTTCAAATGTAAGTTTTATTAGTAAGGATCCTTGATTAATTTTTCACTGCAACATTCCCATCACCTCAAGTGGCTGACAGCAAAATGCTAAACAAATATTTATTAAAATAATTAGCATTAAATTCTTAGATATATTTTGGCTGGAACTCAGTTGTGAAAGATTCTAATCCTTTTTTTTTTTTTTTTTTTAAGGTATCACTTTACTTTTCTAGGCCATTTTAATGTAATTGGTCTTTTTGTTTTGTTTTGTTTTTTAACTTCGATCAGTTTTGGTATTTTGCCAGAGAAAGTATCTGTTTCTCTAGGTCATACATAAAGTGCCATGTACCTTTGAAGTACTTTTCAATGTAACAGTTTAACAGATATTTTCCTACTTTCACAATATTTCTGAATACCTCAGTAAAAAGTACTTTTGTAATTTTCATATATAATGCTGACACACTACTACACTTTCACTATAGTTTAATAAAATATTATAAATGTTTTCTTTGATGATTTTGCCCTAAAGTTTAAAATGAGGAATCATTTTATCTTTTGAAGCCTACATGTACTTCCTCACACTCATTCCCTTTCTTTTTCAAAGACAATTTTATGTCAAGAAAAGAGAAACAAGGAAAGACAAAGTCTACCTTTATTGAGTTGTCTGAGTGTGTGTGTAGTGTATGTATGTGCTAGAGAGATAACTGTCATCTACAACTTATTATAAATTAAACATTAAAGCATATTTTTCTCTCTTCATCCTAAGCTAGGTTTTTCCTAGGCCCCCATTTATAGGCACCTAGGTTTTCCTAGGTTAACCCATCCTAGGCACATGGGCTTTCTTTTGATTTTTCTATCAAAAATTTAGCATAGAAACTCAATAATAAAATAGTAAAAAACATTCCTATATAGAAAGTCTGCCTTAATGGAAGCATCTTTTAAAAATGGCAAAATACAATATTGTAAAGTAATTAGCCTCCAATTAAAATAAATACATTTAAATTAAAAAAAATAAAATAAATAAATATCAAATGAATAAAACAGGCCCTGGCAAGACTGAAAACACTCTCTAATCACAAAAATGATCCACTATACAATCCTGCTACAAAGTCAAATGTGAATACACCAATGAGTAAGTTCAAAATTTGATTATTTTCTTTGAAGAAGTAATGCAAAATTACAGTTTAAATTTTGCTATAATATAAAAAAAAATTGTTCATAATTTTAAATGCCCCTTGTGAAGACAAAAATTACAATTTTTTTCACCATTTACAGTGAAATTCTGGTATCTTTCTTCAAGAGATTCACTTGTTAATTTTTTGGACAAATTATCTTTGACAAATGATGTTCTCCACTATTTTGAACTAGAAAATTGTGACTTAAGATTTGGAATATGGTAAATAGAAGTAGATCTTGTTGCTTCATATCTGATTTTATGGGAAATTCATCCTTGTTTCAATTCAGGAATAAAAATCTGATTTCTAAAATGATTGTTATTAAGAATATTAATAACACTAACATGCTTATAATACTGTTATAAAAACAAGATGCAAAACTGTATACACAGCATGATTATAATTTTTAACTGCAGGAGAAAAAATAAAGACTAAAAGGAAATGTATAGAAATATTAAAAAAAAAATAAATAAAAATGTTGACAGTCCATTGAAATAGCCAATTGTAATGAAAACCTTTGAAAAATGTTGACAGAAGAAATATTTCACATATATTAGTGTAGTTTTCACATTTCTTTTAAAAAATGGAAAATTTTATTTTCATATGTCTTTTAATATTATTAGAAATTATTGATTTATCAATTTTAGGATTAAAAGTGGGCCATTTAGTTAAATGTGTAATTTACATGAGATTTTATAACAAAGCCCAAATATGCATTTGATCTTACAGCTTTGCAAAAAGGGATTTTCATTTTGATGTCATAGTGTTACATGTAGGAATTATTTATTCCCTGTCCTTCTGAAGAGTTTTCAGAAAACATCAGTGTTTTAACATTTTATGCCCCTTGATCATTTTGAACTGTGAGACTCTCTCTTCTGATGAGATACATTTTAGTTTAGCTTAGTTTCATCAAAGTAATGTTATATATCCACTGTCAAAGAGTACCAAAGGACTCATGACCATTTAAAAAAAAACAAAACAAACAAACAGAAAACTTATCCTTCTCTACTCCCTGGTTTTATTTCTCAGAAACAATCATTTTTAGTGCTTATATACTTGTTTTATATGGTATTTGTTTTCTATTTATGTAGTTTTGCATCTATTTATTGGTTTATTCACTTTAGATAACTACTGACTTCTGATTTTTACTTCTACTAACCAGTAATAATTTGTGTTTTTTATAACATATACTTCCATCCTTTCATATACCCATGTTACATTTATATGATTGGTTTCATTTAGTGTGAGATGTATTTTGAAATTTTGCCCATGTTAGTAATAACCTGCTAAGATTATTTAATTACTTTAGAATATTTCACCTTGTGGCTGCTTCACATTTTTAAAATAATCTGGTGTTGCTAATTTATACTTCATTCTATTCAGTTCTTTTTCATTCAGTTACCACTGTAACTGTCCACAGTTGTGTAACACACATCTGCCCATCAATGTTCTGAAAATTTTAATTATTCAGATCATAGCTTAGAAACTGAAACTATTCAAAAAAGCCCCCCTCTCCACCTATACCCACAACACATTATGGAATCTATGTTAGGAAACTCATCTTTCTTTTAAAAGGTAAAGCATAACAGATGCTCAAGCTTAATTACTCATATGAATTACAAGACCTCCGCAAATGCTATGTTAAGAGGATGCCTTCCAAAAGTAGATAGGCTAGTTGTTAATCTTGGCTGTTATCTACTACCAAGAGGAAAAACAAGTTAAGACAGATAAGACGTCAAACCTCAGAAATGGAGTAGGCAGGGTTTTTTTTGTTTTTTTTTTTTTGTTTTTAACTTAAAAGAAAGTATTTCTACTGTCCTGAATACCCCATCAATGCATCACTATATCGAAACATACAATATAAAATAATCCCTAATTAGGACCATTAAGCCATAAGATAATATAGAATTGATTTTTCTATGATTTTGATAGAAGTGTTTAAGATTGAAAGGAGAGAGAAAGAATAGCAAGTAGAAGAGACTGAGCTCACCCACTGTCGTGAAAACACCAAAATCACAACTAAATGCTGAATCAGTTTCAGTTTCAGTTCAGTCGTTCAGTCGTGTCCTTTGGGACCCAATGGATTGCAGCATGCCAGACCTCCCTGTCCATCACCAACTCGCGGAATTTACTCAAATTCATGTCCATCGAGTCAGTGATGCCATCCAACCATCTCATCCTCTGTCGTCCCCTTCTCTTCCCGCCTTCAGTCTTTCCCAGCATCAGGGTCTTTTCAAATGAGTTAGTTTTTCATATCAGGTGGCCAAAGTATTGGAACTTCAGCTTCAGCATCAGTCCTTCCAATGAATATTCAGGACTAATTTCCTTTAAGATGGACTGATTGGAGCTCCTTGCAGTCCAAGGGTCTCTCAAGAGTCTCCTCAAAGACCACAGTTCAAAAGCATCAATTCTTCAGTGCTAGGCTTCTTTATACTCCATCTCTCACATCCATACATGACTACTAGAAAAACCATAGCCTTGACTAGATGGACTTTTGTTGGCAAGTAAAGTCTCTGCTGTTTAATGCGCTGTTCAGGTTGGTCATAACTTTTCTTCCAAGAAGCAAGCATCTTTTAATTTCATGGTTGCAGTCACCATCTGTGATTATTGTGGAGCCCAAAAAATAAAGTCTTACCCACAGTAGTAGATGTAATAGTTATCTGAGTTAAATTCCCCCATTCTAGTCATTTTATTATGCTGATTCCTAAAATATCAATGTTCACTCTTGCCATCTCCTGTTTGACGACTTGCAATATGGTTTTATTCGTGGACCTAACATTCCAGCTTCCTATGCAATATTGTTCTTACATCATCGGACTACTTCTATCACCAGTCACATCCACGACTGGGTGTTTTTGTTTTGTTTTTTGCTTTGGCTCTGTCTCTTCATTCTTTGTGGAGTTATTTCTCCACTGATCTCCAGTAGCATATTGAGCATCTACTGTCCTTGGTAGTTCATCTTTCAGTGTCCTGTCTTTTTGCCTTTTCATGCTATTCATGGGGTTCTCAAGGCAAGAATACCAAAGTGGTTTGCCATTCCCTTCTCCAGTAGACCACACTTTGTCAAAACTTTCCACCAGGACACGCCAGTCTTGGGTGGCCCTACATGGCATGGCTCATAATTTCACTGAGCTAGATAAGGCTGTGGTCCATATGATCAAATTGGTTAGTTTTCTGTGATTGTGGTTTTCAGTCTGTCTGCCCTCTCATGGAGAAGGATAAGAGGCTTATGGAAACTTCCTGATGCGAGAGACTGACTGAGGGGAAAATCTTGTCTTGTTCTCATTGGCTGGCCATGCTCAGTAAAACTTTAATCCAATTTTCAGTTGATGGGTGGGACTGTGTTCCCTCCTTGTTATTTACCTGGGGCCAAACTATGGTGGAGGTGATGAAGATAATGGTGACCTTCTTCAAGAGGTCCCATGCAAGCACGGCTACAGTCAGTGCCCCAACCCTACAGCAGGCCACCATTGACCCATGCATCCGACGGAGACTCATGGACACTCACAGGCAAGGCTGGGTCAGTCTCTTGTGGGATCACTGCTCCTTCCTCCTGGGTCCTGGTGTGCACAAGGTTCTGTTTGTGCCCTCCAAGAGTCTGTTTCCCCAGTCCTGTGTAAGTTCTGGCAGCTCTATTGTAGGATTAATGGTGACCTCTTCTAAGAGGGCTTATGCCACCCAGGTCTGCTGCATCTAGAGCCCCTGCCCCTGCAGCAGTCCACTGTTGACCCGTACCTCTGCAGGAGACACTCAAACACAGTTCTGTCTCAGTCTTTGTGTGTGTGTGTGGGTCTCTGGGTCCTGGTGTGTACAAGGTTTGTTTGAGCCCTCCAAGCATCTCTGGCAGGTATGGGGTTTGATTCTAAACATGATTTTACCCCTCCTACCATCTTGCTGGGGCTTCTCAATTGCTCTTGGCCATGGGATATCTCCTCAAAGTCTGAACTGCTGAATAACCATCAATAAAAAAGAATCAAGCCTACCAAATAAGTTATACTACACCTAAAGACAAATAAGAAGCCATAATGAGACAGCAGGAGGAGCACTTTCATGATATAATCAAATCCCATACCTGCCAGGTGAAAGTGAAAGTAAAGTATTAGTCACTCAGTAGTATACAACTCTTTGTGATCCCATGGACTGTATCCCACCAGGCTCTGCTGCCCATGGTAATCTCCAGGCAAAAATACTGGAGTGGGTCACCATGCCCCCCTCCAGGGGATCTTTCTGACCCAGGGTTTGGACTCATGTCCCTTGCATTGCAGGCAAAATCATTACCCTCAAAGTTACCAGGGAAAACCATCTGCCAAGTGGGTTGCCCACAGCCTGCAAAATAATTATATTTCAGAGATTCTCCCACAAGAGTCAGAGTTCTGAGACTTAGGTCAGACTCCCCAGCCTGGGAGTCTGGAACTGGGAGGAGGGGCCCCCAGAGCATTTTGCTTTGAAGACCAGCAGGTCATGAGTGCAATAGCGCCAAAGGACTGGAGGAAACAGGGCCTCCCTCCACTCTTCGAGGGCACACACAATTTTTCACGTGCACTGAGTCCCTTGGCAAAGCAGTAACTCCATAGAAACCTGGACCAGATCTACCTACCAGTCTTGGAAGGTCTCCTGGGGAAGCTGAGGTTGGCTGTGGCTCACTATGGGGCAGGGACACTGGTAGTGGATGTCTCAGGGTATACTCATTAGCATTAGGTCTCCAGAAGCTCTCCCAGTTATTATTTTGGCACTGAGACTTGGCCCCAGCCCATAGCCTGCTTGAAGAACCCCATGAACATTATGAAAAGGCAGAAAGATATGACACTGGAAGATGAGCTCCCCAGACTGGAAGGTGTTCAATATGCTACTGAGGAAGAGCAGAGAAATAGCTACAGAAGGAATGAAGAGGCCGAGCCCCAGGAGAAATGATGCTAAGTTGTGGATGTGTCTGTCTGGTGGCAAAAGTAAACTCCAATGCTGTAAAGAAGAATATTGCATAGGAACCTGGAATGTTAGATCCTTGAGACAAGGTATATTGGATGTGGTCAAGCAGGAGATTGCAGGAATGAACATCTACATCTCAGGAATCAGTGAACTAAAAAGGACAGAAATAGGCAAATTTAATTCAGATGACCATGATATCTACTACTGTGGGCAATAATCCTTAAGAAGTAATGGGGTAGTCCTTACAGTTGAGAAAATAGTCTGAAATGCAGTCCTTAGGTGCAGTTTCAAAAACAACTGAATGATCTTCGTTCATTTCCAAGGCAAACTGTTCAACATCACAGTAATCCAAGTCTATGCCCAACCACTAATATTGAAGAAGCTGAACAGTTCTATGAAAACCTACAAGACCTTCTAGAACTAACACCAAAAAAAAAAAAAAAAAAGATGTCCTTTGCATCATAGGGGACTGGAATGCAAAAATAGGAGTTAGGGGGTAACTGGAGTAAGAGGCAAATTTGGCCTTGGAATACAAAATGAAGCAGAGTTTTACCAAGAGAGCACCCTGGTCATAGCAAATGCCCTCTTCCAACAACACAAGAGACGACTCTATACATGGACATCACCAGATGGTCAATACCAAAATGACAAATTATATTTTTTGCAGCTGAAGATGAAGAAGCTCTATAGAGTCAACAAAAACAAGACTGGTAGCCAACTATGGCTCAGATCATGAATTCCATATTGAAAAATTACACATAATTAGAAGAAAATCACTAGACCATTCAGGTATGACCTAAGTCAAATCCATTAGGATTATACAGTGGGGGTGACAAACAGATTCAAGGAATTAGATTTTGTAGACAAAGAGCCTGTAGAACTATGGACAGAGGTTCATAACATTGTACAGGATGTGGCAACCAAAATCATCCCAAAGAAAAGGAAATGCAACAAGGCAAAGGGGTTGTCTGAGGAGGCTTTACAAATAGCTGAGGAAAGAAGAGAAGCAAAAGGCAAGAGAGAAAAGGAAAGATGCAGAGTTCCAGAGACTAGCAAGTAGAGATAAGAAGGCCTTTTTAAGTGAACAATACAAGGAAATAGAGGACAACGATAGAATGAGAAAGAGTAGAGATCTCTTTTAAAACACACACACAAACTGGAGATATCCAGAGAACATTAAATGCAAGGATGGGCACAGCAAAGGACGAAGTAAGGACATAACAGAAGCAGAAAAGATGGCATAAGCACACAGAAATATATAGAAAGGTCTTAATAACCCAGATAACTATGATGGTGTGGTCACTCAGCTAGAGCCAGACATTCTGGAGTGTGAAGTCAAGTGGGCCTTAGGAAGCATCATTATGAACAAAGCTAATGGAAGAGATGGAATTCTAGCTGAGCTATTTAAAATCCTAAAGGATGATGCTGTGAAAGTGCTGCACTCAATATGGCAGCAAATTTGGAAAACTCAGCAGTGGCCACAGGACTGGAAAAGGTCAGTTTTCATTCCAATCCCAAAGAAAGGCAATGCCAAAGAATATGCAAACTACCACACAATTGCACTCATTTCACACACTAGCAAAGTAATGCTCAAAATTCTCCAAGCTAGGCTTCAACATTACATGACCTGAGAACTTCCTGATGTTCAAGCTGGATTTAGAAAAGGCAGAAGTACTAGAAATCAAATTGCCTACATTTGTTGAATCATAGAGAAATAAAGGGAATTTTTGGGAAAACAAAACAAAACAAAACATTTACTTCTGCTTCATTGACTACACTAAAGCCTTTGACTGTGTGGATCACAAAATACTTTGGAACATTCTCAAGGTCAGGGGAATACCAGACCACCTTACCTGTCTCCTGAGAAACCTGTTTTAGGTCAAGAAGCAACTGTTAGAGCCAAACATGGAACAAAGGACTGCTTCAAAATTGAGAAATTAGTTCTTCAAAGCTGTATATTATCACCCTGCTTTTTTTTTAACATATATTCAGATGAATATAAGTTCTGGGATAGATAAATCACAAGCTGGAATCAAGACTGATGGAAGAAATATCAACAACCTCAGATATGCAGATGATACCACTCTAATGGTAGAAAGTGAAGAGGAACTAAAGAAACTCTTGATGAAAGTGAAAGAGGAGAGTGAAAAAGCTGGCTTAAAACTCAACATTCAAAAAACTAAGATCATGGCATCTGGTCTCATCACTTCATGGAATATAGATGGGGAAAAAGTGGAAACAGTGGCAGATTTTATTTTCCTGGGCTCCAAAATCATAGCATATTGTGACTGCAGCTGTGAAATTAAAAGATGCTTGTTCTTTGGAAAGAAATTAATGACAAACCTAGGCAGTGTATTAAAAAACAGAGAGACCACTTTGCTGACAAAAGTCGGTATAATCAAAGCTATGATTTTTCCAGTAGTCATGTGTGAATGTGAAAGTTGGACCGTAAAGAAAGCTGAGCAGCAAAGAATTGATGCTTTTGATTTATCGTGCTGGAGACGACTCTTGAGAGTCCCTTGGAGGGCAAATTGATCAAACCAGTTAATTCTAAAGGAAATTAACCTTGAATATTCATTGGAAGGATGATGCTGAAGCTAAGGCTCCAATACTTTGGCTACCTGATCTGAAGAGCTGATTCATTGGAAAATTCCCTGGTGATGGGGAAGATTGAGGGCAAAGAAAGGGGTGATAAAGGATGAGATGGTTGGATGGCACCACTGATTAGAGTGGACACAAGTTTGAGCAAACTCCAGGAGAGAGTGAAGGACAAGAAAGCCTAGCATGCTGCAGTTCATGTGGTTGCAAAAAAGTCAGACATGGTTTAGTGACTGAAGAACAACAGCAGCCTGCAGACTCCTGTGCTGGGATGCCTCAGGTCAAATAATCAACAGGGTGGGAACACAGCCCCACCCATTATCAGACAGGCTGCCTAAAGCCTTTCTCAGCCAACAGCTGCCTATAAACACATCCCTTGACACAATCCTGCCCACCAAAGGGACAAGACCATGTCCACTCACCAGTGGTCAAGAAAGTCCCTCCCACCAAGAAGTCTGCACAAGCCCCTTGACCAACCTTACCCACAGGAGGCAGGCACCAGAAGCAAGAAGTATTATGATCAGGCAGCCTGAATATTGAGACTACAAACAAAGTTAGACAAAATGAGATTGAAAAGAAACATGTTCCAGAGGAAGGAAAAAGGACCCAAGAACAGTAACTAAGAGAAGTAGATCAAGTCAGTCCACCTGAAAAATAATTCACAATAATCATAGTAAAGATAATCCACCATCTTGGAAAAATAATGGAGGACCAGACCAAGAGGATACAAGAAATGTTTAGTAAAAATCTAAAAGCTTTAAAGAACAGAGATGAATAATAACTGAAATTAAAACTATAATAGAAGGAATCAATAGCAGAATAAATGAGGCATATGAATAAATAGGATAGAAGAGAGACTGGTTGAAATCACTGCCACAGAAAAAAGAAAGAATGAAAAAAAAAAAGTGAGGATGAACAAAGAAACCTCTGGGAGAACATTAAAGCACCAATATTCTCATTGTAGGATTCCCAGGAGAAGAGAAAGGCTCTGAGACTGTATTTGAAGAGATGATAGCAGAAAGCTTTCCTAACATGGGAAAGGAAACACTAAAGTTCAGGAAGCACAAAGAGTCTTATGCAGGATAAACCCAAGGAGGAACACACCAAGACACATATGAGTAAAATGGACAAAAATTAAAGACAGAGAAAATATTAAAAGTGACAAGGGAAAACAATAAATAGCATACAAGGGAATCCCCATAAGGTTATCAGTTGATTTTTCAGTAGAAACATGGTAGGCTAGAAGGGAGTGGCACAATATATTTAAAATAGTGAAGGGAAAAATCTACAACTAAGAATACTCTACCCACTAAGGGTCTTGTTCAGATTTGACAGAAAAATGAAAAGCTTTATAGATAAGCAAAAGTTAAGAAAAATTGGTACCAGCACAACATCTTTACAAAAAGTGCTAAATAACTTCTCTAAATGGAAGACAAAAGGCCACAACCAGAAAGAAGAAAATGATGAATGGAAAAGGCAAAAACAAAAGTAGGAATCATGCACACATACATATAATATCAAAATCAACAATCATGAGAAGAGAATAGTACAAAAACAGGACATTGGAAATGTATTTGAAATTAAGATATCAGCAACTTAAACCAATCTTGTTATATATAGACTGCTATATCAAAACATCATGGTATCTTCAAACCAAAAAATCTACAATAGATACACACACATACACAAGGAATCCAAATATAATGGTAAAAATAGTCAAACTAATACAATTATGTAAAGTTTAAAAATAAAATAAAATTTAAAAAAATTAAAAAAAAAAAGTCATCAAATCAGAAGAGAATAGAACAAAAGAGGATGGGAAGAAGAAAGGACTACAAATCCAAATCCAAAACAACAAAGTGGCAACAGGAACATACACATTGATAATTAAATGTAAATAGATTAAATGCTTCAACCAAAAGGCATAGACCTTCTGAGTAAATACAAAAAAACAACCTGTATATATACCGCCTATAGCAGATCCACTTCAGGTCTAAGGACATATACAGACTGAAAGTGAGGGGAGGGTAAAAGGCATTTCATGCAAATGGAAATCTAAAGAAAGCCAGAATAGCAATAGTTATTGCTAATAAATAAATAAATAAATAAAATAGACCTTCAAAAGTGTTACAAGAGACAATGGAGGATAGTACAAAATGAGCAGGACTCAATCCAAGAAGATACATTGATTGGAAATATATATATACTCCCAACATGAAAACGCATCAATATATAAGGCAAATACTAATAGCCATAAAAGGAGAAATTGACAATAACACAAGAATAGTGGGGAATTTAACAGCCCACTTTAATCAAAGAACAAATCATTGAGGCAGATTGACATGATGGAATTAATTGATATTTTTAGAGCATTCCATTCAAAAGCAGTGGAATATACATTGTCTTCAAGTGCCCATGGAACATTCTCCAGGATTGATCACATGCTGGGCCATAAAGTAAGCCTCGATAAATTTAACAAAATTAAAATCATATCAAGCATCTTCTCTGACTACAATGCTATGAGTTAGAAATAAACTAGAAAAATCTAAAAAATGCAAATACATGGAGGCTAAATAATGTTACTAAGCAACCAATGAATCACTGAAGAAATCAAAGAGGAATTAAAAAAAAAATACCTAGAGACAAATGAAAATGAAAGCATGATGATCCAAAACCTATGGGAAGCAGCAAAAAAAAACTTCTAAGAAGGAAGTTTATAGCAATACAATCTTAACTCAGGAAACAAGCAAAACCTGAAATAAATAGCCTAACTTTACACCTAAACCAACTAGAGAAAGAAGAACAAACCAAACCCAAAGTCAGTAGAAGGAAAGAAATCATAAAGATTAGAGCAGTAATAAATGAAATAGAGATGAGAAACAATAGAAAATATCAGTGAAACAAAAAGCTGGCTCTTTAAAAAGATAAACAACATTGATAAACCTTATCAAGAGGCATCAAGAAAAAAGGAAAAGGACTCAAATCAATAAAATTAGAGATTAAAAATGGAGAAGTTATAACTGATAGTAGAAATATAAAGCATCATAAGAGGCTAAGAGATTACTATAAACAACTATATGGTCAACCTAGAATAAATGGACAAATTCTTAGAAAGGTACAATCTTCCAAGACTAAACCAAGAAGAAATAGAATATGTGAATAGACCAATCACAAGTACTGAAATTGAAACTGTGATTAGAAACCTTCCAACAAACAAAAGTCTGGGCCAGAGGACTTCACAGGCAAATAGTCAAATATTTAAGAAGAGTTAATATCTATCCTTCTGAAAGCCCAAAAATTTGCAGAGAAGAAACACTCCCAAACTCATTCAATGAGGCCACCATACTCCTAATACCAAAACCATACAAAGATACCACAGAAAAGAAAATTACAAGCCAATATCACTGATGATCTTAAATGCAAAAATCCTCATGAAAGTACTAGCAAACCAAATCTAAAAATACATTAAAAGGATCATACACCACAATAAAGAGGGATTTATTCCAGGGATACCTGTTTCTTTTTTTTTTTTTTCAATATCTCCAAATGAATCAGTTTGATACACCAAACACCAACAAATTTAACGGTAAAACCATATGATCATTTCAATAGATGCAGAAAAAGGTTTTGACAAAATCCAACATCCATGTATGATAAAAATTCCAAGAGCAATATAAAGTTGTCTACTTTCATCACTTTTATTCAACATAGTTTTGGAATATGTAGCCACTGCAATCAGAGAAGGAAAAAGAAGTAAAAAGAATTCAAATTGGAAAATAAGGAAAACTGTCATTGTTTGAAGATTACATGATACTATACATAAAAAATCTTAAGGATGCTACCAGAAAATTACCAGAACTCATCAATGAATTCGTTGAAGTTGCAGGATAAACACAATTAATACATCGAAATCTGTTGCATTTTTCTATACTGACAATGAAAGATCAGGAAGAGAAATCAAAGAAACAACCTCATTTACCATCTCATCAAAAGGAATAAAATACTCAGGAGTAAACCTCCCTAAGGAAGCAAAGGACCTGTTCTCTGTCAACTGTATGATGAACAAAATCAATGACACAGATACATGGAAATAAATACTATGTCCTTGGATTGGAATAATCAATATTATCAAAGTGACTACAACACCCAAGGCAAGCTATAGATTCAATGCAATCCCTATTAAATTATCAGTGGCATTTTTCACAGAACTGGTAACAAAAAAATAATTTGTATGGAAACAAAAAAGACCCAGAATATCCAAAGTAATCCTGAGAGAGAAAAAGGGAGCTGGAGGTATCAGGCTCCCTGAGCTCACACAATATTGCAAAGCTACAGTAATCAATGGATCAATCACAGAGATCAATGGAACAAGACAGAAAGCTGAGAACTAACCCCACACACCTATGGTCAATTAATCTCTAATATAATAAAAGAGTCAAGAATATACAATGGAGAATGTCTCTTCAGTAAACTGTGCTGGGAAAACTGTTCCTCTACTTGTAAAAGAATAAAACTAGAACATTCTCTAACACCATACACAAAAATAAACTCAAAGTGGATTAAAGACCTAAAAGTAAAACTGGATACTATAAAACTCTTAGAAGAAAACACTGGGAGAACTCTCATTTGACATAAATTGCTGTGTGCTAAGTCGCTTCAGTCATGTCCCACTCTTTGCCACCCTATGGACTGTAGCCTGCCAGGCTCCTCTTTCCATGGGATTCTCGAGGCAAGAATACTGAAGTGGGTTGTTGTGCCCTCCTCCAGGGGATCTTCCCGACCTGGGACTGAACCCTTGTCTCACATCCCTGCATTGTCAGGTGGGTTCTTCACAACTAGCACCACCTGAGAAGCCCTTGATGTAAATTGCAGCAATATCTTTTTGGATCTACCTCTAGAATAATGAAAATAAAAACAAAAATAAACAACTTGGTCCTAATTAAATTTAAAATCTTTTGGATAGCAAAGGAAACTGTAAACAAACAAAAGACAGTTCACAGAACAGGAAAGATATTTGCAAATGACGTGACCGAAAGAGATTAATCTCTAAAATATACAAACAGATCATGTGTCTCTATATCAGAAAAAGAAAACACACACAGAAAATAGCAACCTAATCAAAAAATGGGAAGAAGCTCTAAATAGACATTTTCCAGAGAATACATAACAGATATCCATGTAAAAGAATAAAAAATGGAAAATAAATAGAAAATAAAATAAATAGAATAATTAAAATAAATAGAAAATAAAAAGCACATGGAAAAATGCTTAACATCACTAATTATTAGAGAATCATGAATCAAAGCTACAATAAGGTATCACCTCACACTAGTCAGAATGGTCATCGAAAAGTCTATAAGCAATAAATGCTGGAGAGGGTGTTGAGTAAAGGAAAGTCTCTTTTCTCTTGTGGAAATGTAAACTGGTACAGCCACTATCGAGAACAGAAGGAAGATTCCTTTAAAACTAAAACAAGAGCTACCATATGATCTAGCAATCTCACTCCTGGGCATATATACAGAAAAAACAAAAAAACAACCAAACATAATTTGAGCAGTACATGCACCCCAGTGTTCCCTGCATGCATGTGTATATGTTCAGTTATGTCCAACTCTTTGTGACCCGGGGACTATAGAGTGCCAGGCTCCTTTGTCTATGGGATTCTCCAGGCAAGCATACCGGAGCAGGTTGTATTTTCTCCTTCAGGGGATATTCCCAACCCAGGGATCAAGCCCATGTCGCTAGCAACTCCTGCATTGGCAGGCAGATTGTTTACCAGCTGAGCCACCATGCAGTGCTGTTTATAATGGCCAAAACATGGAAGCGACCTAAATATTCATCAACAGAGGAACTGATAAAGAAGATGGTACATATATATAATGGAATATTACTCAGCCCGAAAAACAAATGCAATAATTCCATTTGCAGCAAAATGGATGGGACCTAGAAATTATCATACTAACTGAAGTAAGACAGACAAGTATAAATATCACGATATCATTTATTTGTGGACTTTAAAAAAGGATACAAATGAACTTATACATAAAACAGACTTTGAAAACAAATTTAGGGTTACCAAAAGGGAAAGGTGAGGGGAGGGATAAATTAAGAGCTTGGGATTAGCATATGCATACTACTATATATAAAATAGATAATCGACAAGGATCTACTGCATAGCAAAGGGAACTGTACTCAATAATCTCTAATAACCTATACAGGAAAATAATCTGAAATAGAATGGATATATGCATAACCAAATCACTTTGCTGTATATCTGCAAATGCTCTTTGTAGGGGTTGGTTACCAGGAAAAGCAAGACATTATTAAAAGCTTAGAAATTTCAGCCCTACCTCCTGTTTTTTGGAGAGGGGACAGGGCCTAGAATTTAACAGCTAATCATACCTATGTGATGAAACCTCCATAAAAATCCGTAAAGTACAGAGTTAAGTGATCTTCAGGGTTGGTAGCCGTATCCACATGACAGGAAGGGCCCCATTCCGATTCAACAAAGACAAAACTCATGAGCTCAGGACACTTCCAGACCTTTGACTATGTATCTTTTTATCTGTATTCTTTAACATATCCTTCATAATAAAATGGCATAAATAATTAAACTGTTTTCTTGGGTTCTGTAAGCTAGTCTAGCAAATTCTTCAACTCAGAGAGTCTTGGGACCCTCTGATTTATAGCTAATTTGAGGTGAAGTCATGGGTTGGAGAAGACTCTTGAGAGTCCCTTGGACTGCAAGGAGATCCAACCAGTCCATTCTGAAGGAGATCAGCCCTGGGATTTCTTTGGAGGGAATGATGCTGAAGCTGAAACTCCAGTACTTTGGCCACCTCATGCGAAGAGTTGACTCATTGAAAAGACTCTGATGCTGGGAGGAATTGGGGACAGGAGGAGAAGAGGACGACAGAGGGTGAGATGGCTGAATGGCATCACCGACTCGATGGACGTGAGTCTGAGTGAACTCTGGGAGTTGGTGATAGACAGGGAGGCCTGGCGTGCTGCAATTCATGGGGTCGCAAAGAGTCGGACACGACTGAGTGATTGAACTGAACTGAACTGAACTGAACTGAAGCTTTGACAATGAATAAATTCTATTAGGAAGAGCCAGCAGTCCTGGCTCTGCTGGATTTCTGAATAAAGGCACTATTCCTTGCTCCAACAACTCAGCTCTTAATTTATTGGCCTTGTCTTACGGCAAGTGCTATAAGCTTGGACCCAGTAAGAAAAAAAAAAAAGTACATGATGCTCATTCTGATTTTTTTCAAGGAAAGTAAACATTCTTGTGGAGAAGGCAGTGGCACCCCACTTCAGTACTCTTGCCTGGAAAATCCCATGGACAGAGGAGCCCAGAAGCCTGCAGTCCACGGGGTCGCTAAGGGTCAGACATGACTGAGCGACTTCACTTTCACTTTTCACTTTCATGAGTTGGAGAAGGAAATGGCAACCCACTCCAGTGTCCTTGCCTGGAGAATCCCAGGGACGGGGGAGCCTGGTGGGCTGCCGTCTATGGGATCACACAGAGTCGGACACGACTCAAGTGACTTAGCAGCAAACATTCTTGCTAGCCTCATAGCATATGGAAACCTCAAGTCAAAGACCAATGAATTGTTTTTGGGCTATTTCTCTTTTGATTGAGTGGAAAAGCCCTGGCTTGTTCACAACATGTGGCAGAAGAATGTAGCCACAGTCTGAGAATGAGGCTGTGGATCACAAATGCCTATTGTTGCTGTCGTCAGTTAATGGTTATTGAGCTCTAAATGCAGTAGAGAGCATATAATTAGGGATGGTTTCTGACCATGGATATTAACAACCAATGTTCAAGGGAAACTGTCTAGACACTAAAACTGTTTATTCTCCTTATCTTTGGTAACCTTAAAGCATGTCAAATTAGGTCCCTATGAGTGTAATCAATCTTTTTCAAAAGGTTTTAAAGAGTTCATAGGGCTTCAGAATCAGACTTCATTGAATGACCTCAATCTGGCTGTCAAACACCATTAAAACTAAAATATCACATTACTTGATTTAAAGTTAATTCTATTTTAATTACAGAGTATAAATTTCTTCATTGGTTAGCCTCCATAAATAGTTCAAGATATCCCTTGGGCATTTATCAGTCAATATACTCCTTTGCCTTAATACATCGGGAAAGAACTAATACATATTAGCTAATGACTGTGGACCACCTTACCTTTTTCTAGTATGGCCAAATGTAATAAAAGATGGAGGTAACAGCTAGGTAGACAATAGTCAAAAGAGATACTTTCTTACCATAAAAGAGTGACTATTTGTACATGGGAAAAATAATGCAAAAATATATAAAAAAATTTAAAATTTAAAACCTATATATAGTAAAAAAAAATCCATCCCTATCTAACTTTGAAGATGCAATAATATGAAATTAAAAAAATCAGAGGATTTAACAGCAGTATATAATGCATATTATAAATTTAAATTATAGAATATATTTTTCTAAGAGGAAATAAATACACGTACATTGATTTATAGTCATTTATCAATCTTTATATCATCTATTTCCTAGAATAAGCTTCAGTTAATCACACCTCTGTCAGCATGTATAGTGGAGGCTGAATTGCCAGTATAGAAGCTATTGCAGGCAATAATTGAAGCCAAATATGATCATAAAACATATATATCAAACAATAGTTTTGTTTCTCAGAATTGGTCTCTCATAGTCCCTTTGTACACCTAATAAATCTTATATCTAATGTCTTGCCTTTGTTTTACTAGCTTGAAACTTTTCTAAAACATTTTGCAATATTTAACACAGTGTATGATGTACTGATGCTAAATAACAGTTTTAATTACTTTTTACCTTAGAAATAAGAATACAAACCCCAATAGAAGTAAAGTAATAGAAATAACTTAAAGTCAATTAAATGAAAGCATGTTTTGGACACTTCAATGATGATATTTGTTTCCTGAGTTTAATTAGATTTACTTTGGTTCTTCTACTAGATCAAAATTCACTTAAAGATACTTAAATTGATTTTTCTTTTTTTAATAAATTCAATTTTGGGAAACCTGAACATTTACTTGCAATTGGGACAATCAAATAGGGTTTTAGGTTTAATGCTAATAACACAATCTGTATTAAATTTTAAATGACAGTTAAAGTAAAAATATGTGTCAAAAACCTGTATCAGGTAAAAACACCTACTATTATAAAAAGTAAGAAATGAGAAAAACAATTAAACAGTGGAGTCATTACAAAAGTGGATTCTTACAAAATTTAAATAAGTATACTTCCCCCAAGGGACAAACTATCTTATTTTAACAAAAAGTTCCTCATCTATCAGTGTGCAACAAGTGGGAAAATCTGAGATAATGTGAGACTTTGTTGAAGACTAAATTATCAGAGTGACATACAACTTCAGTCCAGAATTACACAATTTTTATAGGTTTTAGAATTTAAGAGAAATAATGTTCACTGAGAACATATTATTGGCCAGAATTTATGCTACACAATTTCCTTTGGAGTTACCATGGTGATTTTGTTTTTAAAAATGCAAATATACCTGGTAGTGACAACATATTCAAGTAATGATCAGATCACTTCTCCTTAGATAGGTGACTGTAGAGAGTGGAGTTTCCTGGGGGGAAATATGGGGGAACTGAACAAAGAAATAAAAGGCACAGTCAGATTTTGAGCTTGAATGTCGCAGATTCAGTGGATTAAGAATCTAGTATTCTATGTCAATGCAAACAATGCCCTATAAATATATGACTTATTCAGTGGTATTACTAAAAGGGTGAGGGAAGTTTGTGAACAATATTAATTTCTTATCACAATAATAATGTCATGCATTTTAATTGTTCTTGAAATTATGCCCATTTTCTACTTTTACCATTTTGAAATGTATTAAATATACAAATATTTTGTTTTAGGTATTAGAATCTTCCACAGAAATATGGGACCTAATAGATGAGATAGCAGGAATAAGCAACCTGGAAAGTAAAGCCCACTCATGTTAATGGATGGAGAGGATAGAACAAAGGGTTAAGGTGACTTCAAATTGCAGACACAGCCCAAAGATATACTCCACATAGGTCGTTTATAAAAGCTAAAAAAGAATAAAGCATGTATACCTGTGGCGGATTCATTTTTATATTTGGCAAAACTAATACAATTATGTAAAGTTTAAAAATAAAATAAAATTTAAAAAATAAAAAAGAAAGAAAAAAAAAAGAATAAAGCAAATAAACGTATGTGTAGTGCTGAATAATGGGAAAGCTAAGTTCTGGATAATGAATAGAAGGTGGATTTGAGGTTCTCATTTTCCAAGATATCATTAGTTTACCTTATCTCCTGTATTGCTAAAAGCAAAATCAAAGAGGGAGTTGCCTTTCTGATAATTTTAAGTGCTAAAAATATTTTCATGTTTATATTTTGTTCTGATGCATAGTTATGTGGACCTGGACAAATTTTTCAGCCATTTAAAAATGAGTTTATTAATTAAAACAAGAACATATCACTTAGTGTTCATAAGAGAGTTATATAAATGCTTATAAATTGTTTAGCACAGTGCCTGGAACCTAGGAAAAAAATGTTAAGTGGTTATTAAGTCACATTATATTCCCTATAATCTAGTTCTGTAATCAGACTTAATTTATATAACAAAACTTTATCCTAGACTTCTTAATTTCAGATACATTGAGATCTGTGCTAACTTTATGAGCAGTTTAATTGTAATTTGCTTCTGTCTCCAAATAAAAGGTTTGATTTTTTTTCATCTTTTAAAAAATAACACATTTAAATGCATATTTATGCTAGCGTTAATACACTTAAATTGACATACCAAGAAAAGAAGATTGACAAAATGTTTCCTTGTAACATTAGAAAATGTCATTAAATAATACTTGTCAAACACCTGACTCTTTAAGATTTTATTTTAGAGAGAATGATGGTTTTTTACTTGTATCTTTTGTTTCTTCCTAAGATGAGCCATCAGGGCACTTTGATTGCAATTCAATTCTAGCAGAAATTTTGAAAAATGACACTGCAGAGTTTGGATTATGTAGAGCTGTGGCTCTGCAGATGGCTTATCAAAACATTCTTAAGTTATTTTAGGCTTTTCTCAAAAAATATTTTTGGATTAACACATCATTTGTTAACTAACCACTGCCAAACCACTCAAGAGAGGGAAAAGAGCACTATCATTCATTCGAGGAAATAGATCAATAAAGAAATATAATCTTTATGCAAACACTGGTGGTTATACAGGAAACAAAGGAAGCATTCTGGATAGTTATTATGGAAACTGTTTGAAAACTGCAGTTGCCCTAAATTTATAGCTTCTGCTGTTTTCTATATCACTTTGCAGTTTGCAGCTCAAGAGAAAGTACTGTTGCTTAATGACAGAGAGAGTTTTGTTTGGGTTGCATTTTCTTGGTGGAACAGAATTAGCACTATAGGAAATATGAAATTATATTTGTTTCAAACTGGTAGCTTCAAAAACATATGAAAAACAGAAAATTAAAGTACAAAGGAAAGGTAATGTAGGGAAAATAACAGGTTTGTAAGTAAACCTTCACAACCTTAAGATGTCCATTTAAAGACAAAGACAATGTATTTTATGTCTGAAGTGCCTTACTAAAATAAGCTTCCTACAAAACTTCTGCACCTAGATATCTATCACCTTAATTTATTGAAAGCTAAAACTATCAATGTTTTTAAAAAATAATTTCAATCTCCAGAGCAATTCATTTCTGAGCACTCATTTTCGTGTTCTTTTTAATTTGTGAAATGTGTGTATTTGCTGACATTCATACAGAAATTTTATTAGCAATGTTATATGTACTTTTTCTCAAAAACTTGTTTTTATTTTAGTCAATTTTAAAAGAGAAGTTTTCTCCAGGACAAATCTATATTTGTCATTGCACAAAACTTGAAAAAACAATAATAAAAATAAAATGATCTTCAAGACTTCCACAACAGTTGCTATTTTTCTCCTAACATTTTAGAAATTATCAATAATCTGTTATAGTGGTTGAAAAAGTTTTTTCTATAAAGATAAAATAGTAAGTTTAGACTTCTTGCACCATATGGTTGATCTCAACTCTCAATTATGCTTTAGCAGTGCAAGAGCAGCCATAGACAATATATAAAGAATGAGTGTGGCTGTGTTACAATAAACATTTAATTATAAAAACAGAACATAATTTTGTCTGATCTATACTATGAAGTATTTATCCCAGGTATCAGAAGCTGCCTTATTATTATGTGAGATATCTGAAATAATTTTTCTGTGGATAGTGATAAGTTGGTATATAAATGGATAAATGTCACTGCCTTTTATTGCTCTGTATCTGAACTCTCTTCCAGTTTGGATTATATTCCACTTTGAGTGTTGACTGGATACACTACTTCTTATAGGAAAACAAGATCCTCTCCCATACTCTCTTGCACCTCAGACACCAGAGTTTAAACTTAGGTCTATCTGGCAGTGAAATTGAATATACAATTATTAACATAAAGAAGTAAGTTTCAGAAAGAGTTCATTTTAGCTGAGTCTGGTAGCAGAGACTCAATGGCACAACATTGAGTTTCCAAGTAAGAAATTATTGAGGTGCAGCAGTTGATTGCAAAGACTGGGGCTGTCATAGCAGTATAATTTGAGGTGTGCTCTGTTAAGCAATGGAAACATTAATGTATTCAGCAGATTTGATTTATGCTAAATCCTTGTTTGTTTTGCAAATCTCATGCTGTCATTTTCCTTGCAAGTGTGCTCACCATCAAATTTTCCTCAAGGAATTACTTTGAGATAATTATTGAATGGAATATCTTCTTGTTTCAAATCAATTTCTATGATACAGAAATTTGTAATTTGAGAGGTTGTGGTGAGTCAAGGAATGATAGATTAGTGAATTAGAATCAAGGCTAGTAAATTCACACTAATAAGCTAAGAAATTTGTCTCTGAAATCTCAAAGTTTTTAAATATTGTACTTGGTCAAAATATTACTTATTGTGACCTAATAAATTAACAAGCAAAGATAAAATTTATCAAGAACTTGTAGCTGCTGTTATAGAATGAAATGAACATAGGATTAATTTGGCATCACTGTGGTGACGTTCAATGCAGTTCAGTTCAGTTGCTCAGTCGTATCCGACTCTTTGTGACCCCATAAATCGCAGCACGCCAGGCCTCCCTGTCCATCACCAACTCCTGGAGTTCACCCAAACTCACGTCCATCGAGTCAGTGATGCCATCCAGCCATCTCATCCTCTGTCATCCCCTTCTCCTCCTGCCCCCAATCCCTCCCAGCATCAGACTCTTTTCCAATGAGTCAACTCTTCATATGAGGTGGCCAAAGTATTGGAGTTTCAGCTTTAGCATCAGTCCTTCCAAAGAACACCTAGGACCAATCTCCTTTAGAATGGACTGGTTGGATCTCCTTGCAGTCCAAGGGACTCTCAAGAGTCTTCTCCAACACCACAGTTCAAAAGCATCAATTCTTCGGTGCTCAGCTTTATTCACAGTCCAACTCTCACATCCATACATGACCACTGGAAAAACCATAGCCTTGACTAGACGGACCTTTGTTGGCAAAGTAATGTCTCTGCTTTTCAATACGCTATCTAGGTTGGTCATAACTTTCCTTCCAAGGAGTAAGCGTCTTTTAATTTCATGGCTGCAATCACCATCAGTGATTTTTGAGCCCCCCAAAATAAAGTCTGACACTGTTTCCACTGTTTCCCCATCTATATCCCATGAAGTGATGGGACCGGATGCCATGATCTTTGTTTTCTGAATGTTGAGCTTTAAGCCAACTTTTTCACTCTCCTCTTTCACTTTCATCAAGAGGCTTTTTAGTTCCTCTTCACTTTCTGCCATAAGGGTGGTGTCATCTGCATATCTGAGGTGATTGATATTTCTCCTGGCAATCTTGATTCCAGCTTGTGTTTCTTCCAGCCCAGCGTTTCTCATGATGTACTCTGCATATAAGTTAAATAAGCAGGGTGACAATATGCAGCCTTGACGTACTCCTTTTCCTATTTGGAACCAGTCTGTTGTTCCATGTCCAGTTCTAACTGTGGTGAGGTAGTTATTACTAATTCCAAGACTGAGAAGGAGAACAACAAATTTAAGTTTCTAATTCCAGAATTTTATCCCATAGTAAAAACTTCCTATTATTTTAGGCATTTTCTTATATATGACCTAGAATGCCATAATATCAAAAAGAAAAAAAAAACATTCTGTAGACTTCCAAATTATAATATTAATCAGATGACAATCTCATGAAGTATCTCACATGAAATTCAGGGAATTGATAGAGAAAGGGTGGGATCCAAAGAACAGGAATGCACTATATGGAGGGTCAAAGGACTCAGGTTTATCTGAATTCATAAACACATTAAGCTTTCCTTGCCCACTGTGTAAGCTGTCATATCTCTATTGTGGCAGTCCCCTCTTCCTTAAAATACTGACTTTCCTCGCTTAAGGGAATTGTCTAATAAAAGGAAGTCAATATGCCTAATGTACCCACATAAATACATACTGTTTAACCCAGTTTCTAACCATAATCAGTTTCCAGCAAGTGCATGGAAACATTCCCAAGATTTGGCATTTTACCGTTGAATATTATATCATTTTTAAAAATTATTTGGTCAGTCTTCATGGATAGGATTACACATCAACATCCTAACCTTCTTTCCTTACCTTATTGTTTGGCATGGACACATGACTTGTTTTTCTCAATACAAAATGGGAAAACCCAAAGTGTACCATATTAAGTAGAACCATTTAATGCATATGACTGAACTTCATACATTGACTCTGTCCACTGCCATAAGAACAGAAACTATTGAATACTGACTCCTGCTTCATTCTTGGTCCTGGAATCGGTCTGCACATGGAGTAGAGACACAGCTGACTCACAGTCCATGAAGAACATGATCATGTTTTTGAACATGAGTGTTGATAATTATTTTTGTTGTAATCCAATGAAATTTAGGGATTTTTTTCTTACTGTAGCAGCATTGATAAAAATATGAGGAATAGATTTCAGTAACAGATTCTAAGGGTGATTCCAAAGACAGAAGTGTGTAATGTTAACTTGGATTGAAATTATCAATGTGTGTTCAATTTCTACTTATTCTAGACTGTCTTTCTAGAGTGGCAAATAATTTGAATTATTAACCTAGTATGTTGACAGAAAGTAGTTTAAATACTAAAGCTGTCTTTAAGTAACTAACACTTTTTAAGTCCACGCAAAGTGGTCATGTATAACCTGTTACCTTGTTTATAAGTATGTCTTCCAAGAGGGCCCAGAAGATAGTATTTTCCCTAAAGCCTTAAATGTATGGGAGAGATGATCACTAGCATTCATTACATACATGTACATACATTTAATACACAATGTATATTTTAGGGAGTGAGGGACACAACATATGCCTATTGACATCAATACAGATACTAGGATCTTGAGGTGACAGAAGATAAGTAATGATTTAACTATGATTACAAGGTGGGCAAGGTTACCATGACAGGTAACTTATCCAAAATTTCTCCCATTGTACATAGATGAGCATTCCATTAAAGTCTTAATGATTTGTATAAAGAACACTATGCCTAATTTGAGAATCAAGGAACAATTTTTTTCTTTGCAGTCTTGAGTATGTCCAATACCCAGAGCTCCTTAACGGAGGGATATAAAGTACCTAATGTATAAGGAAGCACATAAGCAGCAACTGATAAAATACAGCATATAAAATGATTAGGTATTTCACATTTATAGAGGGGAAAAGCAAAAGGAGCAAAACTTACAAAAGATTATTTGAGATGGGAAAAGCTTGAACACAATAGAAATGCCTTGGTCTAAATACTTAAAGAAGAGTCAGTATGAGCAGTGGTTTAAACTATCAGCTTCAAGAACAGTGAAAAAATATTTTTATTATGTTGGTGCAAAAGTAATTGTGGTTTAGCATTGTTGAACTTCGCCTTGATATTGGAATACATTCTTAAATGTGGTTATGTTGTACATCATTTTAATGCACATTTCTCACTTTGTTTTTGCTAATGACTTACTACTTGCTGTGCATTTTATATTGATTTTAAACTATGGAAATGATGTTAGACTAAAAAGCAAATCCAAGCGATTTTCTTATTTGAATTCAAAATAGGACATAAAGCAGCAGAGGCAACTTGCAACATCGACAAATTTGGCCCGGGAACTGCTAACAAATGTACAGTGTGGTGGTCATTTTGAAAATGAGACAACAATCTTGATGATGAGGAGCATAGTGATCAGCCATTGGAAGTTGATAAAGACCAATTGAGAGCCAGCATTGAAGCTGATCCTCTTACAACATGAGAAGTTGCTAAAGAACTCTACAACAACCATCCTGTGGTTGCTTGTCATTTGAAACAAACTGGAAAGGTGAAAAATCGAAAAGCGGGTGGATGCCTCTGAGCTGACTGAAAATCAAGAATAGTTGTTTCGAAGAGTTGTCTTCATTTACTTTATACAACAACAAAGGACCATTTCTTAATGGGATTGTAACATGCAAAAAAAGTGTATTTTATACAACAACCTGAGATGACCAGTTCAGTGGTTGGACCAAGAAGCTCTTAACCACTTCCCAAAGCCAAACTTGCATCTAACAATGTTCATGGTCTCTGTTTGGTGGTCTGCTACCCATCTGACCCACTGCAGATTTCTGAATCCCAGCAAAACCATTATAGTTGACAAGTATGCTCAGCAAATCAATGAGATGCGCAGAGAAATGCAACGCAGCCAACATTGGTCAACAGAAAGGGCCAATTCTCCATGACAGTGTCTGACAGCTTGTCACACAACCAATGCTTCCAAAGTTGAATGAATTGGGCTAAGAAGTTTTGCCTCATCTCCCATATTCACCTGACCTCTTGCCAACCAATTACTGCTTCTTCAAGGATCTCAACAATTTTTTGCCGGGAAAATGCTTCCACAACCAGCAGGAGGAAGAAAATGCTTTCCAAGCATTTGTCAAATTCTAAAGCATGCATTTTTACATTACAAGAATAAACAAACATTTCTTGTTGGCAAACATGTTGACTGTAATGGCTCCTATTTTGATTTATAAGGCTGTGTTTGAACCTAGTTATGATTTAAAATTCATGGTCCAAAACCGCAATTACGTTTGCACCAACCTAGCAAAACACTAAACAGTTATTTACATGAAGGATTTTGTCCACTTGTCTACTAGACATTTTAGCAAATTGAAATAATTGGAATAGGAACAACATTTTTAATTAGTAATGGATAGAACTAACTTGCCTTAAACTACATAGATAATTTTAGAAATTATGGATAGTGGTGTGAATATTGAATGATTCACATTATTACACTGATATAATTACTGTTTTAATTATTTAAATCCATAGAGCAAATCACATTTTTAATCTTGTTAATATATCCCATTTAACATGAAGAAACAATGTTTAAGATACATTTTTTGTATCTTAAGATACATAAATCTTATGAATTGCTGCCCTTTATGGTAAGAACTAGAAAAAATATTTTTCTGGTATCAGTATGAAAGATCATGTTTTGCTTGTTTGCATGTTATTATATGTGTTTTAATCTTAAATCCAGTGGATAGTTTCAAATGGAAGGAAATTATTTTATGACAAATAGTCTTTCAAGTCATACATTAAGAATCAAATTTAATAACATGTAAAATTGGTTTTATTTAAACATTTCAACTTTGATTCTTTTCTGTTAACGTAAGAAAGCATTTTGCTAAAGTTGTAAGGAGACCTTTGGTTGGATTGAAACAATATCACATCATGGGTAAGGACAGTAAATCTGGCAACAGAATGTCTAAGTTTGCATTTTATACAAACATATTTTGCATATCTGTACATATTATACATGTATTATAAATATTTGTAACCAGATCATTTGAAGGCTTGATAAATTTTTATCAAAGTTTGTACATATTTTATGAAAGTTACCAGTTATGCTTTACTAACAAGTGCAATGGATTTTAAATTTAATCCCTGTGCCCAATTTTGGAGTTAAGAAGGCTGTTGGTAATAAATGTATGATGTACACTTGAGAAAAAAAAAAAAAAACCCTGCTTACTCTTCCCTAATATATTATATTTAACTCCCTCACAGTGTTGCTGTCAACATTAAGTGAGCAATGCATCTAAAATGCTTATAGAAGGACACAGTACATATTAAAGACTATATATGCTACAAGCTAAATCTCAATCTTAATCTTGGCAAGAAAGATATGCACAAGTAAGATATACTTGATAAATTCAGGTATTAATGTTTACATTCAGAAATACTAAAGGCTTGAGCAGCATCAAAATACCAGAGTGATTCCTGTGGTGTGTAGAGAAGTCTATTTTAGGGTTAGGATAAATGAATTCTCATGACATTATTTACATAATATATGATTTAAAAAATCATAAGCACTTCTTTACTCTAAACAAAGATAATAATAATGACCCTAAACCATATAATTAGGAGAATTTGATGGAATAACAATGTGTTTTATAAACTTCTGGTTATTCACCCTTGAAATGGGAGCTCAGGAGCCAGTTTCTGCAATGGGACTCTAATATTTAGGGTTGGATATGGAGAAGGCAATGGCACCCCACTCCAGTACTCTTGTCTGGAAAATCCATGGATGGAGGAGCCTGGGAGGCTGCAGTCCATTGGGTCGCTAAGAGTTGGACAGGACTGAGCGACTTTATTTTCACTTTTTACTTTCATGCATTGGAGAAGGAAATGGCAACCAACTCCAGTGTTCTTGCCTAGAGAATCCCAGGGATGGGGAAGCCTGGTGGGCTGCTGTCTATGGGGTTGCACAGAGTCAGACACGACTGAAGTGACTTAGCAGCAGCATCAGAGTGCAGGACCTGGCCCATGCTCTTGGGACAAAAAGGATGGCAAAGTTGGAAGCCACAGGTGAGGCAGGTGGAAAGAAAGCACAGGACCAGAAAAGATGGGTCTGTAAAAAGCAGACAAAGTGAAATGTACAGGTTCAATGAATAATCTGGAGAGACTAAGAAGGGAAAGGCTTTTTAAAATCCATGAATATAAAGGGAAAGTTTTAGTGTACTCAATTGGATCAGCCCAAACACTTTAAGGCATGAAGTATAAGTCATATGTATTAAATAGCAGCCCCCCACCCCATTCAATGATGTCTTAGGCAGACCATTATTATTCTCTTCCCTGGTAGCTCATTGGTACAGAGAAGGCAATGGCACCCTACTCCAGTACTCTTGCCTGGAAAATCCCCTGGATGGAGGAGCCTGGTAGGCTGCAGTCCATGGGGTCACAAAGAGTCGGACATGAATGAGCGACTTCACTTTTCACTTTCATGCATTGGAGAAGGAAATGGCAACCCACTCCAGTGTTCTTACCTGGAGAATCCCAGGGACGGGGGAGCCTGGTGGGCTGCCATCTATGGAGTCACACAGAGTCGGACATGACTGAAGCGACTTAGCAGCAGCAGCAGCAGCAGCTCATTGGTAAAGAATCCACCTGCCAAGCAGGAGATACAGGTTCAATCCCTGAAGAAATAGCAACACACTCCACTATTCTTCCTTGGGAAATCCCACGGATAGAGGAGTTTGGTGGGCTACAGTCCATGTGGTCGCCAAAGAGCTGACACAACTTAGCAATTAAATAATAATTATTATTTTCACAGAAGGGAAGCATCTACTGTCTTTGCCCATTAGCTAATTCATATGAAATAATATATTCAAGGTAGAATATTGCTTCAGCTCTCAGCTGTGGATCCCTTGTTTTTTAAGGCTAGTTCCTCTTCAAGGCATTTAGGCACAAGGCATACAAGCGAAGCAGTGTCAGTGCTATTTCTCAGCCAATTCTGGATAATTTTCTCATCACAGTAGACCATCAAAATCTTCCTGGACCCGCCATACTTGCAATTAGGGGCTTCCATCTGTGACCTATTGCTGATCCTGATCATCTTATTTTCTCCTTAGACTAGATTGCATTCATATTATAATTTTTTTTCTTCTTCTTTCAGCATCTATCTTTTCTACTTTGGAGCTTAAGACAGATGATATTTTCTAAAAATGTACACACTAACAAATATATATATCTATTTTTTCTTATCATTTCATGTTAATACCCTTCTTTTGAGAGATGAAGGTCTATATCTTCTATTCTTGAAACAGTAAACCCTGTAACTATTTTGATCAATATATGATAATGAAAGCGGTGCTATGTGACTTCTAAGGTTTCTACTTGACTCTTGTTTAAAAAGTTTTTTAAATTTATTTTTAATTGGAGGATAATCGTTTTACAATATTCTGTTGATTTCTGTCATACAAGTAGAATCATCCATAAGTATGCATATGTTCCTTCCATCTTGAACCTCCCTCCCACCCGACTACCTATCCCACCCCTCAAGGTTGTCACAGAGACGGGTTGAGCTCCCTGTGCTGTACAGCAAATTCCACTAGTTATCTATTTTACATATGGTAACATATACATTTCAATGATACTCTCTCAATTCATCCCACCATCTTCTTCCCCTGCTGTGTCCACAATTCTATTCTCAATGTCTATGTCTCTATTCTTGCCTTACATATAAGCCTATTCTCTTGAACAAGAGTTTGAGGAGCCATGAGTTGGAATATAAGAAATATGATTACACTGAAATAAGAGACCACATGAAGAGACCACACGGAGTTAGAGCTGCTTGAGGAAATCCAAGAGTACTATCCCCCAGGTGTTCTTCTATGTTCTCAGCACGCCTTCAGATGATTCTAGTCCCATTCTGGAAGACACCTTAGGTAATGACGAGTACAGCAGATAATCTGTCCTAAGCAAAATGACTTTTGTTGTGTTAAGCCACTAAGTTGTTGAGTGATTTGTTATACAGCCCTAATAACTGGGACTGAGCTTTTCAGAAATTGATTTGTAGAATGAATAATGAGAGCATGTTTATATTTGTGACAGCATAATACTGCATTTTCCACTCCAGTTTGGCTCTCTTCTTTGGGTCGCTGAGAAAACAGACCTTACTATTAAAGCTTGTTTAACTTAAGGTGACATTTGGATGTTAACTATATTTATCTTACATCTAAACTTTGCCTTCTCCCTTTTATGACCGTCATATGAAGAGGTGTTAACCAAGCATATTTAAATTTTTCACGTATATTTATGAAAAATCTAGTAAAACTTTTCTAGGATATTGTGAGCAGTAGCACTGACATATAAAATGTTTTTGTTCAAATCATTCTAATTTGAATAGGATGACAGTCCTGTTCAACTGTTAAAGTAAATATAGCTAAAATAATACCATGTGTCTAACAAAATGATATATTTAACATGACCTGCATTTTCTTCTGTACTAGGTCCAGCAATTTATCAATTGCCTTATGGCTAGCAGCACATAGTGCAATTGAACAGCTTTGACAAAATTCCAAAGCTAAATCTGAAATTAATATAATTCAGCAGCAATATGTCACTTTTATTAAAGAATAAGATATTAAAATTTAATTCAAAATTCTATGTCAATTAAATTTTATTTTCTATATATTTCATGGTTATATTAAAACACATAAATCTATTATATATATATATAATTTTATTTGAGAAAATATTATATTAACAAACACTCAAATAATAAAGTCTGAGGTTGTTTATGCTTTGATAAATTGGCCAAATCAAATGAAGAGATAACGATCAAGACAATATGTAGAAATAAAGTTATATGTGGTTTTGTCAGGGTGAAATTCCCTTTGGTGAGAGAGTGCCTGATGAACTATGGAATGAGGTTCGTGACATTGTACAGGAGACAGGGATCAAGACCATTCCCATAGAAAAGAAATGCAAAAAAGCAAAATGGCTGTCTGGGGAGGCATTACAAATAGCTGTGAAAAGAAGAGAAGCGAAAAGCAAAGGAGAAAAGGAAAGATATAAACATCTGAATGCAGAGTTCCAAAGAATAGCAAGAAGAAATAAGAAAGCCTTCTTCAGTGATCAATGCAAAGAAATAGAAGAAAACAACAGAATGGGAAAGACCAGGGATCTCTTCAAAAAAATCAGAGATACCAAAGGAACATTTCATGCAAAGATGAGCTCGATAAAGGACAGAAATGGTATGGACCTAACAGAAGCAGAAGATATTAAGAAGAGATGGCAAGAATACACAGAAGAACTGTACAAAAAAGATCTTCACGACCCAGATAATCACGATGGTGTGATCACTGACCTAGAGCCAGACATCCTGGAATGTGAAGTCAAGTGGACCTTAGAAAGCATCACTACGAACAAAGCTAGTGGAGTTGATAGAATTCCAGCTGAGCTATTCCAAATCCTGAAAGATGATGCTGTGAAAGTGCTGCACTCAATATGCCAGCAAATTTGGAAAATTCAGCAGTGGCCCCAGGACTGGAAAAGGTCAGTTTTCATTCCAATCCCAAAGAAAGGCAATGCCAAAGAATGCTCAAACTACCCCACAATTGCACTCATCTCACATGCTAGTAAAGTAATGCTCAAAATTCTCCAAGCCAGGCTTCAGCAATACGTGAACCTTGAAATTCCTGATGTTCAAGCTGGTTTAGAAAAGGCAGAGGAACCAGAAATCAAATTGCCAACATCCACTGGATTATGGAAAAAGCAAGAGAGTTCCAGAAAAACATCTATTTCTGCTTTATTGACTATGCCAAAGTCTTTGACTGTGTGGATCACAATAAACTGTGGAAAATTCTTCAAGAGATGGGAATACCAGACCACCTGATCTGCCTCTTGAGAAATTTGTATGCAGGTCAGGAAGCAACAGTTAGAACTGGACATGGAACAACAGACTGGTTCCAAATAGGAAACGGAATTTGTCAAGGCTGTATATTGTCACCCTGTTTATTTAACTTATATGCAGAGTACATCATGAGAAATGCTGGACTGGAAGAAACACAAGCTGGAATCAAGATTGCTGGGAGAAATATCAATAACCTCAGATATGCAGATGACACCACCCTTATGGCAGAAAGTGAAGAGGAACTACAAAGCCTCTTGATGAAAGTGAAAGTAGAGGGTGAAAAAGTTGGCTTAAAGCTCAACATTCAGAAAACGAAGATCATGGCATCCAGTCCCCCCACTTCATGGAAAATAGATGGGGAAACAGTGGAAACAGTGTCAGACTTTATTTTTCTGGGCTCCAAAATCACTACAGATGGTGACTGCACCCATGAAATTAAAAGACGCTTACTCCTTGGAAGGAAAGTTATGACCAACCTAGATAGCATATTCAAAAGCAGAGACATTACTTTGCCAACAAAGGTCTGTCTAGTCAAGGCTATGGTTTTTCCTGTGGTCATGTATGGATGTGAGAGTTGGACTGTGAAGAAGGCTGAGCACCAAAGAATTGATGCTTTTGAACTGTGGTGTTGGAGAAGACTCTTGAGAGTCCCTTGGACTGCAAGGAGATCCAAGCAGTCCATTCTGAAGGAGATTAGCCCTGGGATTTCTTTGGAAGGAATGATGCTAAAGCTGAAACTCCAGTACTTTGGCCACCTCATGCGAAGAGTTGATTTATTGGAAAAGACCCTGGTGCTGGGAGGGATAGTGGGCAGGAGGAGAAGGGGACGACAGAGGATGGGATGGCTGGATGGCATCACTGACTGGATGAACGTGAGTCTCAGTGAACTCCAGGAGTTGGTGATGGACAGGGAGGCCTGGCGTGCTGCGATTCATGGGGTCACAAAGAGTCGGACACGACTGAGCGACTGATCTGATCTGATCTGATGTATTAGTTGCAGCTCAGTGAACGGACTTAGGAAGTAGGCACTTTTACATCTGGACACAGGTATGTTTCTTTGAAAGAGGAGGCAGCAGAAGTTGGACAGGTTTATACTACAAAGAGAAAATAAAATCAATTCTTATCCTTATTTAAACTCTGATAAATCTCAGATATTGAAGCAGAATTTTTTAATATAAATGTATTTATTTTAATTAGAAGAATTTTAAGAACACAACACAAGAAAGAATTTGTAAATGTAGAACACTTTCGTGGTTAAAAATTTAAAAATACATACTTTACTAAGAAATATCATTTGGTTTCAATGTCAGAAAAATAACTTGCTATATAGTCAAGTGGTAGAATGGCAGACATAATATAATATCAGATTTATCTTATTCTTAAAATATTTTTCATTTGGTATATCTATGTATGTATATGTATATATATTTATGCATGCATGTATTTATCTATGTGTTACTTGATATTCATAAGAGAAATAATTCACTGAGAACAGTCTTATGGACTCTGTGGGAGAGGGAGAGGGTGGGAAGATTTGGGAGAATGGCATTGAAACATGTAAAATATCATGTATGAAATGAAAAAAAAAAATAAATAAATAAATTTCTGCCCCATCTCAGTTTGTCACCAACTTAAATAATAAAATATAGTAATAAATATAAACTGTTAAAATAGGTACTATAAGTATTTAACATAGAAAATTAAAATTCAAAGGAGTTAAATGACTTTGCCAAATTTATGCAGTTGCTGCATGCAAAATCCAGTATCTGAACAAGTGTTTTTATTCAATATTTATTTGTTCATTTATTAAATAAGTACTTACTGTGCTCTGGGAGAATATATTTGCAAGAAACATATGAAAACTGATTAGTATCAGACTAGTATAAAAATGCATGAAGAAATTAAATAAATCACTAAGAAAATTATGAATATTCTAAGAAAAATGGCATTAAATATCTATGTTGACATGCACATATCTATATCTATCTATCTATTTGGGACATGCACATGGCCAAGACATATGAAGAGATGTTCAAGCTCATTAGTGTTCAAGGAAATAAAAATCACAGCAATGTTAGTATAATATTATATACTCATGTTATTAGCAAAAATTGAAAGATTATAATGAAAAATAAACCTGATGATAACACATTTGAAGAGAATATATATCCACTGGAATCCATTCTTAATGAGAGAATTATATAGCCACTTTTAAAAAGTTTAGTGCTGCAGTTTAACATGTTCTTATAATTATGAATCTATGCATACACTTCTCTCTAGGAATGTAACTGAAATGTGCCTGGGTGTCTGTTTAAGGGAACTATTTCCCATGTGCTCCATGATACAAGTACAAGGATTTCCATAGATTCAGTCAGTTCAGTTCAGTTCAGTCGCTCAGTCGTGCCCGATTCTTTGCGACCCCATGAATCGCAGCACGCCAGGCCTCCCTGTCCATCACCAACTCCTGGAGTTCACTGAGACTCACGTCCATCGAGTTGGTGATGCCATCCAGCCATCTCATCCTCTGTGGTCCCCTTCTCCTCCTGCCCCCAATCCCTCCCAGCATCACAGTCTTTTCCAATGAGTCAACTCTTCGCATGAGGTGGCCAAAGTACTGGAGTTTCAGCTTTAGCATCATTCCCTCCAAAGAAATGCCAGGGCTGATCTCCTTCAGAATGGACTGCTTGGATCTCCTTGCAGTCCAAGGGACTCTCAAGAGTCTTCTCCAACACCACAGTTCAAAAGCATCAATTCCTTGGCGCTCAGCTTTCTTCACAGTCCAACGCTCGCATCCATACATGACCACTGGAAAAACTATAGCCTTGATTAGATGGACCTTTGTTGGCAAAGTAATGTCTCTGCTTTTCAATATGCTATCTAGGTTGATCAAAACTTGCCTTCCAAGGAGTAAGCAGCTTTTAATTTCATGGCTGCAGTCACCATCTGCAGTGATTACTACTCTCAAAAGCAAATTCCTAGGGAAAATGTCAAACATTCATAAATGAGAAAGTAATTTAAAATAATAAAAAACAGGTGTGCATTCACACAACTGACTATATCAAAAATATAGATGATTCTTATCAATAAAATGAATACTTCTCAAATACATAGAAATATGATACCAAGAATTCAAAGTACCATGTGCAAAACTTGCCTATAGCTGAAAGTAATGATAACACTGAAAAAAGATATGAAGTAACAGTTTCCAGGCATTATACAAGAAGAACTGAGGAACTTTTACCACTGAAAGAAGGGAAACACCCAAGGTAAGCCTGAGGTAGATTATGACCACTGTATTTCTCTCCAGGGACACTTCCTAGGGTACAGAGTGAGGAGTAAGGAAGTGGTGATTTGATTTTGTGATAAACAAGCTCTAGTATAAGACCCTCTGCTTAAGAGTGGGCTAGCTCTCTTGAATTGCTTTTATGGGATAGTATACAGAAAATGTGATGATGTCTTTTCTGAGATTAGGTTAAAAAGAATGACTTCCATTTCGCAGCCAACTCACTGTACAGCCTTGCTGGCTTGCACAGTTTGATGAAGCAATCTGCTATATTGGAGAGATGCATGGGACAATGAATTGATGACAGCATCTGGCCAAAACCCAGTAAGGAACACAGGCCCTCAGTCTAACTGCCTGATTAGAATCTAATTCTGCCAATATCCACATGAGCTTGAACGTGAATTCTTGAGATTCAGATGACTGCAATGAAATGACATTTTGATTGCAACTTGTGACATATCTTGAGATAGAAAACCCCACTAAGTTTTGCCTGGATACCTGACACATACAAACTATGAGAAAATAAGTGTATGTTTTAAGTTTCATGGTAATTTGATATGTAGAAAAATATAACTAATATACCTTTTAAGTATACAGTGGATATTCACTAAGGTGTATCATATTCAGAGTCACAAAACAAACCTCATGATATTTAAAAGAACAAAAATTATACCAAGTATGTTTACAGAACATAATGGAATTAAACTAGAAATTAGTAACAGAAAGATATATGATAATACACACATATCTGATAATTAAGCATCACATGGAACAAAGGAGAAATATGCAGGCAAATTGAAACATATTTTGAATTAAAATCAAAATTCATTGTACAAAGATTTGTGGAAAGAAAGAATCAGCCAAGACAGTGTAGTAGAAAGACCCTGAGTTCTCTCAACAACCACAACAAACCACAAGTACTTGCAGATAAACCATCTAAGAAAAAGACTGAAGTCTATGAAAACAAACTTCTACAGGTAGATATAAAGAAAGAACCATAGTGAGACAGGTAAGAAGGGTGTACTCTCAATATAATCAAGTCACCCTCAGGTGGGTTACTCATAAATTAGAGAATAATTAAAGCAAAGAAATTCTGCCACAGGAGTAAGAGTTCTGAGCTTCAGACTCAGTCCCCCAGCTCAGGAGTCCTGCATTGAAAGAACTCTCAGAGCATTTTAAGGTCAGCAGGCTTAATTTTGGGGGTACTAAAAACTATCAGAAATAGACCCAGTTACTCATAATGGGTCTATACAAAATCTCATGTGTACTGGGACCTCAGGCAAAAGTAGTAATTTGAGAAGAACCTAGGTAGTTACTTACCTGCTAGTCTTGAAGAGTCCCCTGGAGAGGTGAGGGGTGGCTGAGGCTCATCCTGGAGACATAGACACTGGCAGCAACCATATTTGTGAGCTGGTTCTACAGTATAAACTTGCTGCTGGCAGCTGCTTTATTGGCTCATTAGCACCAAGATCTGGCTGCACCCAACAGCCTATGAGCAGAAGTGCTGGGACACTTCAGGTCATATAACTAACTAAATGGGAACACAGCTCCACTCATCATCAAACAGGTGCCTAAAAACTTCCTAAGTCCTCCAGACATGCTTCTGCACACCAGCCCTGCCTACCAGAAGGCCAAAACCCAACTCCACCCACCAGTGGGCAGGCTCTGCCCTACCATCAGGAAACCTGCACTATCCTCTAGACTAGCCTTATCCACCAGGGGGCAGACACCAGATGGAAGGAAACCACAATCTGGCAGCCTGGGACCCAGAGTACACAGCAGGCTACACCCTAACCTGGGACCAGTGGGTGACTGTCCTTGTCCACTAGCAGACCAACACAAGCTTTGTGACGACTATGACCTCATACCCAACTATGCCAGAAACAGGCCCTCCCCTCCTCAAAGATCTAATATGTGCTCTGGACCCCAGAGCCCTATGGCCAGACTCCAGGACCTAACTCTGTCTGCAAGTAGTCTGGCACTAACCCTAGGACCTTGTTTCACCTGCACGTGGTGGAAGAAAACAGCACCAGAGTCTTCTGAATCCTGACTCTACCCACTAGTGAGCCAGCACTAGCCTCAAAGCCCCCTGGGGTTCTTCAGTCAGCAGTCTCATGACCAGACGTCACTACTAGCAACCAGCGCCATCTACACAAGGCAGGTCCTGGCAACCAATCAGGATAAGGGTCGACCAAGCCTGTCAAGACTGACCACCTAGCTCGCCAAAACAGAAGTATCCACACAACCCTCTGAGGGGGAATCCCTAGAGCATATAACTTGGGTGATGACAGAGGAGTGCGCTGCAGGAACACATACATACATAAAAATGTAGGATGTCTCTTTTATACAAAAAAGTACCAATAGCAAGTTAGACAAAATGAAGCAGCTGAGGAACATGTTTTAGACTAAGGAATAAGATAGAACCTCAGAAGAAGAACTAAGTGAAGAAAGATAGTTTACCCAAGAAAAGAGTTCAGAATCATGACTGTAAAGATGATCAAACAACTTGGGGAAATAATAGATGCACAGAATGATAAGTTAGAAGTTTTCAACCAATAGCTAGAAAATATAAAGAATAACTAATCAGACATGCAAAATACAATAACTGAAATGAAAAATATACTAGAAGTGATCAATAGTAGACTAAATGATAAAGAAGAATGGATCAGTGAGCTGGAAGACAATATAGAAATCATTGCCACTGAACAGAAAAAAGAATGAAAAGAAAGACATGAGACATCTAGGGCAACATCAAGCACACTAATATTTGCATTATAGGGTTCCAAATGCAGATGAGAAAGAAAAAAAAATGGGCTAAGAACATATCTGAAATATATATGTTATTTATCTATTTAATATAATAGCTGAAATATAAAATAATACAATATAATAAATATTTTAGTATCAAATCAGATCAGATCAGTCACTCAGTCATGTCTGACTCCTTGTGAACCCATGAATCACAGCACACCAGGCCTCCCTGTTCATCAGCAACTCCCAGAGTTCACTGAGACTCACCTCCATCGAGTCAGTGATGCCATCCAGCCATCTCATCCTCTGTCGTCTCCTTCTCCTCCTGCTCCCAATCCCTCCCAGCATCAGAATCTTTTCCAATGAATCAACTCTTCGCATGAGGTGGCCAAAGTACTGTAGTTTCAGTTTCAGCATCATTCCTTCAAAAGAAATCCCAGGGCTGATCTCCTTCAGAATGGACTGGTTGGATCTCCTTGCAGGCCAAGGGACTCTCAAGAGTCTTCTCCAACACCACAGTTCAGAAGCATCAATTCTTTGGTGCTCAGCCTTCTTCACAGTCCAACTCTCACATCCATACATGACCACAGGAAAAACCATAGCCTTGACTACACGAACCTTTGTTGGCAAAGTAATGTCTCTGCTTTTGAATATGCTATCTAGGTTGGTCATAACTTTCCTTCCAAGGAGTAAGCATCTTTTAATTTCATGGCTGCAGTCACCATCTGTAGTGATTTTGGAGCCCAGAAAAATAAAGTCTGACACTGTTTCCACTGTTTCCCCATCTATTTCCCATGAAGTGGTGGGACTGGATGCCATGATCTTCATTTTCTGAATTTTAGTATAAATAAATAAAATAGAAAATTATATATATATATAAATAAATAAAATATAAAATAATAAAATATAGTTGCTGAAATTTTTCCTAACCTGGGAAATTTCCCTGGGAAATTTCCTAAAAATTTCCTGGGCAATTTTTCCTAAAATAATAAATATATATAAAAAATAAATAAAATATAAAAGCTGAAATTTTTTCTAACCTGGGAAAGGGACAGTTACCCAAGTCTAAAAAGCACAGATACTCCCATACAGGATGAATCCAAAGAGCAAGACTCCAAGATGCATTGTAATTAGAATGACAAAAATTAAAGATAAAGAATAGTAAAAGCAACAAAAGAAAAGTAACAAATAATATACAAGAAAACTCCCATAAAGTTATTTAGCTGATTTTTTTTGGCAGAAACTCTGCAGGATAGAAGGGACTGATATGATATATTCAAAGTCTCATGAAAGGGGAAACCCTGTGACCAAGGACTCTACCCAGTAAAGCTCAAAGTTTGGTAGAAGGAAAGAAATAAAAATCAGAGCAGGAATTAATAAAATAGCAAATAAAAGACAATAGAAAAGATTAATGAAATTAAAAGCTAGTCCTTTTGAAAAGATAAAAAAAAAAAAAACTGATAAGCTTTCAGTCAGAATCATCCAAAAAAAAAAAAAAAAAGAAAAAAAAAAAGGAAAGGGAGAGGGTCCAAATCAATAAAATTGTAAATCAAAATGGATAAGTTACAGTTGACATCACAAAAAATCACAAGGGACTACTATGAGCAATTATGTGCCAATAAAATTGGCAACGCAAAAGAAATGGACAGATACTTGAAAAGTATAGTCTCCCAAGACTGAGCCAGGAAGAAACAGAAAATATGAACACATCAATTACCACTGCTGAATTTGAATCAGTAATTTGAAAACTCCCAACAAAAATCCAGGACCAGATAACTTCACAGGTGAATTCAACTGAATATTTAGAAACAAAATAACACTCATTCTTTGGAAACTATTCCCAAAAAAAATTTCAGAGAAAGAAACACTCCCAAACTCATTCTGTGAGGCCACCATCATCTTGACAAAAAAAACTAGAGAAAGATGTCACAAAAAGGTTATAGACTAATATCATTGATGAACATAGATGCAAAAATCCTCAACAAAATACTAGTAAATTGAATCTAACCCTACTTTGCAAGGATCATACACCACAATCAAGTGTAATTTTTCCAAAACATGCAAACATTTTTCTGTATTTGCAAATTAATTAATGGGATTAATCTCATTAACACATTGAAGAATAAAAACCATATGATTATATCAATAGATGCAGAAAAAGCTTTTGATAAAAGTCAACATTTCTTTGTGATAAAAAGTATCCAGAAAATAGGCATAGAGGAAACATGCTGCTGCTGCTGCTAAGTCGCTTCAGTCATGTCTGACTCTGTGCGACCCCTGAGACGGCAGCCTACCAGGCTCCCCCATCCCTGGGATTCTCCAGGCAAGAACACTGGAGTGGGTTGCCATTTCCTTCTCCAATGCATGAAAGTGAAAAGTGAAAGTGAAGTCACTCAGTCGTGTCCTACTCTAAGCGACCCCATGGACTGCAGCCTCCCAGGCTCTTCCATCCATAGGATTTTCCAGGCAACAGTACTGGAGTGGGGTGCCACTGCCTTCTCCAAACATCATACTTAATTTTGAAAAGCTGAAAGCATTCTCTATAAGATCAGGAATGCCCACTCTAGTCACTTGTACTAAATATAATTTTTGAAGTCTATCAACAGCAAATAGAGAAGAAAAACAAATGAAAGGAATACAAGTTGGAAAGGAAGAAGTAAAACTGTCACTGCAGATGAAATGATAATATATGTATATAATCCTAAAGATGTCACTAGAAAAGTGCTAGAGCTAAGCAATGCATTCAGTAAAGTTACAGGATACACAATTAATATGCATAAATCTGTTGCTTATCTATACACTAACAACAAAATAGCAGAAAGAGAAATTAAGCAAATAATGCCATTTATCACTGAATCAAAAATAATAATATACCTGAGAATAAACCTACCTAAGGAGGCAAAAGACCTGTATTCTGAAAACTATAAGCTGCTGGTGAAATAAATTGAAGACAAGATAAATGCATGGAAAGGTATTACTGTATTCTTGGATTGTAAAAATCAATATTGTTAATATGATGATACTACCCAAGGCAATCTACAGATTTAATGCACTACATATCGTTACTGACAGCATTTTTTATAGAAAGGGAACAACAAAAAAATAATTTGTATGGAAACACAAAAGATCCTGAATAGCCAAAACAATCTTCAGAAAAACAGAGCTGGAGGAATCATGCTCCCTGACTTCAGACTATATTGCAAAGCTTAAGTAAGCAAAACAGTATGGGACTGGCATAAAAACAGACACATAGATTGGTGGAAGAGAATAGAGAGCCCAGAGATAACCTCACACACATATGGTCAATTTATCTACAACAAAGGAGGCAAGAATATACAAAGTAGAAAGAAAATTTCTTTAATAAGTGGTGCTGGGAAAACTGGACAGCTACATGCTAAATAATGAAATTATAACATTCCCTAACACCATATACAAAAATAAACTCAAAATGGATTAAAGACCTAAAGGTAAGACTGGATAGTATAAAACTCCTAGAGGAAATCAGGCAGAACACTCTAACAGAATCCACAGCAATATTTTTTTAATCCATCCCTTAGAATAATAGAAACAAAAGCAAAAATAAACAAATGGCACCTAATTGAGCTTAAATGTGTTTCATTAGCAAGGGAAACCATAAACAAAGTGAAAAAATAGTCTACAGAATGGTTACAAACATTTGCAAATGATGTGACTGATAAGGCCTTAATTACCAAAATATATGAACAGCTCACAAGCTCATACAACTCAATAACAAACAACCCAAACAAAGAATGGGGAGAGGAACTAAACATTGATTTCTCCAAAGAAGGAATACAAATGGCTGACAGGCACATAAGAAGATACTCAGAATTACTAATTATTAGAGAAATGCAAACCAAAACTACAAGGTATCATATCACATCAGCAGTCCAGCCAACATCAAAACATCTACAAATTATAAATGTTGGAGTGGGTGTGGAGAAAAGGGAACTCTCCTACACTGTTGGTGGGAATGTAAACTGCTGAAGCCTCTATAGAGAACGTATGGAGGCTCCTTAGAAAACTAAAAATAGATTTACTATATGATCCAGTCATCCCACTCTTAGTCATACATCTGGAAAAGATAAAAACTCTTAATTCAAAAAGAATATTGCACCCTAATATTCACAGCAGCACTGTTTACAATAGCCAAGACATGGAAATAATCTAAATACCTAAATGTCCACTGAGAGATGAATGGATTTACAAGATGTGGCATGCAACCCCATACTCACAAACACATGTATATATAATTAAATTCTGTTTAGTTGCTAAGTCGGGTCTGACTTTTACGACCACATGGGCTGTTGCCCTCCAGGCACCCTCTGTCCATGGGATTTCCCAGGCAAGAATACTGGAGTGGGTTGTCATTTCCTTCTATAGGCGATCTTAGAGAACTGAAATCTCCCATGTTGGCAGGCAGATTCTTTATCACTGAGCTACCTGGGAAGCCCTGAAGGAAATGTTACTCAACCATAAAACAGAATGAAATAATGCAACATGGATGGACCTAGAGATTATCATACTAGGTGAAGTAACTCAGGCAGAGAAAATCAAACATATGATACCACTGCAGCCATGAAGAGATACCCCACACCCAAGGTAAGAGAAACCCAAGTAAGACGGTAGGTGCTGCAAGAGCGCATCAGAGGGCAGACACACTGAAACCATCCTCACAGAAAACTAGTCAATCTAATCACACTAGGAACACAGCCTTGTCTAAGTCAATGAAATTAAGCCATGCCTATGGGGCAACCCAAATGGGGCGGGTCATGGTGGAGAGATCTGACAGAATGTGGTCCGCTGGAGAAGGGAATGGCAAACCACTTCAGTATTCTTGACTTGAGAACCCCATGAACAGTATGAAAAGGCAAAATGATAGGATACTGTAAGACAAACTCCCCAGGTCAGTAGGTGCCCAATATGCTACTGGAGATCAGTGGAGAAATAACTCCAGAAAGAATGAAGGGATGGAGCCAAAGCAAAAAGAATATCCAGCTGTGGATGTGACTGGTGATAGAAGCAAGGTCCGATGCTGTAAAGAGCAATATTGCATAGGAACCTGGAATGTCAGTCCATGAATTAAGGCAAATTGAAAGTGGTCAAACAAGAGATGGCAAGAGTGAATGTCGACATTCTAAGAATCAGCGAACTCAAATGGACTGAAATGGGTGAATTTAACTCAGATGACCATTATATCTACTACTGTGGGCAGGAATCCCTCAGAAGAAATGGAGTAGCCATCATGGTCAACAAAAGAGTCCAAAATGCAGTACTTGGATGCAATCTCAAAAATGACAGAATGATCTCTGCTCGTTTCCAAGGAAAACCATTCAATATCACAGTAATCCAAGCCTATGCCCCAACCAGTAACGCTGAAGAAGCTGAAGTTGAACGACTCTATGAAGACCTACAAGACCTTTTACAACTAACACCCAAAAAAGATGTCCTTTTCATTATAGGGGACTGGAATGCAAAAGTAGGAAGTCAAGAAACACCTGGAGTAACAGGAAAATTTGGCCTTGGAATACAGAATGAAGCAGGGCAAAGACTAATAGAGTTTTGCCAAGAAAATGCACTGGTCATAACAAACACCCTCTTCCAACAACACAAGAGAAGACTCTATACATGGACATCACCAGATGGTCAACACCAAAATCAGATTGATTATATTCTTTGCAGCCGAAGATGGAGAAGCTCTATACAGCCAGAAAAAACAAAACCAGGAGCTGACTGTGGCTCAGACCATGAACTCCTTATTGCCAAATTCAGACTTAAATTGAAGAAAGTAGGGAAAACCACTAGACCATTCAGATATGACCTAAATCAAATCCCTTATGATTATACAGTGGAAGTGAGAAATAGATTTAAGGGCCCAGATCTGATAGATAGAGTGCCTGATGAGCTATCAAATGAGGTTCGTGACATTGTACAGGAGACAGGGGTCAAGACCATCCCCATGGAAAAGAAATGCAAAAAAGCAAAACACCTGTCTGGGGAGGCCTTACAAATAGCTGTGAAAAGAAGAGAAGTGAAAAGCAAAGGAGAAAAGGAAAGATATAAACATCTGAATGCAGAGTTCCAAAGAATAGCAAGAAGACATAAGAAAGCCTTCTTCAGTGATCAATGCAAAGAAATAGAGGAAAACAACAGAATGGGAAAGACTAGAGATCTCTTCAAGAAAATCAGAGATACCAAAGGAACATTTCATGCAGGATGGGCTCGATAAAGGACAGAAATGGTATGGACCTAACAGAAGCAGAAGATATTAAGAAGAAATGGCAAGAATACACAGAAGAACTGTACAAAAAAGATCTTCAAGACCCAGATAATCACAATGGTGTGATCACTGACCTAGAGCCAGACATCCTGGAATGTGAAGTCAAGTGCGCCTTAGAAACCATCACTATGAACAAAGCTAGTGGAGGTGATAGAATTCCAGTTGAGCTATTTCAAATCCTGAAAGATGATGCTGTGAAAGTGCTGCACTCAATATGCCAGCAAATTTGGAACACTCAGCAGTGGCCCCAGGACTGGAAAAGGTCAGTTTTCATTCCAATCCCAAAGAAAGGCAATGCCAAAGAATGCTCAAACTACCACACAATTGCATTCATCTCACATGCTAGTAAAGTAATGCTCAAAATTCCCCAAGCCAGGCTTCAGCAATATGTGAACCGTGAACTTCTTGATGTTCAAGCTGGTTTTAGAAAAGGCAGAGGAACCAGAGATCAAACTGCCAACATCCGCTGGTTCATGGATAAAGCAAGAGAGTTCCAGAAAAACACCTATTTCTGCTTTATTGACTATGCCAAAGCCTTTGACTGTGTGGATCACAATAAACTGTGGAAAATTCTGAAAGAGATGGGAATATGAGACCACCTGACCTGCCTCTTGAGAAATTTGTATGCAGGTCAGGAAGCAACAGTTAGAACAGGACATGAAACAACAGACTGGTTCCAAATAGGAAACGGAGTTTGTCAAGGCTGTATATTGTCACCCTGTTTATTTAATTTATATGCCGAGTACATCATGAGAAATGCTAGTACTGGAAGAAACACAAGCTGGAATCAAGATTGCCGGGAGGAATATCAATAACCTCAAATATGCAGATGACACCACCCTTATGGCAGAAAGTGAAAAGGAACTAAAAAGCCTCTTTATGAAGGTGAAAGAGGAGAGGGCAAAAGTTGGCTTAAAGCTCAACATTCAGAAAACGAAGATCATGGCATCCGGTCCCATCACTTCATGGGAAATAGATGGGGAAACAGTGGAAACAGTGTCAGACTTTATTTTTCTGGGCTCCAAAATCACTACAGATGGTGACTGCAGCCATGAAATTAAAAGACGCTTACTCCTTGGAAGGAAGGTTATGACCAACGTAGATAGCATATTCAAAAGCAGAGACATTACTTTGCCAACAAAGGTTCATCTAGTCAAGGCTATGGTTTTTCTGTGGTCATGTATGGATGTGAGAGTTGGACTGTGAAGAAGGCTGAGCACCAAAGAATTGATGCCTTTGAACTGTGGTGTTGGAGAAGACTCTTGAGAGTCCCTTGGCCTGCAAGGAGATCCAACCAGTCCATTCTGAAGGAGATCAGCCCTGGGATTTCTTTGGAAGGAATGATGGTAAAGCTGAAACTCCAGTACTTTGGCCACCTCATGTGAAGAGTTGACTCATTGGAAAAGACTCTGATGCTGGGAGGGATTGGGGGCAAGAGGAGAAGGGGACAACAGAGGATGAGATGGCTGAATGGCATCACTGACTCGATGGACGTGAGTCTGAGTGAACTCCGGGAGTTGGTGATGGATAGGGAGGCCTGGCATGCTGCGATTCATGGGGTCGCAAAGAGTCGGACACGACCTAGTGACTGATCTGATTTGATATGTGGCATCTAAAAAAGATACAGGTGAACTTATTTATTAAATAGAAATAGACTCACAGACGTGGAAAACAAATTTATGGTTACCAAAGGGCAAAACAGCAGAGAGGGATACATTATGAGTTTGGGATTAATAGATACGCACTACTATATATAAGATTGATAACAAGGATCTACTGTGCAGTACAGGGAACTATATGGAATATCTTGTATAAACATATGATGGAAAAGGATATGAAAAAGACTATATTATGTCACTCAACACTTTAATCTAAATTCAGCATAAAGATTTTTTTTTTTTTTCTGCTCTTACCATAACAAATGCAGGTTAGAGACAGGTCCTTGCCTTGTCAGAGGAGCAAACAGTTTGAACCTTTATTCTTTCCTGTTCTCTTCATTTGGCATATACTAGCTGCCATTTCTGGAGAAGGCAATGGCACCCCACTCCAGTACTCTGGCCTGGAAAATCCCGTGGAGAGAGGAGCCTGGAAGGCTGCAGTCCATGGTGTTGCTGAGGGTCGGACACGACTGAGCGACTTCACTTTCACTTCACTTTCATGCATTGGAGAAGGAAACGGCAACCCACTCCAGTGTTCTTGCCTGGAGAATCCCAGAGACGGGGGAGCCTGGTGGGCTGCCATCTATGGGGTCACAGAGTCGGACACGACTGAAGTGACTCAGCAATAGCAATAGCAATGGCTGCCATTTCTGAGCCCTCCAGGATCGGAGCAAAAATAAGGAAAATGATACATAAAATTCCTAATGATGGCTACTGTCATGAAAGAGCTTAAAATATTCTATACTTTACTAATCATTAAAGCTTACTCCTTTTCTTCTTTATTCATTCTGGTCCCATTTACTAAAGCACCACTGATTTTATATTGACCTTTCACTGGGAATTCTTTTCCAGAGTCTAGCTTTCCAGCAGTACACTCCATACAATTTCTTTGTTTTCCGTGAGGACAATTCTCTTGACCTGGACAGGATTTACTACACCCTGGTTATCTGCCAAATGAATGATACATGGTCCACAAGAAACATTTATATAGTCTTTGGCCTGATTAAATATAAGACTAGGATCTGAATCCAACACAGAAGCAACTTGCTCCTTACTCCAATCATTGGAACACCTAGTCAAACTAGCTCATCCTCTTAGGTTTCCTCTATGAAATTTATTATCTAACAAATGAAAATATCTTTGTTTCCTAGGTCTGACACAGCAAAGAAACACAAACTGAGTGACTAACAACAGTAAGAAATTTCTCTCACTGTTCTGAAGGCTAGAATTCAGAAATCTTAGGGAGAAATGTTTTTGTGCTTTTTTTTTCTGGCTTCTAGTGGCTTGCCAGCAATCCTTGTATTCCTAGGCTTACAGTAGCAGCACTTCAGTCTCTATCTGTGCCTCTTATCATGCCATGGCATTCCCCCCTTGTGTGTCTTTCCCTCTTCTAAGGACAATGGTTATATCGAATCAGAGACTACCTTAATAGCCTTATCTTAATTTGGCTACTTCTGCAAAGACCGTTTTCATGTAAGGTCACATTCATAACTACCTGAGACTAACATTGCAATGCATCTTTTTTGAGGACACAATTCAACCCATAACAACATCAAACCAAGCTCTCTAAATGGCCCCTCTGATGTTTCATTTAAAGATCTCTCCACCCATTCTCCTTAGTGGACAGATGTGGTAGTAGTAGTAGTGGGGTTTAAGGGAAGGGCATGAAAGTGAAAGTTGCTCAGTCGTGTCTGACTCTATGCAACCCCATGGACCATACAGTCCATGGAATTCTCCAGGCCAGAATACTGGAGTGGGTAGTTGTTCCCTTCTCCAGGGGATCTTCCCAACTCAGGGGTGGAACTCAGGTATCCCACACTGCAGGCAGGTTCTTTACCAGTGGAGCCACCAGCAAAGCCCAAGAATACTGGAGTGGGTAACCTATCACTTCTCCAGTGGATCTTCCCGACATGCTGGAGAAGGGATAGGCTGGCATCAGTTCAGTTCAGTTGCCGAGTTGTGTCCAACTGTTTGTGACTCCATGGACTGCAGCACGCCAGGCTTCCCTGTCCATCAACCAACTCCCAGGGCTTACTCAAACTCATGTCCATCAAGACGGTGACACTATCCAACCATCTCATCCTCTGTCATCCCATTTTCCTCCCACCTTCGATCTTTCCCAGCATCAGAATCTTTTCCAATGAATCAGTTCTTTATATAAGGTGACCAAAATATTGGCATTTCAGGACTGATTTACTTTAGGATTGACTGGTTGGATGTCCTTGTAGTCCAAAGGACCCTCAAGAGTCTTCTCCAACACCACATTTAAAAAGAATCAATACTTTGGCACTCAGCTTTCTTTATAGTCCAACTCTCACATCCATGTATGACTACTGGAAAAACCATAGCTTTGACTAGATGCACCTTTGTTGGCAAAATAATGTCTCTGCTTTTTAATAAGCTGTCTAGGTTGGTCATAGCTTTTCTTCCAAGGAGTAATCGTCTTTTAATTTCATGGCTGCAGTAACCATCTATAATGATTTTGGGGACCCCAGCAATAAAGTCGTTCACTGTTTCTACTGTTTCCCCATCTATTTGCCATGAAGTGATGTGACCAGATGCCATGATCTTAGTTTTATGAATGTTGAGGTTTAAGACAACCTTTTCACTCTCCTCTTTCACTTTCATCAAGCGGCTTGTTAGATCTTTGCTTTCTGCCATAAGGGTAGTGTCATGCGAATATCTGAGGTTATTGAGATTTGTCCCAGCAATCTTGATTCCAGCTTGTGCTTCATCCAGCCTGGAATTTTGCATGATGTACTCTGCATATAAGTTAAATATGCTGCTGCTGCTGCTGCTGTTAAGTCACTTCAGTCGTGTCCGACTGAAGTGGGGTCTGTGTGACCCCATAGACAGCAGCCCACCAGGCTCCCTTGTACCTGGGATTCTCCAGGCAAGAACACTGAAGTGGGTTGCCATTTCCTTATCCAATGCATGAAAGTGAAAAGTGAAAGTGAAGTCGCTCAGTCGTGTCAGACTCTTAGTGATCCCATGGATTGCAGCCTACCAGGCTCTTCCGTCCATGGGGTTTTCCAGGCAGAGTACTGGAGTGGGGTGCCATTGTCTTCGCCGAGTTAAATACTCAGGGTGACAATATACAACCTTGACGTACTCCTTTCCTAATTTTGGACCAGTGTGTTGTTCTATGTCCATTTCTAACTATTGCTTCTTGACCTGCTTACAGATTTCTCAGGATACAGGTAAGGTGGTCTGGTATTCCCATCTTTTTCAGAATTTTCCACAGTTTTTGTGATCCACACAGTCAAAAGCTTTGGTGTAGTCAATAAAGCAGAAGTAGATATTTTTTCTGAAACTGTCTTGCTTTTTCGATGATCCAACAGGTTTTGAACCTCATTCCAATTTGATCTCTGGTTCCTCTGCCTTTTCTAAAACCAGCTTGAACATCTGGAAGTTTGTGGTTCATGTACTATTGAAGCCTGGCTTAGAGAATTTTGAGCATTACTTTGCTAGCATGTGAGATGAGTACAATTGTGTGGTAGTTTGAACATTCTTTGGCATTGCCTTTCTTTGGGATTGGAATGAAAACTGACCTTTTCCAGTCTTATGGCCACTGCTGAGTTTTCCAAATTTGCTGGCATATTGAGTGCAGCACTTTCACAGCATCACCTTTTAGGATGTGAAATAACTCAACTGGAATTCCATCACCTCCACTAGCTTTGTTTATAGTGATGCTTCCTAAGGCCCACTTGACTTCACATTCCAGGATGTCTGGCTCTAGGTGAGTGATCACTTCATTGTGGTTATCTGGGTCATGAAGATCTTTTTTGTACAGTTCTTCTGTGTATTCTTGCCACTTCTTCTTAATATCTTCTGCTTCTGTTAGTCCATTCCATTTCTGCCCTTTATTGTGTCCATCTTTGCATGAAATGTTCCCTTGGTATCTCTGATTTTCTTGAAGAGATCTCTAGTCTTTCCCATCCTATTGTTTTCCTCTATTTCTTTGAATTATTCCCTGAAGAAGGCTTTCTTATCTCTCCTTGCTATTCTTTGGAACTCTGCATTCAAATGGGTATACTTTTCCTTTTCTCCTTTGCTTTTCGCTTATCTTCTTTTCACAGCTATTTGTAAGGCCTCCTCCAACAACAATCATTTTGCCTTTTTTGCATTTCTTTTTCTTGGGGATGGTCTTGATCCCTGTTTCCTGTACAATGTCACAAACCTCCGTCCATAGTTCTTCACGCACTTCGTCTATCAGATCTAATGATTTTACTTGTCACTTCCACTGTATAATCATAAGGGATTTGATTTAGATCACACCTAAATGGCATAGTGGTTTTCCCTACTTTCTTAAGTCTGACTTTTGCAACAAGGATTTCATTATCTGAGTCACAGTCAGCTCCAGGTCTTGTTTTTGTTGATATTTTTGAGCTGCAGTGTTGGAGAAGATTCTTGAGAGTCCCTTGGACTGCAAAGAGATCCAACTAGTCCATCCTAAAGGGCAGACTAAGTTGGTAGGACTAATGATGAAGCTGAAACTCCGATACTTTGGCCAGTGATGGGAAGTACTGATTCATTTGAAAAGATCCTGATGCTGGGAAAGATTGAGGGCAAGAGGAGAAGGGGACGACAGAGGATGAGATGGTTGGATGGCATCACTGACTCAATGTACATGAGTTTGGGTAAACTCCAGGAGTTGGTGCTGGACAGGGAGGCCTGGCGTGCTGTGGTCCATGGGGTCACAAAGAGTCAGACACAACTGAGTGACTGAACTGAAATGGACTGATAGAACTTCTCCATCTTTGGCTGCAAAGAATATAATCAGTCTAAATAATATTCTGATTAAAACTCCATTCTTAAATATATGTAACCTTGTCCTGTATTTTCCAAGTCTCTAGTAAATGGGTCGTCATAGGCGAAACAGTCTGACATAAATCACAGCAGGATCCTCTATGACCCACCTCCCGGAATATTGGGGAAAAAAGCAAAAATAAACAAATGGGACCTAATTAAAATTAAAAGCTTCTGCACAACAAAGGAAACTCTAAGCAAGGTGAAAAGACAGCCTTCAGAATGGGAGAAAATAACAGCAAATGAAGCAACTGACAAAGAACTAATCTCAAAAATATACAAGCAACTCCTGCAGCTCAATTCCAGAAAAATAAACATTCCAATCAAAAAGTGGGCCAAAGAACTAAACAGACATTTCTCCAAAGAAGACATACAGATGGCTGACAAACACATGAAAAGATGCTCAACATCACTCATTATCAGAGAAAAGCAAATCAAAACCACAATTAGGTACCATTTCACACCAATCAGAATGGCTGCTCTCCAAAAGTCTACAAGCAATAAATGCTGGAGAGGGTATGAAGAAAAGGGAACCCTTTTACACTGTTGGTGGGAATGCAAACTAGTACAGCCACTATGGGGAACAGTGTGGAGATTCCTTAAAAAACTGGAAATAGAACTGCCATATGACCCACCAATCTCACTGCTGGGCATACACACTGAAGAAACCAGAACTGAAAGAGACACATGTACCTCAATGTTCATCACAGCACTGTTTATAATAGCCGGGACATGGAAGCAACCTAGATGTCCATCAGCAGACGAATGGATAAGAAAGCTATGGTCCATATGCACAATGGAATATTACTCAGCCATTAAAAAGAATACATTTGAATCTGTTCAAATGAGGTGGATGAAACTGGAGCCTATTATAGAGTGAAGTAAGCCAGAAAGAAAAACACCAATACAGTATACTAACACATATATATGGAATTTAGAAAGATGGTAACGGTAATCCTTTATGCGAGCCAGCAAAAGAGACACAGATGTATAGAACAGTCTTTTGGACTCTGTGGGAGAGGGAGAGGGTGGGATGATTTGGGATAATGGCATAGAAACATGTATAATACATATGAAACCAATTGCCAGTCCAGGTTCGATACAGGATGCTTGGGCTGGTGCACTGGGATGACCCAGAGGGATGGTATGGGGAGGGAGGTGGGAGGGGCTTCAGGAGGGGGAACACGTGTACACCTGTGGCAGATTCATGTTGATGTATGGCAAAACCAATACAATATTGTAAAGTAATTAACCTCCAATTAAAATAAATAAATTTATATTAAAATAAATAAATAAGTAAAAAGAGAAAAATTAAAATTAAAAAAATTTAAATAAGAAAGTAAAAAGAATCTACTCTTCCCTGTCTTTCTTCCAGTCTTTTTTTTTTTTCCTCTTTTAGAGTGATAAAATTTTGCTTTTCAAATGTTGTAATACTGAATCTTTTGAAAACATCCAGTGAGATTTGATCAGTTTGGCATTTTATACAGGTAACATTGTTCGGGTGAAATAAACCCATTTCATGTAAGTATATATGTGTATGTGTGTGTGTGTGTGTGTGCGCGTCTATATGGTAGTGACATATTTATATACTCAAGTAACCACTAAAGAAGAAATAAAGCTGAAACAAAGCCTTTAACCTGAATATTGAATTATTTCTCAACCATTTCAAGAGTATGTCCCAAAACCACCACCACCCCTTTGTTGCCCCACCACTCGCTTGGGCCAGGAGAGTAGTGATCTCATTTCTGTTATTAAAAATATTAGTTTTGGTAGTTTTAGAATTTCATATCAGTGGACTCATCTACTATATATTCATTTTTATTGGCATATATTTTCATTTCTTCTTTATAAATATCAATAGGATTACTAGGTTTTATGGTCAAAGTATCCTTTTTTTAAAAGACACTTCTAACTTTTAAATGTTTGTCATTCTAATGGGTTTATATTGATATTTCATTTTAGTTTTAATTTGTGTCCATGGCTAGTTATATGGAATATCTTTCTATAAATGTTAGCTATTGTATACATATTTTTGCCAAACATCTGTTCAAATATTTGCCTATATATAACTGGATTAGTTGTGCTATTAATACATTGTAAGATTATTCTAGATACAAGTTTGAATATATGTATACACACACATACATAGACATACCTAAAAGAACATTCTCAAGTAGAAGATGCTTTAAATTATGATGACAAAATTTTAACATTTTTTAATAGTTCATGCATTTTGTGGTCTGGTTAAATGTAATCTTTTCATAACCTAATATATCAAATATTTCACCACTGTTTTCCCCTAGAAATATTATAGTTTTAGCTTTTAAATTTAGTTCTGTCATCTATTCTCAAGCTAATTTTGGTGTATGTTTTGATGTGTGTTTAAAGGTTTATTTTGCCTATATGAATGCCAGTTGTTCCAGCACAATTTAATGAAAAGTGGGGCTTTTCCTTCATTGAACTGCTTGTTTAAAATCAATTGACTGTGTAAGGGTGTGTCTATTTCTGGACTATTGTGTTTCATTGATCCATTTCTATCTTTATACCAGTAATGTACTGTCTTGGTTATTGTAGTTTTATAGTATGCCAGTGAATTATGTAGTGTTAGTTATCTAAATTTGTTCTGTTTTCAAAACTCTTTTGACTAAACTGTGTCCCAGAATTTTCATACACATTTTGGAATAATCTTGTTGATTTCTACAGACGTTGATGGAATTTTTGTTGGCATTGCAGATAATACATAGATTATCTATGTGAGGATAAATTACATTGTAACCATATTGAGTCTTCCAATCAAGCAACAAGGTATAACTCTTGGCCTATTTCAGCATTTGTTGCTTTCTGTCAACAGAATTTCATAGTTGTCAGTTTAGGGAGTTTGCACATATATGTTGTTAAAGTTAAAGAAAGTGAAAGTCGCTCAGTCGTGTCTAACACTATGGGACCCCATGGACTATACAGTCAATGGAATTCTCTAGGCTGGAATACTGGAGCAGATAGTCCTTCCCTTCTCCAGGGGATCTTCCCAACCCAGGGATCGAACCCTGGTCTCCTGCATTGTGGGCAGATTCTTTACCAGCTGAGCCACAGAGAAGCATATGTTGTTAAATTTATTTCTAAATACTTCATGTCATTAAAATCTAAGCAATAGTTTATTATTTTAATATTAAGTTATAATCATTTGTATATATAATTGCTTTTCATATGTTGACATCATTTTATGACATGATAAACCATGTTACAGTTTATTAGGTCCAGTAATTTTTATTGATTCCTTAGAATATTTCACATGCTTGATCACATCCTCTGTAAACAAAAGAGGTTTGCTCTTTTGTTCCAATCTGTATCCTGTCTCTGTCTCCGTTTCCCTCTACCATTCTCTCTCTCTCTCTCCCTTTCTCCCTCCCAATCTCCTTCTCACTCACTCTGGTTTACTGCATTGTGTAGGATCATGGTGGGGTTCCCTGGTGGGTCAGACAGTAAAGAATCTGGAAGAATCAGGAAAATCCCCTTCAGGAGGGAATGGCTACCCAGTCCAATCTTCTTCCATGGAGAATTCCATGGACAGAGGAGTCTAATAGGCTACAGTCCATGGGATTGCAAAGAGTTGGACACAACTGAGTGATTAACACTAACAAGATCATAATACAACACTGATTAGAAATAGTGATATCCATCCTTGACTTGTTCCTGATTTTAAGTAGAAAACATTTCATGTTTATCATTAAGTATAATGCTAGCTTTATTTATTTAATTTTTTAGTTATGTCTTATTAGGTTGAAGGAGTTTCTCTTACCTGAGTTTTCTAAGAATTCTTATCATGTATATTGAATTTTGTCAGATGATTTATCTGCATTTAGTGAAATGATTGCTTTTGTTAATAAATGATTGCATTTATTAACATAATGTACTTTACTGATTGGTTTTCAAAGTTAAAACAATCTTGAATTCCAGGAATAAATTCTACTTGGTCATGATGTAATTTTCTATACTGGTGGGTTCTAAATACTGTTTTATGAAATATTTTACAGACATATTTATATACATATGTGCATGTACACAAACACACACATAATGAGCTGTAGTTTCCTGGTACTATCAGTCTGGTTTTGTCCTATCAATATCTGAAGACAGCATTATTAAATCTCCAACTGTGATTGTAGATTCTCTAAATTTCTTCTTTTAGTTTTGTTAGTTTTTGCTTCATTTATTTTAAAAATCTTCCTAAAAATAATATTTACTTTATAATACTACCATACACATTGCCAGCTAGTATTAATAACTTTTAGAGTTTAAGATAAAACTTCTTTGGAAGTTTTCAGTTAAATACATCAAAGAAATATGAAAATTTTATAATATTCTTCCTTCAAACATAAAATATGTTTATTAAAGCTATCTAGAAATATGAGATAGAGCTTGTCACCACAACTCTTTAGAATGTTGTCTTCAATAAAAATAAGCCATTTGGTAAGTGAAAGTCACATATATCCTGGTATGGGAGTAATAGAAAAGCAGCATGGGGTTGAGTTTAGGTGAAATTGAAATTAATTTTCACAGTTTAGTTGATGGGTGGTCTCAGATGACATGGTTGTTGAATCTTAGCTAGTACAGGTGTGAAAGTCATAATATGAAAACTGACACATTCAAATAGAAAAAGAGACAATATTATAATTAGACTTCATATTCATAGTAAAGTGTGAAAACAAAAGTTTTTTTTTTAAATGATTTCTCTGTATTGTAGAAAAACTACAGAACTTTTTGGAAGATAAATATGGGCATTATGTAGCTTTTATTCTCTGCATCACCCATAACCAATATTTATGTTGAAGAACTTTCATTTTACTAGTGCCTGAGATCAATTTTTTGAGCCATTGCAGCAATGGAAATATGCCTAATTGCCTGGTGCAAGATCTTTCCCCCCACCATGGAGAGTGCTGTTTTTAAATCAGAGAACATTCTGTCCCTTTCTCTATCTAATTAAGACACAAGTATGATTTGGCCTACTCACTACAAGGCTGGATGAGGATATATATCTATTAGTTACTCTTACTTTGTTACTTAGTTACTTTGATAAGCCTTTATAAACAAGGTTGTATAAACGATATTTATAAAATAATATACACTGAACAGCATATATATATTAGACATGCTGAGTATTATGACTATGTATTAGTGGCTGAGTAGATTACACTGTCCTTAAAAAACATTCATAACATTATGCCCTGAAGTACATATACAAGTGTATTGAGTTTTTCTTTATGAACAAAGTTATATTACAAAACACAAAAATATATTGCTATCTTGACTAAAATATCACATTTAAAATTCTACTAAAAAAAAAAAAACCTACTGAAAAGGCTGCCATTAAAACCATTGTTTTCATCTATCCCAGATTCATGTCTACACATAAAATACATGGTAAGCTTATTATTTCTCATGCAAAAAACCCAAATTATGTAATTCCCTAAACCATAAATAATTTCTTAAATTGAAGGCTCTATCAATGGTAACTTAGTATAAATTACCTTTGAATTGGTAGAAGACTCATCTATGATTAGGTAAATTTGCAGGCTAAAAATAGCTTTCAAGTAGACAAAATAATCCTAATTCTTCATTATTAATGATCCTAAATTGAAAATATATTAAAAGTGTTTCTAAGGCTTCATATTATGATTTAATTCATTTATTAAAATTATGAAAAAAGAGGACGTTTTATATTTGCTCTTTATTTTATATCATCCTTAAAATGACCTCTAAATGTTTATATTCACTTAACTTTCCTTAAAATATCATAGCTAGTAGAGGTGATGGAATTTCAGCTCATCTATTTCAAATCCTAAAAGATGATGTTGTGAAAGTGCTGCACTCAATATGCCAGCAAATTTGGAAAACTCAGCAGTGGCCACAGGACTGGAAAAGGTCAGTTTTCATTCCAATCACAAAGAAAAGCAATGTCAAAGAATGCTCAAACTATCACACAATTGCACTCATCTCACACACTGGCAAATAATGCTCAAAATTCTCCAAGCAAGGCTTCAACAGTACGTGAACTGAGAACTTCCAGATGCTCAAGCTGGATTTAGAAAAGGTAGAGGAACCAGAGAGCAAATTGCCAACATCTATTGGATCATCGAAAAAGCAAGAGAGTCTCAAGGAAATATCTACTTCTGCTTTATTGACTACATCAAAGCCTTTGACTGTGTGGATCACAACAAACTGTGGAAAATTCTTCAAGAGATGGGAATACCAGACCACCTTACCTGTCTCCTGAGAAATTTGTAAACAGGTCAATAAGCAACAGTTAGAACTGGACATGGAAGAACAGATTGGTTCAAAATTGGGAGAGGAGTATGTCAAGGCTGTATAATGCCACCATGTTTATTTAATTTGTATGCAGAGTACATTATGGGAAAGGCTGGGCTGGATGAATCATAAGCTTGAATCAAGATTACCAGGAGATATATCAATCACCTCATATATGCAGATTGCACCACCCTTATGGCAGAAAGTGAAGAGGAACTAAAGAGCTTCTAGATGAAAGTGAAAGAGGAGAGTGAAAAAGTTGGCTTAAAACTTAATATTCAAAAAACAAAGATCATGGCATCTTTTCCCATCACTTTATGGCAAATAGATGGGAAAACAATGGAAATAGTGGCAGATTTTTATTTTGGGGGGCTCCCAAATCACTGTAGATGGTGACTGCAGCCATGAAATTAGAAGACACTTGCTCCTTGGAAGAAAAGCAAATCTAGACAGCAAACCTAGATGACAAACTTATACTGCATATTATAAAGTAGAGACATTACTTTGATGATATAGGTCCATATAGTCAAAGGTATGGTTTTTCCAGTAGTTATGTATGGATATGAGAGTTGAACCATAAAGAAGGCTGGGCACTGGAGAACTGATGCTTTCCAACTGTGGTGTTGGAGATGATTCTTCTTGGATGGCAAGGAGATCCAACCAGTCAATCCTAAAAGAAATCAACCCTGAATATTCATTGGAAGTACTGACACTGAAACTGAAGTGCCAATATTTTGCTCACCTGATGCAAAGCGCTGACTCTTTGGAAAGGATCCTGATGCTGGGAAAGATACAAGACAGGAGAAGGGAACAACAGAGGCCTAGATGGTTGGATGGCATCACTGACTCAATGGACATGAGTTTGAATAAGCTTCAGGAGATGGTAAAGGGCAGGGAAGCTGGCATGCTGCAGACCAAGGGGTCACAAAGAGTCAGACATGACTAGGCGACTGAATAACAATGAGGTTACATAGACTTTGGATACATAATGCTGGTTGTTGTATTAAAAGCTCAAATTCTCAGTGAATTAACACTGAAAATTGGTTATTCAACTGTCTGTATTTATTCAATATCATATGGTTACCATTAGAAAGCATATCCTCTCTATCTGTTCTTTCTGTCCTGTAGATCTCCTTTCACATGGTCCAAGAGGTATCAGCAGAGGATCCAAGACAGAAAATGGAGGATTGTGCGAGAGCGAGTACAGTCCAAAATTGACTGTGGTGTATCCTTTCTCACATTTTAAATACAAAATGAAATTGGTCACAAACTAATACCTAACTTCATGTGAAGGATGGAGCCTATAAAATGTCACAATTTCATGAGATTTCTAAGGCAGCAGTACCTTTGCAGATACTAGATATATTTGGAAAGAATAACCAGAATAGCTAATCGATAAACCACAAGTGCTCTATTCACTTAGACTTTTCTTCAGGAAATAAAAATTAACTTCTTAAAAAGTGAGAGCTTCTTCTTCTACTTTTCAAAATAGTGTTATATATTTATTATTACTACAAAGTAATTCATTTTGATTTTTTTTTCATATTTACTAATATAGTTTGGTATTTATTCAATGAAAAATTATCTTTTTAAATTGGAAATGTAATTTTCTTTTACTGTGGATAAAAATCTGATAACAAATATACTTCAATCAAAAGTTAGTGGGTTCTAATAAATTGTCAATAAACAATTACAGTTAGAAATACTGTTAAATATTTTCATACATCTTTTTAATATACATGTGATATTTATACTAAAATGGATTTCTATTATTAAAGGAAATCAAAAGATCATTTTACAGTTAATAAGGCCCAATTTGTGAGCTTATACTGTTATGAACTACAAGAATAAAATAAAAATTATTCTTTATTGAAAAATATTTTACCACGTGATTAATTTGCCATAATTTTCCATGGTGATATATTATATTCTTCATTCAGAGTACTTGAGTCTTGCATTATGGTTGTTTAATAACCACTATAGTATTCAAAAAGTATAAAAATATTTTCCCCATTATTTTATTTACTGATTTTTATAAAATCTTGAAAGCAAAAGACATACTGAAACTTGCTGGATGTACTCTTATACTATCTATAAGACTGCATATTTTTATAAAATACCCATTAGGGTTATTTATATAAAACTATTTATGAGATATTTACTTGAATCATAAATATTTTTCTAGTAACATAGCACTAAAGTAGAAGTAGCATCTCCATGAAACAAATGGAAGCTAGAATGCCAAAGACTATAAAGATTTTTCAAATGAACTACCAAGCTACTAAAATGAGATGAAAATTAAAAATAAATATTTTTTTAAAGTTTTCTTCTATATGCAATATATGGTTACCCCAAAGTTCAACTTTTCTGGATATTTTTTGAGTAAGATTGCACTGCATATGCTTGAATCAGAATATAAAAGGGAGGTAGAAGGACTTGTGCACACCTTCTCCAGCCAGAGCACCAAAATCACAACTAGCTGTTGAACAACCATCAACAGGAACATACTGGAACCCACCAAAAAAATATACCTCACATCCAAGGACAAAGTAGAAGCCATGACAAAACAGTAGGAAGATCACAATCATGATAAAATCAAATTCTATACCCACCAGTTGGGTGACCTGCAAACTGGAGAACAATAATACCAAAGAACTTCTCAAACTGTTGTGAAGGTTTTAAACCCCACATCAGGCTCCTTAGCCTGGGGATCTAGACAAGGGACTGGGAATTCCCAAGGAATTTTACTTTGAAGGCTAGCAGGATTTGATTGCAGGACTTCCACAAGACTGGGATAAACAGACTCTACTCTTGGAGGACACAAAACTTCGTGTGCACCAGGATCTAGGGGAAAGGAACAGTGACCCCATAGGAGACTGACCAAACCTGTGTGTAAGCGTCTGAGGGTCTCCTACAGAGGCATGTGTTGGCCCACCATGGGGACAGGGGAACTGACAGCAAGAGTCCTTGGAGACATGTCTCAGCATAAGTCCTCTTGGAGGTCATCAATAGCCCTACCACAGAGCCTGTAGACTCTGGGAGTGGGTCACTCAGGCCAAACAACTAACAGGGAGCAGACAATTGAATTAAAGTTTTACTGAGCTCTGCCCACCAGAGCAAGACCCAGTTTTTCCCACAGCCAATCCCTCCCATAAGGAAGGTTGCACAAGCCTCAACCTCATCCAGAAAAAGGCAGATAGAAGAATTGATAACTCCAATCCAAGCAGCCTCTAGAACTAATACCACAATCATGAAAGCTAACCAAAATGAAAAAAAATATCCCAGATGAAGGAACAAAATAAATCTCCAGAAAAACAACTAAATGAAATGGAGATAGGCAACTTCCCAGAAAAAAAATCAGAATAATGATAGTGAAAATGATCCTTGATCTCTGAAAAAGAATGGGATAAAATGCAAGAAGTGTTTACCAAAGACCTAGAAATTTTAAAGAACTAATAAACAGAGATGAACAATACACTCAAAGGAATCGATAGCAGAATAACTAAAACAGAAGAATGGATAAATAACCTGGAAGACAATGGTGGAAATAAATGCTGCAAAACAGAATGCAGAAAAAAGAATGAGAAGAATTGAAGACAATCCGTGAGACCTTTGGGACATCAGCAAATGCACCAGTATTCACATTATAGTGATCCCAGAAGGAGAAGAGAGAAAAGACCTGAGAAATATTTGAAGAGATAATAGCTGAAAAATTCCCAACATGGGTAAGGAAATAGTCAAGCAAGTCCAGGAAGTTCAGAGAGACTCATGCAGGATCAAACCAAGGAGGAACACACTGAGGCACATAGTAATCAGACATTAAAAGCAACAAGGGGAAACACACACACACACACACACACACACACACACACACGCACACAATATACAAGGGAAATTCCATAAGCTTATCAACTGATTTAAAATAGAAACTCTACAAGCCAGAATGGAATACATGATATGTATAAAGTTATGAAAGGGAAGAAACTACAACTTACAAGAATGCTGTATCCAGCAAAACTCTCACTGAGATTTGGTGGGACAACCAAAAGTTTTCCAGAAAGCAGAAATTAAGAGAATGCAGCACCATGAAACCAGTTTTACAACAAATGCTAAAGGAACTTCTCTAGGCAGGAAATAAAAGAGAAGGAAAAGAACTACAAAAATCAACCCCAAACAATTAACAAAATATTAATAGGATCATATATAGATAATTATCTTAAATGTAAATGGATTAAATGCACCAACCAAAAATCATAGTCTGGCTCAGTTCAGTTCAGTCGCTCAGTCGTGTCTGACTCTTTGCGACCCCATGAATCACAGCATGCCAGGCCTCTCTGTCCATTACCAACTCCCGGAATTCACTCAGACACACATCCATCGAGTCAGTGATGGCATCCAGACATCTCATCCTCTGTCGTCCCCTTCTCCTCCTGCCCACTATCCCTCCCAGCATCAGAGACTTTTCCAATGAGTCAACTCTTTGCATGAGGTGGCCAAAGTACTGGAGTTTCAGCTTTAGCATCATTCCTTCCAAAGAAATCCCAGGGCTGATCTCCTTCAGAATGGACTGGTTGGATCTTCTTGCAGTCCAAGGGACTCTCAAGAGTCTTCTCCAACACCACAGTTCAAAAGCATCAATTCTTTGGCACTCAGCTTTCTTTACAGTCCAACTCTCACATCCATACATGACCACTTTAAAAGCCATAGCCTTGACTAGATGGAACTTGGTTGGCAAAGTAATGTCTCTGCTTTTCAATATGCTATCCAGGTTGGTCATAACTTTCCTTCCAAGGAGTAAGCGTATTTTAATTTCATGGCTGCAGTCACCATCTGCAGTGATATTGGAGCCCAGAAAAATAAAGTCTGACACTGTTTCCCCATCTATTTCCCATGAAGTGATGGGACCAGATGCCATGATCTTCGTTTTCTGAATGTTGAGTTTTAAGCCAACTTTTTCACTCTCCTCTTTCACCTGCCTCAAGAGGCTTTTTAGTTCCTCTTCACTTTCTGCCATAAGGGTGGTATCATCTGCATATCTGAGTTTATTGATATTTCTCCCGGCAATCTTGATTCCAGCTTGTGCTTCTTCCAGCCCAGCATTTGTCATGATGTGCTCTGCATAGAAGTTAAATAAGCAGGGTGACAATATACAGCCTTGACAAACTCCTTTTCCTATTTGGAACCAGTCTGTTGTTCTATGTCCAGTTCTAACTGTTGCTTCCTGACCTGCATACAAATTTCTCAAGAGGCAGGTCAGGTGGTCTCATATTCCCATCTCTTTCAGAATTTTCCACAGTTTATTGTGATCCACACAGTCAAAGGCTTTGGCATAGTCAATAAAGCAGAAATAGATGTTTTTCTGGAACTCTCTTGCTTTTTTGATGATCCAGCGGATGTTGGCAGTTTGGTCTCTGGTTCCTCTGCCTTTTCTAAAACCAGCTTGAACATCTGGAAGATCAAGATTCACGTATTGCTGCAGTGTGGCTTGGAGGATTTTGAGCATTACTTTACTAGCATATAAGAGGAGTGCAATTGTGTGGTAGTTTGAGCTTTCTTTGGGATTGGAATGAAAACTGACCTTTTCCAGTCCTGTGGTCACTGCTGAGTGTTCCAAATTTGCTGGTATATTGAGTGCAGCACTTTCACAGCATTATCTTTCAGGATTTGAAATAGCTCAACTGGAATTCCATCACCTCCACTAGCTTTGTTCATAGTGATGCTTCCTAAGGCCCACTTGACTTCACATTCCAGGATGTCTGGCTCTAGGACAGTGATCACACCATCGTGATTATCTGGGTCTTGAAGATCTTTTTTTGTACAGTTCTTCTGTGTATTCTTGCCATCTCTTCTTAATATCTTCGGCTTCTGTTAGGTCCAAACCATTTCTGTCCTTTATCGACCCCATCTTTTCATGAAATGTTCCCTTGGTATCTCTAATTTTCTTGAAGAGATCTCTAGTCTTTCCCATTCTGTTGTTTTCCTCTATTTCTTTGCATTGATCGCTGAGGAAGACTTTCTTATCTCTTCTTGCTATTCTTTGGAACTCTGCATTCAGATGCTTATATCTTTCCTTTTCTCCTTTGCTTTTCATTTCTCTTCTTTTCATAGCTATTTGTAATGCCTCCCCAGACAGCCATTTTGCTCTTTTGCGTTTCTTTTTCATGGGGATGGTCTTGATCCCTGTCTCATGTACAATGTCTCAAACCTCAGTCCATAGTTCATCAGGTACTCTATCTATCAGATCTAGTCCCTTAAATCTATTTCTCACTTTCACTGTATAATCATAAGGGATTTGATTTAGGTTATACCTGAATGGTCTAGTGGTTTTCCCTACTTTCTTCAATTTCAGTCTGAATGTGGCAATAAGGAGTTCATGATCTGAGCCACAATCAACTCCTAGTCTTGTTTTTGTTGACTGTATACAGCTTCTCCATCTTTGGCTGCAAAGAATATAATCAATCTGATTTCAGTGTTGACCATCTGGTGATGTCCATGTGTAGAGTCTTCTCTTGTGTTGTTGGAAGTGGGTGTTTGCTATGACCAGTGCAGTTTATTGGCAAAACTCTATTAGTCTTTGCCCTGCTTCATTCCGTTTTCCAAGGCCAAATTTTCCTGTTACTCCAGGTGTTTCTTGACTTCCTACTTTTGCATTCCAGTCCCCTATAATGAAAAGGACATCTTTTTTGGGTGTTAGTTGTAAAAGGTCTTGTAGGTGTTCATAGAACCGTTCAACTTCAGCTTCTTCAGCATTACTCGTTGGGGCATAGACTTGGGTTACTGTGATATTGAATGGTTTGCCTTGGAAATGAACAGAGATCATTCTGTCGTTTTTGAGATTATATCCAAGTACTGAATTTTGAACTCTTTTGTTGACCATGATGGCTACTCCATTTCTTCTGAGGGATTCCTGCCCGCAGTAGTAGATATAATGGTCATCTGAGTTATCACCCATTCCAGTCCATTTGAGTTCGCTGATTCCTAGAATGTTGACATTCACTCTTGCCATCTCTTGTTTGACCACTTTCAATTTGCCTTGATTCATGGACCTGACATTCCAGGTTCCTATGCAATATTGCTCTTTACAGCATCAGACATTGCTTCTATCAGCAGTCACATCCACAACTGGGTATTGTTTTTGCTTTGGCTCCATCCCTTCGTTCTTCTGGAGTTATTTCTCCATTGATAACCAGTAGCATATTGGGCACCTACTGACCTGGGGAGTTCCTCTTTCAGTATCCTATTTTTTTGCCTTTTCATACTGTTCATGCAGTTCTCAAGGCAAGACTACCGAAGTAGTTTGCCATTCCTCTCTCCAGTGGACCACATTCTGTCAGATCTCTCCACCCTGACCCACCCATCTTGGGCGGCCCCACGGGCATGGCTTAATTTCATTGAGTTAGACAAGGCTGTGGTCCTAGTGTGATTAGATTGACTAGTTTTCTGTGAGTATGGTTTCAGTGTTTCTGCCCTCTGATACCCACTTGCAACACCTACCATCTTACTTGGGTTTCTTTTACCTTGGACGTGGGATATCTCTTCACGTCTGCCCCAGCAAAGCGCAGCTGCTGCTCCTTACCTTGGACGAGGGGTATCTTCTCACCACCGCCTCTTCTGACCTTGAATGTGGAATAGCTCCTGGTTGGTTATAATAGCCTGGCTGGTTATATCCATATATATGTTATCTACAAGAGACTCACCTCAGACCTACAAACACTTACAGACTGAAAGTCAGGATGGGAGAAGGTATTTCATGCAAATGGAAATCATAAAGAATCTGGAATAGCAATACTATCAGACAAAATAACTATAATACAAAGACTATTATAAGAGACAAAGAATGACATTACATAATGATCAAGGGTTCATCCTAAGAAGAAGATATAACAATTGTAAATATATATATGCACCCTACATGGGAGCACCTTGATACATAAGGCAACCACTAACAAAAAGGGAGAGATCAACAGTAACAAAATAATAGTGGGGAACTTTAATATCCCACTTTCATCAATGGACAGATCATTCAGACAGAAAGTCAATGAGGAAATGCAGGCCCTAGATGACATTTTAGATGAGTTGGACTTAGTTGATATTTATAGAGCATTCCATCCAAAAGCAGCAGACTACACATTCTTCTCAAGTGCTCACAGAACATTCTCTCACATGCTTAGCAAATTTAAGAAAACTGAAATCATATCTTTTCTGGTCACAATGCTATGAGATTAGAAATAAATCGCAAAAAAAAAAAAATTAAGGAACACAAACATGTGGTAGCTAAACAATATTCTAATAAACAACCATTGAATCACTGAAGAAATCAAAGAAGAAATTAAAAAAAATAATACCTAGAAGCAAATGAAAATGAAAGCACAATGGTCCAAAACTTATGGGATACTGCAAAAGCAGTTCTAAGAGGGAAGCTTATAGCAATACAATTTTATCTCAAGAAACGAGAAAAATCTCAAGTAAAAAACCTAACCTTATACCTAAAACAACTAGAGAAAGAAGAACAAGCAAAACGTAATGTTAGTAGAAGAACAGAAATTATAAAGATCAGAGCAGAAATAAAAGAAACAGAGACAGAAAACAATTGCATGGATGAATGAAACTCAAAGCTGGTTCTTTGAAAAGATAAACAAAATTGATAAACCTTTAGCCAGACTGATCAAGAAAAAGAGAGAGGACTCAAATCAGGAAAATTAGAAATGAAAAAAGAGAAATTACAACTGACTTTACAGAAATACAGACGATCCTAAGAGACTACTATGGACAACTGTATGCCAATAAAATGAGCAAACTGGAAAAAATGGACAAGTTCTTAGAGAGGTACAGTCTCCCTGGACTGAACCATGAAGAAATAGAAAATATGAACAGACCAATCACAAGCACTGCAATTGAAACCATGATCAAAAATTCCCAACAAACATAAAAAAAACCTCCCAACAAACAAAAGCCCAGGACCTGATGGCTTCACAAGCAAATTTTATCAAACATTTAGAGAAGAGTTAACACCTATCCTTCTGAAAATGTTTCCAAAAGTCACAGAGGAAGGAAAACTTCCCAGCTCATTTTATGAGGCTAATATCACCCTTATAACAAGACCAGACAAAAATACAACAAAAAATAAAATGACAGGCCAATATAACTAATGAACATAGATGCAAAAATCCTCAACAAAATACTAGCAATCTGTATCCTACAATACATTAAAAAGATCATACACCACAACGAAGTGGGGTTCATCCCAGGGATGCAAGAAATTTTCAACATCCACAAATCAATCAATGTGATATACCACATCAACAAATTTAATAATAAAAACCATAGAATCATTTCAATAGGTACAGAAAAGTCTTTTGGCAAAATTCAGTACACATTTATGATTAAAAAAAAAAAACTTTCCAGAAAGTGGTCATAAGAGTGTACATACCTCAAAATAATAAAGGCTATATGTTACAAAACTACAGCTAGCATCATACTCAATGATGAAAAGCTGAAAGTGTTCGCTCTAAGATCAGCAACAATTCGAGAATGTCCACTCTCATCACTTTTATTCAACATAGTTTTGGAAGTCGTAGCTATAGCAATCAGAGAAGAAAAAGAGTTAAAGTGAATCCAAATTGGGAAAGAAGAGGTTAAACTGTCACTGTTTGCAGATGACATGATACTATACATAGAAGATCCTAAAGGTGCTACCAGAAAACTAGTAAAGCTCATCAGTGAATTTGGTAAAGCTTCAGGTTACAAAATTAATACACAGAAATCTGTTGCATTTCTATACACTAACAATGAACAATCAGAAAGAGAAATTCAAGAAGCAACTCCATTTACCATTGCATCACAAAGAATAAAATACCTAGAAATAAGCCTACCTAAGGAGACAAAAGACATGTACTTTGAATAGTACAAGATGCTGATGAAAGAAATCAAGGACATAAGTAGATGGAAAGATACACTATGTGGATTGAAAGAATCAATATTGTCAAAATGACTATACTACCCAAGACAATCTACAGAGTCAATGCAATCCCTATCAAATTACCAGTGGAATTTTTCACAGAACTGTAATAAAAAATTTGAAAATTTGTATGGAGACACAGAAGACTCCAAAGAGCCAAAGCAATCTTGAAAATGAAAAATGGAATTGGAGGAATCAGGTTCCCTAACTTCAGATTATAACACAAAGCTAATGTCATCCAAACGATATGGTACTGGCACAAAAATAGAAATACAGATCAATGGAACAGATAGAAAACCCCAAAATCAGCCCATGCACCTATGATCAATTCAGTTCAGTTGCTCAATTATGTCCAACTCTTTGCGATTGCATGGACTGCAGCACACCAGGCCTCCCTGTCCATCACCAACTCACAGAGTTTACTCAAATTCATGTTCATTGAGTTGGTGATGCCATCCAATCATCTTATCCTCTGTCACCCCCTTCCCCTCCCGCCTTTCAATCTTTCCCAACATCAGGGTCCTTTCAAATGAGTCAGTTCTTTGCATCAGGTGGCCAAAGTACCAAAGTTTCACTGCAGGATCAGTCCTTCCAATGAATATTCAGGAGTGATTTCTTTTAGGATTGACTCATCGGATCTCCTTGCAGTCCAAGGGACTCTCAAGAGTCTTCTCCAATACCACAGTTCAACAGCATCAATTCTTCAGTGCTCAGCTTCTTTATACTCCTACTCTCACATCCATACATGACTACTGGAAAAACCATAGCTTTGACTAGACGGACCTTTGTTGGCAAAGTAATGTCTCTGCTTTTAAATATGCTGTCTAGGTTAGTCATAACTTTTCTTCCAAGGAGTAAGTGTCTTTTAATTTCATGTCTGCAGTCACCATATGCAGTTATTTCAGAGCCCCCAAAATAAAGTCTGTCACTGTTTCCATTGTTTCCCCATCTATTTGCCATGAAGTGATGGGACAAGATGCCATGATCTTAGTTTTCCAGATTTTGAGTTTTAAGCCAACTTTTTCACCCTCCTCTTTCACTTTCATCAAGAGGCTCTTTAGTTCCTCTTTGCTTTCTGCCATAAGGGTGGTGTAATCTGCATATCTGAGGTTACTGATATTTCTCCTGGCAGCAGAATTTTGGATTAAATATTTACTGGGCATGGGCCCACCCATCAGAACAAGACCCAGTTTCCCCCTCAGTCAGTCTCTCCCATCTGGAAGCTTCCATAAGCCTCTTATCCTTATCCATCAGAGGGCAGACAGACTGAAAACCACAGTCACAGAAAGCTAACCAATCTGATCACATGGACCACAGCCTTGTCTAACTCAATGAAACTATGAGCCATGCCATGCAGGGCCACCCAAGACAGACGGATCATGGTGTAGAGTTCTGACAAAACGTGGTCCACTGGAGAAGAGAATGGCAAACTACTTTAATATTCTTGCCTTGAGAACCCCATGAACAGAATGGTCAATTAATTTATGACAAAGGAGGCAAGACTACTCAGTGTGGGAAGACAATTTCTACAACAAATGGTGCTAGGAAAACTGGACAGCCACACGTGAAAAGATGAAATTAAACCAATCCTTAACTCTATACACAAAAAGAAACTCAAAATGGGTTAAAGACCTAAATATGAGGCCGGGCACTCTAAAACACTTAGAGGAAAACATATAACTCTCTGATATAAATCATAGCAACATCATTTTCAATCCATCTCTGATAATAACGGAAATAAAATAAAAAATAAACAAATTTAAACTCAAAAGCTTTTTCACAGCAAAGGAAACAATGAACAAAATGAAAAGACAATCCACAGCCTGTGGGAAAACATTTGCAAATGATATGACCAATAAGGGATTCGTCTCCAACATTTACAAACATCATATGATGCTTAATAGCTTCAAAATAAATAACCCACTCAAATGGGCAGACTAATTGAATAGACATTTCTCCTAAGAAGACATACAGTCAGTCAATAGACACATGAAAAGATGTTCAGCATTGCTAGTTACGAACTGAAAGTCAGTTAGTTGTGCCCAACTCTTTGCGGCCCCATAGACTATACAGTTCATGGAATTCTCTGGCCAGAATACTGGAGTGGGTTATCATCTCCCTTCTCCAGAGGATCTTCCCAACCCAGAGACTGAACCCAGGTGACCCACATTGCAGGCATACTATTTTACCGACTGAGCCACAAGGGAAGCCCAAGAATACTAGAATGGGTAGCCTATCTCTTCTTCTGTGGATCTTCCTGATCCAGGAATTGAACTGGGGTCTCCTGTATTGCAGGTGGGTTCTTTACCAATGGAGTTATTAGAGAAATGCTAATTAAAACTACAATGAGATATCACTTCACATAGGTCAGAATGGCTATCATCAAAATATGCACAAACAACAAATGCTGAAGAGGGTTTGGAGAAAAGAGAACCCTCCTGCACTGTTGGTGGGAATGTAAATTGGTACAGCCACTATGGAGTACAGTATTAGGGTTGTTTAGAAAACTAAAAATAGAGCTACCATATGACGCTGCAATCCCACTTCTAGACATATATCCAGAGAAAATCGTTACCTGAAAAGATATATGCATCCCAATATTCATTGCAGCACTGTTTACAATAGTCAAGAAATGGAAGCAATCTAAATATCCATCAGCATATGAATGGATAAAGAAGATGTGGTATATATATACAATGGAATATTACTCAATCATTAAAAAGAATGAAAGAATGCCATTTACAGCAACATGGATGGATCTAGAGAATATCATACTGAGTGAAGTAAGTCAGACAGAGAAGGAGAAATATCATATAATACCCCTTCAGTGTGGAATCTAAAAAGACAAGATACACATGAACTTACTTACAAAACAGAAAGAGACTAACAGACTTAGAAATCAAACTTATGGTTGCTGGAGGGAAGGGATAGTTTGGGATTTGAGGAAGGTCATGTACACACTGCTCTACTTAAAATGGATATCCAACAAAGACCTTTTGTGTAGCACATGGAATTCTGCTCAATGTTATGTGCCAGCCTAGATGGGAGGGAGGTTTGGGGGCGAATGGTTACATGTATATGTATGGTTGAGTCCCTTGCTGTTTACCTGAAACAACCTCAACACTGTTAGTTGGCTATACACCAATACAAAATGTTTTTAGTGTTAAAAATTAATAAAAAATTGTTTTAAATGTAAAAGGATACTTTAAAAAATTATTTGAAAATTCTCTATGTCCGAGATTCTAAGGTTTGGAAAGAAAGAACATGAAAGGAAAACATTTCACTTAAAAATTTTTCTTTATGATTCAGTTTTTTTCTTGTTAATTTTTTTTTAATTTTATTTTAATTTTTAAACTTAACATAACTGTATTAGATTTGCCAAATAGCAAAATGAATCCACCACAGGTATACATGTGTTCCCCATCCTGAACCCTCCTCCCTCCTCCCTCCCCATTCCATCCCTCTGGGTCGTCCCAGTGCACCAGCCCCAAGCATCCAGTATCGTGCATTGAACCTGGACTGGCAACTCATTTCATACATGATATTTTACATGTTTCAATGCCATTCTCCCAAATCTTCCCACCCTCTCCCTCTCCCACAGAGTCCATAAGACTGTTCTATACATCAGTGTCTCTTTTGCTGTCTCGTACACAGGGTTATTGTTACCATCTTTCTAAATTCCATATATATGCATTAGTATACTGTATTGGTGTTTTTCTTTCTGGCTTACTTCACTCTGTATAATAGGCTCCAGTTTCATCCACCTCATTAGAACTGATTCAAATGTATTCTTTTTAATGGCTGAATAATACTCCATTGTGTATATGTACCACAGCTCTCTTATCCATTCATCTGCTGATGGACATCTAGGTTGCTTCCATGTCCTGGCTATTATAAACAGTGCTGCGATGAACATTGGGGTACTCGTGTCTCTTTCCCTTCTGGTTTTCTCAGTGTGTATGCCCAGCAGTGGGATTGCTGGATCATAAGGCATGTCTATTTCCAGTTTTTTAAGGAATCTCCACACTGTTCTCCATAGTGGCTGTACTAGTTTGCATTCCCACCAACAGTGTAAGAGGGTTCCCTTTTCTCCACACCCTCTCCAGCATTTATTACTTGTAGACTTTTGGATCGCAGTCATTCTGACTGGTGTGAAATGGTACTTCATAGTGGTTTTGATTTGCATTTCTCTGATAATGAGTGATGTTGAGCATCTTTTCATGTGTTTGTTAGCCATCTGTATGTCTTCTTTGGAGAAATGTCTATTTAGTTCTTTGGCCCGTTTTTTGATTGGGTCATTTCTTTTTCTGGAGTTGAGCTGTAGGAGTTGCTTGTATATCCTCGAGATTAGTTGTTTGTCAGTTGCTTCATTTGCTATTATCTTCTCCCATTCTGAAGGCTGTCTTTTCACCTTGCTAATAGTTTCCTTTGATGTGCAGAAGCTTTTAAGGTTAATTAGGTCCCATTTGTTTATTTTTGCTTTTATTTCCAATATTCTAGGAGGTGGGTCATAGAGGATCCTGCTGTGATGTATGTCAGAGAGTGTTTTGCCTATGTTCTCCTCTAGGAGTTTTATAGTTTCTGGTCTTACGTTTAGATCTTTAATCCATTTTGAGTTTATTTTTGTGTATGGTGTTAGAAAGTGTTCTAGTTTCATTCTTTTACAAGTGGTTGACCAGAGTTCCCAGCACCACTTGTTAAAGAGATTGTCTTTAATCCATTGTATATTCTTGCCTCCTTTGTCGAAGATAAGGTGTCCATATGTGCGTGGATTTATCTCTGGGCTTTCTATTTTGTTCCATTGATCTATATTTCTGTCTTTGTGCCAGTACCATACTGTCTTGATAACTGTGGCTTTGTAGTAGAGCCTGAAGTCAGGTAGGTTGATTCCTCCAGTTCCATTCTTCTTTCTCAAGATCGCTTTGGCTATTCGAGGTTTTTTGTTTTTCCATACAAATTGTGAAATTATTTGTTCTAGCTCTGTGAAGAATGCTGTTGGTAGCTTGATAGGGATTGCATTGAATCTATAGATTGCTTTGGGTAATATACTCATTTTCACTACATTGATTCTTCCAATCCATGAACATGGTATATTTCTCCATCTGTTAGTGTCCTCTTTGATTTCTTTCACCAGTGTTTTATAGGTTTCTATATATAGGTCTTTAGATTCTTTAGGTAGATATATTCCTAAGTATTTTATTCTTTCCGTTGCAATGGTGAATGGAATTGTTTCCTTAATTTCTCTTTCTTTTTTCTCATTATTAGTGTATAGGAAAGCAAGGGATTTCTGTGTGTTGATTTTATATCCTGCAACTTTACTATAGTCATTGATTAGTTCTAGTAATTTTCTGGTGGAGTCTTTAGGGTTTTCTATGTAGAGGATCATGTCATCTGCAAACAGTGAGAGCTTTACTTCTTCTTTTCCAATTTGGATTCCTTTTATTTCTTTTTCTGTTCTGATTGCTGTGGCCAAAACTTCCAAAACTATGTTGAATAGTAATGGTGAAAGTGGGCACCCTTGTCTTGTTCCTGACTTTAGAGGAAATGCTTTCAATTTTTCACCATTGAGGATAATGTTTGCTGTGGGTTTGTCATATATAGCTTTTATTATGTTGAGGTATGTTCCTTCTATTCCTGCTTTCTGGAGAGTTTTGATCATAAATGGATGTTGAATTTTGTCAAAGGCTTTCTCTGCATCTATTGAGATAATCATATGGTTTTTATTTTTCAATTTGTTAATGTGGTGTATTACATTGATTGATTTGCAGATATTGAAGAATCCTTGCATCCCTGGGATAAAGCCCACTTGGTCATGGTGTATGATCTTTTTAATGTGTTGTTGGATTCTGATTGCTAGAATTTTGTTAAGGATTTTTGCATCTATGTTCATCCGTGATATTGGCCTGTAGTTTTCTTTTTTTGTGGGATCTTTGTCAGGTTTTGGTATTAGGGTGATGGTGGCCTCATAGAATGAGTTGGGAAGTTTACCATCCACTGCAATTTTCTGGAAGAGTTTGAGCAGGATAGGTGTTAGCTCTTCTCTAAATTTTTGGTAGAATTCAGCTGTGAAGCCGTCTGGACCTGGGCTTTTGTTTGCTGGAAGATTTTTGATTACAGTTTCAATTTCCGTGCTTGTGATGGGTCTGTTAAGATTTTCTATTTCTTCCTGATCGAGTTTTGGAAAGTTGTACTTTTCTAAGAATTTGTCCATTTCTTCCTCGTTGTCCATTTTATTGTCATATAATTGTTGATAGTAGTCTCTTATGATCCTTTGTATTTCTGTGTTGTCTGTTGTGATCTCTCCATTTTCATTTCTAATTTTATTGATTTGATTTTTCTCCCTTTGTTTCTTGATGAGTCTGGCTAATGGTTTGTCAATTTTATTTATCCTTTCAAAGAACCAGCTTTTGGCTTTGTTGATTTTTGCTATGGTCTCTTTTGTTTCTTTTGCATTTATTTCTGCTCTAATTTTTAAGATTTCTTTCCTTCTACTAACCCTGGGGTTCTTCATTTCTTCCTTTTCTAGTTGCTTTAGGTGTAGAGTTAGGTTATTTATTTGACTTTTTTCTTGTTTCTTGAGGTGTGCCTGTATTGCTATGAACTTTCCCCTTAGGACTGCTTTTACCGTGTCCCACAGGTTTTGGGTTGTTGTGTTTTCATTTTCATTCGTTTCTATGCAAATTTTGTTAATCTTGTTAATTTTTTATTGAAGTATAATTGTTTTACAGAATTTTGTTGTTTTCTGTCAAACCTTAATATGAATCAGCCATAGGTATACCCATATCCAGTTCCTTTTGAACCTCCCTCCCATCTCCCTCCCCATCCCACCCTTCTAGGTTGATACAGAGCCCCTGTTTGAGTTTCCTGAGCCATACAGCAAATTCCCATTGGCTATCTATTTTACATATGGTAATATAAGTTTCCATGTTACTCTTTCCATACATCTCACCCTCTCCTGCCCATGTCCATAAGTCTATTCTATATGTATGTTTCTCCATTGCTGCTGCTGCTGCTGCTAAGTCACCTCAGATGAGTCCTACTCTGTGCGACCGCATAGACAGCAGCCCACCAGGCTCCCCCATCCCTGGGATTTTCTAGGCAAGAACACTGGAGTGGGTTGCCATTTCCTTCTCCAATGCATGAAAGTGAAATGTGAAAGTGAAGTCGTTCTGTTATTTTCAACCCTTAGCGACGCCATGGACTGCAGCCTACCAGGCTCCTCCATCCAAGGGATTTTCCAGGCAGGAGTACTGGAGTGGGTTACCATTGCCTTCTCTGTATGTGTGCTAGAACACAATATTTATCTTTCTCTTTCTGACTCCCTTCACTCTGTATAATAGGTTCTAGGTTCATCCACCTCATCAGAACTGACTCAAATGTGTTCCTTTTTATGGCTGAGTAATATTTCATTGTGTATTTGTACCACAACTTCTTTATCCATTCATCTGTTGATGGACATCTAGGTTGCTTCCATGTTCTAGCTATTGTAAATAGTGCTGCAATGAACAATGGGATACATGCATCTTTTTCAATTTTGGTTTCCTCAGGGTATATGCATAGGAGTGGGATTGCTGGGTCATATGGTGGTTTTATTCCTAGTTGTTTAAGGAATCTCCATACCATCTTCCATAGTGGCTGTATCAATTTACATTTTCACCAACAGTGCAAGAGTGTTTTTTCTCCATACCCTCTCCAGCATTTATTGTTTGTAGACTTTTTGATGATGGCCATTCTCACTGGTTGTGAGGTAATATCTCATTTTGATTTTGATTTGCATTTTTCTAATAATGAGCGATGTTGAACAATTTTTCATGTTTGTTAGCCATCTGTATCTCTTCTTTGGAGAAATGTCTGCCCAGGTCTTTTTCCTACTTTTTGATTGGGTTGTTTGATTTTCTGGCATTGAGTTGTATGAGCTGCTTGTATATTTTGGAAATTTATCCTTTGCCAGTTGTTTCATTTGCTATTATTTTCTCCGATTCTGAGGCTGGTGTTTTCACCTTCCTTATAGTTTCCTTTGCTATGCAAAAGCTTTTAAGTTTAATCGGGTCCCACTTGTTTACTTTTGTTTTTATTTCCATTATTCTAGGAGGCGGGTCATAGAGGATCTTGCTTTGGTTTATGTCATTTTTGTCCGCCTATGTTTTCATCTAAGAGTTATATTTCTGGTCCCACATTTATATCTTTAATCCATTTTTAGTTTACCTTTGTGTATGGTGTTAGGAAGTGTTCTAATTTCATTCTTTTACATGTAACTGTCTGGTTTTCCCAGCACCATTTATTGAAGAGGCTGTCTTTGCCTCATTATTTATTCTTGCTTCTTTTGTCAAAAATAAGGTACCCATAGGGTTTATTTCTGGGTTTTCTAATCTTATTGGTCTATATTTCTGTTTTTGTGCCAGTAGAATACTGTCTTGATGACTGTAGCTTTGTAGTATAATCTGAAGTCAAGAGGGTTGACTCCTCCAGCTCCATTCTTCTTTCTCAAGATTGCTTTGGCTATTTGGGGTCTTTTGTGTTTCCATATGAATTGTGAAAATTTTTGTTCTAGTTCTGTGAAAAATGCCATTGGTAATTTGATAGGTATCACATTGAATCTGTAGATTGCACTTGGTAGTTTAGTCTGGAGAAGGCAACGGCACCCCACTGCAGTACTCTTGCCTGGAAAATCCCATTGATGGAGGAGCCTGGTAGGCTGCAGTCCATGGGGTTACTAAGAGTCAGACACGACTGAGCGACTTCACTTTCACTTTTTACTTTCATGCATTGGAGAAGGAAATGGCAACCCACTCCAGTGTTCTTGCCTGGAGAATCCCAGGGATGGGGGAGCCTGGTGGGCTGCCGTCTATGGGGTCGCACAGAGTGGGACATGACTGAAGCGACTTAGCAGTAGCAGCAGCAATTTAGTCATTTTCACAATATTGATTCTTCCTACCCAGGAACATGTAATATTTCTCAATTTGTTCATGCTGTCTTTGATTTCTTTAATGAGTGTCTTATAATTTTCTAACAATGAAAACAAAACTACAAAATATGTTGAGAGGAAAGAAAAGAAAGAATAGATATGCAAAGTTAAATAGAGGTAGATGAAGAAAATTTATATACATTAAAATATATATAAATACATCCTTTCCTACTGGAAAGATCAATAAAGAAATAAATATACAAAAATATAATAGGTTTAAAAAATAAATTTGTAAAGAAGAGAAAATAAAAATTACAGAAGAAGAAAGAAAAAAGGGGGAAAAGAAGGAAAACTCCACAGAACTGCAAAAACCCAACACAGAGGCAAAGGTTTATAATAACAATAAAAAGTGGAATGAATATACACATATACATATACACCCATAAGCAAAATCAAAACAGTCCAACAAAAGTAAAGTAAAATATATTGACCCAGTGAACAAAGGAAACCAGTAATTATATCTACCAGAACAAAACTAACTAAAGCACAAACTGAAAACAAAACTAAAGCAAGGTGCCAAGTGGGAAATAAAGCAATAAAAATAAACTAACAAATATGTTGAGAGGAAAGGAAAGAAAGAAAAGAAAGGATGAATAGATATGCAAAGTTAAATAGATGTAGATGAAGAAGATTTTATATATTAAAAACTAAGAAACATTTTAAACAAATAGTGTTATCACATACATCAATGTGATGAAACCAAAGTGTATATTCTTAAAATGAATTAGTAAAAATTTCTTATAGAAAAATAAAGAATGAATATTGCTAAGAGATTTCATTCTTCAAAAAAATAAAATAAAATAAATTTCAAAGGGGGGGAAAAGATTAACTGCAAGGGGAAAAGAACATTAGGAAAAGCAAACAAAGGAATAAATGTAGAAAAAATAATAATAGGTTTAAAAAATTGAAAATTAAAATTAAAAAAAAAAGAGAGAAAAGAAAAAAAAAAAAAAAGAAAGGAAATCTCCCCAAAACTGCAAAAGCCCAACATAGAGGCAGGGGTTTATAAAAAGAGTAAAAAATGTGACTGAGAAAAAAAAGAAAAAAGCACAAAAGATTCTCAGATTTCATAGTACCATTCCATTTAGGCTGCCACATATCAGCTGTTTCTCTCTCAGCCTTAAACATTTCTCCTCTGACTCTGACAATTGCCCCAATGTGGGAATTGGACCCCTGCTTCAGTTCCCCCACCCACCAAGGACAGGTCCAGTTGTATTAACACTCCTGTTTTCGCCCCTAGTTCCTTCATCCTATCGAGTTTTTGTGGGCTTATATATTCTTTTCCACTGGTCAGCTACTCCTGTCCACTCTCAGCAGGTGATCTGCATGCACTTCTGTGTCTGAGGCTGCATTCCTGATGTATCTTTGAAGAGGGATGTACTCCAAGTCCACCATTTTTTCTCTCTAGGAAGACATTTCAGAAAAATGAAAATGGATACAAAAGTGATTGTCTCATACAATAAGGAAGACTTTATCTCTGAACTCCTAACATGTAACCATATACTGCATTTCTTTTTCTTGATTCTCTTAAGTGAAACATTTTCACACTGATTTTTTTAAAAAGTAGGCTATCTCAAAGATGTCCAAGAATCACATCTAACTTTAATTGAAAGTATACTTCATTCATTCTGTTACTGAATTTTGAGGCTGATAATTTCAATTTTGCCACATATTACACTCCACTCCAGTACTCTTGCCTGGAAAATCCCATGGATGGAGGAGGTTGGTGGGCTGCAGTCCATGGGGTCACTAAGAGTCGGACACGACTGAGCGACTTCACTTCCACTTTTCACTTTCATGCATTGGAGAAGGAAATGGCAACCCACTCCAATGTTCTTGCCTGGAGAATCCCAGGGATGGGGGAGCCTGGTGGGCTGCCGTCTATGGGGTCGCACAGAGTGGGACACGACTGAAGTGACTTAGCAGCAGCAGCAGCAAAATTATTATTAATAGCCTTTACAGAAATATTATTTTATGAAAAGTCATGCTTAATTTTGAAAACAAATGATCAAAAATATTGGACATAATGAAACAACGTGTATGCTTTGAATACTCTTGCTGATATACCAAGACAGCACTTTAATTTGAATCATATTGATACATGACCCACATCACTGAATGCAAAGTTTATTCTTAGATGTTTGATGTTGCTGGATAGAGTGGTAAGTTGCCTAAGGGAATTTAAAAGTGTTATCAATTTGCTTGCTCAGATCAGATGTTAAGTGACTTAATTTTTTGAATCGTCAATGAGTTTTATATAATCAATATCCTTAACTTGATTGTTCAAAATCATAATAGCAATAATGAATTAGTTGATTATAAATAAACAAAATGAATGACAGAAATTTTAAAGGGATGAGGGAAGAACAGGGAATACTTTTATAAAATAATTGCACTACCAGTGAAATTCTATAGTGCTATTTGAAAGTGAAATTAGTTGTAAATGCATCTTCCACACTCAAGGGAAATCACTAACTTTTTTTCTAAGATATATAATTGATATGCTAAGAAAGGGGAAAAATGGTGTCATATATAATAATAAAGCCAGAGAAGACAGACAAAGAGTGGAAGGGGGAAAAAAAAAAAAAGAAAAAGGTCAAGAATTAGCATATAGTTTAAAAATATTGTAGAAACCAATTATATCAATAATCATTTAAAATTTGAATGGTAGAAGTTCACCAATTAAAATAGATTAAAAATAAATAAATAAAAAATCCTGGACCCAACTAGATATTTACAAGAAGTCTCCCTTAATTATAAGGACAAAGAGATGAAAAGTAAAGGAACCGAGAAAGATACCAGGCTAAGACTAAACAGTGCTGAAAAAAAATATATTTATTTAAGACAAATCCAGCTTCACAGCAAATTATCAGAGATAGAACAGGAAACTAAATAGCGTTTCAGGGGTTATATTTCCATAATGACCCATACTCTTGTGACTATAAATGAACTTATTCTAAAGTTTACAGGGAGATTCAAAATACTCAGTATAACTAACACAATATTAAAGAAGAAGAATAAAATCAATGGAATGACACTACCAGATTTGGAGACTTTCTATAAGTCTATAGTATGAAGAATCTGTATTGTCGACGAAAGAATAAACACCAAGATCAATAGAACAGAAAGCCCCAAAATAGAGCCACACAAATATAGCCAAAATTATTATTTAATTTTTGGTTAAAGAGGGAAGGTGATAAAGGAGTTTAAAGAGAAAAATGGGGGGCAACCTGGATATATACATTAAGGGAAAAAAAAGTTTAGACACAGACCTTACATATTTCAGAAGAATTAAGTCAAATGGATCATAGATTCAAGTTTAAAATATAAGTTATAAAGCTCCAATAATATAGGAGAAAATCTACGTGATCTTGAGTTTGAAGATGACTTTTATATATAACATCGAAAGCAACATACATGAAAGAAAAATTGATATGTTGGACTTTATTAAAAGTAAAATTTTCTTCTCTACAAATACTCAGTTAAGAGAATTCATAGACAAGGCACAGGCTGGGAAAAATATTTGTAAAACATATCTGATAAAGCATTTGCATCCAAATATGCCAAAATCCCTTTGCATCCCTAGATATAGGAATTGTGGTACATGTATAGAATGGGATATTACTGTGATATTAAAAAAAAAAAAAAAAACACATTTGAGTCAGTCCTAAAGAGGTGGATGAACCTAATGCCTATGGTACAGAGTGATGTAAGTCAAAAAAAGGATAAATGTTGTATATTGATGTAGGTGTATGGTGGTGGTTTAGTCGCTAAGTCATGTCTAACTCTTGCAACTTCATGGACTGTAGCCCACCAGGCTCCTCTGTCCATGGGATTCTCCAGGCAAGAATACTGGAGTGGGTTGCCATTTTCTCCTCCAGGGGATTTTCCTCACCCAGGAATCAAACCCAGGTCTCCTACATTGCAGGCAGATTGTTTACCAACTGAGCTACTAGGGAAGCTACAAGATGGTACTGATGCAGGGTATTTGCAGGGCAGCAGTGAAGATACAGACATAGAGAAAAGACTTGTGGACACAATGTGGGAAGGAGAGGGTGTGACAAATTGAGAGAGTAGCATGGGAACATATATATTACTGTAAGTAAAACAGATAGCCAGTGGGAATCTGCTGTGTGACACACAAAGCTAAACTCAGTGCTCTGTGACAACCTAGAGGGTTGGGGTGGGGTGGAAGATGGGAAGGAGGTTAGAGAGGGAGGGGAAATCTGATTCATTTTGATGTATGGCAGAGACCAACACAATATTGTAAAGCAATTTCCTCTAATAAACTTTTTTTTTAAACTTAGAACACAAAGAGCTGAATAAAAGGCATCAAAAGATGAGAACTCATACCTTGCCAAAAAGTACATCAACATTAAATGATATAAAGGATACTTAACATATGTCATTTTAGGGAACACAAATTAAAACAACAATGTGATACCACTAAACACTTATTAGAATGGCTAATCCAAAACACTGGCATCAATTGCTAGCAAAATATGGAGTAATAGGAAATGTTACCTGTTGCTGGTGGGAATTCAACAATGTACACATTGGAAGACAGCATGGCAGTTTCTTACAAAGTTAAACAGTCTTACATTGTCTAGCAATCACACTCCATGTTATTTACCAAAATGAGTTGAAAACTTGTGTCCACACAAAAATCTGCATGGATTGTATAAAGCATCTTTATTCATAATGGAAGCAAGCGATATGTTCTTCAGAAGGTGAACTCATAAACTATAGCACATAAATACAATGGAATGTTATTCAACAATAAAGTGAAATGCACTCTCAAGGCAAGAAAAGACATGGAGGAACTTTAAATGCATATTGCTACATGCAAATAGCCAATCTGAAAAGGCTACATGTTGTATGAAACCAACTATATGACCTTCTGGGAAAGGAAAAATAAAGATTATAAAAACATCAGTGGTTACCAGGGGTTTGGATGGAGGGCAGGAACAGGAATAGGAGGAACACAGAGGGTTTTTGGAGCAGTGAAAAGCATTCTGTACTAAAATAGCAGCTATGGAGAAGGAAATGGCAACCCACTCCAGTGTTCTTGCCTGGAGAGTCCCAGGGACAGGGGAGCCTGGTGGGCTGTTGTCTCTGGGGTCACACGGAGTCGGACATGACTGAAGCGACTTAGTAGCAGCAGCAGCAGTATATATGTGTCAAAACCCACAGAATTAAACAAAACAGAAGTCTGAATTCTAATGTATAGACTTTAATTAATAATAACATGTTGATTCAATTATAAGAAATGTACAAAGCTAATGAAAGATGCTAATAACAGGAAAATAAAGGGGGGAACATAGGAGAACTTTCTGTATTTTTTGTTTGTTTTGCATTTATTTAATTGGAGGCTAATTACAATATTGTAGTGGATTTTGCCATACGTTAACATTCTGCTTGATTTTTCTGCAAATCTAAAACTTCTCTAAAGCAAAATCTATTTTTTTTTAAAAGAGATCTTCATCATGTCTTTAAAACAACATAATTTAGCCCATTCTGTCAGAAAGAGAAATTGGTGCTTATGAGTTCATTGCCACCTCAAAAATTAAACTCTATTTGTGTCATTGTTTTAGGGATTAAGCATCTGGTAGTGAAGGGGAAAAGAGTATGGGACAGTATCTATATAAGTAGTGGAAAACACTCAGTAAAATACACTGACAAAAAATTGGAAGAAGTATAATACAGTTAATTTACCCTAGGGTGGTGGATGTCAAGAGGTTAAAAACAGCTTGTTGATAGCATGCACTTTTTGTTATTAGCTGTTGTTTGGCAAAGCATTATGAGAAACTTAACAACTAAGCGAAAAATGCTCATTTTGCAAAGAAGAAGAAAAGGGAATAGAGAGTCAAAAAGGCATTAGGATGGAAAAGACAACTCATCCTGGGTCAAAAATTAATTGATAATAATGAGAACTTCTTTTTAATTAAAGAAGACCATGAGATAAAATTTAGCTTTGCTACAAGAAATAAAACAAGGTCATGATCATCATGTGATCCATTGTTTGAAACTGGAGATGGGTTAAGACAATGACTGACTTTTTCTTTCCATTATACTCTTATTTGGTTTATAACTCTGCACAATGATCATATTAGGAAGACATTGCTTAAAAGTAAGTACACATTATAAGAAATGCCAAGAACCCAATACCAGCAATATATACTCTCATTTAAAATGAGTAAGGGTATGTTGCCAATATGAAGAAATATGCTGCATTTCATCTACTGTGCATCTATCTACACAGCTAATATTTTCAATTTATTTTTGTTTATTTTAAAAAACAAATCATTTGGCATTCTGGTCCAATTTCTAATCTATATTTGAATTTATTATATAAAACTCAAGGTTTTCTACTAGAATTCTAAACAAAATGAGCAAGTTAAAATACTTTTTGCCTGTTTTTCTGCTAAATCTTCCTATAGTAAATAAACACCATGCGAGGAGATTACACTCTTAACAAAGTTTTTAAAATACTTCAAGTACCTTCAACTGGAAATCTCATGTTGATTTGAATTTGTCTTCAAGATATCTTGGGAAGTACAAACTATAATTACAGAATATCTTTCAAACTTATATAATGAATGTGAAATCTGTAATAAAAGATCCTTTACATATTACCACTGCACTAGAGGAATAAGATAAGTTCACTCAGGAATATTACTATGATGCTGCCCTCTCTCTATTGATTAGGTTACTTAAATGTAACAGAGGCAAGCAAAGCAGTACCAGTCCAGAGTAATGTAGTAGATACAAAAACAATTTTGAGTTTGATAATTTTGTACTATAATCAAAGTGATTTAGCATAAAAATCTTCAAAAATCACAATGTTGACTCTAACTTTTAATGCAGAGAAATTCTTACTTTAAATAGCAGGGTATTCACTAACTGGCTGAAATCATAGTTTCTTGTAGGGAAAATTATTTCATTCAGAAATTTTTAACTTGGCTTTTTTCTATTATTATTTCATTTAATCTGCTGCCTTACTTTATGGTATCATAGCCTCACATCTTTATTCACTTCAGCAAGGAACACCACATAAAAAGAACTGCTTGAAAGGGTAACTGCATCACTAATGTGAATGGCATCAACTGCATTACTAATCTGTTCTTTCAACCACTGATTAGCATTGAAATTGATTTTGAACTTCTTGTGACTAAAATGACATTAATCTAGCATTTGCTGTTAGAAACATAACACCTATTTCATGTTTGCAGGGGATGACACATTATTAATTTGATAACTTGATGTTGAAACTCTACAAGCCATTGGAAACATTAGTCCAAAAGAGCTCTATAAGATAAAGTAACTGTAAATGTCTTTGAATGCTAAGAAGTGAAAGTGTGTGTGTATATATATATGAAAGTGGACTAGGCAGTTCTGGAATTTACATTATTATTTCCTTCATTATAAGTCAGGAATTCTGAACTGTAACTGTGTGTTGTCATCAGCTAAAGAACTTTTCACATATTAATATATTGACTGCAAGCTCAGTGGTTCTGCTTCATTTGGTCAGGTAAGAGACCAAAGCATCAGGATCATTTTAAGTTTCCCAGATTAATTTAACTTGAAAGCCAGTGATAAGAATCAGTTTTAATTCAGCATTCAAATATCCACACTAATTTATACCTATTATCATGCAAGTACTCATGCATGTTCCAAAATCTTTTTTAAATAGCAAGTATAAATAAGTATTTTCAATCTTGGTTCTTATGAAAAACTCTTGTGCAAGTGAAAAGTAGAGTACTGTCTATAGTTACATTGTAATATCTATAACAAATAGTGTTTTACTTTAATGCCAAAGATTTTCAATACAATTTTTATTCATGTGGGGGGAAAGACCACCATAAAATATTTTAAATCTCTAAAAATATTTTTGAAACATAGAATTATATTAAAAATATTTTTTTCCAAAATATGAATCTATGGTGTTTGAAGGAAATGCAAGAAAGATGTGCATGCGAGTTCAGTCACGTCCGACTCTTTATGACCTCAAGGATTATAGCCCATCAGACTCCTCTGTCCATAAAATTCTTCAGTCCAGAATACTGGAGTAGGTTGCTATTTCCTCCTCTAAGGGATCTTCCTGACCCAGGGATTGAACCCACAACTCCAGCATCTCCTGCATTGCAGGCAAATTCTTTACTGCTTGAGCCATTGGGGAAGCCCATTTGAATGAAATATTCATTTTCAATATTTCTTCCATTGTTCTTTACAACTATTCATGTTTTATTTTATTAGAAATAACTTAGGAATAACTGTTCCTGAAATAATAATTCTATATACAAACAACTATTTCTTAAAATATTGTCCTAGATATTCGAGGCCAGGTTTCTAGGGATGACTCTGATGCTTGCTTACTGTAAGGTGTAGGTAAACTATTAACTCTCCCTCTCTCCACTTGTATAAAACATGAGGTTCACATTAGGTTAATTTTAATATTTTTTAGAGGTATTTATCCCCCTTCCAGTTCTATTCCTAACACATAAGGAAAATTTAACTGAGTTTTCCCAGGTAACTCAGCAGTTAAGAATCCACCTGCCAAGCAGGGGATATGGGTTTCATGCCCGGGACAGGAAGATACACTGGCGGATGAACTGTCAGCACACTCCAGTATTCTCGCCTCAGAAATCCCATGGACAGAGGAGCCTGGCAGGGACAGAGGAGTTCACAGGACTGCAAAAGAACTGGGCATAACTTAGCAACTAAACAACAGTAGATCAATAGCTGAACCACATTTGATTGGCACTTCAACAGTGCTCAAAAATATTCAAAATACATGGATGAATGCTTTCCTCTCTCTGAATATGTTACTTTAAAGCCCAAACATTTTCCAAAACTTAGGGTTTCATCTTTAGCTTCTACTGCTGCTGCTGCTGCTAAGTCGCTTCAGTCATGTCCAACTCTGTGCGACCCCAGAGACGGCAGCCCACCAGGCTTCCCCGTCCCTGGGATTCTCCAGGCAAGAACACTGGAGTGGGTTGCCATTTCCTTCTCCAATGCATGACAGTGAAAAGTGAAAGCGAAGTCTCTCAGTCGTATCCGACTCTAAGCGACCCCATGGACTGCAGCCTACCAGGCTCCTCCTTCCATGGGATTTTCCAGGCAAGTGTACTGGAGTGGATTGCCATTGCCTTCTCCATAGCTTCTATTAGTAAAATCTAAAATGTTGCTTGGCAAGCTCCTTATTCAAATCTCATCCCATATATGTTACTTCAATAATACTATTAGACTATTAAATATACTGCTAATACAACTATAGCAACCATGCTAATTTCACTTTATATGGTACTTATGCTGTTAACCTGCTTTCGTGATGTTGTCAAGAAAGTTATTTTGATCCCACCTAACAGATGAGAAAACAGTCTTGTTTGCAAGTTGGGAAGTGGTTGAACTTTCTTCCTTTTCTCTCTCCGTCTCTCATAACTTGCTTGCTCTTTCTTAACAACACCATGTGGTGAGTTACCTTATGAAAAGGTCGTTTGGCAAGGAGTGAAAGGCAATCTCTGGCTAACAGGCAGAAAGGAATTAAGGCCCTTGTGACAGCATATGAACTGAACCCAGCCAACAACCAGGTGAGTGACCCTAGATGCAGAGCATTACTTAGGGTTTAAAATGCCTGTAGCCCAGCTGACTTGTCTACTGAAGTCTTATGAGAGATCCTAAGCCAAAAGACGTAGTTAAACCACACCCAGATTCTTGATAAAAAAAAAATAGAAAGTGATATAACAAATATTGTTATTTTATGACACTAAGTTTTGGATAATTTTATATGCAGGAATAGATCACTAATACAAACAATCTGAATCTGACCTTAAATTATTTTCACTATGGCTCTAATTTCTGTTTCATTTAGACACTCACATGATACTTCTTAACTATTATTTAATTTGAGTGTCCACTTTCTATTATAAATAATGGCACATGATTATTCAAGTGTCAATATAATAGAAAATAAGAGTGTTATTCAGAAATTATATTCTTGGTACTATTAAGAGGAATCATTCTTCTAATGCAAGAGTTGGACCATAAAGAAGGCTGAGTGCCAATGAATTGATGCTTTCAAACTATGGTGCTCACAAATACTCCTGAGAGTGCCTTGGACAGCAAGGAGATCAAACCAGTCAATCCTAAGGGAAGTCAACCCTGAATATTTATTGGGCCTGAATATTTATTGGAAGGGCTGGAAGCTGAAGCTGAAGCTCCAATACTTTGGCCACCTGATTCAAAGAGCTGACTCATTGGAAAATACCCTGATGCTAGGAAAGACTGAGGGCAGGAGAAGGGGGAAAAAAAGATGAGATGGTTGGATGGCATCACCAATTCAATGGACATGAGTTTGAGCAAACTCTGAGAGACAGTGAAGGACAGAGAAGCCTGTCTTGCTGCACTTCATGGGGTCATTAATAGTTGGACACAACTTGGCAACTGAACAACAATAACCAGTGTAGAGGGTCACTGAACTGCTTGACACACAACAGTCAAAGAATATGTCTTTGACTCTCTGGATTGTGGTATCTGATATATGAATGCATGAGTCAGAGAAGCCGCTATCTGATCCCTGTTAGCAGGTAGTGTACACTTTGGGAGAAGTCTCAGGTCTCAAAATGTAGACATGCTATTCTTTCTCACATACTCTCTTTGGAAGGTAACATTATGCAAAACTGATATGCTATATGAAGATGTCTTGTAATGTGAATTCTGAAACTGCATGGAGAGTCAAGTTTCTCCACATGCAGTCCTCAAGTCGCTATTTGGGGCCTCTGGTAGGACAACCTCATCTGACGCTAGCTTGAATCTGTGTACTGTATCTTATATTTAATGATGAGTAAGAACATTTGAGCTATTGGGTCACCATTATAAAGTTAGATAACCATACCAATCTTTTTTTTTTTTTTTTTGGAATATTGTTTCTAAGAGTAGAAACCAGTGATCAAGGGAGTTAAGATTTTGAACAAAGAATCTCCAACACATTCCATATGTACTGTTTATTTTTTAATGTTAGGTAAGTCATAACTCCTTATCTCTTAATCTGTAAAATTCACTGACATTTGTTTTTAGAATTGCAGAGCCATTGTGATGGCCAAGTAAGAGAATAATATACGCTCTTTGTGATACTTAAATTATTACATGGTGCTCCAGGAAAAATTAATAATCAATATGAATGAACAGATAACATTCATGTAGTATTTTAAAAGATCTCAAACTCACATCTCCAAAATAAGAATTTAAAACATCATTTACATCTATTTGATTTCAAGCATTTTCTTCCCAAAGGAAGGCAATGCCAAAGAATGTTCAAATTACCATACAATTGCACTCGTTTCACATGCCAGCAAGGTAATGCTCAAAATCTTTCAAGGTTGGATTCAGAAGTACATCAAATCTGTATATTGTCACCCTGCATATTTAATTTGTATGCAGAGCACATAATGCAAAATCCTGGATTGGATGAAGCACAAGTTGGAATCAAGATTGCTAGGAGAAATATCGATAACCTCAGATATACAGATGACACCACCCTAATGGAAGGAAGCAAAGAGAAACTAAAGAACTTCATGATGAAACTGAAAGAGGAGAGTGAAACAGCTGGCTTAAAACTCAACATTCAAAAAATGAAAATCATGGCTGCTGCTACGGCTAAGTCGCTTCAGTCATGTCCGACTCTGTGCAACCCCACAGATGGCAGCCCACCAGGCTCCTCCATCCTGGGATTCTCCAGGCAATAATACTGGAGTGGTTTGCCATTTCCCTCTCCAGTGCATACACTCATGCTAAGTTGTTTCAGTCGTGTCCCACTCTGTGTGACCCCATGGACAGCAGCCGACCAGGCTCCTCTGTCCATGGGATTCTAGGCAAGAATACTGGAGTGGGTTGCCATGTCCTTCTTTGGAAAATCATGGCATCTGTTCCCATCACTTCAGGCAAATAGATGGGGAAACTGGAAACAGTGAGAGACTTAATTTTCTTGGGCTCCAAAATCACTGCAGATGGTGACTGCAGCCATAAAACTAAAAGACACTTACTTGCTCCTTGGAAGAAAAGCTATGACAAACCTAGACAGCATTATTAAAAAGCAGAAACATTACTATGCCAATAAAGATCCAGCTAGTCAAAGCTATGGTTTTTCCAGAAGTCATGTATGGATGTGAGAGTTGAACCATAAAGAAGGCTGAGTGGCAGAGAACTGATGCTTCTCCAACTGTGGTATTGGAGAAGACTCGAGAATTCCTTGTACTGAGAGGAGATCAAACCAGTCAATCCTAAAGGAAATCATTTTGAATATTCATTGGAAGGACTGATGCTAAAGCTCCAATACTTTGGCCACCTGATGAGAAGAGCTGACTCATTAGAAAATTCCTTGATGCTAGGGAAGATTGAGGGCAGGAGGAGAAGGGGGTGACAGAGAGTGAGATGGTTGGATGGCTTCACCAACACTATGGACATGAGTTTGAGGAAATTTCAGGAGATGGTGAATGACAGGGAAGACTGACGTGCTGCAGTCCATGGTGTCACAAATAGTAGGACACTACTGAGTAACTGAACGACAACAAAAAGGGTGATGCCATCAAGGTGCTTTATTCAATATGTCAGCAAATCTGGAAGACCACACAGTGGCCATAGAACTGCAAAAGGTCAATCCTCATCCCAATTCCCATAGTTCCAAAGAATGTGTGAACCATCAGACTATTACACTCATATCCCATGCTAGTAAGGTCATGCTTAAAATCCTGCATGCTAGACTTTAGCATTATGCAAACTAAGAACTTCTAGATGTCCAGGCTGGGTTTACAAAAGGAGGAAGAGCCAGAGATCAAATTGCCAACATTCCCTGGATCATAGAGGATGATAAAGAATTCCAGAAAAACATCTATCTCTGTTTCATTGACTACGGCAAAGCCTTTGACTGTGTGGATCATAAAAAACAAACAAACAAACAAAAAAACTGTGGAAAGCTTTTAAACAGATGGAAGTAGCAGGCCATCTTACCTTTCTCCTTATAAACCTGTGTGTGGGTCAAGAAGCAACATTTATAACCCTGCATGGAACAATTGATTGGTTCAAGATTGAAAAAGCAATATGACAGGGCTGTCTGCTGTCACCCTGTTTGTTTAACCTATATGCTGAGCACACCATGAGAAATGCTTGGCTTGGATGAGTTAAAGCTGCAATCAAGACAGGCAGGAGTAATATCAACAACCTCAGATATGCAAATGATACCACTCTAATGGCAGAGAGTTAAGAGGAACTAAAGAGCTTATTGATGAGCGTGAAAGAGGAGAGGGAAAGAACAGGCTTAAAACTAAATATTAAAAAAAAAAATCATGATATCAAACCCTGTTACTTTATGGCAAAGAGAGGGGGAAAAGGTAGAAGCAGTGACAGATTTCCTTTTGTTGGGCTTTAAAAATCACTGTGGATGTTGACGGCAGCCATGAAATCAGGTGTTTGCTTCTTGGCAGGAAAGCATGACAAACCTAGATGGTATGTTAAAAAGCAGAGACATTATTCTGCCAATTAAGTTTGTATAGTCAAATCTATGATCTTCCCAGTGGTCATGTACAGTTATGAGGGCTGGACTGTAAAGAAGGCTAAACACTAAAGAACTGATGCTTTCAAACTGTAGTGCTGGAGAAGACTCCTGTGAGACCTTTGGACAAGGAGATCAAGCCAATCAGTCTTAAAGGAAATCAACCCTGAATATTCCTTGGAAAGATTGATGCTGAAGCTGAAACTCCAGTATTTTTGTCATCTGATGCAATCAGCTGACTCATTGGAAAAGTCCATGATGCTGTAAAAGACTGAGAGCAGAAGGAGAAGAGGACATCAGAGGAGGAGATGGCTGGATGGCATCACCAAAGCAATGGACATGAACTTGGGGTAAACCTTGGGAGATGGTGAGAGACAGGGAGGCCTGGTGTGCTGCAGTCCATGGGGTCGCAAAGCATAGGACAGAACTGGGCAACTGAACAACAACAAAGTATATATTATCTCCAGCTACCAAGTTTCTCTGAACTGCAAAGTCAAACCAGGAGAAGAGAGTTTGTTTAGCAGTTTCTAGGTGGAGATATAAACTGGCACCAGAAAATTGGCTTTGCAATTCTTTGTCCAAAAAACTGATAGGTTTACAAAAAAAAAAAAAAAAAAAAAAGGAGGTCAGATATTAAGGTAGTGATATTAGTCAATAGTCAAGAAGAATATAAAGACACTCTAATATAACACATGACAAAATTTAAAACTGCATGATACATGAGTAAGCAAAAAGGTACAGAAGGCAACAGGATACAAAGGCACTCTGAAGAAACTCAAGGGACTTCAGAAAGTTGTAGAAGGACAAGGGTAAGAGAGCAAAGATGAAGGATAATAGGAAGCAGAGGGAATGCCATTACTGCCAGGTAAAATCTATCTTTGGTAGCTATTGAACAAAGTACTCCCTATCTCTTAGTGACTCACCATATCTGGGTATTTTGACACCCCAAATACCAAGTATACTGAATTTGGTGCTATTTCATTTTAAACCAACAAACCTTGTCCATCTAAAATTAAACTACTCACAGGCACTTTTAGCTCTTCCTGCATCCCAGTCATTGACAGTGTTTGACACACAAGAGATGTTCAACAAATGTGGACTTGATGGATAGGCACAACTCATTTACTTCTGATGCTAGAAGAGCTTCACTTCTTTCCCGAGAAGGTATTTAAGCATTTTTTCTTTTTTTTAAAGAGTAGAGGATTAAAAGAATCAGTTCAGTTCTGTAGCTCAGTCGTGTCCAACTTTTGCGATCCCATGAATCTCAGAATGCCAGGCCTCCCTGTCTATCACCAACTCCCGGAGTTCACTCAAATTCATGTCCACTGAGTCAGTGATGCCATCCAGCCATCTCATCCTCTGTCGTCCCCTTCTCCTCCTGCCCCCAATCCCTCCCAGCATCAGAGTCTTTTCCAATGAGTCAACTCTTCGCATGAGGTGGCCAAAGTATTGGGTTTTCAGCTTTAGAATCAGTCCTTCCAATGAACACCCAGAACTGATCTCTTTTAGGATGGACTGGTTGGATCTCCTTGCAGTCCAAGGGACTCTCAAGAGTCTTCTCCAACACCACAGTTCAAAAGCATCAATTTTTCGGTGCTCAGCTTTCTTCACAGTCCAACACTCACATCCATACATGACCACAGGAAAAACCATAGCTTTGTCTAGACAGACCCTTCTTGGCAAAGTAATGTCTCTGCTTTTTAATATGCTATCTAGGTTTATCATAACTTGCCTTCCAAGGAGTAAGCGTCTTTTAACTTCATGGCTGCAGTCACCATCTGCAGTGATTTTAGAGCCCAGAAAAACACTGTTTCCACTGTTTCCCCATCTATTTGCCATGAAGTGATGGGACCAGATGCCATGATCTTAGTTTCTGAATGTTGAGCTTTAAGCCAACTTTTTCACTCTCCTCTTTCACTTTCATCAAGAGGCTCTTTAGTTCCTCCTCACTTTTTGCCATAAGGGTGGTGTCATATGCATATCTGAAATTATTGATATTTCTCTTGGCAATCTTGATTCCAGCTTGTGCTTCCTCCAGCCCAGCGTTTCTCATGATGTACTCTGCATATAAGTTAAATAAACAGGTGATAATATACAGCCTTGACGTACTCCTTTTCCTATTTGGAACCAGTCTGTTGTTCCATGTCCAGTTTTAACTGTTGCTTCCTGACCTGCATATAGGTTTCTCAAGGGGCAGGTCAGGTACAAGACCAGGAACTGACTGTGGCTCAGATCATGAACTCCTTATTGCCAAATTCAGACTTAAATTGAAGAAAGTAGGGAAAACCACTAGACCATTCAGGTATGACCTAAATCAAATCCCTTATGACTATACAGTAAAAGTGACAAACAGATTTAAGGGACTAGATCTGATAGATGGAGTGCCTGATGAACTATGGATGGAGGTTTGTGACATTGTACAGGAGACAGGGATCAAGATCATCCCCATTTAAAAGAAATGCAAAAAAGCAAAATGGCTGTCTGGGGAGGCCTTACAAATAGCTATGAAAAGAAGAGAAGCGAAAAGGAAAGATATAAGCATCTGAATGCAGAGTTCCAAAGAATAGCAAGGAGAGATAAGAAATCCTTCCTCAGCGATCAATGCAAAGTAATAGAGGAAAACAATAGAATGGGAATGACTAGAGATCTCTTCAGGAAAATTAGAGATACCAAGGGAACATTTCATGCAAAGATGGGATCAATAAAGGACAGAAATGGTAGGGACCTATCAGAAGCAGAAGATATTAAGAAGAGATGGTAAGAATACATAGAAGAACTGCACAAAAAAGATCTTCACAACCAAGATATTCACGATGGTGTGATCACTCACCTAGAGCCTATACCCTGGAATGTGAAGTCAAGTGGGCCTTAGAAAGCATCATTACAAACAAAGCTAGTGGAGGTGATGCAATTCCACTTGAGCTATTTCAAATCCTGAAAGATGATGCTGTGAAAGTGCTGCATTCAATATGCCAGCACGTTTGGAAAACTCAGCAGTGGCCACAGGACTGGAAAAGGTCCGTTTTCATTCCAATCCCAGAGAAAGGCAATGCCAAAGAATGCTCAGACTACCGCACAGTTGCACTCATCTAACACGCTAGTAAAATGATGCTTAAAATTCTTCAAGCCAGGCTTCAGCAATATGTGAACCGTGAACTTCCAGATGTTCAAGCTGGTTTTAGAAAAGGCAGAGGAACCAGAGATCAAATTGCCAACATCTGCTGGATCATGGAAAAAGCAAGAGAGTTCCAGAAAAACATCTATTTCTGCTTTATTGACTATACCAGAGCCTTGACTCTATGGATCACAATAAACTATGAAAATTCTTCAAGAAATGGGAATTAACAGAATGGAACTGTACTAAAGATTAAACTCTTGTTAGGAAAAAAGAATTCATGACAGGCTTGTTTTTCAAATAAACCATCAGAAAAGTTTAATCCTTTTTGATAAATAGGACATTTACATTCCTTAATCTCCTCACATCAGAGAAGGCAATGGCACCCCACTCCAGCACTCTTGCCTGGAAAATCCATGGACAGAGGAGCCTGGTAGGCTGCAATCAATGGGGTCGCTAAGAGTCGGACTCGACTGAGCGACTTCATTTTCACTTTTCTCTTTCATGTATTGGAGAAGGAAATGGCAACCCACTCCAGTATTCTTGCCTGGAGAATCCCAGGGACGGGGGAGCCTGGTGGGCTGCCGTCTATGGGGTCACACAGAGTTGGACACGACTGAAGTGACTTAGCATAGCAATCTCCTCATATAATCCAGAAATTTCACAATGCTAATGTGGGTTCAATTAGAAATTAAAATAAAAAGACTGAAATGCTACCTTACTCTCAAAATGATCATTCTGACAATGCTTTTGTTACATTCAAGGTGAAAATAATAGCAAGAGTCTATAGTACTGCCATTTTAAAATAAGTAAACTAGTAAAAAATAGTGAAGAATCCCCAGAAACAACTTGGGGATCACAAAAATCGGAAAGAAACAATAAAAACCTCAAGAAGACAAACATGTAAGATATGTTTCACTAAAGTAAAAAACAAAACTGAACCCAAGAAAAATCTGATATGGCCATGAACTTTAAAAGTAGCTATAAAATGAACAAAATAAATAAGAACAAGAACATATACTATTAAGTATTTGATTCCCTTCCATAAAGTGCATGTGTGTGTGTGTGTGTGTTTTGGGGGTGGTTCTCATGCACAAATGCAAGTATACCAGAAAATAGCTTCCCATTTATCACCATGTGGTGCAAACACAATCACTGTAGCAGGAGCTTGCATGGTCGTTCAACAGTTAGAATTATAAAAATAAAGCTATGATTGGAATTTACAGCTAAGTATATCATTCTATACATTACACTATGTAATCACTTCCTATATTTAATATGTAAATGAAGGTCGAGATACACTTTCTATACTGAGAGTATATTATTTGGAACAAAACACATACAAATGTTAGTTTAATGGAATAAAAGTGAGTTTTTTCACAACAATTATACTGACATGTACCTTGATTATGGCAAACAGCTTGGCCCTAAAAAACCTACCATCATGACCATCTTATCTGTAGTTACTCAACTAATTGATTATTATCTATTTGAAGTTTAAAGGATGATATAATAAAGAGAAAGTATTCTCTGTAAAATATTTTTTCTTGAAATGGAAGGGAAGACTTCTGAAATATTTCAAAATAAGCAAAATAAATGTTAAATGATGAATAAATGTAAGTTATATAAATGCTGAAAATACAGAATATTAATCAAGAAAAGAATAAAATTCAGTTTCGTTCAGTCACTCAGTCGTGTCCGACTCTTTGTGACCCCATGAACCACAGCACACCAGGCCTCCCTGTCCATCACCAACTCCCTGAGTCCACCCAAACCCATGTCCATCGAGTCAGTGATGCCATCCAGCCATCTCATCCTCTGTCGTCCCCTTCTCCTCCTGCCCCCAATCCCTCCCAGCATCATGGTCTTTTCAAATTGAGTCAGCTCTTCTCATCAGGTGGCCAAAGTATTGGCATTTCAGCTTCAACATCAGTCCTTCCAATGAACACCCAGGACTGATCTCCTGTAAAATGGACTGGTTGGATCTCCTTGCAGTCCAAAGGACTCTCAAGAGTCTTCTCCAACACCACAGTTCAAAAGAATAAATTCTTCTGCACTCAGCTTTCTTTATAGTCAAACTCTCACATGCATACATGACCACTGAAAAAACTATAGCCTTGACTAGATGGACCTTTGTTGGCCAAGTAATGTCCCTGCTTTTTAATATGCTGTCTAAGTTGGTCACAACTTTCCTTCCAAGGAGTAAGTGTCTTTTAATTTCATGGCTGAAATCACCATCTGCAGTGATTTTGGAGCCCAGAAAAATAAAGGCATTCACTGTTTCCACTGTTTCCCCATTTATTTGCCATGAAGTGATGGGACCAGATGCCATGATCTTCGTTTTCTGAATGTTGACCTTTAAGCCAACTTTTTCCACTGTCCTCTTTCATTTTCATTAAAAGGTTCTTTAGTTTTTCATCTCTTTCTGCCATAAGGGTGGTGTCATCTGCATATCTGAGGTTATTGATATTTCTCCTGGCAGTCTTGATTCCAGCTTATGCTTCTCCCAGCCCAGCATTTCTCATGATGTACTATGCATATAAGTTAAATAAGCAGGGTGACAATAGGCAGCCTTGACGTACTCCTTTTCCTATTTGGAACCAGTCTGTTGTTCCCTGTCCAGTTCTAACTGTTGCTTCCTGACCTTCACACAGGCTTCTCAAGAGGCAGATCAGGTGGTCTGGTATTCCCATCTCTTGAAGAATTTTCTACAGTTTATTGTGATCCACACAGTCAAAGGCTTTGGCATAGTCAATAAAGCAGAAATAGATGTTTTTCTGGAACTCTCTTGCTTTTTCCATGGTCCGGCAGATGTTGGCAACTTGATCTCTGGTTCCTCTGCCTTTTCTAAAACCAGGTTGAACATCTGGACGATCATGGTTCACATATTGCTGAAGCCTGGCTTGGAGAATTTTAAGCATCACTTTACTAGCGTGTGAGATGAATGCAATTGTGCGGTAGTCTGAGCATTCTTTGGCATTGCTTTTCTCTGGGACTGGAATGAAAACTGACCTTTTCCAGTCCTGTGGCCACTGCTGAGTGTTCCAAACGTGCTGGCATATTGAGTGCAGCACTTTCACAGCATCATCTTTCAAGATTTGAAATAGCTCAAGTGGAATTGCATCACCTCCACTAGCTTTGTTTGTAGTGATGCTTCCTAAGGCCCACTTGACTTCACATTCCAGGATATAGGCTCTAGGTGAGTGATCACACCATTGTGATTATCTGGGTCATGAAGACCTTTTTTGTACAGTTCTTCTGTGTATTCTTGCCACCTCTTCTTAAAATCTTCTGCTTCTGATAGATCCCTACCATTTCTGTCCTTTATTGAGTCCATCTTTGCATGAAATTTTCCCTTGGTATCTCTAATTTTCCTGAAGAGATCTCTAGTCATTCCCATTCTATTATTTTCCTCTATCTTTGCATTGATCACTGAGGAAGGCTTTCTTATCTCTCCTTGCTATTCTTTGGAACTCTGCATTCAAATGCTTATATCTTTCCTTTTCTCCTTTGCTTTTCACTTTCCTTCTTTTTCAGCTATTTGTAAGGCCTCTCCAGACAGCCATTTTGCTTTTTTGCATTTTTTGGGGGGTGGATGGTCTTGATTCCCGTCTCATGTACAATGCCATGAACCTCCTCCATAGTTCATCAGGCACTCTGTCAGATCTAGTCCCTTAAATCTATTTCTCACTTCCACTGTATAGTCATAAGTGGTTTGATTTAGGTCATACCTGAATGGTCTTGTGGTTTTCTCTACTTTCTTCAATTTCAGTCTGAATTTGGCAATAAGGAGTTCATGATCTGAGCCACAGTCATCTCCCAGTCTTGTTTTTGCTGACTGTATAGAGCTTCTCCATCTTTGGCTGCAAAGAATATAATCAATATGATTTCAGTGTTGACCATCTGGTGATGTCCATGTGTAGAGTCTTCTCTTGTGTTGTTGGAAGAGGGTGTTTGCTATGACCAGTGTTTTCTCTTGGCAGAACTCTGTTAGCCTTTGTCCTGCTACATTCTTATTGCAAGGCCAATAGTTCCTGTTACTTCAGGTGTTTCTTGACTTCCTACTTTTGCATTCCAGCCCCCTATAACTAAAAGGACATCTTTTTGGGGTGTTAGTTCTAGAACATCTTGTAGGTCTTCGTAGAACTGTTCAACTTCAGCTTCTTCAGCATTACTGGTCAGGGCATAGACTTGGATTACCGTGATATTGAATTGGTTTGCCTTGGAAACAAACAGATCATTCTGTTGTTTATGAGATTGCATCCAAGTACTGCATTTCAGACTCTTTTGTTGGCTCCTATGATGGCTACTCCATTTCTTCTAAGGGATCCTGTCCACAGTAGTACATATAATGGTAATCTGAGTTAAATTCACCCATTCCAGTATACAATTAAGTACAATTAACATGAGATGATGAAATAAAGATCTAACTGTGAAAAACAAATATTACTGCTGAATATCAAGGCTAGAATACCTGGAAGGTCACTAAGCTTTGAATTTAAGCATACACAGTACCTTAATAGCACAAGCTTGTTCAAGTGTTATCCTTTTTTAGAATACCTAGAACTATTTTTCCATCTTACTTGGAATTCTGGAAATTAAATTTTTCATAAACTTTTTCTTTATGCTTATTTTTGCTTAGTTTTTTTTTTAATAAAATAAAATTCATATTTTTCATACTGATGTTAGATTTTGAGTCATGACTGGAAGTCCCCATACTCCTGGCTAGAGAGAAATTCACTCACTTTATTATCTTAATTTTAAGGTACATTTGATAAATTTACATAGTTGATCCAAAGAGACAAGATTTGGAATTCACCTTCTTATAAAATGGGGAAATAGACTCAATTTTTTCCCCCAACATTGGTTATTAACATGTCATTCATTCTCTGGTAATTTAAGATGGTATATTTAGGGTGAATATTTTCATTGACTGATGCTGAAGCTTAAACTCCAATACTTTGGCCACCTGTTGTAAAGAACTGACTCATTTGAAAAGACCCTGCATCAGCTGGGAAAGATTGAAGGCAGGAAGAGGAGGGGACAAAAGAGGATGAGATGGTTGGATGGCTTCACTGACTCAATGGACATGAGTCTGGGTAAGCTCCAGGAGTTCATGATGGACAGGGAAGCCTGGCCGTGGTACAGACCATGGGGTCGCAAAGAGTCAGACACGACTGAATGACTGAACTGAACCAATTTTCATTAGTCTCTGATTATGTGCCATTCTCCTTGTTCTTCTTTTCCTAGGGTTTCCTGGAAAGACTCACTTATTTGTTCTTCAGAGTACATTTTCTAATCAAAGTGCCTAGCTCAAAGTTGGAGGCAGAGACTTGACACTACTTTAGTTGAAATTTTAAAACATTCAAAAATTAAGGAATAACTACATTTTTGTTTTTTGTTTTGAGCCTTTCTATCTAAGTAAATGATATCTTTTTAATTTTTAAGTATTGTTTTATGTCTTTAAATATGTGTTTTACAGCTATTTGTTGGTTCTTCAGTATTACTGTTTATGCATAAGAATATTTAATTTCTTGTATCAAAGTACCTTCTATTTTAATATTAATTAAAATTAATATTTTAATATTCTATTTTACTTTTTTATTTTTTTCTGATTTTTTAAAATATAAATTTATTTATTTTAATTGGAGGCTAATTACTTTACAATATTGTAGTTGGTTTTGCCATACATTAACATGAATCAGCCATGGGTGTACATGTGTTGCCCATCCTGAACCCCCCTCCCACCTCCCTCCCCTATTTTAATATTTCCTCCTACTCATTTTTTGTTTGTTTTTGGTTTACATCATTGATGGTTATTTGTTTTTAGTATCTTTATTACAAAGCCATACATTTGACTGAATTATCTTGATACTTGTTTTCACTTTGTAATTAATTTTGGGAGAGATTCCCAGACATATTTTTTCAGGTTATATGCAGAGAGAAATGAGGCTGTTTTTCTTTCCAATTCTAATTATGCTCATTGTCTTGTCTCATCTCATTGCAATAGCTAATATCTCCAAAACCATGTATCATTAACTGTGAATAGTCTGATAATTTACCCTACTTGCAAGCTAACAAATTAGACTGACATACTCCCAGGGATGTTGACGGAAGGCATGCAATTCCTGGGTCAGACACAAAGGAATTTACAACTCACAAGAAAGCAAGCAGCATAGGTTTCATATATCTAGTGGTTTTCTTTGCTCTCCAAGTTCTACAAGAATGATATGGAGCAGGCTAGGTGTATGCTGTGCATGCAGTGGGTCTGTGTTACAATTGTTTAACTTCCAGCTTGGAACACCCCCAACAACATAAGGCTTTCCTTGTAGCTCAGTTGGTAAAGAATTTGCCTGCAATGCAGGAGCCATGGGATCCATCTCTGGGTTAGGAAGATCCCCTGGAGAAAGAAATGGCAACCCACTCCATTATTCTTGCCTGGAAAATCCTATGGATAGAGGAGCCTGGCAGGCTACAGTCCATGGGGTTTTAAGAATCAGATACAACTTAGCAACTAAACCACAACAACGTAAGGAAAAAACAAACAAAACTATTAACCCTTTCATCTCAGAGGAAGACATATTATGTTTATTCACCTGGTTAGTAAACAAATCTGATCCCCAGCTCTGCAATGAGACATTATGAAAATATTCCAAGACTGCTTACTCTACAAATGCAATTGAGAGTATGTTCCGGAACAAAAGTTGATATAAGACCTGCAGAGAGACCATGGACAACTTTTTCCAAACATAATGTTAAGTATAGTGAAGATAAAACATATATTTTTTGTTTCTGACTAAATAGAAAAATTCTTAATATTTCTCTATTGTCTGGCTTCAATACTGAGATATATTGAGTATATAACATATGAGATATGTTAAATGCATATCTGCTGATCCAAAATGACTGTCTTCAAAAAAAAAATGGAAGTAATATTTTGTCAATTATATTTTAAGAATCTACAGATGATCACATGCTATTTTATATCAATTAATATATAATAATGCATAAATGAAAGGCTCAATGGAGAAATTAATGAATTTTAATATATTTCTATTATTATTATATATATTATATATTGGGTTGGCCAAAAGTTTGTTCCATAACATGGAAAATCTTGAAAGAACTTTTTGGCCAACTCTATATTATAGAAAGAAATCTATGACCCACAGTCATCCATGTCCTGTTCAATCCCTTCAAGTTGATTATATCTGGGACCTGTAACTTCACTCTAACCAACAGAATATTGTAAAGGTAATGGAATAATACTTGAGTGATTGCATTCCATTATATTAAATTTTCAAAAGGGATTTTGTAGACACAAGATCCTAATAAGTTTATGTTAATTAAAAGGGAGGTCATCTTGGGTAGGCCTGATCTAATCATGTTAGCCATTTAAAAGTGTCTAGAGGTCAAAAACAGGAGAAGAAACTAAAAGCAACACAGATGTTCTCTTTCTGGCCATGAAGATACTAACAGCCTTGTTGTAAATTGCCTGTTGAGAGAGGTGGCCTCTTGGAACTGAAGCCTCAGTTCTACCACTGTGAGCAAGTAAATAATATCAGCAATCATGTAATCTTAAGAGAGATCCCAGGAAATCACATGAGACATTTCAACTGCCATGAGAGACCCTGAACAGAGGAACTGATTAAGCCGTGTTTGAACTTCTTAGTCATGAAAGCTGTGAGATAATAAATGTACATTGCTTTAAGATGCTATCAGATTAGATCAGATTAGTCGCTCAGTCGTGTCCGACTCTTTGCAACCTCATGAATCACAGCACGCTAGGCCTCCCTGTCCATCACCAACTCCCGGAGTTCATTCAGACTCACGTCCATCGAGTCAGTGATGCCATCCAGCCATCTCATCCTCTGTCGTCCCCTTTTCCTCCTGCCCCCAATCCCTCCCAGCATCAGAGTCTTTTCAAATGAGTCAGTTCTTAGTATGAGGTGGCCAAAGTACTGGAGTTTCAGTTTTAGCATCATTCCTTCCAAAGAAATCCCAGGGCTGATCTCCTTCAGAACGGACTGGTTGGATCTCCTTGCAGTCCAAGGGACTCTCAAGAGTCTTCTCCAACACCACAGTTCAAAAGCATCAATTCTTCAGTGCTCAGTCTTCTTCATAGTCCAACTCTCACATCTATACATGACCACTGGAAAAACCATAGCCTTGACTAGATGGACCTTTGTTGGCAAAGTAATGTCTGTGCTTTTGAATATGCTATCTAGGTTGGTCATAACTTTCCTTCCAAGGAGTAAGCGTCTTTTAATTTCATGGCTGCAGTCACCATCTGCAGTGATTTTGAAGCCCAGAAAAACAAAGTCTGACACTGTTTCCACTGTTTCCCCATCTATTTCCCATGAAGAGATGGGACTGGATGCCATGATCTTCGTTTTCTGAATGTTGAGCTTTAAGCCAACTTTTTCACTCTCCACTTTCACTTTCATCAAGAGGCTTTTTAGTTCTTCTTCACTTTCTGCCATAAGGGTGGTATCATCTGCATATCTGAGGGTATTGATATTTCTCCCAGCAATCTTGATCCAGTTTGTGTTTCTTCCAGTCCAGCATTTCTCATATAAGTTAAACAAACAGGGTGACAATATACAGCCTTGACGTACTCCTTTTCCTATTTGGAACCAGTCTGTTGTTCCATGTCCAGTTCTAACTGTTGCTTCCTGACTTGCATACAAATTTCTCAAGAGGCAGCTTGTGCTTATTTGTTGTGCAGTGTATGATAGATGTTTTAAAGGACTTAATGTATATAGTGGATTTTTATGACTACTGAAATAACCATATTTTAAAATATTTTTGAAGATGTTGCCCTCAGTGTGATGATATTTTATTTCAGGCTTTTACATAAAGTTTCACAAGTGAGTATAGTCTGTAGTATTTTTTAATGGATAGAACATGCATATATTAGAGATGGACAGAGCTCTCAATAAATCTGATAAGCATTTTACTTGTATTACCTATTGCCATGTTTATATTTCCTTTGCAGCAAGAGACAAGGTTTGCTGTCATTTGCCCAAGAGTAATAGCCTACTATTTTTTTTTTTTTATTCATAAGAAAAACATAAGATTTAACATTGATTTCAGAAGATAGTTAACTTCTCATTCTTTTCTTTTTGGGGCTTTACATTTTTGTCCATGTGAATATATAGTCTAATAATTCTTTCAACTTAGACTATGCTTGATAAATCTCTTGACTTTCTGAATGCTAAAAAAAAGATATTTATTTTACCCTGCCACTTGAATGCTCATTTAGCCATTGGCAGTTAGGTTCAAAATGACTGATGATAGAGGGCAGGTAGGAACATTTTTTTCTGTTTTCTTTATAGATATATTTCAAGCACTTGGAACCATGACTGAAAAATAACAGTTGCCCCATTAAATTTTTTGATGATGGAGTGACTATTTCATACTTGCTTTTTAAGAGCCTTATGCATGATTTGACTATCTTTATTCTTTTACCATGTTCTCCATTTAGCATGTGCATATGCATGTATTTACTTGTTTTTATTGTAGTTTCTCTTTTTAAGAAATACTTAGAGTTGTATGCCTAGGCCTTTGTATTCTTTCCATTCAGTACTTAGATATTATTGGATGGTATTTAATACTTTTCATATGAAACATAACTTTCTTTACCTATGGAGAACACTTCTTGTTGTTTCTTTGATAACATTATTTTTCCTCTTTGCTGTCATTGTTGTAGCTTATATTTATATCTTCTATTTTAATGTCCCCTTCATATTTTAATGTCTTTGTCCTCTATTCTACTACTTTTTAAAAAATTCTAGCTCATTATTTCTAATAACATTCATTCTGCTATTAAGCCCATATACATTTAGTTTTATTGCTATGATTATTAGATATTTTTCAAGTAATTCTAGTGGTCCCATCTTATGTTCGGTTTGAACTATTTTAGTTTTTAAGATGAGGTGTCTACTACACACATTGTCTATTAACACATACTATTTATCAATGTTTATCAATGTAACACATACTATTTATCAATATTTCTCACAAAGTGAAAGTGGAGAGTGAAAAAGTTGGCTTAAAGCTCAACATTCAGAAAACGAAGATCATGGCATCTGGTCCCATTACTTCATGGGAAATAGATGGGGAAACAGTGGAAACGGTGTCAGACTTTATTTTTTGGGCTCCAAAATCACTGCAGATGGTGACTGCAGCCATGAAATTAAAAGATGCTTACTCCTTGGAAGGAAAGTTATGGTCATAGCTATAGGACCTAGATAGCATATTCAAAAGCAGAGACATTACTTTGCCAACAAAGGTCCGTCTAGTCAAGGCTATGGTTTTTCCTGTGGTCGTGTATGGATGTGAGAGTTGGACTGTGAAGAAAGCTGAATGGCAAAGAATTGATGCTTTTGAACTGTGGTGTTGGAGAAGACTCTTGAGAGTCCCTTGGACTGCAAGGAGATCCAACTAGTCCATTCTGAAGGAGATCAGCCCTGGGTGTTCTTTGGAAGGAATGATGCTAAAGCTGAAACTCCAGTACTTTGGCCACCTCATGCGAAGAGTTGACTCATTGGAAAAGACACTGATGCTGGGAGGGATTGGGGGCAGGAGGAGAAGGGGATGACAGAGGATGAGATGGCTGGATGACATCACTGACTTGATGGACGTGAGTCTGAGTGAACTCCGGGAGTTGGTGATGAATTGCGTGTTGCGATTCATGGGGTCGCAAAGAATCTGGACACGACTAAGTGAGCGACTGAATTTGAACTGAACTGATTTATCAATGTTAATTCAACAATTATATATTGATGAACCACTACATTTCAGCCTTTCCTAGCACTTTAAGTTACTGTGATCCACTAGAAAAAATCATTCTAATATTTGCATTATGCAGCTTAATTTTACTGAGGAAATATTATTTTTTTTAAAAATCTTATGAGTTTGTGCATGTATGAGAGACACAGAGAGAGGGACACACACATACACAGATGTTTGAAGGAAATATTGTTAAGTAATAAGGAAAAAAATAGATGTGATCCTTGAGGAAGAACCAGAGAAAGTGAAAAAGCAAGTCATGTAAAATTAGACAAGAGATTTTTGAGGAGGAGGAACAGTGTGTAAAAAAGTCTTTTTGGTGTATTTAGCATTAATGATCTTGTATAGAAACTGTTAATAACATTTTCCTCTTGGTATACCTGTTAGCTATTTCTGAGTTAATAGTTTATTTACATACATGATGACTTAAAACAGCAATTGTCTTTTGTTTCTCATGAATTAGATTATTCGACTGATTTGAGTGAGGCTCAGCTTACCACGTCTAACATTATGTGTTTGAGAAGAGCTGGTGGATTAGTTAGAGCCTGGTTACATTAAGATATTTTCATCTGGGATATTTCCCTGTGTTCGTCCTGATCCTACTTTAGTGTACTCTGGTTATCTTCATGGTAGTGGCACAGTTTTAAGAGAGAAAGTAAAAATAAGTATTCTCAAGACTCTAAGTGTATCAAATGTGCTACTCTCTCATTAGGCAAAGTAAGTTACATGGCTGCACCCAAAGTCAATGTGGAAACATGATACAAAATTATAGAAGGACATACATACAGGGAAACTCCTTAATTAGGGCCAATAATGCAATCAAACATAATCTGTTAATTTGTCAAATAGAACTTTTCTCAACTATCATTTACTGGGTCATTCTAGGCTTTTTTTATCTCAGATTGCTTGGACACCAATGTGTAGATGCTGGTTTGGGGTATCATAGTAAAACTGTTAATTATAGAGAAAACATGCTTCTTTAAAATATGAATGAATCCCACATCTTGAGTTCATTTTTGAAAATACTTTTCAAAGTTTTCCAGTTTTAGCTGATGGACTAGCTTATATTAGACTGGCTTTTCTGTTAAAAATTATAAATATAGACAAAATGTGCAAAATACTTTTACAAGTTTTGGAAGACAGTCAATAGAAGGAGGATCTGTGCAGCTACAAACATTAAGAAAGCATATAAAGCATGTGAAATAAGCCATGCTTACATTTTTTCCCTGAGGGTAGGTTTCTTTTTCCCTAAATTATTTTGCATAGAAATAGAATATAAGCTAGACGTAACAGTATTACTGGCTTGAGATAGATATTGGACCTCTGGGTGGCCAAAGACACTTTGGAAGGAGAAGGACCATGCCTAGGAAATGAGTGCATAGGAGTTAGAACTACACCTTATAAGTAAGAGGAAAACTAAAATAAACCAAATTCAGGAAAATGTTGAGGATGAAAATGTTTTCGCAGATTTAAGCAAAGACTGATTATTTTGTAGTCATTATAAGTAGTCATCAGAACTTGTTGTTTAATCCATCACTAGAAACTCAGTGAACACACATCACAAGCAAACCAATCAGTGTTAGCCTCTCACTTAGGACAGTCAGCTAATCAAGAGCAGATGATTCCAATAAAGGTATTTCAGCTTAGAAAGTGAAGTTGCTCAGTCACCCGACTCTTTGCAACCCCATGGACTGTAGCTTTTCAGGCTCCTTCCTCCTTGGAATTTTTCTGGCAAGAGTACTGGAGTGGGTTGCCATTTCCTTCTCTAAGGGATCTTCCCAACCCAGGGATGGAACGCAGGTCTCCAGCATTGCAGGGAGACACTTTACCATCTGAACCACCAGGGAAGCCCAGTTTGGTAAGTAATAAATAGCCTGCTTCTGAGTAATCACATTTTTACATTTGATGTGAGTCTACTCATGCCTCTGAAAGCCTCAGTTCAGTTCAGTTCAGTCGGTCAGTTGTGTCCAACTCTTTGCAACCTCATGAATTGCAGCACACCAGGCTTCCCTGTCCATCACCAACTCCCGGAGTTCACTCAAACTCACATCCATCAAGTCGGTGATGCCATGCAACCATCTCATCCTCTGTCATCCCCTTCTCCTCCTGCCCCCAATCCCTCCCAGCATCAGAATCTTTTCCAATGAATCAACACTTCGCATGAGGTGGCCAAAGTATTGGAGTTTCAGCTTTAGCATCAGTCCTTCCAAAGAACACCCAGGACTGATCTCTTTCAGAATGGACTGGTTGGATCTCCTTGCAGTCCAAGGGACTCTCAAGAGTCTTCTCCAACACCACAGTTCAAAAGCATCATGAGATACGCTGGGCTGGAAGAAGCACAAGCTGGAATCAAGACTGTTGGGAGAAATATTAATAACCTCAGATATGCAGATGACACCACCCTTATGGCAGAAAGTGAAGAGGAACTAAAAAGCCTCTTGATGAAAGTGAAAGAGGAGAGTGAAAAAGTTGGCTTAAAGCTCAACATTCAGAAAACTAAGATTATGGCATCTTGTCCCATCACTTCATGGGAATTAGATGGGGAAACAGTGGAAACAGTGTCAGACTTTATTTTTTGGGGCTCCAAAATCACTACAGATGGTGACTGCAGCCATGAAATTAAAAGACGCTTACTCCTTGGAAGGAAAGTTATGACCAACCTAGATAGCATATTGAAAAGCAGAGACATTATTTTGCCAACAAATGTCTGTCTAGTCAAGGCTATGCTTTTTCCAATGGTCATGTATGGATGTGAGAGTTGGACTGTGAAGAAAGCTGAGCGCTGAAGAATTGATGCTTTTGAACTGTGGTGTTGGAGAAGACTCTTGAGAGACTACCAGTCCATAAATGATTCTCTCAGATTTATTTGTAAAGAATGTGCCTAACAAACAAAATTCTCCCTTAATATAGTAAACAATAATTTGAACTTTGTGTTTTTAATTCAGATTATCAGTGGTGGCATCATGGTCCTCTGACAATAGAACCAAGCCAAGAGAGTACCAGCATGATCCACTATTTACCTGGCAGGAGAAAAATTAACCTTGCATTAAAAATAATATCACCCAGATCTTCTAAAATGTTTTTATCCACAATAGCTGGGATACTATTGAAAATGCAAAGGCCTGAAGAAATCTATGACTAGATGATTGAAAAACAATACAAAAGACTGGAAACAGATCCTTGGTTGATGCATAGAGAAATCAAACAATTAATTTTAAAATATTGATAATATATTTCAGAAAAGACAAAAAACAAATTTTAAAGGTGAAGCTTTTAAATAGAATTTCAATCTACAAAAAATTATTGAAAGAACATTTAAAAACTTAAAACACACAATATTTGAAATTAAAAACTTTCTAGATGAAATGTGCAGTCTGGAAACTAAAGTTAGAATAAACTTGAAGACACCTATTATAATAGAATAACTGTAATAGCGAAAGATTGGTAAATTGTTTGATGATATCTACTAAAATTAAATAAAGTAATTCCACGTATACCTGTGGCAGATTCATTTTTTTTTTTCTCAGTGGCAGATTCATTTTGATATTTGGCAAAACTAATACAATTTTGTAAAGTTTAAAAATAAAATAAAATTAAAAATAAATAAATAAATAAAGTAATTCCATTTCTAGGTACACACCTAAAAAAATGAGTGAGTATCCAACAAAATATATACCTTAAAACATTCATAGCAGCTTTATTTATAATTTATGTGCAGTGCTAAGTTGCTTTTTTGGGCTCCAAAATCACTGCAGATGATGATTGCAGCCATGAAATTAAAAGACGCTTACTCCTTGAAAGGAAAGTTATGACCAACCTAGATAGCATATTCAAAAGTAGAGTGAAGTAAGCCAGAAAGAAAAACGCCAATACAGTATATTAACTCATACATACGGAATTTAGAAAGATGGTAACAACAACCCTGTATGCGAGACAGCAAAAGAGATACAGATGTATAGAACAGTCTTTTGGACTCTGTGGGAGAGGGAGGAGGGGATGATTTGGGAGAATGGCATTAAAACATGTATAATATCATAAAAAAGTAAAATAAAGATATAGTATCAAAAAAAAAAAGTAGAGACATTACTTTGCCAACAAAGGTCTGTCTAGTCAAGGCTATGGTTTTTCCAGTGGTCATGTATGAACGGGAGAGTTGGACTGTGAAGAAAGCTGAGTGCTGAAGAATTGATGCTTTTGAATTGTGGTGTTGGAGAAAACTCTTGAGAGTCCCTTGGACTGCAAGGAGATCCAACCAGTCCATTCTAAAGGAGATCAGTCCTGGGTGTTCTTTGGAAGGAATGATGCTAAAGCTGAAACTCCAGTACTTTGGCCACCTCATGCTAAGAGTTAACTCATTGGAAAAGACTCTGATGCTGGGAGGAATTGAGGGCAGGAGGAGAAGGGGACGACAGTGGATGAGATGGCTGGATGGCATCACCGACTTGATGGACATGAGTTTCAGTGAACTCCGGGAGTTGGTGATGGACAGGGAAGCCTGGTGTGCTGCAATTCATGGGGTTGCAAAGAGTCGGACACGACTGAGCGACTGAACTGAACTGAAGTCGCTTCAGTCATGTCCGACTTTTTGCAGCCCCATGGATTGTAGCCGGCCAAGCTCCTTTGCCCATGAGATTCTCCAGGCAAGAATACTGGAGTGGGTTGCCATGCCCTTCTCCAATTTATTTATAATTGAAAAAATATAGGAAAAAATCCAAATATTCATTATCAGTGTAATAGGTAAATAAGTTGTGGTAAGCTGCAAAAGCAGTTTATATATTACATAAAATGAAAAATATGAACTACTGCAAAGTACCAAAATTCAAATATGTTAAATAAAACAGAGTACACACATTTTGGTTTTACTTATATTACATTTAAAAACAGAATTAATGTATGATGAAAAGTGACATGTATTAAAGAAGGAAAAAATGGAGTCACATGACTGCTGCTAAATTCATTCCAAAGTCTGAAACAAAGGTAGAAACACATATATAATCCTTCTTGTATGAAAAAAATGCAAAACAAAAACAAGAATTCTACAAAGGAAAGAGAATTAAAGTTACCAGCAAGAAACTAACCTTTTCTCTAACTTATTTTTTTTTTAGTGCTTAACCTCTTCTCTTCTAGGACCCAATAAAATGAGAATCAAAGGTACATCTAGATTATAATATTCTGAAAATAATCTATTTTACAATTTTATTTTACATATTTTCAGAATTTCCATTAAAGACTTTGGGTAATGCTGTTTTCTTCCTTAAAATGAATTCCTTGCAAATGGTCTTGAAGAATTCTGATTACAAACAGTGACCTAATTCTGAACAGTTGAGAAAGAGGTGATGTCCCAGGTAACATCTCAAAGGGACAGAAAATTAAGCAGCTATTTCCCATTATCACCCATCTTTTAGGTACAACAGTGATATTTCTTCACCATTGAAAGATCTAAGGTGATAATTAGATGGTAGGGTCTCTCTCCTTTTATCATAGACAGCATAGCCTATAGAGAGGACTGATTAAACCTTGTTGCCTATATTACTTCCAGCTATTAAAATGGCAAAGTATTTTCTGAAATGACTTATTATACATCTAGGTTTGGTAGATTCAATCATAAGCTTATTTGAACTTTATATGCATAAATTAGAAATGCTGATAGATGAAACTGTACCCTTAAAAGAATTTTACATTTTTTTCTATGAAAACTTAAAAAAAAAAGAAAATCAGGTACTGTAAATGAATGATACTTTAAAATAATTGGCATTGAAATAGTTACCATTCCAGTAGAGTCACTCTGACTATAGTTTTTCATAGTAGTTTTCGTCAGGATGTTTGCATTCTGTGTGCTAAGCTCATCCCTGTCTTAGCCACTCAGTCAAGTGTAACTGTAGGCTCTTCTGTCCAGGGAATTCTCTAGGCAAAAATACTGGAGTGGAACACCACTCCCTTCTTCAGGGGATCTTCCTGACCCAGGGATCATACCTGGGTCTCCTGCATGGCAGGTAGACTCTTTATCATCTGAGCACCAGGGAAGTCCCCTAGTCTGTCTATGATGATATTTAAATGAACATATACAAGGTTTTATGTTTTTTTAAATGTATATCCAGTAGAAATTAATGAAACAAAGATGAAGTATAACAGAATAGTCTGTATATTTTATTAAAAATTAAGAAAAAGAATTCTATTTTTATGTATATAAAGTATAAATCAATATTTTCAAAAAAATTTTGAAAAAGAGTTCTAAAATTTCCCTCTAAATATGATATTTTACACTTAAATATTTAGAAGCAATGAGGATAACTTTTGGGGCTGTTTTATTTTATTTTATTTTTTTTTGAAGATTTTAAATTTTATTTTATTTTTAAACTTTACATAATCCGCCACAGGTATACATGTGTTCCCCATCCTGAACCCTTCTCCCTCCTCCCTCTCCACACCATCCCTCTGGGTTGTCCCAGTGCACCAGCCCCAAGCATCCAGTATCGTGCTTCGAACCTGGACTGGCAACTCATTTCATACATGATATTTTACATGTTTCAATGCCATTCTCCCAAATCTTCCCACCCTCTCCCTCTCCCACAGAGTCCATAAGACTGTTCTATACATCAGTGTCTCTTTTGCTGTCTCGTACACAGGGTTATAGTTACCATCTTTCTAAATTCCATATATATGCGTTAGTATACTGTATTGGTGTTTTTCTTTCTGGCTTACTTCACTCTGTATAATAGGCTCCAGTTTCATCCACCTCATTAGAACTGATTCAAATGTATTCTTTTTAATGGCTGAGTAATACTCCATTGTGTATATGTTCCACGGCTTTCTTATCCATTCATCTGCTGATGGACATCTAGGTTGCTTCCATGTCCTGGCTATTATAAACAGTGCTGTGATGAACATTGGGGTACTCGTGTCTCTTTCCCTTCTGGTTTCCTCAGTGTGTATGCCCAGCAGTGGGATTGCTGGATCATAAGGCAGGTCTATTTCCAGTTTTTTAAGGAATCTCCACACTATTCTCCATAGTGGCTGTACTAATTTGCATTCCCACCAACAGTGTAAGAGGGTTCCCTTTTCTCCACACCCTCTCCAGCATTTATTGCTTGTAGACTTTTGGATAGCAGCCATTCTGACTGGTGTGAAATGGTACCTCATAGTGGTTTTGATTTGCATTTCTCTGATAATGAGTGATGTTGAGCATCTTGTCATGTGTTTGTTAGCCATCTGTATGTCTTCTTTGGAGAAATGTCTATTTAGTTCTTTGGCCCATTTTTTGATTGGGTCATTTATTTTTCTGGAGTTGAGCTGTAGGAGTTGCTTGTATATTCTCGAGATTAGTTGTTTGTCAGTTGCTTCATTTGCTATTATCTTCTCCCATTCTGAAGGCTGTCTTTTCACCTTGCTAATAGTTTCCTTTGATGTGCAGAAGCTTTTAAGGTTAATTAGGTCCCATTTGTTTATTTTTGCTTTTATTTCCAATATTCTGGGAGGTGGGTCATAGAGGATCCTGCTGTGATGTATGTCAGAGAGTGTTTTGCCTATGTTCTCCTCTAGGAGTTTTATAGTTTCTGGTCTTACGTTTAGATCTTTAATCCATTTTGAGTTTATTTTTGTGTATGGTGTTAGAAAGTGTTCTAGTTTCATTCTTTTACAAGTGGTTGACCAGTTTTCCCAGCACCACTTGTTAAAGAGATTGTCTTTAATCCATTGTATATTCTTGCCTCCTTTGTCAAAGATAAGCTGTCCATATGTGCGTGGATTTATCTCTGGGCTTTCTATTTTGTTCCATTGATCTATATTTCTGTCTTTGTGCCAGTACCATACTGTCTTGATAACTGTGGCTTTGTAGTAGAGCCTGAAGTCAGGTAGGTTGATTCCTCCAGTTCCATTCTTCTTTCTCAAGATCGCTTTGGCTATTCGAGGTTTTTTGTTTTTCCATACAAATTGTGAAATTATTTGTTCTAGCTCTGTGAAGAATACTGTTGGTAGCTTGATAGGGATTGCATTGAATCTATAAATTGCTTTGGGTAGTATACTCATTTTCACTATATTGATTCTTCCAATCCATGAACATGGTATATTTCTCCATCTGTTAGTGTCCTCTTTGATTTCTTTCACCAGTGTTTTATAGTTTTCTATATATAGGTCTTTAGATTCTTTAGGTAGATATATTCCTAAGTATTTTATTCTTTCCGTTGCAATGGTGAATGGAATTGTTTCCTTAATTTCTCTTTCTGTTTTCTCATTATCAGTGTATAGGAATGCAAGGGATTTCTGTGTATTGATTTTATATCCTGCAACTTTACTATAGTCATTGATTAGTTATAGTAATTTTCTGGTGGAGTCTTTAGGGTTTTCTATGTAGAGGAGCATGACATCTGCAAACAGTGAGAGCTTTACTTCTTCTTTTCCAATTTGGATTCCTTTTATTTCTTTTTCTGTTCTGATTGCTGTGGCCAAAACTTCCAAAACTATGTTGAATAGTAATGGTGAAAGTGGGCACCCTTGTCTTGTTCCTGACTTTAGAGGAAATGCTTTCAATTTTTCACCATTGAGGATAATGTTTGCTGTGGGTTTGTCATATATAGCTTTGATTATGTTGAGGTTATGTTCCTTCTATTCCTGCTTTCTGGAGAGTTTTTATCATAAATGGATGTTGAATTTTGTCAAAGGCTTTCTCTGCATCTATTGAGATAATCATATGGTTTTTATTTTTCAATTTGTTAATGTGGTGTATTACATTGATTGATTTGCGGATATTGAAGAATCCTTGCATCCCTGGGATAAAGCCCACTTGGTCATGGTGTATGATCTTTTTAATGTGTTGTTGGATTCTGATTGCTAGGATTTTGTTAAGGATTTTTGCATCTATGTTCATCAGTGATATTGGCCTGTAGTTTTCTTTTTTTGTGGGATCTTTGTCAGGTTTTGGTATTAGGGTGATGGTGGCCTCATAGAATGAGTTTGGAAGTTTACCATCCTCTGCAATTTTCTGGAAGAGTTTGAGCAGGATAGGTGTTAGCTCTTCTCTAAATTTTTGGTAGAATTCAGCTGTGAAGCCGTCTGGACCTGGGCTTTTGTTTGCTGGAAGATTTTTTATTACAGTTTCAATTTCCGTGCTTGTGATGGGTCTGTTAAGATTTTCTATTTCTTCCTGATCGAGTTTTGGAAAGTTGTACTTTTCTAAGAATTTGTCCATTTCTTCCTCGTTGTCCATTTTATTGTCATATAATTGTTGATAGTAGTCTCTTATGATCCTTTGTATTTCTGTGTTGTCTGTTGTGATCTCTCCATTTTCATTTCTAATTTTATTGATTTGATTTTTCTCCCTTTGTTTCTTGATGAGTCTGGCTAATGGTTTCTCAATTTTATTTATCCTTTCAAAGAACCATCTTTTGTCTTTGTTGATTTTTGCTATGGTCTCTTTTGTTTCTTTTGCATTTATTTCTGCTCTAATTTTTAAGATTTCTTTCCTTCTACTAACCCTGGGGTTCTTCATTTCTTCCTTTTCTAATTGCTTTAGGTGTAGAGTTAGGTTATTTATTTGACTTTTTTCTTGTTTCTTGAGGTATGCCTGTATTGCTATGAACTTTCCCCTTAGGACTGCTTTTACCGTGTCCCACAGGTTTTGGGTTGTTGTGTTTTCATTTTCATTCGTTTCTATGCAAATTTTGATTTCTTTTTTGATTTCTTCTGTGATTTGTTGGTTATTCAGCAGCGTGTTGTTCAGCCTCCATATGTTGGAATTTTTAATAGTTTTTCTCCTGTAATTGAGATCTAATCTTACTGCATTGTGGTCAGAAAAGATGCTTGGAATGATTTCTATTTTTTTGAATTTACCAAGGCTAGCTTTATGGCCCAGGATGTGATCTATCCTGGAGAAGGTTCCATGTGTGCTTGAGAAGAAGGTGAAATTCATTGTTTTGGGATGAAATGTCCTATAGATATCAATTAGGTCTAACTGGTCTATTGTATCATTTAAAGTTTGTGTTTCCTTGTTAATTTTCTCTTTAGTTGATCTATCCATAGGTGTGAGTGGGGTATTAAAGTCTCCCACTATTATTGTGTTATTGTTAATTTCTTCTTTCATACTTGTTAGCATTTGTCTTACATACTGCGGTGCTCCCGTGTTGGGTGCATATATATTTATAATTGTTTTATCTTCTTCTTGGATTGATCCTTTGATCATTATGTAGTGACCATTTTTGTCTCTTTTCATAGTCTTTGTTTTAAAGTCTATTTTATCTGATATGAGTATTGCTACTCCTGCTTTCTTTTGGTCCCTATTTGCATGGAAAATCTTTTTCCAGCCCTTCACTTTCAGTCTGTATGTGTCCCCTGTTTTGAGGTGGGTCTCTTGTAGACAACATATGTAGGGGTCTTGTTTTTGTATCCATTCAGCCAGTCTTTGTCTTTTGGTTGGGGCATTCAACCCATTTATGTTTAAGGTAATTACTGATAAGTATGACCGCGTTGCCATTTACTTTATTGTTTTGGGTTTGAATTTATACACAATATTTGTGTTTCCTGTCTAGAGAATATCCTTTAGTATTTGTTGGAGAGCTGGTTTGGTGGTGCAGAATTCTCTCAGCTTTTGCTTGTCTGAAAAGCTTTTGATTTCTCCTTCATACTATAATGAGATCCTTGCTGGGTACAATAATCTGGGCTGTAGGTTATTTTCTTTCATCATTTTAAGCATGTCTTGCCATTCCCTCCTGGCTTGAAGAGTTTCTATTGAAAGATCAGCTGTTATCCTTATGGGTATTCCCTTGTGTGTTATTTGTTGTTTTTCCCTTGCTGCTTTTAATATTTGTTCTTTGTGTTTGATCTTTGTTAATTTGATTACTGTGTGTCTTGGGGTGTTTCGCCTTGGGTTTATCCTGTTTGGGACTCTCTGGGTTTCTTGGACTTCGGTGATTATTTCCTTCCCCATTTTAGGGAAGTTTTCAACTATTAACTCCTCAAGTATTTTCTCATGGTCTTTCTTTTTGTCTTCTTCTTCTGGGACCCCTATGATTCGAATGTTGTAGTGTTTAATACTGTCCTGGAGGTCTCTGAGATTGTCCTCATTTCTTTTAATTCGTTTTTCTTTTATCCTCTCTGATTCATTTATTTCTACCATTCTATCTTCTAATTCACTAATCCTATCTTCTGCCTCTGTTATTCTACTATTTGTTGCCTCCAGAGTGTTTTTAATTTCACTTATTGCATTATTCATTATATATTGACTCTTTTTTATTTCTTCTAAGTCCTTGTTAAACCTTTCTTGCATCTTCTCAATCCTTGCCTCCAGGCTATTTATCTGTGATTCCATTTTAATTTCAAGATTTTGGATCAATTTCACTATCATTATTCGGAATTCTTTATCAGGTAGATTCCCTATCTCTTCCTCTTTGGTTTGGTTTGGTGGGCATTTATCCTGTTCCTTTATCTGCTGGCTATTCCTCTGTCTCTTCATCTTGTTTAAATTGCTGAGTTTGGGGTGTCCTTTCTGTATTCTGGCAGTTTGTGGAGTTCTCTTTATTGTGGCGTTTCCTCGCTGTGTGTGGGTTTGTACAGGTGGCTTGTCAAGGTTTCCTGGTTAGGGAAGCTTGTGTCGATGTTCTGGTGGATGGAGCTGTATTTCTTCTCTCTGGAGTGTAATGAAATGTCCAGTAATGAGTTATGAGATGTCTATGGTTTTGGGGTGACTTTGGGCAGCCTGTATCTTGAAGCTCAGGGCTGTGTTCCTTTGTTGCTGGAGAATTTCCTTGGTATGTCTTGCCCTGGAACTTGTTGGCCCTTGTGTGGTGCTTGGTTTCAGTGTCGGTATGGAGGTGTTTGATGAGCTCCTTTCAATTAATGTTCCTTGGAGTCAGGAGTTCCCTGGAGTCAGGGTTTGGACTTAAGCCTCCTACTTCCAGTTATCGGTCTTATTTTTACAGTAGTTTCAAAACTTCTCCTTCTATACAGCACCACTGATAAAACATCTATGTTAAAGATGAAAAGTTTCTCTACTGTGAGGGTCACTCAGAGAGGTTCACAGCGTTACATGGAGAAGAGAAGAGGGAGGAGGGAGTTAGAGGTGACCCAAATGAGATGAGGTGGAATCAATAGTGGAGAGAGTGGGCTAGCCAGTAGTCACTTCCTTATGTGCACTCCACAACTGGACCGCTCAGAGATGTTCATGGAGTTATACAGGGAAGAGAAGAAGGAGGCAGGAGACAGAGGTGGCCAGAAGGATAAAAGGGGGAAATGAAAAGGAGGGAGACAGATCCAGCCAGTAATCAGTTCCTTAAGTGTTCTCCACCGTCTGGAACACACAGAAATTCACAGAGTTGGGTAGAGTAGAGAGGGGTTAGGGAGGAGATACAGGTGACCTGGTGGAGAAAATGGAGAGTCCAAAGGGAGAGAGAGCAGTCAAGCCAGTAATCTCGTACACTAGTGAAAAATGGGTCCTGAAGATTGGGTTCTTAAAGGTACAAAATTGGTAACAAATACATAAAAGCAAAAATTAGAAATCTAGAGTAGAGTTTGGAATTTCAAAAATGCGATGTTAATGAAAAGAAGAAGGAAAAGAAAGAGAGAAAAAAAGAACAAAGAAAAACAAACAAGGTCGTGAAAATTATAAAGAAACTACAGGTACAAAAATTGATAACTAATACCAAAAAGCAAAAATTAAAAATCTAGAGTAGAGTTTGGAATTTCAAAAATACAACGTTAAAAAAAAAAAGAAGAAGAAAAATAAAGAGAGAAAACAAACAAACCAACAAAACAACGTCACAAAAATTATAAAGAAAATACAGGTACAAAATTGATAGCAAATACCAAAAAGCATAAATTAAAAATCTTGAGTAGAGTTTGGAATTGCAGATATATGATGTTATATAAAAGAAGAAGAGAAAGAAACAGAGGGAAAACAAAGTCACAGAAATTATGAAAAAAACTATAGGTACAAAATTGATAACATATATCAAAAGGCTAAAATTAAAAATCTAGAGTAGAGTTTGGAATTTCAAAAATACAATGTTAAAGAAAAGAAGAAAAAGAAAAAAGAAAAAAAAAAACACGGTCAAAAAATTATAAAATATATATATGAAGTTTGCTGAAGAAGAAAAAAAAAATAGGGTCTTTTTTTTTTTTTTCAAAGTAATCGTTATAAAAGTGAAAATTAAAGGACAATAGACGACTTAAAAAAATTTTTTTTAATTAAAAAAAAAAGAAAGATTGATCGTAAAAATAGTAAAAATATATCTAGGTCTTTCTCTGGTTTTGTTGTGAGTATTGTGGGTTCAGTTCATTTTTGGCAGTTCCTTAGTCCGACTTATATTTCTCAAGATCTATAGGCCCCTTCCTATGTAATCCGTAGTAACCACAGGGTTTTAATCTATGGCCTGTAGCTTCCAAGGCGTTTCCCTCTGTTATAGCTTCTTCTGTTTGCTGGTCTCTTCAGTGTCTGGTTCCCACCCTGACACAAAGGGGACGGTGGAGGACACTATTTTTTTTATTTTATTTAGGCTCACTTGTTCAGCCGCGCTGTGGGGAGGGAGGGAGGGATGCTGCAAACAGATAACACTGGCGTGCGCTCGCAGTGCCTCAGCCACACTGGGTCTGCCCCCGCTCGCGGCGCATGTAGCCTCCCTGCCCACACTGCTCTGGCTCTAGGTTGTTCCGCCAGGAACAATCAGAGGCCGGCCCTGGGCTGAGCTCCTAGGTCCAAGCCGCTCAGGTTCAGGCACTCGGGTAGTCCTCAGAGGCACAGACTCGGTTGGGCCTGCGTTTTGTGTTCTTCCCAGATCCGAGCAGCTCAGGTGATGAGGTGTTTGGCAGGCGCCAGTGCTGCGACTTATCGCCTCCCCGCCACTCGGTTATCTGGGTGTAAAACCGGCGCACCTTCTCAGGCAGCTGTTGACCGTCCAGACCCCCAAGAAGTTTTAGTTAGCAAAGAAGCCTGCTTACAGTTTTATAGATAGTGTCTCTCTGGGGCTGCGATTGCCCCCTTCCGGCTCTGGCTGCCTGTCACCGGAGGGGGAAGGTCTGCAGCCGGCCATCTCTGTTCAGTCCTTTGTTCTGTGCGCGGGCCTGGCGGTGTCTTAGGTTAGGGCTGGCTTTTCGCGTGGTAGATATCCCACAGTCTGGTTTGCTAGCCCAAATTATTTCGCTCAGATAGCGCTCAGGACATTCGGCCCGATTCTTACTCTAAGGGACACAGACCGCGCCGCGCTTCCCTGCCCAGCCCCCGCTTGCTAATGCCGTGTGCAGGCGTCTGCGCTGCTTCTCCGCCGGGGGAGTTACCATAGGGCTCACAATCCGCGATTTTTAATTGTTTATTTTTTTTCCCCTCCCTTTTATGTTGCCCTCTGTGCTTCCAAAGCTCGGCACAGATTCGGCAGTGAGAAGGTTTCCTGGTGTTTGGAAACTTCTCTCTTTTTAAGACTCCCTTCCTTGGACGGAACTCCGTCCCTCCCTTTTTTGTCTCTTTTTTTGTCTTTTATATTTTTTCCTACCTCTTTTCGAAGAGTTGGGCTGCTTTTCTGGGTGCCTGATGTCCTCTGCCGGCATTCAGAAGTTGTTTTGTGGAATTTACTCGACGTTTAAATGCTCTTTTGATGAATTTGTGGGGGAGAAAGTGTTCTCCCCGTCCTACTCCTCCGCCATCTTGGCTCTTCCCTGGGGCTGTTTTAGTTGCATGCATGTGTTTGCATGAGACAACAATTGTTGGATGATTAATAAAAAAAGGTTTATAATTGCAGATAATGTCTGAATTAAAACAGAAGTACAAGAGTAAAATGACTAATAATTGTCTAAAGGATCAATTCCCATGAGAAAAAAAATACCTTTGAAATAGAAATTTGATATTTATGTTCCTTAAAAAGCTGAGAGACATTTATATTCATTGGTGATGCTATTCTCTTTACTTGGAAAGATTTCTTCATGTGACTTAAAAAAATCACCACTTAGAAGCTTTTTATTCTCATAGAAATTAAATTTATATTTGGTTATGGTAGATACACTGTAACATCAAGATTTCAAAAGACATGTTCAAGGGAATAGTCCCATCTCTTCACTAGTTCTAATTTACATGTAAAACCCCAGAAAAGCACCCATTTTAACTAATGCCTAAGAGCCAGATGTGTTAAGTAATTTTCAAATAAAATATGTAAATTCTTACAACTGATCATCTTATGATTGACCTGCTAGAAAAGGTGGTTTTCTTCTTCAAACTATTATTGAAAATGACTTGGGCTCATGGCTTATGATAACTCAATCTGATCAATTGAAAGTCAGGAACAATAAGACTCCATTCCCACCTCTGTTATCAAAGAGAATGTTTGATTCTTTACGAAATAAGAAGCTGAAATGGTCATGCCTTTGCACCAGATAGGCTCTTCCCACCAGGTGTGAAGAACTGACTCATCAGAAGAGACCCTGACATTGGGAACGATTGAGGGTGTGAGGAGAAGGGGGCGACAGAGAGTGAGGTGATTGGATGGCATCAATGGATATCAGTTTGAGAAAACTCCAGGAGACAGTGAAGGACAGCAGAGTCTAGCATGCTACAGTCCATGGGGTTGCAAAGAGTCAGACATGACTTTTAGTGAGTGAGCAGCAACATGGTGACGTCTGCCACTTAGGACTCCATCATATAGATGCAACCATAAAAGATCGAATACTAATCCCTTGATATAGTCATAAAAATGGCTGGTTCTTCCACTAAGCACTAATTCTGACCTCTCAGGATGAAGCTGGAGCCAATATTCGGAGAAGTCCCATCGGTATTGTATCCTGGTCCCTACCACAGGAGGGAGGGGACCAGTACTTAACAATCAGTACAAAATTCCTTTTAAGTTGGATCCAGCACTTTAAAAATCTTAGAATGTACTGAGAAACCTTTGTTTATTTTTTCATGATCTGTCAAATATCTTGACATTAACATTTATTAGAGGCTCCTTATGTAAGTAGCTTTACAAAAATATCATCATAGACTCAAACTTGAAAATAACACATTCAAGAAAATATAAAACCAGTTACCATATCATTGATATATTTGACACCATTTTATCAATTTGAATTAACTATAATTTTAATAATGAAAACCATTTCCTAGATGCCCTATTGTTCTGTCAGTTCGTCTTTAATGTATATTGATATATATAGATACATGTGTATATATGTTTATAGTTACATATAATATGTAGTATTCACTATTGACTCCTCTTTGTTTTTATAAATAAAGGAGACTTAGTTTCTAAAGAGGTAGGACAGATATTTCAAGAACACCTTCCTAAAAGAAAAATAAAATAGATTTTTGCAGCCAAGCAATGCTTTATTATTCCAGACAACACTTTGTATTGATCGTCTCCTATTTATTTCTAATTTTGTTGCCACTGATTGAGTTGAGCTCTAAATCTTGTGATGGCTTACATGCTGTTAGGATGCTGCATTGCTACCAGAAGAACAGGGTAGCAATGTTCTCATTTTAAACTCTAATTTAGTCTTATTTTCAGCAAATTAAGGCACCTGATACAGCATTTTAAAACTAAAAATGTTTTATTTTATGTCTTTCTTTACTCACCTTCACAGAAAACAGAGTGTATACAATCAATAGCAATTTGTGCATTACATACCCAGCATAGAAATTGTGAAGCAGATAAACACAGAACATTTTCAGCAACCTATCAATATACATGGCAGATAATGTGTGCCTATATGGATATATTTCAAGTTTTCTATGTTTAAAGTTGTCAGAAAAGCAAAATGTGATATGAAAAGGGTTGAAAACATACTAAAGATTTCCTTCTATCTTAGACCGTGAACACTCTCAGTGAAAGACTGCATCTGTGGTATATTTATTCATCAGTACACATTGAGGGTACTGATTTCTCATACTAGCAACTTTCAGAATATAAAAAATTGAGGTAGTAAAATTTATAAATAATATAATGATAAAGAAAAGGAATCTAGGAAGAAGACAGAATGCAGGCTATTGCTATAAGCATTTGAGTAAGGCTCCCTGCATAAAATGCAGTATAGGGTTTTTTTTGCTACAAGGAAACTCAACACAAAAAAGAAAACAAGTAGACTTTTATAATTACAGAAAATATAGTTAAATATATATTATAAAAACTTGTTTTACATTTTGCCTTCTGATCTGAAAATTACAAGTGCAGCATTGACTTTTCTCCTTTTAACTTTACTTCTTGTTTTCCTTTTATATGTCTTTATTAATCTTTTGTACAATTTTATCAAATGCTACTTCATTGAGGTTAGGGGTCAGAACTCAGCCATTTAATTTCATGAAAATTAGTAAAATAATGAATAGCAAAAGGGTAAATCAAAGATCAAGTTGTTAAGATTTGTTGGATTATAGAAAAAAACATGAGAATTCCAGAAAAACATCAACTTCTGCTTCATTGACTACACTAACACCTTTGTGTGGATCACAATAAACTGGAAAATTTTCAAAGACATGGGGATACAAGACCACCTAACTTGCCTCCTGCAAAATTTGTATGCAGGTCAAGAAACAACAGTTACAACCAGACATGGAACAATGGACTGGTTAAAAATTAGGAAAGGAGTACTACAAGGGTGTATATTGCCACCCTGCTTATTATATGCAGAGTACATCACATGAAATGCCAGACTAGATTAATCACAAGCTTAAATCAAGATTGCTTGGAGAAATATCAATAACCTCAGATATGCAGATGACAAGACCCAAATGGCATTAATGAAGAGGAACTAAAGAGCCTCTCAATGAAGGTGAAAGAGGAGAGTGAAAAATCTGGCTTAAATGTCAACCTTCAAAAAACTTGGGCTTCCCTGGTGGCTGAGCTGGTAAAGAATCTACCCGCAATGTGGGAGACCTGGGTTCAATCCCTGGGTTGGGAAGATCCCCTGGAGAAGGGAAAGGCTACCCACTCCAGTATTCTGGCCTGGAGAATTCCATGGAGGGTACATGGGGTTGCAAAGAGTCAGATACGATTGACCGACTTTCACTTCAAAAAACTAAGATCATGGTATCCAGTCCCATCACTTCATGCAAAATAGATGGGGAAACAAAGGAAACAGTGACAGCCTTTATTTTCTTAGGATCCAAAATCACTGTGGATGGTGAATGAAGCCATGAAATTAAAGACACTTGCTCCTTGGAAGAAAAGCTATGACAAACCTAGACTGCATATTAAAAAGCAGAGATATCACTTTGCTGAGAAAGATCTGTATATTCAAAGATGTGGTTTTTCCAGTAGTCATGTATGGATGTGAGAGTTGGACCCCAAGGAAGGCTTAGTGCTGAAGAATTGATGCTTTTGAGCTGTGGTGCTGGAGAAGACTCTTGAGAGTCCTTTGGACAGCAAGGAAATCAAACTAGCCAATCCTAAAGAGAGCAACCCTGCATATTTATTGGAAGGACTGATGCTGAAGCTTCAATAATTTGGCCATCTGATGTGAAGAGTTGACTCATTGGGAATGACCCTGATGCTAGGAAAGACTGAGGTCAGGATGAGAAGAGGATGGCAGAAGAAGAGATGGTTGGATGGCATCGCCAACTCAATGGACATGAGTTTGAGAAAACTCTGGGAGATAGTGAAGGACAGGTAAGCCTGGCATGCTGCAGTCCAAAGGGGTCGCAAAGAGTCAGACACGACTGAGTGACCGAACAACAGCAACAAAGCAAAACAATTATTAGACCAAATTTACATCTCTTGACAAACGAGACAGAGTCTCTTGATCTTTTTAAGGAAATTAAAACCCAACATAAGTTTGTTAAACATTTTTCTAATTATATTTAAAAAATGTCTGAAGCAAACAAAATTGTTCCACATTTACTACCCCAGAATATTGAAGAGCAAATAACTTTTGCCACAAAGGATAACACATGACACATGTCTTTCAGCAATAGGAGACTTCATAGCATTTTACATGACACTCTCATGTGGTTTTAGTCATCATGCCATATTATAGCTGTGGGAACTCGAGTGCAGAGAGGGCCAAAATCCAAAACTAATTTTTCTGTTACTCTTACTTTTAGCCCCAAATCTCACATTCACTTCCACCATTACTGTATTATCTTCTGTGTCCTATTGACTGATTCCAATGATAAAAACCTATGTGAATTTGCATGCCAACTAGTAACCCCTGGGATGCTGCTGCTGCTGCTAAGTCGCTTCAGTCATGTCTGACTCTGTGCGACCCCATAGACGGCAGCTAACCAGGCTCCCCCGTCCCTGGGATTCTCCAGGCAAGAACACTGGAGTGGGTTGCCATTTCCTTCTCCAATGCAGGAAAGTGAAGTCACTTAGTCATCTCCGACTCTTAGCGACCCCATGGACTGCAGCCTACCAGGCTCCTCCATCCATGGAATTTTCCAGGTAACAGCACTGGAGTGGGTTGCCATTTCCTTCTCCCAACCCTGGGGTGGGATGTAGGTAAAATATAGACATTCAGACATATTGTATGACTATCTTGGGCCATTTTCTAGACACAATTAGAAATTCAACTATAGATATTGTCAACAAGAGAAAAATGTCTGAAATATGTACAAATTTGTAAGTGAAATGAGACAAAGTAAATTGAGAAAAGTTTTCCAGAATTCAGTGCAATTTGTTTTTAAAGTATAAAATATGAATTTACATTTTGCATATATCTTATATTTTAGATGAAGAAAAGACACAATAATCTTATTTAACAACACAGATTGTTCTTGGATGTAACTATGCAACATAGCCATGTGTTCAAGTTACAGTTTCTGATAATTTATTTAGTCAAAAGAGAAAAGCATTTAGTGTCAGAAATGAATACTCAAGCATAGCTTTAAGCCTAATAACTCTCAATGAAATTAATGCATCGTTATATCCAGAACTGAGAAATACTCTTGGACCTTTGTTTAAAAATTTTCCAGCACATGTGTGTTAAAAAACAAAGCAAGTGTTCTTCTGATTTCTTATTCCTACAATATATACATTTACTAATACTAAAAGAATCAAGTTTAATACATGTATACTTCTGCCAAAAAAAGTAGAATTAATATAAGCAGAAAACTTGTTATCTTCTGTCATTTAAAAAAACTGGCTTCTATCAATCTTGGAAATATTTCTATTTTATGAAAAAAGATGTGATATTTGTTTTGCTTAGATGCATTATTGACTTCAAAATGACTCAGTTTTTAAACATAATACAGTATGTTTCATAATATGACATATCATGCTGCTGCTGCTGCTAAGTCACTTCAGTCGTGTCCGACTCTGTGCGACCCCATAGACCGCAGCCCACCAGGCTCCCCGGTCCCTGGGATTCTCCAAGCAAGAACACTGGAGTGGGTTGCCATTTCCTTCTCCAATGCGTGAAAGTGAAGTTGCTCAGTCGTAACCGACTCTTAGCGACCCCATGGACTGCAGCCCACCAGGCTCCTCTGTCCATGGGATTTTCCAGGCAAGAGTACTGGAGTGGGTTGCCATTGCCTTCTCCAATGACATATCATAAAAAGTCTAATTTTCAAATAAACTAACTTTACTTTATTTGTCTTCAGAAAAAAAAAAATTGAAAAATCACATAATTATCCACTTTTCTAGCACACATGCCAAACATGGCCTGTAGTACTTTTTGAGGGATGTGACAAATTTAATCACGTCTTTCTCTAGATGAGACACACCAACAGCCAAAAGGACCTGCATTATTCTAAAAGATGAGTGAAGCATTATGGTCTTTAAATCATCCTTTAAAAGATGAAAGACTTATCTACGTTTACACCTGTGCAATTAAATATTAAATGGTACAGAGAGTATTGCTAAACAAATGCAAATATTCAAAGTAAAATAAAATGATCAGTTTACATTAATCAGACTTAAAAAGTGTCAGATCTATTTGTGACAAGAATTTACACATTATTGTTGGTAGAATTGTGATTTTTATAGCTTATTTGGAAAGCTACCCTCAATTGTTCTCCTGGCTATATCCTATCAAAACAAAAGTAAGGCAAGTTTCCAGGATGTGTTGAAGAGTGGATTGTAGGGCTAAGACATGGAAATAGAGAATATGATCTTAAATAGAGAAAATGCTTTAATGATGGTATCATATATTCTCATGTGGCTACTAAAAGGGTTAAATGAGATCTATATTAGATGATTGATTCTATAAGGTCTTATTGAAAAAACAGACTCAGCATGTAATTGGATATAATCCCATATGCATTTGCTTATAATTATGTAATGATGGATAAATACATTTACAACGCATTCCAGGAGTGAAAAGAAGTAGACAGTGGTAATATTGATAGACAAAAAGTGAAGTGGCTAATGGATAGACAATAAAGAAAGGAAAATTAAGGAAGTAAACTGTACATTGAAAACTGCATAACCTAATCACATTTATGGAATTTTAAAATACATAGACTGTAAATTTATAAATGATCCAAAAGTTTAAGGTGTAATGTATAACTTTTTTTAAACTTTATTTTATTTTTAAACTTTACATAATTGTATTAGTTTTGCCAAATATCAAAATAACATTTTATGACTCAACATGAAATAGTTGACATTTTCAATTAAATTACCTTCATACACATATTGGGAGGCAAAAGGCATAATGGATGTCTGTATGTATAGCCAGTAAATAGTAAGGAAACCTACAAATAGTTCTTTTTTAAGACAGAGGAGGGAAAAAGAAAAATAATCCATTAACTCATTTATTAATCATACAATGAGGTCTGGCTCATAGAGAAAGCTGGAAACTACATTAGTTGAATGCTTATTATTTTTCAGACATTTTATTCAATATTCACTGGGCTTCTACCGTTTACTATGTGCCAAGTTCAGTGTTAGACATGTGGAATACAGCAGTCAACTGGATAGGCATAATCTCTATCCCGAAGGGAAGTGTAGGACACAGGAAATAAAACCAATAGACAAAAATGGTCACAAACATAAAGGCAATAACCATAGTTGCTGAGATTTATAATAAGTGGAAAGTTACATATGAAGTCAGAAAAGATTTACATAGGCCTGCAATCTTCAGGTACAAGGAGGAAGAGGCAAAATGTTTCAGGCATTCAGTTAAAGAGTTGTGATGGTCAGTTCTGTGTGTCAATTTGTTCAGGCTATTCAATCAAACACCAGTTATTTGACCACTCACTAATCTAAGTCTTGCTGTGAAATTATTTAGTACATGTGATTAACATCTACTATCAGTTTACTTTAAGGAGAATATCTTCAATTTTTTTCGGTGGGCCTGATCCAAGTAGTTGAAAGACCTTTATAGCAGAACTGAAGTTCCTTCTGCTAGGAAGAAACTCCACCTGTGAACTGAAGAGTCAGCACATGCCCAGGACTTTCCAGCCTGCCCTTCCCAGTGACCTGTCCGACAAGTTCTGGAATTGCCTAGCCAGTCTTCAGTCTTGTAAACCAATTATTTGCAATAAAAATGTGTATTTTATATATTTATCCTTATGATTCTGTTTCCCTGATAGAACCTTAATTGATATAGAAATGCAAAGGCTTTGATGTTAATAAATATTTTCAAGGAATTGAAATATTTTCAAGGATTTTCAAGGAATTGAAATATAGCACGAGACTGGAGCAGCGTGTAAAAGGGAGAGGGCTAAGGACTAGATGGGCCAATACCTCATTTTGTTAAATCTGCATGATGCTCTTGAAGTATTATAATTGCCATTTCAAAGAGGAAGAAAGTACACTTAGTGAAATTGCATAATCTTACCACAAATTAAATGTCAGGTAAACGATACAGAATGGGGATTTGAAGCCAGGTTTTTCTAGTTTCACAGCTCATGGTTTTCCTTATTTACTCTGTTACCTTCTCATTCATACTTAGGGGAAATAATAACATACCAATGATAGACTGAAATATAACCAATGTGGTTGGTTCATAAACCTAATCTTAAAGTTGGTTTCCAAACCTATATGTTTCTCCATCTCTATTTTTTTAAGGGTCATTTCGCTCTTGATTATTTCTATTATTTTTTAATGTCTATCATTTATCAAACTGTTTTCCTACCTATTATAAACTTATCATCTTAAGTGACCTCATCACCCAAATTGTTTTCTGTCCTCTGCTATGTTTCCGTGACTGTTTGAACTCCAGTGAACCTACAAATCTATATCCACTGCCAGCATAGCCTGAGCTTGTCTGCAACAAGAACAATGCCACCTGTGAAATCTTAAATTTTTCTCACTCTGAGTAGTATCTTTCTAGTTTTTTCTCTGTTATTTAGCCTCATCAAATGCCAAAGTCCTTGGCATTTTTAAGTGTCACTAATGCATCAATGCTTTCCAATTCTTATCTCTCTATATGCTGACTAGGCTTTACAAGACACATTTTTGTTTTGTCTTAGCATCCATCTCCTGTTCTGCCCAGGGAAGCATAATGGCAGGCCTGGAGCCACTTAAAAGTATGCACTCTCAGCTGTTGCTCCTGGGCTGCTGAACACCATTGCAGACAAATGACCCAACTCGAATCAAGACTGATTGGTAGAATTTTCTGCAGTGATGGAAATGTCCCATATCTGTGATGTCCAACAGAGAACACACTAGTCATTGGTAAGCAGTAGGTATGTGACTAGTGCACCTAAGGAACTGAATTATTTAGACACTGATGGCTACTGGCTGCTGTATTGGACAATACAGCTCTGCTGCTAAATCTCTTCAGTCATGTCCGACTCTGTGCGACCCCATAGACGGCAGCCCACCAGGCTCCCCCGTCCCTGGGATTCTCCAGGCAAGAACACTGGAGTGGGTTGCCATTTCCTTCTCCAATGCATGAAAGTGAAAAGGGAAAGTGAAGTCGCTCAGTCATGTCTGACTCTTAGCGACCCCATGGACTGCAGCCCACCAAGCTCCTCCGTCCATGGGATTTTCCAGGCAAGAGTACTGGAGTGGGTTGCCATTGCCTTCTCCAAATACAGCTCTAGACTGCTGTTATTATACATCTGTGGCTCCAAACTTAGATCGGCTTTCAATACAGCCCATAAATCTTGCTACTTCCCTTCTGAGCTTTCTCTCTCAGTCTTCACAACTGTAGCTCAGAGGTGGGCTTCCCTAAGTTCTTTCAACTTAACCTCGTTTCTTCCTCATTTTCAGTAAATGACTTAGACTTTTTAACACAACAAATGTTTCATTAAACTATTGCCACAAACACCATGAACTTACTTACAGACACAGTCATTTTTATCTATTTAGTCACACCAGATAGTGTCCTAAACATTCTTAAAAAAATAATTATCTCATATGTGGTTTGAGGCTCTTTGAACTTTTCTCACTTCAGCTAGTTCCCCTTTCCTCTGTATCTTTAACCTATTCCTTTATTCTGGATATTTCCCCTAATGTTCTAATATACTCGATTTTCCTGACAATTAACCTGAGAAAAACTTTTTTCACCCCAACCCATATTCTACTCTAACATTCTTTCTCATTTTTAAATGTAGTCAAAAACTTGCAAAATAAAACATTTGCCCCATAAATCAATATTTTTCAATCTCTGCACATTTAAATTTTGAACAAATCTCCAAAATTTACCTTAAAAAACTCCAAAACTCATAATCTTCTCATTCTACATTTCAGACTCTCCATCCTCTGTTGGTGCAGTGTTTCCTCAAGGCTCCTTTATTAGCTCACTCCTGCTCACTCTCAGCTTCCTCGTGCAATGTCAAATCATGATTCCCAGGTGAAGAAGAGAGATGCCCTACTCAAATCCGTTTCAGAGGCAGACTTTTAGCCCAACTGTGGGGAGTGCATTCATGAGATATGCTTCAGCTCCACTACCTCAGGATCTGCCTCAGCTGCAGAGAAGCACCTGTCTGAGGTCCTATCCTAGGCAGACCTGCCGAGCTCCCTACCAGGTAAGTTGAGGCTTTGTCAGGCCTGCAACACAGCACAGGTGCTGCTTCTACCCAGTCCTACTTCCTTCACAAACAGTTACAAGATAAAATGGAAGAGAAAAACATGTTGTAAAAACAATAAAAATATATGATGCCAAAGAATCAGTATTTTTTAAATGTGCCAGTTTTTATTTCTTTCATCAGTACCTTATAGTTTTCTGAGTACACATCTTTTTGCCTCTTTAGATAGATCTATTCCTAGGTATTGTATTATTTTTGTTGCAATGGTGAATGGGATTGTTTCCTTCATTTCTCTTTCTGATTTTTTGTTGTTAGTGTATAGGAATGCAAGAGATTTCTGAGCATTAATTTTGTATCCTGCAACTTTACCAAATTCATTGATTAGTTTTCTGGTGGCATCTTTAGGATTTTCTATGCACAGTATCTATGACATGTACTATGTACAGTATCGTGTCATCCGCAAATAGTGATAGTTTTACTTTTTTCCAATTGAAACTGTCATACAGAATGAAGTAAGTCAGTAAGAAAAACAAATATTAATATATTAATGTATAAATGTGTAATCTAGAAAAAATGGTACAGATGAACCTTTTTGCAAAGCAGAAATAGAGACACAAATATAGATAAAAATGTCTAGATACCAAAGAGGGAATGGGGAGTGGGCTGAATTGGGAGGTAGAGACTGGCATGTTTACACTGTGAGTGTGCTCAGTCACTTCAATCGCATCTGACTCTTTGCTACCCCATGGACTGTAGCTTGCCAGGCTCCTCTGTCTGTGGGTTTTCCAGGCAAGAATACTGGAGTGGGTTGCCATGCCCTCCTCCAGGGGATCTTCCTTACCCAGGGACTGAACTCCCATCTCTTGAGTGTCCTGCACTGCAGGTGGATTCTTTACTGCTGAGCCACTAGGGAAGCCCCATGCATACACTACTATGGATAAAATAGATAACTAATGAGAACCTACTGTACAGCACAGGGAAGTCTACCCAATGCTCTGTGTGACCTAATGGAAAGAAAAGCCAAAAAAGAGGGGATATATGTATGAATATAGCTGAATCACTTTGCTGTGCAGCAGAAACTAACACAACATTGTAAAGCAACTATATTCCAATATTTTTTTAATGTGCAAAATCTGTAAGAAAAATACTACTGAAAGTCTTATGAGTATATTCAAATAAATGGAAAGTCACCCTATGTGCACCGATAAGTTTACTGAACATCTTAAAGATATAAAGATGTATCTGATTAATTTATTTCTCTAATATATCTAATCATCTCTGGTACAGATATATCATATCCATTGATCCCAGAAACAACCTAAGTACAAAAGTACAGTTTACTTAAGAAAATATATGAATCTATCAAAATCAACACAGTCTCAAGGCAAAAATCTCTTACTTCACGGATTAATGTATTTTTATACATAATTTACCCTGGAGGAGGGCCCAGAAACCCACTCCAATGTTCTTGTCTGGAGAATCCCATTGACAGAGGAGCCTGGCAGGCTACAGTTCATTGACAAAGAGTCAGACATGACTGAAGCAACTTAGCACACACATCTATAATTTAACCCCAATACAAATGTCAACAACCAAAGTTAGGACTTTTCTAGAACAACAAATAGTAGTAGTGAAACTCCTATGGGAAAATAAACACTCAAGAAGTTAATACCTTAAAATAGGAGAGCCATAGCGGGTACTGGACAGTCTAGACATCACCATGTGCTATTACTGTCTGTATAGGATTATGGCTATACTATTGATTTGTATCTTGACCTCATATCCTAGGTTAACATGTTTAAATGCATTAGCCTTTGTAGATAATTTGGAATTATTTATATTAAAAAAGATCTGTGAATAGATTTAAATTTTCTTTACAATCTATATTTTTTTCTTTTTCTCACTGCACTGGCTTGAACTTCCAGTACAATGTTGAATAGCAGTGGTAACAGTGAACATCTTGTCTTCTTCCTGAACTTAGGAAAAGTATATTCTTTATTATGGTAAAGTCATTCTCTTTATTGTTTGCTAAGTATAATTGTCATAAATGAGTGTGGAATTTTTTTCAAATGTTTTTTCTTCATTAACTGAATGGCATTCATCTTTAATTATTAATATGGAGAATTACATTGATTTTTTAAATGATGAGCCTGTTTTGCATTCCTGGAATGAATCATCCTTGGTGGTAATGTTTTATCCCTTATACATGGTATTGAATTTAATAAGTTAATATTTTGGTGAGGATTTTTACATCTATTTTCTTAAGGTAAATTTGTCTGTAGTTACCTTTTATTTTAATGGTTCTGTCTGGTTTGGGTATTAAAAAAAATTGGCATTTTAGAGAAGTTGAGATTATTTAATTCCCTTCTATTTCTGGAAGCTATTTCTTAGAATTGGTATAATACCTTCCCTTCAATCCACTGTAGTGAGTTTCCAAAACTGCCTTAAGGTAGCAGATTTTTTTGCTTTCTCTCTGCAGGTGAAATTATTTATTCTGATTGGGAAATAGAGGAGGTGGGATCTCGGTTAGGTTTCAAGAGTTAATGCTGTTCTACATTCCCAACCAGTACCAGGAAAAGAACTCTCTTGGATTCTCTCAGATTTTTTTATTGTGATCTCCCGTTTGAGTTCAAGGACGTTGTGCAAAAGGTTGTGACTCCTTCAGGTCTTCAGCCCCAGTGGGCTTCCTTTCCACACTGGTCTAGCCCACGCTTGGTCTTTAGCAATTTCTTTAAATTTTTAACTTGTATTTCTTATCCATTCCAAGTAAGCAAATGAGAGAGTTCTGTTTCTTACTGCAAGTGGCTCTCTTTCGCAAGGTTTCAGGGTACTTAATTGCCCTGAAATTTTAGTTCTGTGCTAGAAATGCAAAAAAGCAAAATGGCTGTCTGGGGAGGCCTTACAAATAGCTGTGAAAAGAAGAGAAGTGAAAAGCAAAGGAGAAAAGGAAAGATATAAGCATCTGAATGCAGAGTTCCAAAGAATAGCAAGAAGAGATAAGAAAGTCTTCCTCAGCGATCAATGCAAAGAAATAGAGGAAAACAACAGAATGGGAAAGACTAGAGATCTCTTCAAGAAATTTAGAGATATCAAGGGAACAATTCATGCAAAGATGGGCTCAATAAAGGACAGAAATGGTATGGACCTAACAGAAGCAAAAGATATTAAGAGGTGGCAAGAATACACAGAAGAACTGTACAAAAAAGATCTTCATGACCCAGATAATCACAATGGTATGATCACTCACCTAAGCCAGACATCCTGGAACGTGAAGTCAAGTGGGCCTTAGAAAGCATAATTATGAACAAAGCTAGTGGAGGTGATGGAATTCCAGTTGAGTTATTTCAAATCCTAAAAGGTGATGCTGTGAAAGTACTGCACTCAATATGCCAGCACATTTGGAAAACTCAGCAGTGGCCACAGGAATGGAAGAGGTAAGTTTTCATTCCAATCCCAAAGAAAGGCAATGCCAAAGAATGCTCAAACTACCGCACAATTGCACTCATCTCACACGCTAGTAAAGTAATGCTCAAAATCCTCCAAGCCAGGCTTTATCAATATGTGAACTGTGAACTTCCAGATATTCAAGCTGGTTTTAGAAAAGGCAGAGGAACCACAGATCAAATTGCCAACATCCGCTGGATCATGGAAAAAGCAAGAGAGTTCCAGAAAAGCATCTATTTCTGCTTTATGGACTATGCCAAAGCCTTTGACTGTGTGGATCACAAGAAACTGTGGGAAATTCTGAAAGACATGGGAATACCAGACCACCTGACCTGCCTCTTGAGAAACATGTATACAGGTCAGGAAGCAACAGTTAGAACTGGACATGGAACAACAGACTGGTTCCAAATAGGAAAAGGAGTACGTCAAGGCTGTATATCGTCACCCTGCTTATTTAACTTCTATGCAGAGTACATCATGAGAAACGCTGGGCTGGAAGAAGCACAAGCTAGAATCAAGATTGCTGGGAGAAATATCAATAACCTCAGATATGCAGATGACACCACCCTTATGGCAGAAAGTGAAGAGGAACTAAAAAACCTCTTGATGAAAGTGAAAGTAGAGAATGAAAAAGTTGCCTTAAAGCTCAACATTCAGAAGACAAAGATCATGGCATCTGGTCCCATCACTTCATGGGAAATAGATGGGGAAACAGTGGAAACAGTGTCAGACCTTATTTTGGGGGGCTCCGAAATCCATGCAGATGGTGACTGCAGCCATGAAATTAAAAAACGCTTACTCCTTGGAAGGAAAGTTATGACCAAACTAGATAGCATATTCAAAAGCAGAGACATTACTTTGCCAGCAAAAGTCTTTCCAGTCAAGGCTATGGTTTTTCCTGTGGTCATGTATGGATGTGAGAGTTGGACTGTGAAGAAAGCTGAGCACTGAAGAATTGATGCTTTTGAACTATGGTGTTGGAGAAGACTCTTGAGAGTCCCTTGGACTGCAAGGAGATCCAACCAGTCCATTCTGAAGGAGATCAGCCCTGGGATTTCTTTGGAAAGAATGATGCTAAAGCTGAAACTCCAATACTTTGGCCACCTCATGTGAAGAATTGACTCATTGGGAAAGACTGTGATGCTGGGAGGGATTGGGGGCAGCAGAAGGGGATGACAGAGGATGAGATGGCTGGATGGCATCACTGACTTGATGGACGTTGAGTCTCAGTGAACTCTGGGAGTTGGTGATGGACAGGGAGGCCTGGTGTGCTGCAATTCATGGGGTTGCAAAGAGTAGGACATGACTGAGCGACTGAACTGAACTGAACTGAACTGAGGTTCAAGAAAAATAATTATTGTACCCTTTGTACAGGTTTATCAATGATTTAATGAAGAAGATAATCCTCTTTCAGTTCACTACATCTCTGAGCTGAAACCAAATAGACTATTTTCACAGAAAATAAATCTAGCCTTTAAATTTTCTTGACAATTTATTTAAGAAAATATGTTAAGTACTCATCAAAATCAACACAATCTCCATGTGAATATTTTCTTCTTCTCTGATTAATCCTTTACAAAAATCACCAAATTAAGCTTTCCTTTAATATTGAACTAGGATTTTTCAACCTATTAAATTTCAAGTTAACTGAAATAATAAAACTTTGTGTTTTTAAAAGTACTTTATTTAATACTTATTTTAATATTCTATAAGACATTACACATGTATTCAAAAACTTTGAATTTTAAAAGCTGATTATGGATATTAGAATAAGCTTTGTTTATTAGAAACAAATCTTTCATTAAACATAATTTTTTTGCTTATGCATTCACTTTTTAAATATTCTTGGAAGCTCATTATTTATAAAAATTGAGAACAGCCTAATACATGCCTAAAATGTTTTCATTCAGATAAATTAGCCTAGTGTGGACAATATTTTGAGACAGTAATTTATTATTTATTTATATCTACATCATGGACTGAGAAGCTTGGTAGGCTACAGTCCATAGGGTCGCAGAGTCGGACACAACTGAGCGAGTTCACTTTCTTTCACATCATGTCATACTACGTTATAGTATATTAGCATTTTTCTTTTCCAAATTCATGAATTTAAGTGACAAGATAGCAAAAACAGCTTGTGATTCTTCCTGCCTTTTTTTCCTCTAAAAGCCAAAACTTGTGTCTAGGAAGAAGTACTTGAATAGGAAAAATATCTGTTTCTACATCTGTATCTACATCTATCAATCAATTTATATCTATCAATTATCTCTCTATCTCCATGAGAAGGCATAGCAAGTGTAGGTTCAATCCTGGATTAGAAGATTCCCCAATTTGGATTTGCAGATGATAAGGAAGCCATGAGAACTTGGGTGAAAAAAGAAAGAAAATTGAACCATGCTTTCCGGAAGTGCTAAGTGAATTCCACAATACTGTATGGTTAACTGAATAAGATGGAATTTCACAATGCCAGTGAATTGAAAGAGTTCAAAGAGAAATGATGTATGTTTTAACACTAGACAAAACCACAAATGGTTTTGTGAAGTTTTCCCTGTGGTCTCTTGAAACTGAGGCCTTAGATAGGTGTTGGATCTGAACATTCATGTTGACTGTGGGGTGTTTCAAATGATATTTTCTATAGATAAATGGTCTTTGCCCATGTCTCAGCTCTCTCAGACATTGCTCTGAACTTTGACACCAGCCTGCCTGTGGAACCCTGAGACACTGGAGCTATACAATAGAGTAGGTGTTCAAAATAGTTATTACCTTGAACTTTATAAAATATAGCTTTTACATGGATATTCACATGGTTAATATGAGATGGCTTATTCTGGACTACTAAAATCCCAATGTTTTGGTTGACTCTTATCTTTGAAGAGACTAAGAGATATTACAAATGACTAAAATTATGGTTCTCAGCAGGCAGGAAAGATAGAAGGTCAAAATTAAAATTAATTTGAGTTTTAGGATACTGCTACAGTTCTTGCTCCTGTGTTTCAATATTATTGCTCTAGAAAAATAAAATTTATTTTGGTTTATATAATTCAGTTAACTAATTCTTCTATATTTTTCCCTACAGGATTTCCTTTTTTATTCCAAATGAATACTTTAAGAGAACTGAAAGAAAAGAAAAATCAATTATTTGTCTCTTTTCCAATGGTATTGTCAAGTTTCTCCTTATTCTTATTACTATACTAAAGCATTTAAACACTTTTCTAAAATTCTCACAGTAACAGAAATAGTTTTTTTAAAGGGCTGTCATTTCCTTTCCTAATATAGATTGATAGCAATGTTTTTATTAATCTTTATATTTTTAAAATGAGCATTATTTTTATCCTTCACAATGCATGCACCTTAACTGGCAGTTTGAGATATTAATTTTAATAATTGGTGGCTTATTTGTGCTTTTTATAGCCCAATAAATCATCAGAAGTATATAGATGAGAATCAAATAACTTAAGTATATTACTTAAAAATAATTCTTAAAATTCTGATTTTCAACAAAGTAAATATACAGACCCAGCTCTTGGTTGAAAAGGCATTTACATTAATGTCAAATATTTTATTTATTTTATATATTAAAACTCTTGAAATGATTAAAACAATTTGCTAAATTTTTTTGTGTTTTTTTTTTTTTTACATATTATAGTATTGGAATCATAGGGCTTTTGATGTATTATTCTTTGAAATGTTGAAGGCTCCATAAACTAATGAGAAGGTATATAGAACTTTGAATGCTACATACCATTATTTCTCCCCTGTTGCAAATCCTGATTTTAACTAGTGTTTTCAATTGTCTAATCATCCACCAAACTTCTTTCCCTCAATTTTTTATAACAGCTTAATTGACATGTAATTCATATATCACAGAGTTAATTCTTTTAAAGTGTAGCAGGTAGCAATACTTCATCCCCCAAACCTTATTTTTTTGGGAATTCAGTATTTCTTTAAAGACCCAGAGGGATGGAATGGGGAGGGAGGAGGGAGGAGGGTTCAGGATGGGGAACACATGTATACCTGTGGCGGATTCATTTTGATATTTGGCAAAACTAATACAATTATGTAAAGTTTAAAAATAAAATAAAATTTAAAAAAAAAAGAAAGAAAACGCATTCACAGTTATGCAATCATCACTTCTAATTTTAAAACATCTTTCATCACTCTCTTCCTCCAGCAACCATTTATCTACTTTCAGTCTGCATACCATATTCGACTTTCTGTGACTGGCTTCTTTAAATTAGCATAATGTTTTATGGAATAATTCAAATAATTCATGTTGTAGCAAGTATCAATACTTCACCCCCCAGACCTTGTTGTCTTGGGAATCATGGTCCAAATATAGACACTCAAAGCAGGACATAGTCAAATACATGAACAAGTTCATCTTCAGTATCAGAGATAAAACACAGCTAAAAGGTAGTCACAAAGACCACCCATTACCTGTGTGGTTGGTTAAGTAGTGGTTCCTCCCACAAATTTGGCACTCATCATTTACTTTAGTCCTTTATTCTCAGGGATGGGGATGAGGAAATGGGCTGAAGGTTGGAACCACTGAAATAATTTCTGGTATTTTTATCACATATTACTTGTAATAGTTTTCCATCTCTTCCCTCTCCCTGTTCTCTGGATATCATGGAATATGTACTTAAATGTAGGCAGATCTATGATCTCTATCAATATGATAGTTGTATTCATTACCTTTTCATCCTTATTTTATATTTCTCTATCTTTAGCATCATCTATAAAATGAATCTACTCATATCAGAACCTGTTTCTATGCTACAGTGAAATAAAGTTTTCATTTATTCTTTAAATTTGTATTTTATGTCAACTATGTGCCCAGGTATGGAGTCAAATTTAATACAATATCTGGGGAAATTGTGATCAATGAAATGTAGTATCTGACTTACTCAGAACCAGAACTTTCTGAAGGAGATATCCATGTAAACTAGTAATTTTAACAGTGTGATAAGTGCCATAATAAACAACTGACCAGCAAATGATAGGAGACCATTGTAAAGGATAATATTGAATTGTGTTTCAAAGGATAAGTAGAGTTTTGCTAAATGAATGTATGGAAGACAATTTTGGAGAAAATATCACTTAAGGATTGAGAGATATTCTGAGAACTTGATGTCTCTATGTCTAAATTATGTCCCAAACTCCTAGGAGAATGACATTATACTAAAAAGAGAAAGTTAGAGGACAATAATCCTATTAAACTTGTGCTAAAACATGCAGATGACACCACCCTTATGGCAGAAAGTGAAGAAGAAATGAAGAGCCTCTTGATGAAAGTGATAGAGGAGAGTGAAAAAGTTGGCTTAAAGCTCAACATTCTGAAAACTAAGATCATGGCATCCGGTCCCATCACTTCATGGCAAATAGATGGGGAAGCAGTGGAAACAGTGTCAGACTTTATTTTTTGGGGCTCCAAAATCACTGCAGATGGTGACTGCAGCCATGAAATTAAAAGACACTTACTCCTTGGAAGGAAAGTTATGACCAACCTAGATAGCATATTCAAAAGCAGAGACATTACTTTGCCAACAAAGGTCCATCTAGTCAAGGCTATGGTTTTTCCAGTGGACATGTATGGATGCGAGAGTTGGACTATAAAGAAAGCTGAGTGAGGAAGAATTGATGCTTTTGAACTGTGGTTTGGAGAAGACTCTTGAGAGTCCCTTGGACTGCAAGGAGATCCAGCCAGTCCATCCTAAAGGAGATCAGTCCTGGGTCTTCATTGGAAGGACTGATGTTGAAGCTGAAACTCCAATACTTTGGCCATGTGATGCGAAGAGCTGACTCACTGGAAAAGACTCTGATGATGGGAAAGATTGAGGGCAGGAGGAGAAGGGGACGACAGGGGATGAGATGGTTGGATGGGATAACCAACTCAATGGACATGGCTTTGAGTGAACTCCGGGAGTTGGTGATGGACAGGGAGGCCTGGCATGCTGCGGTTCATGGGGTCGCAAAGAGTCAGACACCTCTGAGCGACTGAACTGAAAACATGCCCAGAGGCATGTTCATTAAATTGATACTTTCAACTCTCCAGATTTGACTAAAGTTGAAGCAACTTTCTTTTTTTTTTTTTTTACTTTTTTATTTTATTTTATTTTTTAACTTTACAATATTGTATTGGTTTTGCCATATATCAACATGAATCCGCCACAGGTATACACGTGTTCCCCATCCTGAACCCTCCTCCCTCCTCCCTCCCCGTACCATCCCTCCAGGTCATCGCAGTGAACCAGCCCCAAGCATCCACGATAGTGCATCGAACCTGGACTGGCGACTCATTTCTCTGGCCCCCTAATACAGGCATTCTATAAATTTTTTCTTCAGAGATTTTCTTGGTATTTTTGGAGTCTATTTTCCATAATAAAAACATGCTTGCTTTGTTAAATTTTAAATTCTTCTATTATGCTAGGCTCCAAAATAAGTATTTTAGACTCATTATTTCAGTCAGCTGTTAGTCTGATGTTGGACTGGCTACATCACACCTCTGTGTAAGCTTAAAGAAAAACAAAACTATTCCTTTCTAATTTTATGTTATACACACATTTCATTTATTAACCATCTTCAAGGTACCAAGCTTTTCTTCATGGGATTTTATGGACTGTAGCCTGCCAGGCTCCTGTCCATGGAATTCTCCAGGCAAGAATACTGGTGTGGGTAGTCAATCCCTTCTCCAGGGGATCTTCCTACCCAGGGATCAAACCCAGATCTCCTTCAATGCAGGTGGATTCTTTACCATCTGAGCTACCAGAGAAACCCCATATTGAAACACATTTGAAATAAATATACATGATTAGAGATTAAGCTGGACTTAGTCATAAATGTTTTATTGTAGCATTTATGTACCTGTTAAGTATAGGCTAGTGTTCTTTGCAGGGATGAGAAGACCTAAAAACTGTTGGAATTAGCTCAATATATGTGCCCATACATAATGTAATGTGTTACATTTTGCTGAGGTCACAGACTCCTGCTATGTCTCTCCTCCTCCTCTCTCCTTTCCTTGATTTTACCTCTTTTTTTTCCCCTGAGAATAATTTCAGAGCCAAATGTGGAGATGTGGAGCTTAGAAGGACTGAATCAGTGAATTCTAGGCATTTATTGCAGGACATTATATATTCTAATGTGAAAATCAGTATTTTTGTTTTTTTAATTTTTTTCTTGCTGCTATGGAATGATTCAAATTTTCATAGTAGCACTGCTATATACCTGCCTTACCTGCAGAATGTATCTGAAAATGACTATTCCTTATGTTTGGAAAAAAATATTTAAATGTTTGTTTGTTGGTTGACTTGTCAATTTTTAATCAACTTTTATTATATTGCCTAAAAATCTATAGTGGAAAAATAGAAAGTCTTTATAGATATAGATGGATAAGGAATAAGTGGCCAAATGAGAGGAAAAGTATCCATGGCAGCTTATGAATTGGGCTCTACAATGTGAAGACTTGAGTCTAGAAGAGTGGCAAAGGGTATGTGGTGATGGGGATCCCTAGAAAGTAGTGGTTAAGTAGACCAAGAGAGGTACCACTCTGAATAACTAAATATTCTGAGGAGTTACATTAGGTAGAGGTCTTTACCTGACTAGGAGCTTTCATCCTTCAATTCTTTACTTCAGCTATCAGCCAGTTTATCATGCCACATACCTCAAAGTGAAATTCCATCCCTTTTGCTACCAAAGTCAGAACTCTGACTGACCAGCAGCAATAAGGGATGCCCACCAGTTCACCAGAATCTTGCTCAGTAATCACGTGACAATTATAGATTTTTGCCTTCCCACTACGTCTTAAAACATATGTAAAACCCCAAGGGATCCCTGGATTTCTAGCAGAATATTGAGGAGGAACTTTTTCCTGATCTCAGAGGTTCATAATGGAACAAACTCAAGACTCTGAAGTCAGGATGAGACACAGCATTGTATAACTAGTGTCAGTTTCACAACGCCGGCCCTGCCTTTGGCCACCATATATATCATAAAACAGTAATGGTAGAAAAAGTGAGTCATCTTGTTGTCTGAGGCACTTGGGGTTAGAATTCAGAAAGCACTAACATGGCAACGAGGGAGAAAAATGTTTTTCACTAATTCACAGGCACTGAGATTAACATTAGGATCCAAACATAATTTTAAAATCGCTAATGTTCTTCTCTAGGTCTTCCAGTCTCAGAAACTTCTCACATTTCTCTTTTGGAAAAGCATCTGAAATATTAACTTGCTTTGAAAATTAAGTAATGTAATAAACATAGCTAGTCCCATACCATTTCAATGCATGGTAGCTTTTACTACTAATTACATATTATTATAGGAGAAGGAAATGGAAACCCACTCCATTATTCTTGCCTGGAAAATCCCATGGACAGAGGAGTTGGCAGGAAACAGTCCATGGTGTAGCAAAGAGTCAGACACGACTGAGCGACTAAACACCAGCAGCATTAAATAGAGACATGGGTGATCAGTTGTGGTTGATTGTGACCCCATGGATTGTAGCCCGCCAGGCTCCTCTGTCCATGGAATTTTCAGGCAACAATACTGGAGTGGGTTGCCATTTCCTACTCCAGGGTATCTTCCTGACCCAGAGATCATACAGAATCTATACATACAGCTTACAAAAACTGTACAGACTCATATACTAGAAAAAGAACTTTGTTGTATCAAGTGATTTGCAACTACGAGTGGCTTGAAAAAATTGTATACTGTTACTTCTTACTGTTGGGGGTCTTTGTTCCTTTTCTTGCTTTCCAAACCTTCAAAGATACTAATACTTGCTCTTTTTTGTGGTGCCTCGGAGGCTGTCAGCCGCTTCAGAATGAAGCTGAACATCTCTTTCCCAGCAACTGGCTGCCAGAAGCTCATTGAAGTGGACAATGAATGAAAACTTCGTACCTTCTGCGAGAACCGTATGGCCACAGAAGTTGCTGCTGATGCTCTGTGTGAAGAACGGAAGGGTTATGTGTCTGAATCAGTGGCGGGAACAATAAGCAGGGTTTCCCCATGAAGCAGGGTGTCTTGACCCATGGCCAAGTTCGCCTGCTACTGAGTAAGGGACATTCCTGTTACAGACCAAGGAGGACTGGAGAAAGAAAGCGCAAATCTGTACGGGGTTGCATTGTGAACGCCAAAATGTTTTCACACACAAACACACACACAAACAGTGTGGAGTGTTTTCAATTTGGTCATCATGAAAAAAGGGGAGAAGGATATTCCTGGACTCACTGATACTTAAGTGCCTCATCGCCTGGGTCCAAAAAGAGCTAGGAGAATCTGCAAATTTTTCAGTCTCTCTAAAGATGATATCTGCCAATATGTTGTAGGAAAGCCCATAAACAAAGACGGTAAGAAACCTAAGACTAAAGCACCCAAGATTCAGCATCTCGTGACTCCACGAGTTCTGCAACACAAACGCCGGCGTATTGCTCTGAAGAAACAGCGTACTAAGAAAAACAAAGAAGAGGCTGCAGAATATGCTAAACTTTTGGCCAAGAGAATGAAGGAGGCCAAAGAAAAACGGCAGGAACAGATTGCCAAGAGACGGAGGCTGTCCTCCCTTGTAGAAGAGAGCTTCTACTTCTGAGTCCAATCAAAACTGAGATGTTCTAAGAGTAGCAAATAAATAAGATCAGACATCAAAAAAAAAAAAAAAAAAGATACTAATACTGGATGTTAGAACCTATAAACTATGATACTCAACCAGATCCTTTCATTTCTATGAGTAGCTATATACCCCCATTGCTTGATAAGATACTTATCAAAAACTACATGCTAGAATGTATAAATGTGAGTGAAGATCTTATTGAAGACAAGAAAATTATATTGAAGATCTTCATAAATAAGAGTACATGTGTTGTGGTTTCAGACTGTTTCTCTTCTGATCTATTTTCCATTCTGGAGTCAGCATGATCAATTATGAGTAAAGCTGGAACGCCATAACCATCTCAAAGCCGAAAGGCCACATTCATTTGCTGCCCTCTAAGCATGAGCACAGTTTCGGCGCATTCTGAGTGTTACAATATTTCAAGTTACAGTTCTTTCCCAATTGTCTTTGTTGTTCTTTCTTTCTTCTTATTGTCATGATCACTCTACCCTTTCCATTAATCAGAAGGTTTTTATATATTTATAGCCAACCCCATTCCTAGGAACTAGTTTATTCTTGGTAAATCTTCATATTTAGCATCTAGCTCAATGTCATATTTTATATGTATTCTTTAAATTACTTATCATTTTGGCCTATCAATAAATAAATAACCATGGGGCAGCTGGAACTATGGTTAGAATTCAAAATCACCTGACGTGCCTCTTACTACATCCAGATCTAGACATAAAAGTTAGTGAAAAATCTTCAACTCCATAATGGCAATACTATTGAAACTCAGGCCTTTGGGAATATGGGTTTGTGTAGCACAATCAACTAAAGATCTCTGACCAAAAAAATGCAGGTTGAAGGAAAAGTGACATAAAATGGGGAAGAAAGACAGCAGAAATATTTGGAACCAGTCTCTTATGATCACTTGTCCTGGCACATTGTTCCTTTTTACATTCTACACTTGTCCTAATATGTTATATAAGGAGAAGTGACTTTTTTTTTTGCAACTTAGTTTAAGGCTATAGAATATCCAGATGTGAGTGTGACTACAACAGTCAAGAATTATGATTATCTTGTGACCCAATGTACACAGGATTTCTAGCTTCTATAAGCGTGATGCTTTAATATTTGCCCTATAAGCCTGTGTCAAGTAGGCCTGGTTTTAGACAACTTGATACGCATCACCATGCTTTGATTTCCTGACTCTTTCATGTCACCCCTCTTCTTGGAGAGGTGTCCTCTTCCAGGGGGATTTTTCAAATACTAACCAACCCATCCAGGATCCACATTCCCAATCACTTTTCTTATTGGGCTTTCACATTCTTGGTTACTATAAACCTGCCCTAATCACCTCAGAACCAGGTACCAGACAATTAGGGACAGCATCTATGTATCAAAGCCTGAAAGCCAATTCTAAGCCTATTTATCCTTGTCCATTACTTCCTGAGGAAAACAAAGTTCTTGTCCATAGTTTCCCCCTTACCGTAATATGCTTAGTGACCAACTCAGGCACTTTCCCAGGCCATGGCTTGCTATTCCCTTTTATCTTGGGAACTGCAACAAATGATCTTGCCAATGGCAACCATTTCCCAATCTTTTGACCTTACTATACTTCACATTTTCCATTAATACATTATATTTTAAAACATTCATGTTGGGAGATGGTCGGATATCTCCAGTTGCATAAAAGATGGTTGCATCATGTAATGAAGAAGATGCTGTTGTCATTGCTGTCTAATGTATGGGTAGAAGAGAGAGAAAGACAAAGAATACTGGGCAGCCAAAGCAATGGATGTTCTATCACTTATCTGTAGGTGCTCAGTTCACAGATACACTTTTCTATGCTAATACCTTCAGGCCACCTGACTTAAAAAGCAGTTGACTTTTATCTGTGTGGCACTTTATGTACATTGAAGATAACTGATGAAGTAAAGATATAATTTATATTGTGAATTACATTCTTTTATTCTTTTTTTTTCATTCTTTTTTTTTATTTTTTTTAATTTTATTTTATTTTTAAACTTTACATAATTGTATTAGTTTTGCCAAATATCAAAATGAATCCGCCACAGGTATACATGTGTTCCCCATCCTGAACCCTCCTCCCTCCTCCCTCCCCATTCCATCCCTCTGGGTCGTCCCAGTGCACCAGCCCCAAGCATCCAGTATCGTGCATCGAACCTGGACTGGCAATTCTTTTAAAATCAACAGTTAAAACCATAGGACTTAAAGTCACAGAGAGATATTAAATAATTTGACCAAGTCAACAAGCAAATCATTGGAAGTTAGGATTTTAATCTGGTCCCAAATTTCATATTCTTAGCAGAGTCTACAATATATTAAAAGCATTTTACTTGCTTTAATTTTTTTCTTAACATATTTATGAACAGTATATGGTTGTGTTATTTTAATCATGTTATCACATTATTCAATAGTTATTTTCAAAACTGCAAACAAAAGTGCCAAAGGGACAGCACAGTTGGACATACTATGAAAAATACATTCACTTGTATTCTTTTATAATTTATCTACCACTACTAAGTTTGTTTTTTTAACAAAAAATAGTAGTTTATTCTTTTATGGTCCCATTGATTGATATAGTAACTATTGGTAAGCTATATTGGCAAGCTATATTAATATAGTATATTATATATATATATATATAATATAGTATAGATATAGTAACTATTTTGGAGAAGGAAATGGCAACCCACTCCAGTGTTCTTACCTGGAGAATCCCAGGGACTGGGGAGCCTGGTTAGACTGCTGTCTATGGAGTCGCACAGAGTCGGACACGACTGAAGTGACTTAGCATAGTAATTATTTAAAAATATTCATGAGACTTCCCTATAAAACAGTTTTTGTACCATTTATATAATGAAAATACTCATTACATCTATTCATGCAACTTTATGATGACACTTTACTCCTTAGCACTAAAATATTTTTAATAATTTCTGCAATAGTCCTTTTAAGGTTTAAAGTAATAATTTTGAATCACCATAACTATATGAAAGATATATATTTGTCTGAAACACAAAATTGATTACTTTATGTATAAAGATGCTTTTAAAGAAGAATTAATTGAGTCATGACAGATTGAGTTAAAGGAAAAACTACATGCTTTTATAATCTTTTTTTTTTTTCTGTTATCCTCATAGGAGAGAAAATTCTGGATTGAGAGGGGTCATTCATAGGAAAATAGGTAAACAGGAAAATAGAGTACTATGCATACATCATAAACTTAAACACATTTTTGCTAGAGTGAGATTATACCGACTGAAAGGCATTTCAGGGTGACTCATATTACCAGTTTTGAAAAAGTACCTCTGAAAAATGACCCAAATTCAGAATAATCTCCATTAACAGCTCCTCATTCAGAGGCATGAAGCTACATTAGAAGAAGCTAAGCAAAGAAACAGAAATGTGGCTTCCATCTCCAGTGAATAGTGATTTGTCAGAAGCTAACGTAGCAAAGATTTCTCTAAGGCTAGTTGAGCAGGGAAAGTAAAAATCTGTAGGCCGAATTTCAAAAACAGGAAAGAATCACAGAACACTAAGCTACAATGATTGCTTCTAACAGAAATTAGAGACAACAGCTTTCCTAGAAAAGGTACTCATAAAAGAAGAAGTATTCTGAATATATCAAAGCAAATATCTTTCTGATATATTTATTGTAACTTACTTTTTCTATCCTTCTGGAGTTTTAAATATTTTTCCTATTTTTGTAATCAGTGCTATACTCAGTGTGTTTTGTGCCCTGGAACCAATCTACATATTCTTAACCACAGATCAGGCATGAAATAAGTATAGAAAATAGAGGAAGCACTTAGAAATATTTAAAGCAAATTGACATTCCTACGACATTATTATTGTAATTCATTCTTATGGTTAGAATTCAATAGTTTAGAATTGTGTGACCTTCACATTCATAAGTTGATGGCCTAACCATCAGTAACTCATAATGTGATATTTTTTGGAAATAAGACCTTTGAAAATGTAATTTCTTAGGATGAGGTCAGTGGGCCCTAAAACAATAATACTGGTAATCTTATAGGAGGAGAAAATTGGACCCAGAAGCACACACATAGGGAAAAAAAAGCCATGTGAGGATGAAGGAAGAGATCAAGCTGTACTTCTGTACACCAAGGAACATCAAAGATTGCCAGCAAACCACCTGAAGCTAGGATGGAACAGATTCCCCATTACAGCCCTCAGAAGAAACCAAAACTGCCAATAAATACCCTGCTCTCAGATTTCCAGCCTCCAGAATTGTGAGGCAAACATTTTCTGTTGTTTAAGCCACTTAGTTTGTGGTACTTTGTTACAGCAGCCTTAGAAATCTAATGTATTTATTGAAGTGTCAATTTTAATGTGAAATTAAACTATATATATATATATAATACAAAACGGGGCTTGTTCCTTCATCAAGATATTTTGATAGGATTTGTTCTCAAGTATGTTACGTTCACAAATCAAATGCATATAATTTGGATTTCCCAATGCTTCATGGCAAATAAAAGGGGAGAAAGAGGAAGCAGTGACAAATTTTATTTTCTCAGGCTCCAAAATCACTGCAGACTGTGACTGCAGCTATGAAATTGAAAGATCCTTGCTCTTTGGAAGGAAAGTCAAGACAAACCTAGACAGCATGTTAAAAAGAAAAGATATTATATATGTTTCAATGCCATTCTCCCAAATCATCCCCATGAAACGAGTTGCCAGTCCAGGTTCGATGCACGATACTGGATGCTTGGGGTTGATGCACTGGGATGACCCAGAGGGATGGTACGGAGAGGGAGGAGGGAGGAGGGTTCGGGATGGGGAACACATGTATACCTGTGGCTGATTCATGTTGATGTATGGCAAAACCAATACAATATTGTAAAGTTAAAAAAAAATAAAGCAAAAAAATTAAAAAAAAGAAAGAAAAGATCTCACTTTTCTGACAAAGTCATATAGTCAAAACTATGGTTTTTCTAGTAGTCATGCATGGATGTGAGAGTCAGACCAGAGAGAAGGCTGAGCACTGAAGAACTGATGCTTTTGAACTGTGGTGCTGGAGAAAACTTGAGAGGAGATCAAACCAGTCAATCCAAAATGAAAACAACCTGGAATATTCATTGAAAGGATTGATGCTGAAGCTGAAACTCCAATACTGTGGCCATGTGATGGGAAGAGTCAACTCATTGGAAAAGACCCTGATGCTAGGAAAGACTGAAGACAAAAGAAGGGTGGCAGAGGATGAAATAGTTAGATAGCATTACTGATTCAATGGACATGAACTTGAGCAAACTCCAGGAGATAGTGAAGGACAGGAAAGTCTGGCATGCTGCTCTCCATGGGGTTGCAAAGATTCAGGCACAACTTAGCGACTGAACAAGAACAAGTCCTAAGACTATCTGTTGTTTCATCTTAAGCAAGGCTTAAGAATCAAAGTAACTTCAGTAGACATGCAGATAACATAATTTAGTGAAGGCAATCATGATAAGGCACAACAAATGAGTGGGAAAACCTACCTAACTGGAGAATTTATACCTGAAATTAAACATGTTGACTTTTTAAACATTACATTAACCAAATAAAACACATCTGCAGAACCACCAGTTTGAGATCACTGTTACTTTTTTTTTCTGATTATCCCAAATATAGCTTTTATTTCACAATATTTACCTAAGTCCTGATTTCTAAACTATGCAGTCAGCTTCTTAGTTTGATTGTCCTAGAGGTAGAGGTATAGAATTCTACAGAAGTACAGAGGTTCATGTCCCAAAAGAAAACAATGTTCAACTCCATAAAATCAACTGGGTTCTACCTTGTGCCAGTGACTAACATCTAGTGGAGAAGCTGTGAAGCAGTCTACCATACACGACTACTGGAAAAACCATAGCTTTGACTAGATAGACTTTGTTGGCAAAGTAATGTCTCTTTTCCTGTCATGCAATACTGAATTCACTGTTATGTGATTGATATTTTGGCAGGAAAGTCTATGGTGAATAATGATGAGTTTATTTTCTTGTGAAATATTCATAATTATGTTCTATCTCTTCCTTATTTAAAAGCATCAAAAATCAATTCAGTTCAGTTCAGTCGCTCAGTCGACTCTGACTCTTTGTGACCCCATGGACTGCAGCACACCAGGCCTCCCAATCTATCACCAACTCCCAGAGTTTACTGAAGCTCATGTCCATTGAGTCAGTGATGCCATCCAACCATTCCATCCTCTGTTGTCCCCTTCTCCTCCCACATTCAATCTTTCCCAGTATCAGGATCTTTTCCAATGAGTCAGTTCTTCGCATCAGGTGGCCGAAGTATTGGAGTTTCAGCTTCAGCATCAGTCCTTCCAGTGAATATTCAGGCCTGATTTCTTTTCAGATGGACTGGTTGGAACTCCTTGCAGTCCAAGGGACTCTCAAGAGTCTTCTCCAACACCTTAGTACAAAAGCATCAATTCTTTGGCACTCAGCTTTCTTTGTAATCCAACTCTCACATCCATACATGACTACTGGATAAACCATAGCTTTGACTAGATAGACTTTGTTGTCAAAGTAATGTCTCTGCTTTTAAATATGTTCTCTAGGTTGGTCATAGCTTTTCTTCCAAGGAGCAAGCGTCTTTCAATTTCATGGCTGCAGTCACCATCTGCAATGATTTTGGAGCCCCCCAAAATAAAGTCTGTTACTGTTTCCACTGTTTCCCCATCTATTTGTCATTAAGTGATGGGACCAGATGCCATGATCTTAGTTTTCTGAATGTTGAGCTTTAAGCCAAATTTTTCGCTCTCTTCTTTCACTTTCATCAAGAGCCCCTTTTAGTTCTTCACTTTCTGCCATAAATGTGCTATTATCTGCATAGCTGAGGTTATTGATATTTCTTCCGGCAATCTTGATTCCAGCTTGTGCTTCATCCAGCCCAGCATTTCTCATGATGTACTCTGCATAATTTAAATAACCAGGGTACAATACATAGCCTTGACATACTCCTTTTCCTATTTGGAACCATTCTGTTGTTCCATGTCCAGTTCCAACTGTTGTTTCTTGATCTGCATACAGATTTCTCAGGAGGCAGGTCACATGGTCTGGTATTCCCATCTCTTTATGAATTTTGCACAGTTTCTTGTGATCCACACATTCAAAGGCTTTGGCATAGTCAATAAAGTAGAGTAGATGTTTTTCTGCAACTCTCTTGTTTTTCCATGATCCAATGGATGTTGGCAATTTGATCTCTGGTTCCTGTGCATTTTCTAAATCCAGCTTGAACATCAGGATGTTCACAGTTCAAGTAATGTTGAAGCCTGGCTTGGAGAATTTTGAGCATTACTTTGCTAGTGTGTGAGATGAGTGCAATTGTGCAGTAGCTTCAACATTCTTTGGCATTTCCTTTCTTTGGAATTGGAATGAAAACTGACCTTTTCCAGTCCTATGGCCGCTGCTGAGTTTTCCAAGTTTGCTAACATATTGAGTGCAGCATTTTCACAGTATCATCTTTTAGGATACGAACTAGCTCAACTGGAATTCCATCACCTCCACTAACTTTGTTTGTAGGGATTCTTCTTAAGGCCCACTTGACTTTGCATTCCAAATGTCTGGCTCTAGGTGAGTGATCACACTATTGTGATTTCTGGGTTGTGAAAATCTTTTTTTATAGTTCTGTGTATTTTTGCCACCTCTTCTTAATATCTTCTGCTTCTGTCAGGTCCATACCATTTCTGTCCTTTATTGTGCCCTTCTTTGCATGAAATGTTCCCTTGGTATCTCTAATTTTCCTGAAGAGATCTCTAGTCTTTCCCATTCTATTGTTTTCCTCTATGTCTTTGCATTGGTCACTGAGAAAGGCTTTCTTACCTCTCCTTGATGTTCTTTGGAACTCTGAATTCATATGGGTATATCTTTCCTTTTCTCTTTGCTTTTTGCTTCTCTTCTTTTCACAACTATTTATAAGGCCTCCTCAGACAGCCATTTTGCTTTTTCATATTTCTTTTTCTTGGGGATGGTCTTGATCCCTGTCTTCTGAAAAATTTCACAAACTTCCATCCATAGTTCTTCTGGCACTCTGTCTATCAAATAGTCCCTTGAATTTATTTCACTTCCACTGTATAATCATAAGGGGTTTGACTTAGGTCATACCTAAATGGCCTAGTGGTTTTCCCCACTTTCACTTTAAGTCTGAATTTGGCAATAAGGAGTTCATGATCTGAGCCCCAGTCATCTCCTGGTTTTGTTTTTGCTGACTGTATAGAGCTTCTCCATCTTTGGTTTCAAAGAATATAATCAATTTAATTTCAGTATTGACCATCTGGTGATGTCCATGTGTAGAGTCTTCTCTTGTGTTGTTGGAAGAGGGTGTTTGCTATGACCAGTGCATTCTCTTGGCAAAACTCTATTAGCCTTTGCCCTGTTTTATTCTGTACTCCAAAGGTCAATTTGCCTGTTACTCCAGGTGTTTCTTGACTTCCTACTTTTGCATTCTAGTCCCCTATAATGAAAAGGACATCTTTTTGGGGTGTTAGTTCTAGAAGGCTTTGTAGGTCTTCATAGAATTGTTCAACTTCAGCTTCTTCAGCATTACTGGTTGGAGCATAGACTTTGATTACTGTACTACTGAATGGTTTGCCTTGGAAATGACACAAATCATTCTGTCATATTTGAGATTGAATCCAGGTACTGAATTTAGAACTCTTTTGTTGACTGTGAGGGCTATTCCTTTTCTTCTAAGGGATTCTTGCCCACAGTAGTTGATATAATGGTCATCTGAGTGAAATTCACCCATTCCAGTCCATTTTAGTTCGCTGATTCCTAAAATGTTGATGTTCACTCTTGCCTTCTCCTGTTTGATCACTTCTAATTTGCCTTGATTCATAGATCTAACATTCCAGGTTCCTATGCAATATTGCTCTTTACAGCATTAGACCTTGCTTCCATCACCAGTCACATCTACAACTGGGTGGTGTTTTTGCTTCAGCTCCATCTCTGTATTCGTTCTGGAGTTATTTCTCCAGTGATCTCCAGTAGCATATTGGGCACCAACCAACCTGGGGAGTTCATCTTTCAGTGTCCTATATTTTTGCCTCTTCATAGTCTTCATGGGGTTCTCAAGGCAAGGATACTGAAGTTTTTTACCACTCCTTTCTCTAGTGTACCAGGTTTTGTCAGAATTCTCCACCATGACCCACCAGTCTTGGGTGGCCCTACACGGCATGGCTCATAGTTTCACTGAGATAGACAAGGCTGTGATTGTGGCTTTCAGTCTGTCTTCCCTTGGATGCAGAAGATTAAGAGGCTGCTGGAAGCTTCCTGATGGGAGAGACTGATTGAGGGGGAAACTGGGTCTTATTCTGATGGGCAGAACCATGCTCAGTAAATCTTTAATCCAACTAATATACTTGTTTTTGATCAGTCACCCAGTCATGTCCAACTCTTCGCCACCCCATGGACTGTAGTTTGCCAGACCTCCCTGTCCCACACTATCTCCCAGGGTTTGCTTAAGTTCATATTCATTGCATCAGTGATGTCATCTAGCCATCTCATCCTGTGATACCCTCTTCTCCTTCTGCCCTTGATCTTTCCCAGCATCAGGGACTATTCTGATGATTTGTCTGTTTGCATCAGATGACCAAAATACTGGAGCTTCAGCTTTAGCATCAGTCCTTCAAGTGAATATTCTGGGTTGATCTCCCTTAAGATTTATCAGTTGGATCTCCTTGCTGTCCAAGGGACTCTCAAGAGTCTTCTCCAGCACCACAGTTCAAAGACATCAATTCTTTGGCATTCCACTTTGTTTATGGCCCAGCTCTCATAATAGTATGTGACCACTGGGAAGACCATAGCCTTGTCTATACAGACCTTTGTCGGCAGAGTCATGCCTCAGCTTTTCAACACACTGTCTAGATTTGTCATCACTTTCCTGCCAAGAAGCAATCATCTTTTGATTTCATGGGTTCAGTCACCATTTGCAGTGATTTTGGAGCCCAAGAAGAGGAAATTTATCACAACTTCCACCTTTTCCCCTTCTATGTGCCATGCAATAATGGGTCCAAATGCCATGAACTTAGTTGTTGTTGTTGTTGTTGTTTTGTAATATTTAGTTTTAAGATGGCTCTTTTACTCTTCTCCTTCACCCTCATCCAAAGACTCTTTAGTTCCTTTTTGCTTTCTGCCATTAGAGTGGTAACATCTGCATATCTGAGGTTGTTAATGCTTCTCCCACCTGCCTTGATTCTGGCTTGCAACCCAGCCAGCCCAGGATTTCTCATGATGTGCTCAGCGTACAAGTTAAACAAACAGGGTGACAGCAGACAACCCTGTCATACTCCTTTCTTGATCTTGAAACAATCAGTTGCTCCACATAGGGTTGTAACTGTTGCCTCTTGACCTGCATACAGGTTTCTCAGGAGACAGGTAAGATGGTCTGGTATTCCCATCTCTCTAAGTGCTTTCCACACTTTGTCATGATCTATGCAGTCAAAGGCTACATAGTAGTTGATGAAACAGAGATAGATGTTTTTCTGAAATTCTCTTGCTTTTTCTATAATCCAGTGAATGTTGGCAATTTGATCTCTAGTTCCTTTTCCTTTTCTAAACCCAGCTTGAACATCTGGAAGTTCTTGGTTCAGATAATGCTGAAGCCTAGCATGCAAGATTTTATGTATGACCTTACTAGCATGGGAGATCAGTGCAACTCTCCAATGGTTAGCACATTCTTTGGTACCACCCTTCTTGGGAACTGGGATGAGGATTGACTTTTTCCAGTCCTGTGACCACTGCTGCGTCTTCCAGATTTGCTGACATAATGAATGCAACACCTTGATGGCATCATCCTTTAGGGATTTGAATAGTTCTGCTAGAATTTCATTGCATCCACTAGCTTTATTAACAGCAGTGCTTCTTAAGGCCCACTTGACTTCATTCTCTAGAATGTCTGGGTCTGGGTGACTAACCACACCATTGTAGTTAGTCACACCACACCAATCCAGTTCATTCAGATATTTTTTATACTGTTCTTCCATGTATTCTTTCCATCTCTTCTTAATCTCTTCAGCATCTACTAGGTCTCTTCCATTTTTACCCTTTATTGTGCCCGTCTTTGGGTGGAAAGCTCCCTTGATGTTTCCAATTTTCCTCAAGAGATCTCTAGTCTTTACTTTTTCTTTTCTTCTATTATTAAGCACTGTTTATTGAAGAAGGTCTTCCTATATCTTCTAGCTATTCTTTGAAACTCTGTGTTTAATTGGATGTACCTTTCCCTCTCTCCCTACCTTTTTGTATCTCTTCATTCTTTCACTATTCATAAAGCCTTCTCAGGTAACCACTTCACCTTATTGCTTTTCTTTTTCTTTGGGGTGGCTTTGTTTACCACCTCCTGTACACAAATATATATGTATTTATAAATTTTTTGTTGCATATAGGGTGTAAGATATTTATAGCAAATTATCTTTAATAAACATTAAGTAATTCAGCATTCCTACACCTCACTTCATTGTGTCTATGCTGATAGAGCAAAGTTCATTAGTTTGTTTAAAGAATATATTTTGCAAGTTGTTTTATGATCTATTATAAACAAAGAGGCAAATAGTCCAATTTAAGGCAAAAGGGTCAGCCTCAGGACCTAGTCTTTGTATCCTAAAAGAAAGCTGTAACATAAGTAACAAAGTGACCAAAGATGATCAAATAACTGATGCATATTTGAGAAATATTTAACATAAATGAGCCAATGATGATTCATGATTAAATGTTACAAAATTTAATATAATTCAAGTCTTCACATATTAACTAGCTTATAGTAGGAAAAAGAAAGAATGGCATTTGTAACTGATAAGATTCTTTTAAAAATTCCCCATCATATATGCTTAGTCCTCACCAGTCTCTTGCATTATTTCATTTTGCTCTGTTTTTTTTTTTTTTCTTTTCATTTTCCTTGGTATATCAATGTCTTGCTGCAGCTGCTGCTGCTAAGTTGCTTCAGTCCTGTCCGAGTCTGTGCGACCCCATAGATGGCAGCCCACCAGGCTCCCCTGTCCCTGGGATTCTCCAGGAAGGAACACTGGAGTGGGTTTCCATCTCCTTCTCCAATGCATGAAAGTGAAAAGTGAAAGTGAAGTTGCTCAGTAGTGTCCAACTCCCAGCGACCCCATGGACTGCGGCCCACCAGGCTCCTCTGTCCGTGGGATTTTCCAGGCAAGAGTACTGGAGTGGGGTGCCATTGCCTTCTCCATCAATGTCTTAGTGTAGTGCAAATGAAATACCATATATTATTGCTGTCAATTTACTGTGGTGTTTTGTATTTTGGTTTTGTATTAAAATATAATCATACTATATAAAAAAAAAAAACTCCCCATCATAATTTATAAGAGAAGTGTGAAATTACAACCCTTCTTTGTGCTAATTTTTCAATATATGTCAAATTTTAATTTTCATATGCATAGATATCTTTTAAGGACATTCTTCTCTTTGTAAACAATCAGAAATCCTCAGAATGACTTGGATTCAAACATTCTTATATTAATTTAATTTATAATGCTGAACATGCAAATTGCAAGATATGAAGAAGTTTATTCCTGGTCTGTTAAACCTTCACAAATCTATGAGTCACAATATTTTTATGTCAAAATCACAATGCCAGGCCTCAAACCTGATTTTTTTTTTACATAATGTCTATATTCCTGGATGTTTTCCTCCCACAATGCTTATGAGAGTCCTAAGGGTGTGATTTAGTCTTGGTCATCCTCAGGCATGTCAACAGAGGGGGAAAAAAGAAATATTCCAACATGAGAATGGTTATTTTCACTGGGCTTTGGTTTTGTTGGTGGTTATTTTTTAGCATTAATTTTTTTGTATATTTCCTAACCTTTTCAAATTGAATAAATATTTCTAATATCAATGTAAATAAAATGATGCTATTTAAAAAGTACAATCAAATACATATAGTAGACAAATTATTTTTAATATGTACCTATTTCACAAAAGTTGTTCAATTTATGTACTTGGTTTTAAGCCTCTAAACTTTAGATTATTGTTCTACTTTTCTTTAATATTCTGTTAGTTGACCTAAAATTAATGGTGCAGGAAACAATCACTGTGTGACAGATATTTGGGTTCTGCAAGAACCTTACTTGAATGGATCTTTCCTTATTATAAGGGAAAAGCTTAACTCTGACATTAATGAGAACTAATCATGTTAAATTTCTCAGCCTAAAGAATCCTACCACTGACTTGTCTTATCAAAGGGATAGCTGTAAACACCCAGTCATGAATAACACTACTGAAATTCCACACACTATTATCTCTTATTTATAATATGAAATTTAAAAGAAAATACATCGCTTTTTAATCTTAATGAAAATAATTTAAAACGATATGTAATTATGTGTTTGCTTGTTTAATAGATTGTAAAAAATAGTATTATGTTAAATAACCACTGATATTCAGAGACAGTTCTATTTATTTATAGAATCATTATTTAATCCAATATCATGCTAAAAGTTGTGTAATTAATTGTATAATTCAGTTCAGTTCAGTTCAGTCACTCAGTCGTGTCCTACTCTTTGCAACCCCATGAATCACAGCACGCCAGGCCTCCCTGTCCATCACCAATTCCCAGAGTTCACTTAGACTCACGTCCATCGAGTCAGTGATGCCATCCAGCCATCTCATCCTCTGTCATCCCCTTCTCCTCCTGCCCCCAATCCCTCCCAGGATCAGAGTCTTTTCCAATGAGTCAATTCTTCGCATGAGGTGGCCAAAGTACTGGAGTTTCAGCTTTAGCATCATTCCTTCTAAAGAAATCCCAGAGCTGATCTCCTTCAGAATGGACTGGTTGGATCTCCTTGCAGTCCAAGGGACTCTCAAGAGTCTTCTCCAACACCACAGTTCAAAAGCATCAATTCTTTGGCGCTCAGCTTTCTTCACAGTCCAGCTCTCACATCCATACATGACCACTGGAAAAACCTTAGCCTTGACTAGACGGACCTTTGTTGGCAATGTCTCTGCTTTTGAATATGCTATCTAGGTTGGTCATAACTTTTCTTCCAAGGAGTAAGTGTCTTTTAATTTCATGGCTGTAGTCATTATCTGCAGTGATTTTGGAGCCCCAAAAAACAAAGTCTGACACTGTTTCCTCTGTTTCCCCATCTATTTCCTATGAAGTGATGGGACCAGAGGCCATGATCTTCATTTTCTGAATGTTGAGCTTTAAGCCAACTTTTTCACTCTCTACTTTCACTTTCATCAAGAGGCTTTTTAGAGTCTCTTCACTTTCTTCCATAAGGGTGGTGTCATCTGTTGAACTCATCTGGGTTACAATTCTAATAGAATTGTAATAAGTATAATATTGTACTTATAAATATGTGTTTTCTTTCATGGACAGAGTAATATAACTTATAACCCAGATGAGTTCAAGAATCATCTAAAATGCACATGGGAAAAATAAAGTGGAAATTAGCATAATGGCTGTCACAACATATCGGCTTGGCCGAAACATTTGTTAGTTATGGAAAAACTCAGATGAACTTTTTGGCCAACCCAATATATTGTACAGTAATACTTGATTCATTTTGTTAATTCAACCAATATTTATTTAGTGACTATTGTTTATGTGGTACCTGCTAGGAGTTGTGGGCATATGCAAAAGAAAAAGACACAAAAAGTATCCCTAACTTCATGAAGCTAATTTTCAAGAGAGGAAAATTGTTAGTGAATATGCTGCTGCTGCTGCTGCTAAGTCGCTTCAGTGGTGTCCGACTCTGTGGGACCCCATAGACGGCAGCCCACCAGGCTCCCCCGTCCCTGGGATTCTCCAGGCAAGAACACTGGAGTGGGTTGCCATTCCCTTTTTTAGTGCACGAAAGTGAAAAGGGAAAGCGAAGTCGCTCAGTCGTGTCCGGCTTTAGTGACCTCATGGACTACAGCCTACCAGGCTCCTCCGTCCATGGGATTTTCCAGGCAATAGGACTGGAGTGGGTTGCCATTGCCTTCTCCAGAGAATGAATATAAAATTCAGTAAATATCTATCAGCTGTATATTGTTAAACGCAATTAGAAGGAAATAAACAGAATGTATAAGCAGAAAATTAGGGATCAAAATGCCTCAAATAATCTGGTCAGTCACAGTTTCTTAGAAGATATGATAAGCAAGCTAAAATCTTAAGACTAAGAAGGACTGAGGCACATGAAGAGGGAAAAGCATTCAGTCCAAGTGAATAGCAGGTGTTGAGAAGATGATGGAGGAAATAGCGCTGTGTCCACAGAAAGCAGAGATCTGCATCTGTTTGTGGTTCATGTGACTTTCTAGTGGCCTCCAAGCCAGGTGCAAGGTGATGCCTTTAGTAATGCATGTGCTGTTCGCAAATCGGAGCTTCAGAATTATTTGGAAATATTTGAAAAATGTTCAAAGACTGTTTTCATTATTATTAGAAATGTTAGAATGATATAGTTGCCAATAAAAGAAAAGGATAATTCTGAAGTTTTTTAAAAATAAAACTTTAAGCTTTGTCTTCAGAATTTCCCAGCCAAGCTTTATATTATTCTCCTTTTCACAGAGGTTCAAAATCTGAAAAATATATTGAAGGGATTCTGGCCATGTGCTAGAGTCTAGCTGCTTCCCCCCAGCAGGATTCTGTTTGTTAACACCCTGGATGGCAGGACATTACAGTCTATCTTTCAGAAAATTTCTCTTAACTCCCCAGACTCCCACATGATCCCAGAACTCAGAAGACATCCTGTGGAGAGAACTGGTCAAGCATTTGAGCCTCCTCAATTTTCTGCTTTGTTATTTTAATTCTGCATGTCAACTGAAAATTTTCTGGTTTCTCCTTCCTCCAGCAGAGTCTCTCTGCTTGAGCTAAGTCTCAGCTAAGCCTGTGCCCAGAGTGAGTGAATTATCTACAAGGGACTTAAAAAGACTGCAGTTTATCAGCTCATCCAAGAAAAGTTAGCTCCTCCCAGGACTTTTTTAAGTCTAGATTTTTTTTCCTTCACAGCTGTCTCATTACTTTGAAAATATTCTTTTTGTGATATATACAATTTTTGCTAGTTTTTGAAGCAGACCATGGCCTGCTGCTATTTATTAGAACCTACCTAGAAACAGAAGCATTCAGTGCTGTTTTAATTTACTATTTTGATGTGAGAGGGTGAGGTTCTATAGTCTTGCACTTGGTTATCTTTTTGTAATAGCTCTCAAAATGTATCTGAGAGTCAACGTTGGTTTTTGGCTAAGGTTGCATATTTATATTCTAATTAATCTGTTAAGAACTGAGGAAAGAACCAAAAGGCATATATATTGACATACATCGTAACAATGAAATGGATTCAAGAAAAAATTTTACTTATCACCTGATCCCCATAAAGCTTTTTCCCTCTTGGCATTTGTATTCAACAGGGGTTTGTGATTGCTAGGTATCAGTGTTCCAAAGTCTGAAAAATGACCATGTATTTCATTTCCCCTAATGTACCACTACTGTTTAATGCCTGTAAGTCTTTTTAGAGGAGATAAAGAGGGAAATACAAACTATGTACTTCACATGTATGTCTCCCTCAATGTATCAGTCTTACACTCAATGAAGAGACTTTAGGTCTTTGAACTGACCCAAGTCTGGGAATTACTCAGGGACCGTAACTACAGGTGGTTCAGTTCACGCTGGTCACATTAGATACAATGTTGTTGTTGTTATTATTAATATAATAATGATATTTTAATGGTATTGTTAATATAATAATAATGTAATGATGATATTTTTTTAGTTTTATACTCCAAACAAGGCCTTAGTTTATAGTGCATCCATTTTATTCCTGGAGACCTCATAAGCAGCTAACTATTGAAGATCTGTGTGGGTAAAACCAATCAGATCACCAGACTCAATAAAATGTTACTGCAAGAGCTTTCAGATTGTTATGGCAGTGGAAAAGAAAAAGCAAGAGCAGTGGTCATTAAACAGAATGAGTGCTGTGCCAACCTATAGATTTTGGAGTGGAGGGGCACATAAATATATGGAGAGAGAAGAATCTTTATTTATTTCTAATTTGTGGGTGGGAAAATGACTGAAGATTATATTTTTGTGGAAATTAGAAGATACAGTCCAATTTCCGTGACTATTTGAATTATAGCTCTGTCATCTGTCCCTGGAAAAGCAAGAGGTATAACCAAGCAACAGTGTAGAAGCCTGAGGTCACGTCTTTTTCAGATCATCTATACTCTGTTTTCCAGTTGCAGAGACACCAGACCTTCATTGAAAAGTTACAGAGTGGAGGTAAAAATAACAAAAATTTGCCATGACTCCACCTTCAAAAGAAAGTTGGAGAATACTTTGTAGATAAGTGGTAGAAGATAAAATGACAAAACAAGGTAAGAGAATAATTATCAAATATGTGAATGGGAAAAGGACTGTTGGCAAAAATAAGACAATGTATTTCTTCACTACCTTCCTCAAAAGAGTGCCCAAAGGGAAAACTAGTTCCAAGCTAAGGTCTATAATCATGAGTAAACCTATTTTAAAATCTGTGCTATGTTTATTTCTTTAGGTAGCATTGACCTTGAGATTCTATTTGTGCATATATATTAGGAAAGAATTGAGTTAGTATTCAAAGGTTAAAGAGTTTACCTAAATGAGAACATATTTCCAAAGGTAAATTGGTAGGAAAATTATTTATGATGCTTAAAAGATAACAAGTTTGTGTGTTTACAAACATAATCTCAAGTAGATTTTCTTTAATGTTTTATTATTTCCAAGATAGTCTATAATTTCTTTGTGATTAAATTAAAATAGACTTATAACAATTAAACAATAACCATAAATTTAATTATGTTATTGTGGCAGATAACATGATGGTTCCCAATTATGCATATGCCTCCCTGTAGCCACACTCTTTACATAGAGGTTGTTTTAACCAAAGGGATGGTAGCAGGTGCAATGGCAGAGGAACTTTAAGCCTGTCTGAGTAGATGAGCTTGGGCCCTATCATTTCTGATTCTGCATGAGAAGAGCTAAGAACATTTTACCCTCAAACAGCTAAGAACCATTTTACCCTCATCCTCAGAATAAATACTTGTGGGGTTTATCTAAGCCCAACATAGTCAAAATCTCAGCCTATCGAGAGCTACAGTTTGAAGCAGAGCCCCTCTGTGAAGGCTAACTTGGTTAGCTGATTCACAACAGTACAACCCATGATGTGGGAATAAATTCTTATCATTGTTTTATGAAACTGAGGTTTGGGAAGGATTGTTACTAAGCATTTTTGAGTCAGTAGCTGACAGATCAAGACATTGGCACCTAGAAGAAACAGCCATAACAAAAATTTAAGATATATGGCATAGGCTTTGGGACCGGAGAGTAGGAGTTATGAAAACTGTTATAAGAGATTTAACAAGGAACAGGCTAGTTTACAAAAAGAATTAAGAAGTATTACTAAGATCTGAGAAAGGATGACAGATGATAGATTTGAATATAAATAATCAAACTTATTTTTTTAATCTTTGTTCTCTCCAGCCAATAATAATTCAAAACTTAAGATACATCCAGACTTGGGGCAAAGCTCAAAAACTATATACCCTTAAAATACTTCCTGTGGGTAATAGCAAACAAAACCTAGGGGTTGGCTGCTCCACCGTTTGTTAAGACTTCTGATATACATAGGGTGGAACCTATTAAATGCTTATAACTAGGTAAACACACTTCTCATATGGTAAAGTATATGGTCCCACAAAGCATGATAAGAAAAACACCTCAAGTATTTGTGGGTAAGGCTTTAGCACGTATTGCTTACTGGTTTTGAATCTATTTAGAAAAAAACCAAATTTTGAGAGATCTATATTTGTCAGAGGAGAAGGAAATGGCAACCTACTCCAGTGTTCTTGCCTGGAGAATCCCAGGGACGGTGGAGCCTGGTGGGCTGCAGTCCATGGGGTTGCTGAGGTCAGACACTACTAAGTGACTTCACTTTCATGCATTGGAGAAGGAAATGGCAACCCACTCCAGTGTTCTTGCCTGGAGAATCCCAGGGATGGGAAAGCCTGGTGGGTTGCTGTCTATGGGGTCACACAGAGTCGGACACGACTGATGTGACTTAGCTTAGCTTAGCTTATATTTGTGAGAATATCACCTGTTTGTTCACCATATTAAAAACAAACAAGACAAACAAAGAGCTCTGGTCCTGCACTTAACTATAGGCGGAGAATAATAGAAAATGCCAGGAGGCAAAAGAAAAGATTCATAGAGAACAGCCTCTTTGAGTAAGTAGATCTGGGTTCTGGTCAAGAAAATTTTCTAGCCCAAGATTGGGAGTACGTGATGATGCTTTCCCAGCAGTATTTCAGAATTACTAGATCAGAGGCTCCAGTATATCTCCCATTTCTCTTTTCAAAGTAAAGTGCTAATTAAAGCTTTTCTGTCCCTAGTCCACAATCATACGTTGGATATGTGGGTGGAGAAAAATGTGTCTTTTTAGTTAATAGGTTAATAATAATAACTGACTCCAAATATGATACAGATTGTGAGATCCTAAGCAACAATAAGTAAATCTTGAAAAGAGCAGGTGAGTGAACTTTGTGTGTGGAAGAATCATAAATAATTATGATGAAGAGAGTAGGCAATGGTAGATTTAATTAATTTTGGTAATTCTTAAAGCCTGTTTCTGAATCTGTGTTCCATTCCATGGAACTTGTTTGGCCAACTGAGCATTATTAATAATATGCCTGACAGAGTAAGGGGCTAAAAACATGCTTACATGAATGGGCTTTCTTTCTTGCTCCACTGGCTTTCCTTCAGTTAATATAACACATGCAAAGTCTAACTTAGCTGAACTTGTAAGGAAAAAGCCAAGCCCTATCAACCTGTGGTATGAAGAAGAGCTTTACAACTGAGCTCAGCTTAAATGTGCTATCCTGTAGCTGCATTCAGATTCATGAATATTGGTATAGAGGCTTCTTGATGCATGAATCTTTGTTTTGGAGTAGATTCTATGCAATGGCATTGTGACAGTAGCTGACTGACACAGTTAAAACCATAAATAAAATTTTATATTGGAGGCATAACTAACTTTAGAGAAAAACAAAGCTTTTTGACTTTAAAATAGATAGACACTTTTTTATGTTAATATAATCAAATATGATAATCAAAATGTTTTTCCCCAGAGCTCAACAGTTTGAAAAAAGTGATTTTTTTCTCTTGGCTTATTTCAGAAAATTAGCTTTAAGCCATGGATGGGAGAAAAAAAAACCTCAAAGAATCTATTTTTACATGAAAATAATTTGTCTCCTCTTAGTACTCTCAATGTTAAAACTTTTTAAAGTAAAAATTTAATGATAGAAGTATATAAAGTTTATAGAATAAAACTGAAGAAATCAATATATCTTAGTTTTAATTTCCCTACCTGATACCACAGCTTGAAGAGAAATATTTTTTGGTATAGTAGGTGATTGTGAGAAGTTTAAGTTTGTCAAGTTGGCTCTGTATCCTAAATTTCATGTCCTTGAAATTACCTCAGAAAGCAAATAATAATAATGATCATCTTCCTCCTCATCACATATTTCTTTTAAGATTTTCTATTAGGGGCTTCCTTCATAGCTCAGTCAGTTAAGAAACTGCCTGTAATGCAGGAGACCTGGGTTTGATTCCTGGGTCTGGAAGATCCCCTGGAGAAGGGAATGGCAACCCACACCAGTATTCTTGCCTGGAGAATCCCATGGACGGAGGAGCCTGGTGGGCTACAGTCCATGGGGTCGCAAGAGTCGGAAACAACTTAGCGACTCAACCACCACCACGACCATAGCTATATTAAATACTTTTGGTATTCATACCATGTGTGTATCAAAGATTTAAGAGCATTTATTTTTTATGGTTTGGATATTATCTAAACATAATGTAAGTTTAGAATTGAAAATCATATAATTGAAGACCATTTTTGACAAACAAAAAGTAAGTGAGGTCATTGTCATCAGACATACCCTGCAAAAAATACATAAGAAAGTTCTTCAGTTAAGAAGGAAATGATACTGGTTATTTTAGTGCATTAATAGTTTCCTCAAAGGGGTATGTCCAAATGCTAAACCCTGGTACATGTGACTGTGGTCTTATCTGAAAATAAGATCTTGACTATGTCATTAAGTTAAGGATGCTGAGATGAGATCATTCAGGATTATGTATGGGGTCTAAAGCCAATGACTTGTTTCATAAGTTAAAGGAGACAGAAGCTAATATGATACATCTAAAAACAGGGAAATCAAGACATGCTGACAGTCACCAGAATCTAGGAGAGAGGCACGGAACAGACTGTCCCTAAGAGCCCCTAAAAGGAACCATCCCTATTGACACATTGATTTTGGACTTATGGCCTCCAAAATTATGAGAAGATAAGTTTGTGTTGTTTTAAGTCACCAAGTTTATAATAATTTATTATGATTGCCCTAGGAAATTAATGCACATTCTGTCACTAGTACGTGAAGTGCTACCATATCAAATTTTTATCAATTTGTAAATGACTTTGGAATTGGACAATGAGAAGAGGTTGAGAGAATTTAGACGCATGTGATGGAAAAAGTCTAGGCTGTCCTAAAGAGATGACTGGTTAAAAACATGAGCACTGAAAATGACTGGTGAGAGTTCGAAAAGAAATGAGGAATGTGTTATTAGAGACAGGAGGAATGGCAATTCCTGTTATAAAGCAGCATTAAACTCGGTTGAATTTATTTTACTTTTAAGTGGTAAGCAGAATTTGTAATAGATAAAATTAGCTGAGGAGATTTCCAAGAAAAATGTTGAAATTATCAGCCTGGTTTCTCCTTGTGCTTATAGTAAAATGTGAGAGCAAGATAAATTGAGGAAGGAATTTCCCAACAAAAATAAACATCTGGTGACTTGGAAAATTCTCAATCTACCCAGATTGCAAAGGAAATGAGGAAATTTAAATTTCCTAGCTAAAACTATGAAATTTACCCTTGGAAAAGCATGCTCTGGAGGGAAGGCCAGGGTATAGCTGGAAAGATTTTTACTGAAAGATTAAGTATATCATGTTTGGCTCTAATAAACCATTTCAGCAGAAGCCAGGATTACAGATTGGTTTATCCAGGAAGGATCCGTAGAGAACTCTTGCCCAATGGTGTGACCCTTCATGTATTACATGGGTGACCAACAAGGTTCCTGGGAATACTATACCAGCAGAAACACTGATAAAAAGAGACAGAGATGGGACAAAATAAAAGATTTTTAGACTTCTGAGATTCTACTTCATCTTTGTGAAAGACACTGTTAAGATAATAAAAATTACTGAGAGAAATAAATAAAAAAGACTGAGAGAAAAAACTTTCAAAATATACATTTGATAAAGGACTTGTGTCTAAGACATAAAAAAATACTCAAAAATTAACAATAAAAATTTTAATAATAGGAAATATTAGTACAGACACCTCACCCCCAAAAATTCAAAGGTCAAATAAACCTATGAAATACTAATCAACATCATTTTTCGTTAGGGAATGTTAAATCAAAATAACAATGAAATGCTACTACATATCTAGTAATAAGAAAAAAAAACAAAAAACAAAAACAAAAACTGATAGAACCAATTACTAGCAAGGATGCAGAACACCAGGAAATCATTGCTGGCGAGAGTGATAAAAGACAGACACTTTGGAAGACAGCTTGGTAATTTCTTATACAGGTAAATATAGTTTACTTTAGAGGTAAACATAGTAAACATAGAGCTTCCCTTGTGGCTCAGCAGGCAAAGGATGCACCGCAATGTGGGAGACCTAGGTTCGATCCCTGGGTTGGGAAGATCCCCTGGAGAAGGAAAAGGCTACCCCCTCCAGTATTCTGGCCTGAAGAATTCCATGGACTGTATAGTCCATGGAGTTGCAAAAAATCAGACACAACTGAGTGACTTTCACATTCACTTTCAAACATAGTTTTGCCACAGGATCTAGTGATTGCATGCCTAGGTATTTACCCAATTATTTTTGAAAGCTTATTATTCACAAAAAGACCAGGACATGAATGTTTGTAGCAACTTCAATGTTAATTGCCAAAAACTGGGTGCAACCAACATGCCTTTCAACAGGTGAATGGATAATTTGATACATCTATACAATAGGATCAGGAAATCAGTCCTGAATGTTCATTGGAAGGACTGATGTTGAAGCTGAAACTCCAATACTTTGGCCACCTAATGTGAAGAACTGACTCATTGAAAAGACCCTGATGCTGGGAAAGATTGAGGGCAAGAGGAGAAGGGGTCAACAGAGGATGAGATGATTGGATGGCATCATTGACTTAATGGACATGAGTTTGGGTAAACTATGGGAGTTGGTGATGGACAGGGAGGCCTGGCATACTGCAGTCCATGGGGTTGCAAAGAGTAGGATATGACTGAGTGATTGAACTGAACTGATACAATAGGATATTATTCAGTAATAAAAGGAAATGAGCTATCAAATCACAAAATAACATGCATGAATATTAAGTGCATATTGCAAAGTGAAGAAAGCAAATGTGAAAGACAACATACTGTATGATTTCATTTATATGAAATCCTGAAAAAGACAAAACTATAGACATGGTAAAAATATCATTGGTAACCAGGTTTGTGGGTATTGAAAGAGAGGATAGTTATTAGGAGATGTAAAGGGGATTTTTAGGGTGTTAAACTCATGAGAAACGCTGGGTTGGATGAAGCACAAGCTGGAATCAAGATTGCCGGGAGAAATATCAATAACTTCAGATGTACGGATGACACAACCCTTATGACAGAAAGTGAAGAAGAACTAAAAAGCCTCTTGATGAAGGTGAAAGGAGAGTGAAAAAGCTGGCTTAAAACTCAACATTCAGAAAACTAACATCATAGCATCTGATCTCATTTCTTCATGGCAAATGGATGGGGAAGCAATGGAAACAGTGACAGATTTAATTTTGAGGGGCTCCAAAATCACTGCAGATGGTGATTATAGTCATGAAATTAAAAGACATTTGCTCCTTAGAAGAAAAATTATGACCAACCTAGACAGCATATTAAAAAGCAGAGACATTACTTTGCCAACAAAATCCATCTAGACAAAGCTATGGATTTTCCAGTGGTCATGTATGGATGTGAGAGTTGGACTAGAAAGAAAGCTGAGCACCAAAGAATTGATGTTTTTGAACTGTGGTGTTGGAGAAGATTCTTGAGAGTCCCTTGGACTACAAGAACATCCAACCAGACCATCCTAAAGGAAATCAGTCTTGAGTGTTCATTAGATGGACTGATGTTGAAGCTGAAACTCCAATACTTTGGCCACCTGATGCAAAGAACTGACTAATTTGAAAAGACCCTGATGCTTGGAAAGACTGAGGGCAGGAGGAGAAGTGGACGACAGAGGATGAGATGGGTGAAGGTCATCACCGACTCAATGGACATGAGTTTAAGTGAACTCTGGGAGTTGGTAATGGACAGGGAGGCCTGGTGTGCTGCAGTCCATGGGGCTGCAGAGTCACACACGACTGAGCAACTGAACTGAATTGAACTGAACTGAAAGTATTGTAATTTATTTTTAAAGACATATATAATGTTATAGTACACATAGCAACTCTCTGTGTATTCAATGACTTGAGGTATGCCGGCAAGAGATAAAAGAATGGAATGAAGAATGTGAAAAAAGTGGTATAAGTATATTGCAAATATATGAAACTGCCTTACTGACATAAGTAACTTTGAACAATGTAGATTTTTTTTAAAAAACCAATACCAAAATCTGTACAAAACCACTATACTGTGGTTAACAAGCTTGTTTCATATAGTGGTAAAATTCCAAAATGATATACATATTAGAGTTAAACAATTTTGTACAAAATGGTGATGGCGGGAGCCAGGTTTCTCACATTTGGTGGAAGGAGATTAACAAGAGCAGAAGGTAAGATTTATTCATTTGGTAACATATTAGAATTAGCAACAAGAGTGGAAGGCTAGATTAGAATTGGCAAGCAAGACTGGAACATTAGATTTATTCATGTGGTAACAGATTAGAACTGGCAACATTAGTATAAACTCATGAGTTGCATAATGTAGATACAAATGATAATGTGTATGTGTTTATGTGTGTGTGCTTAAACAAGTTACTATCCATTTAATGGGTTTCCTTCCTCTTTCAGCTGAGTTGATTTAGCAGGAATGAAACCCCAGTACCCATGATCACATCTAAAACCATATCTTGATTCCTAATAGAATTTTCCAGCAAAAGAAACAAGGGATCTTTGGGGAAATGGCTGATTCTGGTAGTAAAAAAATGCACCAGATGAATGTAAAGTATATTGTAGTGCCAGAAGTACATAAAAAGAAAAACCAAAAGTGACCAGAAAAGAAAGTAAAAGAATAAACACCAATGTGATTCTCTATCAAAGGGGCACATGAGAGATCTACCAATTGGAAAAACTAGAAGCATTTAAACAATAAAATTAAGTAGCTTTGGATTATAACCTAAAATATAAATGAAAATCTATTAATCCAAACTGATCTCAGATATCTGCAATGAATAAAAAATCCAAATTAATCATATATTTCAGAAAACTAATTATGATAACAGTTATTATTTATATAGTTTCAATACCACAATTTGTATATCCTAACTAAACCTCTCCTTGGAACCTACTATCTCCACAACTAAGCAACTCTGATCCATTTCACCAATACCACATGTTCTCTCTTCTATGCTTCCTGATGCTCAGGTTAAAATACTTGGAGATATCTTTTATTTTTCACTTTTATTATATTGCATATTCACTATATCTGCAAATTTTATTGCTTGTACCTTCAGAATATAATCAGAATATCATCATGTATTTAATCAACTGTATTAATATTACCATGCTAGAAATCACCATCTTCTACTTTTTTGGTTATCCTAAAACTTCCTAACTGCTCTCCTATAATATGCCCCAGTCCTTATTCAGTTTATTTTTAACATGGAGTCAGTGTGATATTTTTACAGTCAAATATGAGGTCAGATTATTTCATCATTCAAAACTATCAACTGCTATAACTTTATGCTGCTACTGCTACTGCTAAGTTGCTTCAGTCGTGTCCGACTCTGTGCGACCCCATAGACGGCAGCCCACCAGGCTCACCTGTCCCTGGTATTCTCAAGGCAAGAACACTGGAGTGGGTTGCCATTTCCTTCTCCAGGAAGTTATTATAATAACTTTATAATAAAGTATAATATCTAATAGTGTAATCTCATCTTTGTTCTTAAGTATTTTCTTAACTTTTTGTCAATTGACATCTCAATATAAATTTTAGAAAGATTTTGTAAATTTTCACTGTATACAAAATTTCATACAGTCATCAGGAATGTGACACTTTTAGCAACATTCAGTCATTGTTTAGGAGAATTTTGTTGAAATTAGAAAGATTTTATATATTTCAGATTAGGTTTTAAAAACATCATTATGCAGTTGCATTCTCTATGACCCTACAAAAATGTGAATATTCTTTTATTGTCCCATTAATCAGTTCAGTTCAGTTCAGTCACTCAGTCGCGTCCGACTCTTTGCAACCCCATGAACCACAGCACGCCAGGCCTCCCTGTCCATCACCAACTCCCAGAGTTTACTCAAACTCATGTCCATCCAGTCAGTGATGCCATCCAGCCATCTCATCCTCTGTCGTCCCCTTCTCCTCCTGCCCCCAATCCCTCCTAGCATCAGGGTCTTTTCCAATGAGTCAACTCTTTGCATGAGGTGGCCAAAGTATTGGAGTTTCAGCTTTAGCATCAGTCCTTCAAATGAACACCCAGGACTAGTATAGCTTAAATAAGTCTCCTGGTTACAAGAAGTAATGAGACCTTTCCATATACCTTTTAATTCCTGCAGAAGATAATTTCTATCAAGTAAAAATGAAAATAATCAGAATAAGTAAGTGCTCACTAGAGGTATCTCTTCATCATTCATTATTATGATACAATTAAAGGATTACATGAAGATTAGTCTTTGATTTTAATGTAAATGGATTTTACTGGTAAATTGGATTTTGTTATGCTTCATAAAGATATATTTCCTGTAGCAAACTGAGTTGCCTACCTTACAAATTGATACGAATCATGGAAGAAACTTCATTTCATGAGAACTTTTTAATATCTAGGCAGAAATGTAAACTTTACTCATACAATCATTTGTGGTTCTACTGCATTAAGAATTCTATTTATCCAAGCAAATGAAATAGCTTGTGTTTAGGCATGCTCCTCTGTGCCTTTCTACAGTATTACATGTTAATATATTTAATCTATTCAACATCTTTGGATGTTTTAATCATAATCACATGCATTTATGCTAGAGCCTCAGCACACTTTTACTACTTGTAATGAATTTGACCTATTAGCAAAAGCTCTATAAGGTTTTGTCTAGTGATATACATAGAATTAGTATTAAACACATTGTTTCCTTGGAAATTTGCATTTTCAGTTTTTATTCATGTTATATATACAGCATTTTAAACAATTTTTCTGGAAGTCTAAGTCACTGTTTTATTATAAATCTCTAGCTCTTTCTCCACTTAAAATAGCAATTAGATATTAAAAATTATGTTTCCACATTGATTGTAATTAATATGGCATTAAAATTAATTGGATATAAAAGTATATAATCTTACTTTACAAATAAAAATTACACAGAAATGCTGTTGATACTACATTTACCAAATAATTAACATTCATCTCTTCTATAGAATCTGCTCACTGTGAAAACTAATTCTTAGTTTTGTTCTAAAAATAACTTCTTTTACTTTTTCAAAGTTTGGAAACCAAATAATAAACGTAAATAACAATGGCTAATATTTTGGGTAATAATAAAAATAATAGCTAACATTTAGTATACAACTGTTATGGATCTAGTTCTTTTGCATAGATTATGTCCTATAATTAGCATAATAATCATATACACAATTTTTTATATCTGCTTTACAGATGAAGAAAAGAAGGCATAGAGAGGTAGAAAAAGTTAAAAAAGACTAGAATCTGCACATTGATATCTAGGAAGTCACACTCTAGAGCTCCAACTCCTTGAAAACAAAGCTAAATACTATATGATTTCACTTATATAAGAATCGTGAACAGTGAACTCCCAAATGTTCCAGCTGGTTTTAGAAAAGGCAGAGGAATCACAGATCAAATTGCAAAAATCTGCTGGATCATCAAAAAAGCAAGAAAGTTCCAGAAAAACATCTATTTCTGCTTTATTGACTATGCCAAAGCCTTTGACTGTGTGGATCACAATAAACTGTGGAAAATTCTTCAAGAGATGGGAATACCAGACCACCTGACCTGCCTCTTGAGAAATCTATATGCAGGTCAGGAAGCAACAGTTAGAACTGGACATGGAACAACAGACTGGTTCCAAATAGGAAAAGGAGTATGTCAAAGCTGTATATTGTCACCCTGCTTATTTAACTTACATGCAGAGTACATCTGGAGAAGACAATGGCCTCCCACTCCAGTACTCTTGCCTGGAAAATCCCATGGACGGAGAAGCCTGGAAGGCTACAGTCCATGGGGTCGCACAGAGTCGGACACGACTGAAGCGACTTAGCAGCAGCAGCAGCAGAGTACATCATGAGAAATGCTGGGCTGGAAGAAACACAAGCTGGAATCAAGATTGCTGGGAGAAATATCAATAACCTCAGATATGCAGATGACACCACCCTTATGGCAGAAAGTGAAGAGGAACTCAAAAGCCTCTTGATGAAAGTGAAAGTGGAGAGTGAAAAAGTTGGCTTAAAGCTCAACATTCAGAAAACGAAGATCATGGCATCTGGTCCCATCACTTTATGGGAAATAGATGGGGAAACAATGGAAACAGTGTCAGACTTTACTTTTTTGGGCTCCAAAATCACTGCAGATGGTGACTGCAGCCATGAAATTAAAAGACACTTACTCCTTGGAAGGAAAGTTATGACCAACCTAGATAGCATATTCAAAAGCAGAGACATTACTTTGCCAACAAAGGTTCGTCTAGTCAAGGCTATGGTTTTCCAGTGGTCATGTATGGATGTGAGAGTTGGACTGTGAAGAAAGCTGAGCGCTGAAGAATTGATGCTTTTGAACTGTGGTGTTGGAGAAGACTCTTGAGAGTCCTTTGGACTGCAAGGAGATCCAACGAGTCCATCCTATAGGAGATCAGCCCTGGGATTTCTTTGGGAGGAATGATGCTAAAGCTGAAACTCCAGTACTTTGGCCACCTCATGTGAAGAGCTGACTCTTTGGAAAAGACTCTGATGCTGGGAGGGATTGGGGGCAGGAGGAGAAGGGGATGACAGAGGATGAGATGGCTGGATGGCATCACTTACTCGATGGACGTGATTTTTAGTGAACTCTGGGAGTTGGTGATGGACAGGGAGGCCTGGCGTGCTGCAATTCATGGGGTCGCAAAGAGTCGGACATGACTGAGCCACTAAACTGACTGATATAAGAATGTAAAAAACAAAACGAATGAGCAAATATAACAAAACAGAAACAGAGTCACATATACAGAGAACAAACAGGTTGTTGTCAGAGGAGATGGGGAGGGAGGGATGAATGAAATAGATGAGGGAAATTGTACCTCTCTATAAACTTTCAGCTACAAAATAAATGAGTCACAAAGATGAAATGTGCAGCACAGGAATATTATCAATAATACAGTAATATATCTGTATGGTGATAGATGGTAACTAGACTTACAGTGGTGATCATTTTATAATATAGAGAAATATTGAATCACTATGTTGTGTACCAGAAACTAACACAATGCTGTAGTTCAATTATACTTCAAAAAACAACCTTGTAGAAAAAGAGATCTTCCTTGTTGTTTTCAGAGGTGGGAGGTTGGGAAGGAAAGAGAATTGTTGTAAGATTTAAAACGTCTTAGGGATTCAAGTTACAACCTGATCAATATAATTAACACTCCTTTATGTTATGGGCTTCTCTTGTGGCTCAGATGGTAAAGAATCTGTCTGCAATCCAGGAGACCTGGGTTCAATCCTTGGGTTGGGAAGATCCCCTGGAGAAGGGAAAGGCTACCCACTCCAGTATTCAGGCCTGGAGAATTCCATGGACTGTATAGTCCCTGGGGTCACAAAGAGTCAGACACAGCTAAGAGACTTTCACTTACTTACTTACACTTATGGTATATTTGAAAGTTATAAAGAGAGTAAATTCTAAGAGTTCCATCACAAGTAAAATATTTTTCTTTTATTTTGTATCTACATGAAATTATATATATTTACTAAAAACATTGCAGTAATCATTTCTTGATGTATGTAAGTCAAAGGATCACGGTACACCTTAAACTTATACAGTGTTGTGTGTCAACCATATTTCATTAAAACGGGAAGGAAAAATTAATGCAAAATAAAGTTGGAAGGTTATATTTGTAACGGTTTCAATTACTATTACCTCTTGCAATGTATATCCTAGATATTTCACTTCAGTTAATTTAGTTTAGGCATAGATGTTTTAAAAATTATTTAATGTGACTTTTGTTTTTTTTGTACATGTACATTTATATGTGACATTTATTTTTACCCAGTATGACTTCCACTAACGAAAGATAAGCCATCTTTATTATTTTTCTCCCAGTTCTATTGAGAAATAATTGACATGCATCATTGTAAGACCTAAGGTGTATAGCATGATGATTTGATTTACCTGCATTGTGAAATGATTACCATAAGAGGTTCTTAATATGTTAAGCCATCTTCTCATAAAACAAAGCCAAAAGAAAAAAAGGGGGGGGGGGGGAAGGAAGGAAATATTTTTCCTTGTCATGGGAACTCTTAGGATTTATTCTCTTAACAACTTTTCTATTTCCCAATCAGCAGTGTTAGTTATAGTCATCTATTTTTTCTTTCATTAAACATTTTAATAGGCATTAGAGAAACCTTCAAATGCTACTTACTGCAATACTTAAGTAAACTTAAATCTGTGATTCAATATATCTCTGGGATCCATTCCTTCAAGAAACATGTCATCAGTTCAGTTCAGTCGATCAGTTGTGTCCGACTCTTTGCGACCCCATGAATCGCAGCACGCCAGGTCTCCCTGTCCATCACCAACTCCTGGAGTTCACTCAGACTCACGTCCATCGACTCAGTAATGCCATACAGCCATCTCATCCTCTGTTGTCCCTTTCTCCTCCTGCCCCCAATCCCTCCCAGCATCAGAGTCTTTCCCAGTGAGTCAACTCTTTGCATGAGGTAGCCAAAGTACTGGAGTTTCAGCTTCAGCATCATTCCCTCCAAAGAAATCCCAGGGCTGATTTCCTTCAGAATGGACTGGTTGGATCTCCTTGCAGTCCAAGGGACTCTCAAGACTCTCAAGTCTTCTCCAACATCACAGTTCAAAAGCATCAATTATTCGGCGCTAAACTTTCTTCACAGTCCAACTCTCACATCTATACATGACCACTGGAAAAACCATAGCCTTGACTAGACAGAACTTTGTTGGCAAACTAATGTCTCTGCTTTTGAATATGCTATCTAGGTTGGTCATAATTTTCCTTCCAAGGAATAAGCATCTTTTAATTTCATGGCTGCAGTCACCATCTGCAGGGATTTTGGAGCCCCAAAAATAAAGTCTGACACTGTTTCCCCATCTATTTCCCATGAAGTGATGGGACCGGATGCCATGATCTTCATTTTCTGAATGTTAAGCTTTAAGCCAACTTTTTCACTCTCCTCTTTCACTTTCCTCAAGAGGCTTTTGAGTTCCTTTTCACTTTCACCCATAAGGGTGGTGTCATCTGCATATCTGAGGTTATTGATATTTCTCCGGGCAATCTTGATTCCAGCTTGTGCTTCTTCCAGCCCAGCCTTTCTCATGATGCACTCTGCATAGAAGTTAAATAAGCAGGGTGACAATATACAGCCTTGATGTATTCCTTTTCCTATTTGGAACCAGTCTGTTGTTCCATGTCCAGTTCTAACTGTTGCTTTCTGACCTGTATGTAGGTTTCTCAAGAGGCAGATCAGGTGGTCTGGTATTCCCATTTCTTTCAGAATTTTCCACTGTTTATTGTGATCCACACAGTCAAAGGATTTGGCATAGTTAATAAAGCAGAAATAGATGTTTTTCTGGAACTCTCTTGCTTTTTCCATGATCCAGCAGATGTTGGCAATTTGATCTCTGGTTCCTCTGCCTTTTCTAAAACCAGCTTGAACATCTGGAAGTTCATGTTCACATATTGCTGAAGGCTGGCTTGGAGAATTTTGAGCATTACTGTACCAGCATGTGAGATGAGTGCAATTGTGTGGTAGTTTGAGCAATCTTTGGCATTGCCTTTCTTTGGGATTGGAATGAAAACTGACATTTTCCAGTCCTGTGGCCACTGCCGAGTTTTCCAAATTTACTGGCATATTGAGTGCAGCACTTTCACAGCATCATCTTTCAGGATTTGAAATAACTCAACTGGAATTCCATCACCTCCACTAGCTTTGTTCGTAGTGATGCTTTCTAAGGCCCACTTGACATCACATTCCAGGATGTCTGGCTCTAGGTCAGTGATCACACTGTCGTGGTTATCTTGGTCGTCAAGATCTTTTTGTATAGTTCTTCTGTGTATTTTGCCACCTCTTCTTAATATCTTGTGCTTCTGTTAGGTCCATACCATTTCTGCCCTTTATCAAGCCCATCTTTGCATGAAATGTTCCCTTGGTATCTCTAATTTTCTTGAAGAGATCTCTAGTCTTTCCCATTCTGTTGTTTTCCTCTATTTCTTTGCATTGATCGCTGAGGAAGGCTTTCTTATCTCTTCTTGCTATTCTTTGGAACTCTGCATTCAGATGCTTATATCTTTCCTTTTCTCCTTTGCTTTTCGCTTCTCTTCTTTTCACAGCTATTTGTAAGGCCTTCTCAGACAGCCATTTTGCTTTTTTGCATTTCTTTTCCTTGGGGATGGTCTTGATCCCTGTCTCCTGGACAATGTCATGAACCTCATTCCATGGTTCATCAGGCACTCTCTCTATCAGATCTAGTGCCTTAAATCTATTCTCACTTCCACTGTATAATCATAAGGGATAATAATGACATATTCAAAATATGGAATTAGAAGCCATATATACCATTGGTTAAGGAATATATAAGCCTAAATCCCTAAGCCAAATTTCATGACTTCAACTTCACAAAGAGTGAATGAAATAAGAACAACTTGATTTATTTCTTATTTCCTCATAGACTAGAGTTCTATTTACTAAGATATTATAGGAAAGAAATCATGTGGTTCACTTTTCTTATGCCTGAGATTGTACAACGAGCGTAGTATACAGTTCATCAGTATAACTTTGAATTTTAAACTATAATCTCCCTAGATCCTGCTGCTGTAGTAGATAACTGAATTTTTGATCTGGTGACCTTACATTTTATCATGTAATGGACAATCTTCATCCCCTTTTCCATTTCTCCTGGGAAAATTATTGTATGTTTCTTTTTATGGTTCTAGTCCTCCCCTCCTCAGCTAATCCCATGTTGAAGTTATACTTTTATAATAATTTTATAATATAGTAATTTATAAGCAAATTAAAGAATAATATAATTCCTACATTATTCTTATCATGTGCTTGAGTTGTTTAAATATATATTTCTGATTATTTTCAGCATATATTAAAAATAATGTTTTTACTGACTCTACTCAGTTTGATTATACATTTCATATGTACTTTTAATGATAATTGTGCTACCAAGATCACTATTGGATGGAATGAAATTTTAAAGCACATATGAAATTTTTTGCACAGCATACATAGTGTTTTCATTTATACAGAATTCTGCCATTTTGAAAGCATGGCTTGATAATAAAATATGATAGCTCACAAAAGATTGAGGGAATGCCTATGCTTTTTGGGACCACACAGAATTGCACTTATGGTCAACAAATACACTTTCAGGGCATTACTTAGCAAAATACATGCAAGGAACAATTTGCATTAGTGCTTAAAGAATAAAGGTTGATAATATTAAATTATTTCACATTGTTATTGTTAGTCTTTAAAGTTCACCAACAGTATTAAGTTGGCTGGTTTTCTAAATTCATTTGTAACTATCAACTTCAATATTAACTTTTACATGAAAGCACAATAAGACATATGCCTATAAAACTTTGGAGAGAGACAGAGGGAGAAAAAGAGGGGATAGGAGGAAGGAGAGAGTGGAGAGGGAAGGAAAGAAGCAATGAAAGAAGGGAGGAAGGAAAGGAAATAAGGAGGAAGGGATGGAGGGACAGAGGAAGGACAGAAGACAAAGGATTTCATCTTCAGAAGCAAACAGCCATTTCATTATCTCTTAGGGAAAGCAAACTCTGGTTATAGTTACTATAGTCAGACTTTATTTATTTATTTAGGCTCCAAAACCACTGCAGATGGTGATTGCAGCCATGAAATTAAAAGATGCTTACTCCTTGGAAGGAAACGTATGACCAACCTAGATAGCATATTCAAAAGCAGAGACATTACTTTGCCAACAAAGTCCATCTAGTCAAGGCTATGGTTTTTCCTGTGGTCATGTATAGATGTGAGAGTTGGACTGTGAAGAAAGCTAAGTGCCAAAGAATTGATGCTTTTGAACTGTGGTGTTGGAGAAGACTCCTGAGAGTCCCTTGGACTGCAAGGAGATCCAACCAGTACATTCTGAAGGAGATCAGCCCTGGGATTTCTTTGGAAGGAATCATGCTACAGCTGAAACCCCAGTACTTTGGCCACCTCATGCAAAGAGTTGACTCATTGGAAAAGACTCTGATGCTGGGAGGGATTGGGGGCAGGAGGAGAAGGGGACGACAGAGGATGAGATGGCTGGATGGCATCACTGACTCGATGGACGTGAGTCTGAGTGAACTCTGGGAGTTGGTGATGGACAGGGAGGCCTGGCGTGCTGCAGTTCTTGCGGTTGCAAAGAGTCGGACACGACTGAGCGACTGAACTGTACTGAACTGAACAAGAAGGTACTATTTTGCCCTCTTTTTTCTGGGTCTATTTTGTAGTAAACACCAGTGTAGGAATATTTCTTTAGTCAGTTTCTCATAAGATAATTCAAAATGAAAAGATAAGAATGAATACCTACAACCAGCAGTTGTGAATATTGGCTCCTTTAACACACTTCCTCTTCCACTGGGATAGGAGGTCAAAGATGAGCTATACATTTCTATTTGCAACGCATGAGAAACAACAGTAGCATTGTGAGAGAATAAAAGTGAATCACTTTTATTTTTATTTTCTCCTTAAGGTTTTTAAAAAACTCATAGAAGCCAAACCAAGTAAAATACAATATAAGCAATATTACAAAATCATGATAGTTGTTAACTCATTAATACCACAGATGATTTCTTTACATAAAAGTAAGATTTGCACATTCCACTGTCTTTCATTATCTCTACTGCTATTGAGGGCCCCGAGATGATGTTGGCTAAGTCTGAAATCTCTTGTTATTCACTTACACGTTTCTGCTGCTCATACATAATTGGCAACTGAGTCTTGCTTAATTATACTACAAACTCACTGCACTTTTTTTTTTAATTTCAATCCTCCATCATCCTCAGAATTGGTTCTAAATTTGTCTTTCTATCCTAGTCTCTGCTCTCCAACTTGTAGATACTGCCCACAGAGTACTCTTTCTACATTAATTTTTATATCACTACATTATTTAAAACCTAACAAAGACTTTCTATTACCTGCACAGAAAAGTCAATACGTTTAGCATGGCATAATACACGACCAAGAAGATTTCCTGGAGGGGGTCATGGCAACCCACTTCAGTATTCTTGCCTGGAGAATCCCATGGACAGAGGAGGTTGGAGGGCTAGAGTCCATGGGATCACAAAGAGTTGGACATGACTTAAGCAACTTAGCACACCAGAAGTGTAGCCTCTGATTACCTTAGCTACATATCCAATAAGTAATTTATCTCTTATTATGTGTTAAACCCAAACCCTATTTGCTGGGAGCCACCATGGGAGATCCCACCCATGACAAAGGTCATGCAGAGACCATCTGACAGGCAAAGGCGGATCAGGACTCGAGGGATTCCCTGGACCTGCTCAAACATCTACCCCGAAACCAAAATCTGTCTGTCTACTGTTTATTATATTATGCCTTTCAACCACTCTTCTGATATTAGCAGGGGGCTATCCCCGACCACCTTTCTCTGGAGAAAATCAACTTAGGGCTCTAAGTTGATAAATCTCCTGGACATGAAAGCAATATTTCTATTCTAACCCCTCTGTTGGGATTCTAGCTTGCTTGACAGGTTTTTTCTTACTCTTACAACTAACGCACATGATTGTTCACAACTTCCCAACCATGAAAGGCATGAGAAGCCTAAACGTTCTAAAAGTCCTAATAGGCATAGAGCCCTTTAAGGGGTGAAAAATTATTAAAATAGTACTGGAAAAGGGCTTCATTATTGGGCCAATGCTTGCTGCCAAGTTCCCATATCCCTTATCCATTGTGCACCTGGGAGTGCATTAGTTCATGTAGTTGGAATGTAAGAAAAACAAGTAGTAGCCTTGGTATTAACCACATCAGACCTTTGAGCTAATAAGTTCTTTCTTTGTTGTGACCCACTGCACCTTTGTTCCGTGAGAATGTAACTCTGTTTAGTACTTTCTGAGGCTGACACAGTTTAGAAATATAAAGAAAAAACACTTCAAGGGAAAACAAGTTTTCTGGTTGATCAACCTTTATCAAAAAAAGGGTCATAAAATGTCAACAGACCTCCAGGCCAGAAGATAATGTACATAGCATAAGACCCTTGTTTATGGAAAGGCATACAGAAAAAAATCCTGGTTTCGATAAGGGCAAAACTGCTGGAGTGTTTGGGCTGACTCTGCATGACCTTGCATCTCTCATTTCCCTATATGTTCAAGTCAGGGTATAAAAGTTCCTTTTGAAAATAAAGTTATAGGCCTCGCTCACTGAAGCTTGGCCTCCCTGTGTCATTCATTCTCGATGCCGTCCATCCTGAGGGTACCCTTGGATCCTGCTGGGGCTGGACCCCGGCACCTATTGAGAGAACCACAGTTTTCTAAATGTGTTTGATTTTTAAAATCACTTTCTCCATTACTTTAAGCATATAATCCCTATGCATATAATTTATTTTTCCTCTTATTTTGAAGACAACCAGTTTTTGACTCTCAAATTTACCAGTGCTTCTCCCCAAAGCCTCTGTTTAGCTCTCCTTCACAGTGGACTTGAATATTCCCTCATTATTGTTAATTCTCTAGTTGACACAAACATCTGCTTCTACTCCATATTATATTCATTTACAGATCAACAGCTAACATTTTTTTCCCCACTTAGGGCCTACACCAGTACTTTTTAGGTTCTAGAACTTGATGTTTAACAAATATTCAGTTGCTCAATTATGGATGTTGAATAAATGAATCAATTCATCTATTAAATATATGATTTAAGTGGTAAGATGAATCTTAAAAGATAATGTCTATGCAGACTTTTGATTTCTGAAACACCTGGCATATGTTTTTCAGTGAAAAGAATAATTGAATGAGTTTCTCTCAATCAAAGCCAATTGGCCATTTATGTTTACTCAATAAGTACTTATTGATTACAAAGTCTATACCCTAAACACAAGTGTAATGGTTTTTACCTTAACATATTTACAATCTCATAGACAATGGTTTATAATAGAGGAAAAGTGTACTGATATTAGTTCATGAACCCGTTCATGAGCCTGAAAAGAGAGCTAGTTACCCTAAACTTGCAAAGTTGAAGCATGCCTCAAGGAAAAGGTACATCCTAATATGTTTAGATAATGAAAAAGTCTGGCCTAAATGCAAAAAGATATGGAGGACATTTCAAGGAGAGGAAGTAGTAGGGACAGAGGCTTAGGAGTAATAGTGAATAACACTTGAGGAAAATGACAGGTACCAAACATGTCCTTAGGTTTATCTTATGGCAAGAAAGCCACAGATCCAGATAAATTTAGGTAAAAGGAACTTATTGTAAGAATACATGTAGAAGCAAAGAAGTATTCATTAATTCCTTAAATATTTATTGACAACCAATAATGCAATAGACACTGTGCTAAGATCTAGGGATATAATGTTACCCACAACAGCAATCAACCTTGAGCTTATCACCTTCTATTCTAGTGAGAGAGAGAGAGTTATGTATCTAATAATCATACACAGAGTTAGCAGTGCTGTGACAGAAAAGGGTGGGGTATGATTAACAAATGAAATGAGGGAAACTAAAGCATAAACAGTTTATCTAGTAGTGAAAAGCAAGCCTTCATGGATACTTGATATTCATTCAAAATTCAACAGCAAGCTTAACAGATCATTGCCATGATGAAATTCTAGAATAGGACATCGGGAGAATGAGTAACTAAGTTCAGGATCAGAGGTATAAGTTTGAATTGCCTGAAGGGACATGCAACATGATACTACAGAGTGAGAGCTCAGCTGAAATATTTTTCAACAAGATATAAACGACAGGTAAGAACATGAGAATGAATGAAGACAGAAGATCAAAATCTTCAAAATACATATTGGCAAATAATATTGAATGGTTGACTTACATTGTAAGTCATAGATTTTTATCAGTATATTTGCTATTCTTTTGAGGATGATATTTATATTTTCTTTTCCACTTGTTTCTTTTAAAATTGCTTAGTTTACTAGAAGGTGTCATTATGGGCTATTATTTATAGTCATTCACCTTGCTACAGATGACATTGTCCTTGAGTTAATATGGGTTAATATTTTATTTTTTTTTCTTTTTTAAAGCTGTTAGCTTTTTGCTACTGTCACAATATTATAGGACATAATATTTTATGGAGCTTCAATTAAAAATAGCTTAGACTTTTACATTTATATTTTCCAATATTTTTCTATTTTTTCCTGTGTGCTTTAATTTGGATATTTCCTATGAATTTGATTTAAAATGTTCTAATCTTATCCTGAATTTATTATTTATTAAAATCAAATATCAAGTCTAATTTAATTCATTCTATTTTTCAGATCTAAAATGTGAAGAATATTCACTTTTAATATAAATTTTTTTTTGTTCTAGTAAATTTTTGATGTTTTCTATTTTCATTTCCCTTTAATTTTTTCCCTTAATGGATCACAGCTTTGTCATAGAAAATGGGTTTGTATAACTCAATGAAGCTATGAGCCATGCCCTGCAGAGTCACACAAGATGGTGGATCATAGTGGAGAGATCTGAAAAAACGTGGTCCCCTGGAGGAGGAAATGGCAAACCACTTCAGTATTCTTGCCTTGAGAACCTCATGAATAGTATGAAAAGGCAAAACTATATGACACTTGAAGATAAACACCCCCAGGTCATAAGGTGTCCAATTTGCTACCAGGGAAGTTCAGTTCAGTTCCTCAGGCGTATCCAACTCTTTGCTACCCCATGGACTGCAGCATGCCAGGCCTCCCTGTCCATCACCAACTCCTGGAGTTTACTCAAACTCATATCCTTTGAGTTGATGATGTCATCCAATGATCTCGTCCTCTGTCATTCCGTTCTCCTCCCATCTTCAATCTTTTCCAGCATCAGGATCTTTTCCAATGAGTCAGTTCTTTGCATCAAGTGGCCAAACCAGGGAAGAGCAGAGGGCAATTACTAATAGCTCCAGAAAGAATGAAGTTGCTGGGCCAAAGCAGAAATGTTGCTCAGTTGTAGATGTATCGGGTGGTGAAAGTAATGTCCAAGGCTGTAAAGAAGAATATTGAATAGGATCCTGGAGTGTCTAGTCTATGAATCAAGGTAAACTGGATATAGTCAAGCCACAGATTTCAAGAGTGAGTATTGACATCTTAGGAATCTGTGAATGAAAATGGACAAGAATGGGCAAATTTAATTCAGATGACCATTATATCTACTACTGGGTGCAAGAATATCTTAAAAGAAATGGAGTAGCCCTCAAAGTCATCAAAAGAGCCTAAAATACAGTATTTGTGTGCAATTTCAAAAAAAGGACAGAATAATCAGGTTCATTTCCAAGGCAAACCATTCAACATCAACAGTAATCCAAATCTATGCCCCAACCATTAATGCCAAAGAAGCTGAAGCTAACTGGTTTGATGAAGTCCTACAACACCTAGAACTAACACCAAGAAAAGATATCCTTTTCTTCATAAGGGATTGGAATGAAAAATAGGAAGTTAGTCACTTGTTATATCTGAAATAACAGGTAAGTTTGGCCTTGGAGTACAAAATAAAGCAGGGAAAAGGCAAACACAGTTTTATCAAGAGAACATTCTGGTCATGGCAAACACTTTTCCAACAACTCAAGAGATGACTTTACACATGAACATACCAGATGATCAATACCAAAATTGGACTGAGTATGTTCTTTGTAGCCAGAGATGGAGAAGCTCTATACAGTCAGCAAAAACAAACCTGGAACTGACTGTAGCTCAGATCATGAGCTCCGTTTTGAAAAATTCAGGCTTAAATTGAAAAAAGTAGGGAAGACCACTAGGCCATTCAGGTATGACCTATATCAAACCCCATATGATTATACAGTGGCCGCTGCTAAGTCGCTTCAGTCGTGTCCAACTCTGTGCGACCCCATAGACGGCAGCCCACCAGGCTTCCCCGTTCCTGGGATTCTCCAGGCAAGAACACTGGAGTGGGTTGCCATTTCCTTCTCCAATGCATGAAAGTGAAAAGTGAAAGTGAAGTTGCTCAGTCGTGTCCGACCCTCAGTGACCCCATGGACTGCAGCCTACCAGGGTCCTCCGTCCATAGGATTTTCCAGGCAAGAGTACTGGAGTGGGGTGCCATTGCCTTCTCCGTATACAGTGGAGGTGATCAATAGATTCAAGGGATCAGATCTGGTAGACAGAATGTGTGAGGGACTATGGACAGAGGTTCATAGCACTGTACAAAACCATCTCAAAGAAAAAATAATGCAAGAAGGCAAAGTGTTTGTCTGAGGAGGCTTTAAAAATAGCCTCCTATTTTTAGGAGAAAGAAAGAAAGAAGAAAAGTGAAAAGTAAAGGAGAAAGAAAAGGATATATCCAAGTTAATGCAGGGTTCCAGAGATGAGCAGGAGAAGGAGAAGGAGAAGGAGAAGAAGATCTTCTTAAATGAACAAAGCAAAGACATAGAGGAAAACAATAGAATGGGGAAGATCAGGGAGCTGGTCTTCTCATACAGGTTTCTCAGGAGACAGGTAAGGTGGTCTGGTATTCCCATCTCTTTAATAATTTCCACAGTTTGTTGTGATCCACACAGCTAAGGGCTTTATTATAGTCAGTGAAGCAGATATTTTTTCTGGAACTCTCTTGCTTTCTCTTCAATCCAACAAATGTTGACAATTTGATCTCTGGTTCCTCTACGTCTTTGAAACCCAAATTGTATATCTGAAAGTTCTCAGCCATTTCATGGAGCATTTCATGGAAGGATGGGCAGAATAAAGGACAGAAATGGTAAGCACCTAACAGAAGAGATTAAGACGAGGTGGCAAGAATACTATACTAAAGAAGAACTACACTAAAAGGTCTTAATGACACAGATAATTGGGTGATGATGTGGGGTCACTCATCTAGAGCCGAACATCCTGGAGTATAAAGTCAATGGGCCATAGGAAGCATCACTACGAACAAAGTGAGTGGAGGTGATGGAATTCCAGCTGGCTATTTTAAATCCTCAAAGATGATGATGTTAAAGTGCTGCACTCAATATTTCAGCAAATTTGGGAAACTCAATAGGGGACACAGGATTGGAAAAGGTCAGTTTTCATTCCAATTCTAAAGAAGGGCAATGCCAAAGAATGTTCAAACTACCATACAATTGTGTTCATTTCATATGCTAGCAAGGTTATGCTCAAAATCCTCCAAGCTAGGTTTCAGCAGTATGTGAACTGAGAACTTTCACATATACAAGTTGGGTTTCAAAGACATAGAGGAACCAGAGATCAAATTGTCAACATTCGTTGGACTGAAGAGAAAGCAAGGGAGTTCCAGAAAAAATATCTGCTTCACTGACTACAATAAAGCCCTTAGCTGTGTGGATCACAACAAACTGTGGAAATTAAGGAGATGGGAATACCAGACCACCTTACCTGTCTCCTGAGAAACCTGTATGAAGGTCAAGAAGCAACAGTTAGAACCAGACATGAAAGAACTGACTGGATAAAAATTGGGACAGAAGTACAAAAAGGTGGTATATGGTCACCCTGATGATTAATCTTCTACGCAGAGGACATCATGCTAAATGCTGAGTTGGATGAATCAAAAGCTGGAATCAAGATTCCCAGGAGAAAAATCAACAACCTCAGGTATGCAGATATCATCCTAATGGCAGAAAATGAAGAGGAACTAAAGAGTTTCTTGATGAGGGTGAAAGAGGAGAGTGAAAAAGCTGGCTTAAAACTCAGTATTCAAAAAACTAAGATCATGGCATCCAGTCATATCACTTCATGGCAAATATAAGGGGAAAAAGTAGAAACAGTGACAGATTTTATTTTTCTGGGCTCCAAAATCACTTTGGACGGTGGCTGCAGCATGAAATTAAAAGATACTTGCTCCTTGGAAGGAAAGCTATGACAAACATATACAGCATACTAAAAAGGAGAGACATCAATTTTCTGACAAAACTCTGTCTAGTCAAAGCTGTGGTATTTTCAGTAGTCATATATGGATGTTAGTGTTGGACCAGAAAGGAGACTGAGCACCAAAGAATTGATGACTTTCAAATTGTAGTGTTGGAGAAGACTCTTGAGAGTCACTTGGACTGCAAGCAGCAAAAACCAGTCAATAATAAAGGAAATCAATCTTGAATATTCATTGGAAGGACTGATACTGAAGTTGAAGCTCTAATACTTTGGCCACCTGATGCAAAGAACTGACTCACTGGAAAAAACCCTGATGCTGGGAAAGACTGAGGGCAGGAGGAGAAGAGTCAGACAGAGGATGAAATGGTTGGATGGCATCACCGATTCAATGGACATGAGTTTGAGCAAATTCCAGGAGATAGTGAAGGACAGGGAAGCCTGGCTTGCTATAGTCCATGGAGTTACAAAGTGTAGGACATGACTTAGTGACTGAACAACAACAGTGAGGTTCTAGAACTGGCTCATACCCACATGGGAGTGCAGCTAATGAGCATCACTTCCTAATTCTACATTCAATAACTTCATATTGATAGTGTGAAATCATTCGTGGAATGAATGTTTAAACCACAGAAATCAGCAAAATTTACAAATCAAGACTCCTCTAACTCCCAGAGTCACTACATATGGTCCTCTATTTCAGCATGCCCAGAGATTTTTTCAATGATATGCCAAACATTGCTTATAATAAAGTTAGGCACTAGCTAATTTATTTTCCTTTAGGGAGCCTTCACTCTTTGCTCCACTTGGAAGATAGAAAGATGGCTGGTAACTTTAATCAAACTTTTAGCTGAGTAGAGGGTGGACTGAAACTCTGGCAAGGTTCTGTCCACCTCAAGTTACCGAGCTTCTCTGGTATAGACATCCAGACTTTTCTACTGAAAGAGCCTCCCCTGAACTCTTGCCTCTTTGTCTCAGCAAAACTTGCCTCACAGAGAGCTTATTAACTCTTATTAAATGGTTGGATGGCATCACCGACTCAATGGACATGAGTTTGAGCAAATTTCAGGAGATAGTGAAGGACGGGGAAGCCTGTCTTGCTATAGTTTATGGAGTTGCAAAGAGTAGGACACAACTTAGTGACTGAACAACAGCAAAAGTGAGGTTCTAGAACTGGCTCAAATTGCAAGTTCTATATCTAATATTTTCCTATTCCTGCTTTTGTTTTCCTTAAAAGAAGAGGGAATAATTGGCTATCTACATTTATAAAAAAGACTAATTTTAGTTTTATATATAATTCATGGACGAAAAAATACTATGAAATGGAAACACTAGCTGAGTTTAGGGTAAATGTTTCTTCTTTGTAGTAAATCTTAATTTTTGAATGATTCCTATAATTTTAAGAAAAACGTAAAACATACATTGTAGAAGTTGTTTTTTAAATTACATATTTTAATTTCAGATAGAATATATTGGCCTTCTCTTATGTCACATTATACCACTTACCCTTCTTTCTAATTGATCTAATTCTTTCCTCATTCTGGCTTAATATAAATATTTATATGTAGTAAGTTGTTTATTTAAATATTGCACTTATAACAACAAAATATTCATTTATTTAGTAAAGAGTAAAATTGTACACCATTTCAGAAGACAATCTGTTTATTTGTCCTCAAATAACATAAAGCAATAATCTTTTCACTTGAGATATTCCCCTAGACCTTTATTTGGGGTAGAGATTAGGTAGAAGGAATCAGAATGTACCATGGCATTTTTTGAATAACTTTATCACTAAAGGCTTAACATCTTTGGTTAAATAGATGGGCTTATATTTCAATCATCTACTATTGAGTTATGAGGCATAAAATACATTCAGTTACTTCTTGAAAAAATTATCTGATTATCTAAAATTTTATGCTTAGAATATTATATGGCAGTTATTTAATAACATCATAAACATCAAAATTTCTGAGTTATATTATTAGAATTTCTAAACAGTCGTTACATGATCAAAGATAAACAACCTATCACAAATATCATTAATCGACATTTGAATGTACATATTAGAATTGTCCTTAAAATACTTTGATCTTATATACTTATGTAAGGTTAATGAAATCAAGTGTTTAAAAAGAAGATTTAAAACATATTTTAGTCTGAGAGTAACATGCTTTCTCTGTGATTTTGTAGATTTCTTAGGATAACAGAAAAATAGCTTTAGAATCCCAGAGATGGGGGAGCCTGGTGGGTTGCCATCTATGGGGTCACACAGAGTCGAACACGATTGAAGAGACTTAGCAGCAGCAGCAGCAAATAAAAGTAGCCCATAGGAAAGGCAACTGGAGTATAAAATGACTCCCAAAATATGAGTTTTGTTCTTCCCTTGGAGAACATGTCAACAATAATAGATCAAATAATTTTCTTCCCTTAAGTTGATAACAAAACAAAAATATAGCTACAAAAAAGCAGAACTGCATATTTCTAAGCCTATAATTTGCCTTTTAGCCAAAAAATGGAAAAAAAATAGTTGTAAATTTAAAATTGAACATTACGAATGCTGCTGCTGCTGCTGCTAAGTCGCTTCAGTCGTGTCCGACTCTGTGCGAGCCCATAGACAGCAGCCCAGGCAAGTGGAGTGGATTTCCATTTCTTTCTCCAATGCATGAAAGTGAAAAGGGAAAGTGAAGACGCTCAGTCGTGTCTGACTCTTCGTGACCCCAGGACTGCAGCCTACCAGGCTCCTCTGTCCATGGGATTTTCCAGGCAAGAGTACTGGAGTGGGGTGCCATTGCCTTCTCTGAACACTATGAATAGATTTAGTAATTCACCAAGATATCAAAATAAAAATAAGCTACCCATAATCTTAAAAGAAAAGTGTGACTTATTCATCTTCATAACATTTAAATGCCTACTCTGTGTCTGCCACACAGTAGACAATTATTAAATATTTGCTCAAATGGTAATAACATTTTCTCTGTTTTTTAGGAAAACTACCACATTCATACCATCTGTTTCTGGGTTTTGATATTTCCATTTCCCATAATGTTATCTTTTAATAGATTATCTTATACATAATTGCAGCCATTCTGTTTAACATAATCTTAATTATTTGCTGTAAATTAATAATATAATTTTATTACACTAGTTATTTAGTTTTCAAAAACACTTTTGGATCATGTATGATAAATTACTATGGGCTGTATAGAAAAGACAGGACATTGATAATTCAAGAATCTTAAAATTTAGTAGGTTATCAATTGACTATAATTGAATATATATTTCAGTGTTTTTTACAAGCTTATAAACTGAGAGCTGGGAATGCAGTAGTAGCCCTTTAAAAAAGAAAAGAAAAAAGCCTTATGATCTCCTTGGCATATAGTTTAAGAACAAAGTAGCAAGAGCAGCCCCCCTCCCCACCCCAACCTAAGAGATTAAAAGTATGTGCTCCAATACTGGTAAATATGTCAATAATAAAATACCATACTATTTTATCTATGGAGTCTTTTATGTAACCAACATCATTACTTATTTGAAAAACAAACAAATAAAAAGTAGTATAATTACTTGGCCCAAATTCTATTTACTTGTTACATTTTTTTTCCCCCATAATCAGCATGCAATGGTTTAAAGAAGGATGGGGAACACGGGTATACCTGTGGCGGATTCATTTCGATGTTTGGCAGAGCTAATACAATATTGTGAAGTTTAAAAAAAAAAAATGTAAACCTAAAATGAACCCCGCACATATAATTCTTTGTTCATTTGTATGAGTAAATCATTAAAATAAATTTCTAGAAGAGGAATTGCTGGATCAAATAAAAAAAAAAGAAAGAAAAGAAATACTAGAAAAATGAAGAAGGAGAAGGAGAAAAAGAGGGAAAGGGAGATAGGCAAGGGTGAGAAAGGGGAGAAGGAGAAACCCCACAAATAAATAGCCAATAGAATCAGAGTCTGGAATGATAAAGATGTTAGATATAATCATTCAGAGATTAAAATTGCTACAAATAACATCTTAAAAGACCTAGTGGAAAAGGTAGAGAACATGAAATGCTGAATTTAGTAGACATATAAGTCTGAAAAAGAAGAGTAAAAGAAATATCACAAATAAAAAGACAAATTAGAGGTGAGAATTTCCTTTGAGAATTCTATCACAATATTGGACACTGTGGGGGGGTGGGGAGAGGAGATAAATTAAGATAAATCATCAAAAATTATCCAAATAAAATGTAAAGAGGGAAAAAGAGAAAGGACAGAATTTTTTAGCCAATATTCAAGTTTTTAACCAATATTCAAAAATGTGCACTAGATTTATACTCCCTCCTTAAACAATTAAAAATGCATAAAATATATGAAACAGGAATTTTCAAACATTGTACAAAACTCAGCACAGGACAGGGATTTCTGAAAGAGAAAAAACTAAATAAATGAGCTGATCACAGTCATATCCCAACATCCTGCCTGTAGAAAATCCCTATGGCATAGAGCAAGAAAGTGGAATCAAGGTAGAGTTGACTGGTTTCCCTGAGTGGAGGAGACAGAGATGGAATTCCAAGAAATTGGAAAGTTAGGAGGCCAAGAAAATTAGAGTGTGCAGAACAGACCCAGAGAGGAGAGAATTGCAAGGAGAGATAGCTCTTGGGTTCTTTACAAGTTCACCCTTATATCTACAAATGAGCAAAAAATAGCAACATGGATGAAGAAACTACACAAGTCTTTGGGGTGGGGAATGGGAGCACAAGGAACAGTTAATGGAGTTTTCAAAGGGTCATCAATAGTTTAGATCCACAGTGAAAGAGCCATAGTGAAAACAGTCAGAGGGGATGGGATCATGTATTCAGAAGATACTCAGCAGTGACAAAATTAGCCCTAGAATAAAGGCTGCTGAGATTCTACCTGAGAAACACACAGAGATGTATATATCCTTTCCTCTCACCATGTACAAGTTAATTCAGAATGGATCATAAATCTAAATGGAATATAAAATTCTGTTCTGTGTTTCGCAAAAGCACAGATAACTATGTAAAGTGACAAGTATTAATAGCCTTTGCCCCCATAGGGAATCTATTCTAAGCACTGTTTTAAACCATATGCTTAGTAGACATAGATTTTTATTATATCCCTCAAACAATAAAGTATTCATATCAAAGAACAACTCAGTACTAATTAAATGAGGAGGAGTGACCTGATATCTGATTCCATAATGGTCTACCTTATACCTTAAGCCAAAACTTCTATATCATGCAGAAGAATGAGTATAGTGTATGCATATTCATTGTATAATCCTGAATAAATAGGTTTTATCTCTGACACTTTTTAGAACTGCTGAATCTTCTGCTGTAAGCCTAAGAAATATATTTTCCCCCCCTTGAGGAAACTTTTTTCTCTCTATCTCTTTTTCTACAAAACTGTAAGATCTTGAGAGCCAAACTGGGGTAAGAACCTAAAGAAACTGGTCAAGGGGGAAGTGACTCTACTTGATTCTAGTTTCATCCAGAGATTAAAGATCCAAGTTAAATCTGTGTGTTCCAACTATAGTCGCCATTTTGGGCAGCTACAAAGGAGTTTGAGGCCAAAGCTCAATCTGTAATAAAGATAGTGCATTTGTTTAGTCCCACACTGATTCATCCGTCTCCCTCAGGGACTTTGCAAAGTGCCTAAAGGAAGCAGGTGTGTTTTACTTCACCTTGTATCCATCAATCTTTTTCTACTGGACATGGCTTAACAAAATCATATTATCTGCATTAAAATGTAATTTAGTTTCTAGCCAGCAATTTGTTTTACACGAAAAGTAATGATTTAGGATTTTTCACCTCTTTATGAACAGTTTCACTTATGACTGTCTGCCACAGGAATGACATAGCTATTTTAGCATAGTTAAGATTTGAATGTCTTTCATAAAGTGAGAGAGGTTTTATAAAGCACTTAGCTCATTCTTAAATAAGCTAAATGAATCTTAGCTTTTTCTATGAAGACACTAAAAGGGTTAAAATTTGTTTTATCCTGACTGCATTTTACTTATCACTGTTTCTTGAACAGTATTCTAAAGTTACATCCATTTCAGTGATGATGTTGATATAACTAAATCCAGGATAGCTTTTTTCAGAGCAATCTCCTTCCCAATTGTGTCATCTCAACCATGTTCTCAATGACCAGTAGTCTTTTTGCAGTGTTTTAAAAATACAGTTTACCTATGTCACTTCTAATTTTAAATAGAATTTGCTTAAAATAGAGCCAGTTCAGTTCAGCTCAGCCACTCAGTTGTGTCTGAATCCTTGAGACCCCATGGACTGCAGCACGCCAGACTTCCCTGTCCATCACCAACACCTGGAGTGTGCTCAAACTCATGTCCTTCTAGTTGGTGATGCCATCCAACCATCTCATCTTCTGTCAACCCCTTCTCCTCCAGCCTTCAATCTTTCCCAGCATCAGGGTCTTTTCCAAGGAGTCAGTTTCTTGCATCAGTTAGCCAAAGTATTGGAGGTTCAGCTTCAGCATCAGTCCTTCCAAGGAATAATCAGGACTGATTTCCTTTAGGATGGACTGCTTGGATCTCCTTACAGGACAAGAGACTCTCAAGTGTCTTCAACAACACAGCTCAAAAGCATCAATTGTTCAGCACTCAGCTTTCTTTATAGTACAACTCTCAAATCCATACATGACTACTGGAAAAACCATAGCTTTGACTAGATGAACACTTTTCGCAAAGTAATGTCTCTGCTTTTTAATAAGCTGTCTAGGTTGATCATAACTTGTCTTCCAAAGAGCAAGCATCTTTTAATTTCATGGCTGCAGTCACCATCTGCAGTGATTTTGGACCCCCAAAAAATAAAGTCTCTCACTGTATACATTGTTCCCCCACCTATTTGCCATAAAGTGATGCGACCAGATGCCATGATCTTAGTTTATGAATGTTGAGTTTAAGCCAACTTTTTCACTCTCTTCTTTCACTTTCATCAAGAGGCTGTCTAGTTCTTCTTCACTTTCTGTCATAAGGATGGTGTCACCTACATAGCTGAGGTTATTGATATTCCTCCCAGCAATCTTGATTACAGCTTGTGCTTCATCTAGCCTGGCATTTCTCATGATGTACTCTGCGTATAAGTTAAATAAGCAGGGTGAAAATACAACCTGGTCGTACTCCTTTCCCGATTTGCAACCAGTCTGTTGTTCCATGTCCAGTTATAACTGTTGCTTCTTGAACTGCATACAGACTTCTCAGGAGGCAGTTAAGGTGGTCTGGTATTCCCATCTCTTGAAGAATTTTCAGTTTGTTGTGATACACACAAAGGCTTTGGCATAGTCAATAAAACAGAAGTAGATGTTTTCTTGGAACTCTCTTGCTTTTTCGATGATCCAATGAATATTGGCAATTTGAACTTTGATTCCTCTGCCTTTTATAAATTCAGCTTGAACAGCTGGAAGTTCATGGTTCACATACTGTTAAAGACTGGCTTGGAGAATTTTGAGCATTAATTTGCTAGCGTGTGAAATGAGCATGTGAGGTAGTGTGTGAAACTACTGCAATTGTGCAGTAGTTTGAACACTCTTTGGCATCTCCTTTCTTTGGGATTAGAATGAACACTGACCTTTTCCAGTCCTGTGGCCACTGCTCAGTTTTCCAAATTTGCTGGCATATTGAGTGCAGCGCTTTCACAGCACCATCTTTTAGGATTTGAAATACCTCAACTGGAATTCCATCACCTCCACTAGCTTTGTTTGTAGTGATGATTCCTAAGGCCCACTTGACTTTACATTCCAGGATATCTGACTCAGTGAGTGGTCAGACCATCATAGTTATCTGGGTCATGAAGATCATTTTTGTATAGTTCTGTGTATTCTTGCCACCTCTTCTTAATATCTTCTGCTTCTGTTAGATCCATACCATTTCTGTCTTTTATTGAGCCCATCTTTGCATGAAATGTTTCCTTGGTATCTCTAAATTTCTTGAAGAAATCTCTAGTCTTTCCCATTCTATTATTTTCCTCTACTACTTTGCATCTGATCACTGAGGAAGGCTTTCTTATCTCTCCTTGCTATTCTTTGGAACTCTGCATTTAAATGGGTATATATTTCTTTTTCTCCTTTGCCATTAGCTTCTCTTTTCTCAGTTATTTGTAAGGCCTCCTCAGAAAACCATTCTCCCTTTTTGCATTTTTCTTGGGGATGGTCTTGATCACTGCCTCTTGTACAATGTCATAAATCTCTGTCCATAGTTCTTCAGGCACTCTATCAGATCTAATCCCTTGAATCTATTTGTCAAAATAGATTCCATCTATAATTGTAAGGGATTTGATTTAGGTCATACCTGAATGACCTGGGGGTTTTCCCTACTTTCTTCAATTTAAGTCTGAATTTGGAAATAAGGACATGGTCGCCTGGTAAAGGCAGTGGCAAACCACTTCAGTATTCTTGCCTTGAGAACTCCGTGAACAGAATGAAAAGGCAAAACGTTAGGATACTGCAAGATGAACTCCCCAGGTCATTGGGTGTCCAATAAATCCAATATGGGAGATCAGTGGAGAAATAACTCCAGAAAAGGAGCAAAACAAAAACAACACCCAGTTGTGGATGTGACTGGCGATAGAAGTAAAGTCTGATGCTGTAGAGCAATATTGCATAGGAACCTGGAATTTTAGGTCCATGAATCAAGGCAAATTGGAAGTGGTCAAACAGGAGATGGTAAGAGTTAACATCGACATTTTAGGAATCAGCTAACTAAAATGGACTGGAGTGGGTGAATTTAACTCAGATGACCATTATATCTACTACTGTGGGCAAGAATCCTTTTGAAGACATGGAGTAGTCCTCACAGTAAACAAAAGAATCCAGAATGCAGTACTTGGATTCAATCTCATAAAAAACAGAATGATCTCTATTCGCTTTCAAGGCAAACAATTCAATATCACAGTAATTCAAGTCTATGCCCTGACCAGTGATGCTGAAGAAGCTGAAGTTGAATGGTTCTGTGAAGATCTATAAGACCTTCTAGAACTAACACCCCAAAAAAGATGTCCTTTTCATTATAGGGGACTGGAATGTAAAAGTAGGAATTCAAGAGATACCTGGAGTAACAGGCAAATTTGGCCTTGGTGTACGGAATGAAGCAGGGCAAAGGCTAACAGAGTTTTGCCAAGAGAATGCACTGGTCATAGCAAACACCCTCTTCCAGCAATACAAAAGAAGACTCTACACATGGCCATCACCAGATGGTCAATACCGAAATCAGATTGATTATATTCTTTGTTGCCAAAGATGGAGAAGCTCTATACAGTCAGCAAAAACAAGACTAGGATGGCTCAGATCATGAACTCCTTATTGCCAAAATAGAGCAAAAGACATGATAAATATTGTTTACAGGTAAAAACAGGATATGACTTTTTTTATAAAAATTAAATAAATTAGATACTCCTTTGTGATATAACATTTACCCATGTGCCACCTTAACTTAGAAAAGGCAAATCTTCTTCCCCCACCACTTTCATTTTAACTTACAGGCCAATAACTCCAAATTGAATTAACTTACTTTTCAATAAGATTGTTGATGCAATTGAGTAATTATGCTAAGTTGCTTCATCATTATTCTTCTAAGCTCTGCATATATAACAATGATTGAGTTAAAACTCCTATTTACATATTACAGTCTGTGGTTATCCAGACTGTCATATTTTTAATTTTGAGGTAACATTAATTAAAAGACATGGAAAATTCATCTAAGAGATCAGCCTAGAGAAACTTCATTTTTATATATTTATATACACATAAAGTACATGTATATAACTGCTTTCTTTGGAGTTATTGAGCTTTCCAAGTAATACTAAGAAGAGTTATCCTTTTTTTTATTATTATGTTCAACACTATATTTTGAAATTCCTTCAATAGGTCAATATTTCCAATTAACAAATAGTATACAACAAAGTACAAGTTAGTTTCTAAATCTTAATCTAAATAGTTGCTCTTGCCTCAAAAACTATTCACCCTCTTCCATACAAAGTACTGTGGTTCTGATTGTAAAATTAATACATCTGATGCAGTAGCATTCTTTGGAATCATCTGTACCAAGTTCCTGAACAGCCTTTGATCCTGTTCTGACTCACAATCTTTATCCAGTATTTAATGCCCTTTTCTCATCAACTAACCACATACACATTTTTAACACATGGCTTGCAGGATACAATAATTTGAACTGAATTGGAAATTTTCTGTGTGCTATTCATCGAGACACTTGGTGAAGTCTTAAAGAGTAACAGGGCATAGTCTCTTTACTGACAAACATGGCATCCAGTCTTGTTCAGATAAATAAACAAATGGCAAAGCGAAGTGTGATGAATGCAAACCAGGAAAAGCATACAGAGACTGCACAGAGAGTGAGTGATTATTGCTGCTTGGAGAATATCTGGGAAGACTTTGCAGAGGAAGTGATATGTGATTTGGGGCTAAAGAATAAATAAAGTATCCATCAGGTGGATAACTGGACATTTTAAATAATGGAACTTAGATATTCAAAGAAATAGGGTTTACTATACTTCCCAAATATAAAGAAGCTGAGCACCAAAGAATTGATGCTTTTGAACTGTGGTGTTGGAGAAGACTCTTAAGAGTCCCCTGGACTGCAAGGAGATCCAACCAGTTCATCCTAAAGGAAATCAGTCCTGAATATTCATTGGAAGGACTGATGCTGAAGCTGAAGCTTCAATACTTTGGCCACCTGATGCAAAGAACTGACTCATTTGAAAAGACCCTGATGCTGGGAAAGATTGAAAGCTAGAGGGGAAGGGGATGGCAGAGGATGAGATGGTTGGATGGCATCATTGACTCAATGGACTTGAGTTTGAGTAAGTCCAGGAGTTGGTGATGGACAGGGAGGCCTGGAATGCTGCAGTCCATGGGCTTGCAAAGAATTGAACATGACTGAGCGACTGAACTGAACTGATACTTCCCAAAACAGAACTCAACTCCTTTTCCTAACAGACCCCACTCTAGTATTACTAGTGGATTATTCAAACCCTCATTACAGTTTATATTACACTCTTCAAAGCTCCTACATAGACTGTGTTTTGTGATAGTAGTCAGGAAGTTTATAAACATTTATTACTTCTGGATGAATGCTAGGATTGTACTCACTCATCTCATTTAATGGTAACTCGGAACAAGCAAGTTTCTTTGAGCAGTGAAATAAGAATGAAAGTGGCATGTATTATATCTAGGCAACTGCTTTTGAGATCTGACATTTTACTTGGTAGACATCAAATCCCTTCCACCTGTCATGGATGTACATATTGAAAAGGAGTCTGTGTTAGCCTGAGTTCTTGACTGGCAATGACAAGAAGATCCCCAACCTGCTCCTGGGTGGACGTTTCCTATGAGGGAATAACGAACTTTTAGTCTTACATTTTGATAAGGTTTTAGGTTGTTTGTTACCACAGTATAACCTATTCTGCCCAATAATGGTTCTAGATGCTTTAAAATTAAGCCTTTGGTACCAAAATAAAGTGGGTAAATGGGTGAGAAGTTGCTTATATATATAATATATACATTGTTTTATAAAGTATCTCCATATTGTAATGATTCTCCTCATAGTAGGCACTGCTCATAGCTCATCTATTTATCCCTGGGCATATATAGCCATTACTAGTCCCGATTTTATATGCTTTTTTGCCATTCTGCATTGTGTTCTTATAGTACTTACCTTAATTTATAATAATGAAATTACTGATATAATTATGTCATTATTGTTTGCCTCTTATGTATATATATTGTGATCCCAAGTAGATAATGCCATGTCAGTATACCCTACTGAAGAGAAAACATACTGGATCAGGGTGAGTATCTAAGTAAATGAAAGTAAAGTGAATGAATGCATAAGTGTATGAATGCATAAAATGATGTAGAAAATTAAAATTATTCACTTACAGTAGATAAAAAGAGCATCCATAATGATATAATATGATTTTCTCATTTTACAGATTAGAAAACTGCAATCTATACTGGGCTTGTTATTCAACAATGGCAACAGAGAGAATCAGTAACATGACTTTCAATTTTATAGTATTTTTATTTTTAGAATGCAATTTCCATAATTTTTCTAAAGACTTAAAATGAATAGCTACCATTAGATAGCTGTATCACCTTGAACAAATATTTAACCCTTTGGGACCACAATGTTCTTGTCTCTAAAGGCAAAATAATATTATCTACTGTGGGGTAAAGGAAGCAATATATGTAAAATAAGTAAGAAGATTTCTTGCATACTATTTACATATAGACATGCAGATACACACTATAAAAATTAATACTATATATGTGCATACACACATATTTACTCTGATGTGATGATGTTGATGATGAATGTATATAATCAAGTCACAAAATCTGGAATCTTTAACAAGTTTCAGAATTTTAATTATTCATACATTCAAGTCTCTTGAATTGTCATGCATTTAGATGAAATTTCTGAGACTGAATAATTTTATGAAATAGGGTGGAGATATATGTATTATGAGTAGCTTCATAATTGATTTTATACATTTTAATTTTTATAGCTATATCTCTATAATATTTTTGAGTTATAATTTCAAAAATCATGCTGCTGCTGCTGCTAAGTCACTTCAGTCGTGTCCGACTCTGTGCGACCCCATAGACAGCAACCCACCAGGCTCCCCCGTCCCTGGGATTCTCCAGGCCAGAACACTGGAGTGGGTTTCCATTTCCTTCTCCAATGCATGAAAGTGAAAAGGGAAAGTGAAGCCTCTCAGTCTTGTCTGACTCTTAGGGACCCCATGGATCGCAGCCTACCAGGCTCCTCCATCCATAGGATTTTCCAGGCAAGAGTACTGGAGTGGGGTGCCATTGCCTTCTTCATCAAAAATCATACTAAGTTATAAAATTACTATCACCAAGGCTATGTTTTAAACAATTATTTCAGGGAAAAAGAGAGAAAGACGAGACCATTTATGGTTTGTTGATTTTACCCAAGATTCAAAATGGTACAGAGGTAAATGTTAATATTTATAAAGAATCCACTTTGTGTCAGAATTTTCAGGCATATATAGATATATGATATATAATTTATAAATTGTAATGTTAAATATAATTTTGCTTCTATATATTATCTACTAATTTTTAGAGAAAAATTTGAGACTGTGCCATAATAATTTGTCAAAATCATCAATTAAAAATTGCTAATTTAAAAATGTTCAGAAAAGAAATAAATGTATACACTAAAATGATAAAAGCCAAATGCTCAGACTTCCTAAGACAATGCAGTTTCAAATTTTAAGGACAAATTAAGTACAGTGTCCAGATGCACAGAGATAACCTGTTAAACATCAACTCTTGTATTTTACTTGATGCCTCTGCTTTGTCCAACTCTTTATGACCCCTAGGACTACAGCACACCAGGTTCCTCTGTCCATGGGATTCTTCAGGTAAGAATACTGGAATGGGTTGTCATGCCCTTCTTCAGGGGATTTTCCCAACACAGAGATTAAACCCAGGTGTCCTGAATTCCAGGCAGACTCTTTACCATCTGAACCACCCCATGGGTATGCATTCAGATCAGATCAGATCAGTTGCTCAGTCGTGTCCGACTCTTTGCGACCCCATGAATCACAGCACAGCAGGCCTCCCTGTCCATCACCAACTCCCAGAGTTCACTCAAATTCATGTCCATCGAGTCAGTGATGCCATCCAGCCATCTCATCCTCTGTTGTCCCCTTCTCCTCTTGCCTCCAATCCCTCCCAGCATCAGAGTCTTTTCCAATGAGTCAACTCTTCGCAGGAGGTGGCCAAAGTACTGAAGTTTCAGCTTTAGCATCATTCCTTCCAAAGAAATCCCAGGGCTGACCTCCTTCAGAATGGACTGGGTGGATCTCCCTGCAGTCCAAGGGACTCTCAAGAGTCTTCTCCAACACCACAGTTCAAAAACATCAATTCTTCGGTGCTCAGCCTTCTTCACAGTCCAACTCTCACATCCATACATGACACAGGAAAAACCATAGCCTTGACTAGACCCAGATAATCACGATGGTGTGATCACTGACCTAGAGCCAGACATCCTGGAATGTGAAGTCAAGTGGGCCTTAGAAACCATCACTACGAACAAAGCTAGTGGAGGTGATGGAATTCCAGTTGAGCTATTTCAAATCCTGAAAGATGATGCTGTGAAAGTGCTGCACTCAATATGCCAGCACATTTGGAAAACTCAGCAGTGGCCACAGGACTGGAAAAGGTCAGTTTTCATTCTAATCCCAAAGAAAGGCAATACCAAAGAATGCTCAAACTACCACACAATTGCACTCATCTCACACGCTAGTAAAGTAATGCTCAAAATTCTTCAGGCCAGGCTTCAGCAATATGTGAACCATGAACTTCCTGATGTTCAAGCTGGTTTTAGAAAAGGCAGAGGAACCAGAGATCAAATTGCCAACATCCGCTGGATCACGGAAAAAGCAAGAGAGTTCCAGAAAAACATCTATTTCTGCTTTATTGACTATGCCAAAGCCTTTGACTGTGTGGATCACAATAAACGGTGGAAAATTCTGAAAGAGATGGGAATACCAGACCACCTGATCTGCCTCTTGAGAAATTTGTATGCAGGTCAGGAAGCAACAGTTAGAACTGGACATGGAACAACAGACTGGTTCCAAATAGGAAAAGCAGTACGTCAAAGCTGTATTTTGTCACCCTGTGTATTTAATTTATATGCAGAATACATCATGAGAAATGCTGGGCTGGAAGAAACACAAGCTGGAATCAAGATTGCTGGGAGAAATATCAATAACCTCAGATATGCAGATGACACCACTCTTATGGCATAAAGTGAAGAGGAACGCAAAAGCCTCTTGATGAAAGTGAAGGTGGAGAGTGAAAAAGTTGGCTTAAAGCTCAACATTCAAGAAAACGAAGATCATGGCATCCGGTCCCATCACTTCATGGGAAATAGATGGGGAAACAGTAGAAACAGTGTCAGACTTTATTTTTTGGGGCTCCAAAATCACTGCAGCCATGAAATAAAAGACACTTACTCCTTGGAAGAAGGTTATGACCAACCTAGATAGCCTATTCAAAAGCAGAGACATTACTTTGCCAACAAAGTTTCATCTAGTCAAGGCTATGGTTTTTCCTGTGGGTATGCATTACTGAGCAGTAAATGTAGGCATGTTTATATAACACATTGTTTTATATAAACAATAAAGCCAAAAATTTGTAAAACTGATTCTAATGTATAAATATAACATTCTCTATAAAG